>NW_024063194.1:4062500-4812500 GCF_006381635.1 Hibiscus syriacus
TTATTTGGGTTTTAAAAAAACTATATAGTTTATATATAATATATATATATTATATATATAAACTATTCAATTTATACATAATATATATAGTTAATATATTTTTCATATTTGTTCAATTTAGTCATTAATTTTATATTTTTCTTAAAATGGATCCATGATTATTTATATTCTTCTTAATTTACTCTAAATTATATACAATTTAAAATTGCAATTCAACATTCGTGAAAGACGAAAATAATTAATCCAAGAATAAAAATTGACCAAATTTGAACTCAATTTGTATCTGATAAAGATCCGACCTGAATTTTATCTGCCAATGATGTCACCTGATCTGAACGATATCCGCCTGAAGTCCATCCGAACCTGAATTAACCTGGTCTTTATCTGCTCCGGACCTGAACTGTTTTGACCTAAACTGACATCGATCTAAACTGAATGTAACCCGACATGAACCCGAACTGTATCTGGTGTCAAATCAACCTGAAAATGACCCGACCTAATTTGATCTGGACCCGACCTGATCCGAGTAGAAGCATCAAATTTACCTGACTTGACCTATATCCGATTTTACCCGACCTGATAGGATCCGACTGAAACCTGAATGATTACCCGATTTTACATCTCTAATACAAAGGGTACCAATTAGTAACAGTAGGTAGCTTCAGAGCATCGATGGAGCATCAAGTCGCAGTTACCGGAACCACTGCATATGTGTCTCCACTGCATAAACACTTCAATCAGATTTATTTTGCGAAAGAAATTAAAAAGAAAAAATCTCGAGTTTTCCGTAGTTGGTTCATGCATTTATCTTTAACTAATATCCAATACATTCGGAATATCCAACAATGACACTTTGTAGAGACAAGGAAAAAAAGAAAGAAACTTACCTGTATACCCAAATCCTAAGACCAACAATTAAAGACAATTGAATCCCCAAATATAGTGACGGCTAAAACTGTTAGATTCAATGGTAGATTTGGGCTTCAGTGGGGAACGACTACAACAAAGCAATAATCGAAAGGCAAAGCAACAGTGGTAATTTACAGGAAAAAGAGGAAATATAGGGAAGAACATGTTGAAAAGAATTAGGGATCAGGCAAGAGAAAGGAGGTGATATATTTATCCTTTCACGGCATTTACAGGAAAACGCCACTAATATACGTGATTTTGCGAGTTTTTTTAACAAACGCCACCTCTTGTCATTCTATAGTAGTGTTTATTCTAAAACGGCACTAACGTATGCCTTTATAGCCGCGTTTATAATAAAACGCTACTAGAGTACGAGATTTCGTGGAGTTTTAAGAAAAACGCCACAAAAGTATGAATTTGCCGCTATATGTAAAAATTAATGGCATTTTCTATATAAAAAAAACTCACTGTATCCAAATGCAATCCACCGCAAAGCCCATCGAAAAACGTCCTCGGGCAACAATTCCTTCATTTCATCAAACTTTTGGCTCAACAGGAGTGCAAGCAACAATGAGTTCATAAACTTTACTGTCCTCGGGCAACGATACTGAGGAATTTCGTCAAACAGCTTCAATGCACGTTGTGTAACTTCGCCCAGCCATAAATCTTCATGACATTGCAAAAAATGATCTCCTCTAAGAATATCCGCGTGTTGTTTTTTAGAAGGTTAAGAACTTGATTAATTTCTTCGAACATTTAGAAGCGGCTGAGCTTGGTAATGATGAGGTCATAGGAAATGAGGGAGTAACAGAAGGGTTTGCCGGTAGGTTTGAGGTATGGGTTTAGGTTTTTGAAAAGGTTGAACGCTAGGGTTGGGTCTTTTTGGCCGCGGAGAAGAGAGGAGAACCTAAACGGAGATACAGGTTTTGGAATTTTAACAAAGAATGAAATAAAAAGTTTAACATTTAATGTCCGCGGTCATAGCATCGTTTTTAACATAAACGCCACTATATATCTGGCTATAGCGGCATTTCTTACATAAACGTTACTGAAGTGTGCGTTTTTTGTGGTGTTTCACAAAAATCCCACTATATATTAAGATATCACGATGATTGTCTAGAAACACCGCTAAATGTAAAAAAAACAACAACGTTTTCTTTAAAATCGCCGCTAAAACCGATGTTACAAATATGTTTTGTTGTAGTACCTATAGTGACGTTTGAATAAAAACGCACCTAAAGTACTCCTTTTTTGTGGCGTTTGTTGAAAAAAGACACTATAGATGAACCCTATTGCGGTGTTTGTATAAAAACGCCGCTAAAGTACTACTCTATTACAGTGTTTGTTGAAAAAACACCACTATAGATGAACCGTCTAGCAACATTTGTATAAAAGAGCTATTTGTATAAAAGCGCCGCTAACATACTACTCTGTTGCGGCGTTTGTTGAAAAAATGCTACTATAGATTAACCCTATTGCGGCATTTGTGTTAAAACATGGCTAAAGTACTCCTCTTTTGCGGCGTTTGCTGAAAAAATGTCACTGTAGATGAATCTTATTGCGGCGTTTGTATAAAAACGCTGCTAAAGTTACCATTTTGTAGCATTTGGAATGTAAACACCACTATATATTTAAAGTTAGTGGCGTTTACCCTCAAAACGCTGCTGCATAACAGTTTTATTGTAGTGATTACTTTGTACCGTTTATTATTATTATAATCGTTATAATTTATTTGGTGCTTTGGTGATTAATAAAAATTATAGAACTTTTATTACGGTGTTTCATTAGCGAAACAGTGAAACAATAAGGTAAAGTTCTATTATCGATTAAATTTATTTTCATTGATTATGGTTTCATAAAGTATACAATACAAATTTTTATTGATTATTAATTGCACGATTAAGAAATTTGATTGCAATTATTTATTGATTGTTTTCAATTTTATTGAAAATATTTTTAAGTTTATTAAATTTAAATTTAGTATTTGGTTAATCATATAGTTGGTTTTGGTTTCTTGAATCGTGTTTTGTTTTTATTTGGCAAATCCATTCTTGAGGAATAGTCAAAGATTTAAGTTTTTTTGGTTTCTAATAACGTCGTTTAGACAACTTTATTATAGGTTGCTTCAGAAAGCATGGCGTGATTAGAAAATTCAGTTTTTATTTTTGACTATTATGAAATATAGAATATATTTGACATTGATATTTTCGATTAAATTTGATTAAAAAATATTTGTTTTAATCTTAAAAAATTATTTATTAGTATTTTGACCTTAACTTTTGGTTAAATTTTGATTGTTATGAATTCATATTGTCTTTGGTAATTTGTCAAGTTATGAATTGATTGCATGTTTAAAGAATTCTTCAGAAACAATCAAAGACTTGATTTTTTGATTTCTAATAGCACCGTTTATGTATCCTTATTTTGGGTTATTTCAGATACAGTAGTTTAATAAAAAAATTCAGTTTTGACATTTGATTATTAAGGGAATTTTAAATTTAAAAACTAATATTTAATTTGAGACGGCTTAATTAAAGTAGTAAGCCGTTAAAGTGATCTCAATTATGGAAAATATATTGTACATGTTTTGTACATTTAACTTAGGATTTGCTAGTATTGATCGACCCAAAGGAAGATTAATAGTTGGCATAATTGCATGTACAACTTTGGTAATAAGCATGTGATAATTATTCGATTTGATGTGTGAGTAATAAATTGACCCAAAGGAAGATGTTTTCTTAACATATTCTTATCATCAATGTTTGGTTACCACATCAGATATCACTTAAGGTGAATATTTTGTCTAAAGATGAAAAATAAATTAAGAAAATTTGATTGCTTGACAATATTTCTATGATTTTATTTATATTGTTAATGCAATATATGTATATATTCAATTCAATTTTTTCAGTTTTAATTGTTGCTTAATAGAATATATATATATATATATATATATATATATATATATATATCAAATGGATATATCAAATGGATTTTTGAGAATCTGGATTTAAGTACTCTCTCGCTTTAGAGGCCGCGCCGTTTTGTTCCCATGCAGGAAGCGTCTACGCCGGTCACCAGGGTGACTCAGGCAGTGGAAGAGGAAGGAAAAATGGAAAGAAAGTATAAAAAAATCAGATCAGCGGAAGGTGTCAGTGGTCTCAAAGAGGAAGCACCAAGAAGATCATGGAAAGAGAGTGATTAGCCCTACCCTCCTTCCAGGTAATTTTCAATTTTCGACAGAAGTTGAAGATGAAGACTTAGAAGAAGATGAAGCTCTAAAGGGGATGACATACTGACAATCAAGATCCCCCAAGATTTAAAAGAGAAATTGAGGAAACCATGGAGAAAAGCGCTAATCATCAAGATTTTGGGAAAAATAGTGGCTTACAAAACCCTAATCAATAGGATAACAAATTTGTGAAAATTAGAAGAAGAATTTGAATGTATTGATCTTGGACACGGGTTTTATGCAATTAAATTCCAAAATATGGTGGATAAAGCTAAGGTACTCATGGAAGGCCCTTGGAAGATCATGGATCATTATATCACGGTGCAGAGATGTCGTCCGAATTTTGTGGTAGCAAACGCAAGTATTCCCTCAATGGCAGTTTAGATTCACATCCAGGGCTCCCTATCGAATATTTTAAGGAAAGGGTCCTGTGTAATTTGGGAAAGCTAGTTGGAAAACCTCTCAAGATTGACTACCATACAACTTGGTCAACAAGAGGACGTTTTGCTAGAATATGTGTGGAAATTGACCTAGATTCTCCTTTGTTGTCTAAATTACATATAGGAAACATGATATATAATATTGAATACGAGGGTTTACACTCAATCTGCTTCAATTGCAGTGTTATGGGTCATAGAGTCACCGATTGTTCTATTAATCGGAAAGAAACCTCTACCAATAGAGAGACTAACAGAGAACCAAAAGGTCAAGAACATCAAGAAAGACATAAAGATAAGGATCTGGAGAATTCTCAACATGAAGAGGAAGAGTTAGAAAGACATATACGAACCCTGGATGCTTGTTCAAAGGAGAACAAGTGGAATTAGAAGCAATCAGAAGAATATTAGTAATAGAAGCTAGGAACCACGCCATCATAATAGATTTGATGGCTTGAATAATATGGAAGAATAGGATATGAGTAAAGGTAAAGAGGAGAAAAGCCGAATTCAAGAGGTAATTGAAATCACAAACAAGACTGATTAGTCGACAAAAGACACGAGATCTATCCGAAGTAAAGAAGGTAGCAGTTGAACTAAAGTCAGCAACCTGACAGAGAGCCCAGGAGATAGACTCCCTAGGATAAAAAATGATAAAATTCAATCTCCTAAGGTTCTTACTAAGAGATACGGGCAGAGAAGAACCATAGGTAGGAAGAATAGATGGGAAAATAGTCAGGGAGTTATTATGGAGCCAGAAATAAAGGTGAGGAAAAAGATGGAAATTCAAGAGAAACCACATATAAAAGTCGATAATGATACTGATGAGTGTTTAGAATAGTTAATCTTTGCTTGTTATTTCTTTGATTTTGTGGAGCTATTGCTGTTGATTTGGTTGTGTTATGCCTATTTTCGTGCAGTGCCTTACTTTCCAGAATTAGTGATAAAACGGGCGAATTCTGCATTTTTATTATTATTTGGTCACGGCTGGAGACATGGGCACGACTCTGGGCACAACGCGGTCTAACGTGGCAGTTTCTAGAAGGTCCAGTCAGCGGCGGTTTCTAGAAGACTTCATTCGCACACCTTCTGGAAGATTGACGAGTAGAGTTGCATTAGGAGACTAGTTTACGTTTGAATTTAAATTTAAAAATAATTATCTTTTGTATTATTTAATTATTTTCTTTGCTTATCCTTTAGGCTTTGAGAGGTTATAAATACCACTTGGGGTAAGCCTAAACTTATCACTCAAATTACATTCTTCTTTTCTCTCTAGTTTTATTAAAGTTTTCTCTTTTTACTTTTCAAGTTTTTTCCCTTTTTTCTTTTATTTTCAAGTTTCGTTTTCAAAATGCTAAGTATGACTTTTTTCATGCTTAGCTAAACTTTTCAAAAGCCGAGAGCTGTCGCGATGATTCAATTCCAACAGGAGAATTGAAACGGTCCCTTAATATCTTCGGAATATTTGTCTCAATCTCTACGCTTATTTTTCAAAATCAAAGCAGTTTTCAAAATCAAAGATTGACTTTGGTCAAGAGGTTGTTGCGATTAAATGTGTGGGATGAAGATTCGGCTTATAGAAAGCAATTCGACTTCCTGGGAACACACTTGGCGAGATAGTTTTGCCAAGAGGGAATTGATATCAAAATTGACTGTTATAGAAGCAGCAATCCAAGTCTGACGCTACGAACTTAAACGGTAATTGATCTACGACAATTGATGTCATTAGAATCAATTATCGAAGCCAGAATCCAAGATTGCCTTGGGTGTTTGGTATACAAGATAGAGTCACGGGGATAGTCCTTATAAACAAAGTAACTGACGTGAATCCCGAAGAGAAAATCTTATTCGATGATCATAAGGAAATTGAATCAAAGCGAAGCTTGAGGCTAATTTTATCGAATTTATTCACAATCTTCATCTTCTTATTTTTACTTTAATTACTTTTATTTATTTAATCGCTTTTATTATTTTAATATATTTTTACCTAAATTCCCCCCCCCCATTTTTATTGTTTCACGCCTGGCATAAATAAATTAGACAAAAATTTATAATTTTCTAAGTCCCTGTGGAATCGACCCTTACTTCTCTTTACTACGTATTTCCTTTATTTATTGATTGAGAATAAGGAATTTATTTTGACACCGAAACGACAGTTGTCAAATTGGCGCCATTGCCGGGGACTTCACCAAAGTTACTGATTTTTGTTTGTTTTTTATTTATGACCAGGTATAATCCAGGAGAATTAGTAGGGTACGACCCGGGGATTGAAGCTAAAGCTAGGAGACTTCATGCATAGACACTTTGGGAAAAAAGAAGACAATAAACAAATCTAGAAGAAGAATCGAATTCAGGTAATATAAATCCGATGGCCGATCTTACTATCCGGGAGTTAGCCGCGGCACCTACTGAACAAGTGCCTTTGAGCAATGATTTTCCCCAAGGAGAAACTCCGTACCAATTGAAAACTAGCCTTATTCATCTCCTCCCTACATTCCGTAGATTACCGAACGATGATCCACACAAACATCTCAAGGAATTTTATATTGTCTGCTCCAGCATGAGACCACAGGGAGTAACCGAGGACCAAATAAAACTTAGAGCTTTTCTTTTTCCTTAGCCGATTCGGCTAAGGAGTGGTTATTTTATCTTCCTCCTAATTCTGTAACTACATGGCCTCAAATGACTCGTCTTTTTCTTGACAGGTTTTTCCCTGCGGCAAAAGTAAGTGAACTACGAAGAAGAATACTTGGAATTAATCAGCTTGATGGAGAGTCACTTTAGGACTACTGGGATCGGTTTAAGAAGTTATGTTCTAGTTGCCCACAACATGGGTTAACCGAACAAACACTCCTTCAATACTTTTATGAAGGATTATCTCCCCTAGAAATGAAGATGATCGATGCTGCCAGTGGAGGAGCCTTGGTGAATATGACTCCTACTGAGGCTAGAGACTTAATATCGACGATGGCTGCAAAATCCCAACAATTTAGCATAAATAATGAACCTTCTTGAAGTGTTCATGAGATAAGTTCTTCCTTAGAAAATAAAATAGATAAGCTAACTGAAGTCGTAAACTCTCTTGTTACAGGAAAGACAGAACCAAACCAATTATATGGAATATGTGCATTACCTGATCATCCGACAGACGATTGTCCACTGATTCAAGATGATGCAGTAACTCAAGTCAATGCAGTCGGGAATTTTCTGGGACCTCCCCAAAGAGCTTATAATCCTTACGGTAATACATACAACCCAGGATGGAGGGATCATCCGAACTTCAGTTAGCTCAGAACCTGAGACCAAATCAAGGCTATCAACCGAGACCTCCACCACCGCAACAACCGCAGAAGTCATCATTAGAATCAATTATCGAGAGGTTAGCACTTTCCCCTGAAAAATTCCAGAATCATACTGAAGCCCGCTTATAAGAGATAGACAAACAGATGAGCCAACTGGCTCAAACCGTAGGTCGCTTGGAATCACAAGTTAAGCTTCAATCTCAAACTGAAGTAAACCTGAGGGAGAACGTCAGCGCCATCACTTTTTGGAGTGGTACAATAGTGGCGCCACCTGTTCCATCAGATGAAGCAGTCCAAAAAGAGAAGAAGACCGATGATTCAAGATACCAGGAGAAGAATAACGAAGAACAAATAGATGACCCAACGCCATCTCCCTATGACGTGCCACCGCCTTTTCCGTCAAGGTTAGTTAAAAAGGATAAAAAACTGAAGAAAAGGAAATATTAGACGTACTTCGAAAGGTAGAAGTTAACATACCTCTCCTTGAGGTTATCCGGAAAGTTCCAAGATATGCCCAGTTCTTGAAGGATCTTTGCACTAATAAAAGGTGACTTACCGGAAACGAGAAGGTGGATTTAGGTGCGAACGTCTCAGTAGTTTTCCAACGACCGCTTCCACCGAAGTATAAAGACCAAGGTATGTTTTCAGTACTTTGTAAAATTGGTGAGGTTAAAATCAAGCGAGCTATGTGTGATCTAGGTGCCTCTATCAATATAATGCCCCTCTCCGTCTATAATTTAATTTCCACCAAGCCTTTGAAGGAGACGAAAGTTACACTTCAGCTAGCTGATAAATCAATTATTTATCTTGAAGGGCTCATAGAAAATGTTCTAGTAGAGGTAGAAAACTTAATTTTTCCTACTGATTTTTATGTGATTGATATGGAAAATGATCGTAGTAACATTGGTTCTGAAATCCTCCTCGGTCGTCCCTTTCTAAGCACGGCAAATGCAAAAATTGACGTTCGAAGCGGTATTCTTACTATAGAATTCGACGGTGAGATCATAAAGTTTGATGTTTATAAAGCAATGAGTTACCTCCCATGAAGCGCTTTTGTTTAACGTCGTTACCTTGACGACCTGGTTCAGACTACAGGTTCTTCTAAGTTGAGATCTTCAACCAAGCAAACTTCGCTATTTACATAATACGATTTAATCCTGTGTCCATTTACTTTAAATCGAGCGCCCGAATTGTCTTAAATTTTGACTGCGCTATGAGGAAATATTACAGTTACCGTATAAGGTCTGTTCCATTTTGATCGAAGTTTACCTGCAAAAAGTTTCAATTTTGAGTTAAAATGAAGAACTTTTTGTCCGATAGAAAAAAAAATTAGAAACAATCTTTCGATCATGAAATTCTTTAGTTTTGTCCTTATATATCTTGGCGTTGTCGTAAGAATCTCTCCGGATTTCCTCAAGCTCTTGTATATATAGCTTTCGTGTTTCACCAACCGCATCTAACTCCATATTGCACTGTTTTACAGCCCAATATGCCTCGTGTTCTAGTTCGACTAGTAAATGGCACGGTTTACCGAATTTGATGAGTGTTCAGAATCGTTAATCTTTGTTCGTTATTTCTTCGATTTTGTGGAGTTATTACTGCTAATTTGGTGTAGGTCCTTACTTTCCAGATTTAGTGATAAAACGAGCGAATTCTGCATTTTTTTATTATTTGGTCATGACTGGAGACATGGGCACGACGCGGTCTGATGTGGCAGTTTCTAGAAGGTCCAATCAGCGGCGATTTCTAGAAGACTTCATCCGCATGCCTTCTGGAAGATTGACGAGTAGAGTTGCATTAGGAGACTAGTTTATGTTTGAATTTAAATTTAAAAAAAAAATTATCTTTTGTATTATTTAATTATTTTCTTTGCTTATCCTTTAGGCTTTGAGATGCTATAAATATCCACTTGGGGTAAGCCTAAACTCATCATTCAGAATACATTCTTCTTTTCTCTCTAGTTTTTATAAAAGTTTTTTCTTTTTCCTTTTCAAGTTCTTTTATTTTTTTATTTTCAAACTTGTTTTTAATATGCTAAGTATGACTTTTGTCATGCTTAGCTAAACTTTTCAAAAGCCGAGAGTTGTCGCGATGATTTAATTCCAACAGGAGAATTGAAACGGTCCCTTAATATCTTCAAAATATCTCTCTCAATCTCTACGCTTATTTTTCAAAATCAAAACAGTTTTCAAAATCAAAGATTGACTTTGCTCAAGAGGTTGCTGCGATTAAATGTGTGGGAGGAAGATTCGGCTTATAGAAAGCAATTCGACTTCCTGGGAACACACTTGGCGAGAAAATTTCGCCAAGAGGGAATTGAGATCGGAATTGACGGTTATAGAAGCAACAATCCTAGTCGGTCGCCACGAACTTAAACGGTAATTGGTCTACGACAATAGATGTCGTTAGAATCAATTCCCGAAGCCAGAATCAAAGATTGCCTTGGGTATTCGGTATACAAGATAGAGTCACGGGGATAGCCCTCGTAGACAAAGTAACTGACGTGAATCCCGAAGAGAAAATCTTATTCGATGATCTAAAAGAAATTGAGTCAAAGCAAGGCTTGAAGCTATTTTTACTGTATTTATTCACAACCTTTATTCTCTTATTTTTTTTACTTTAATTGCTTTTATTTATTTAATCGTTTTTATTACTACTTAAATCTCATTCTACTAAACCCCCCCCATTTTACTATCTTTCACGCCTGACATAGACCAATCAAACATAAATTAAGAATTTTCTAAGTCCCTGTGGATTCGAACCTACTTCTCTACGCTACGAATTTTCCTTTATTTATTATCCGAGAAGAAGGAAATTATTTTGATATCGAAACGACAGTTGTCAAATTGGCGCCGTTGCCGGGGACTTCGCCAAAGTTACTAATTTTTGTTTGCTTTTTATTTATGACCAGGACTAATCCGGGACATTAGTGGAGTACGACCCGGAGATCAAAGCTAAAGCTGGGAGACTCCACGCACAGACACTTAGGGAAAAAAGGAGACAAGAATCAAATCTAAAAGAAGAATCAAATTCAGGTAATACAAATCCGACGGCCGAACTTACTATTCGGGAGTTAGCCGCGCCACCTACTGAACAAGTGCCTTTGAGTATTGATTTTCCCCAAGGCGAAACTCTATACCAGTTGAAAAATGGCCTTATTCATCTCCTCCCTACATTTCGCGGATTGCCAAACGAGGATCCACACAAACATCTCAAGGAATTCCACATGGTCTGCTCCAGCATGACGCCACAGGGAGAAACCGAGGACCAAATCAAACTTAGAGCTTTTCCTTTTTCCTTAGCCGAATCGGCTAAGGAGTGGTTATTTTATCTTCCTCCTAATTCTGTAACTACATGGGCTCACCTGACTCATCTTTTTCTTGACAGGTTTTCCCTGCGGCAAAAGTAAGTGAACTACGACGGAGAATACTTAGAATCAAGCAGCTTGATGGAGAGTCACTCTACGACTATTGGGAGAAGTTTAAGAAGTTATGTTCTAGTTGCCCACAACATGGGTTAACTGAACAAACACTCCTTCAATAAATTTATGAAGGATTATCCCCCCTAGAAATGAAGATGATCGATGTAGCCAGCGGTGGAGCCTTTTGAATATGACTCCTACTGAGGCTAGGAACTTAATATCGACAATGGCTGTAAATTCCCAACAATTTTGTGCAAATAATGAACCTTCTCGAAGTGTTAATGAGATATGTTCATCTTCCTTAGAAAATAAAATCGATAAGCTAACTAAAGTCGTAAACTCTCTTGTTTCAGGAAAGATAAGGCAAAACCGAGTATGTGGAATATGTGTATTGCCTGATCATCCGACAGACGGTTGTCCACTGATTCAAGTTGATGCAACAGCTCAAGTCAATGCAGTCGGGAATTTCCCGGGACCTCCCTTATAATCTCTACGGCAATACATACAACCTAGGATAGAGGGATCATTTGAATTTTAGCTATGCTCAGAACCCAAGACCAAATCAAAGCTATCAGTTGAGACCACCTCTACCACAACAACAGCCGCAGAAGAAATCACTAGAATCGATTGTTGAGAGGATAGCAATTTCCCAGGAAAAAATTCAGAATCGCACCGAAGCCCACTTACAAGCGTTAGACAAGCAGATGAGCCAACTAGCTCAAACCGTAAGCCGCATGGAATCACAAGGTAAACTCCCATCTCAAACTGAAGTAAACACGAGGGAGAACGTTAGCGCCATCACTCTTCAGAGTGGTACAGTAGTGGCTCCACCTATTCCATCAGACCAAACAGTCCAAAAAGAGAAGACTGATGATGCAGGATCCCATAAAGAGAATGATAAAGAACAAATGGACGATCCGATGCCATCTCCCTATGACGGGCCACCACCTTTTCCATCGAGGTTAGTCAAAAAGGATAAAAAAGTCGAGGAAAATGAAATATTAAACGTACTTCGGAAGGTAGAAGTTAATATACCTCTCCTTGAGGTTATCCAGAAAGTTTCAAGGTATTGCCAGTTTTTGAAGGATCTCTGTACGACTAAAAGAAAGCTTACCGGGGTCGAGAAAGTGGATTTAGGTGCGAACGTATCAGCAGTTTTCCAACGATCGCTTCCACCGAAGTATAAAGACCAAGGTATGTTTTCAATACCTTGTAAAATTAGTGAGGTTAAAATCAAGCGAGCTATGTGCGATCTAGGTGCCTCTATCAATGTAATGCCTCTCTTCGTCTATAATTTAATTTACGCCAAGCCTTTGAAGGAGACGAGAGTTACACTTCAGCTAGCCGACAAATCAATTATTTATCCTGAAGGACTCATAGAGAATGTTCTAGTAGAGGTAGAAAATTTAATTTTCCCTGTAGATTTTTATGTGATTGATATGGAAAATGATCGTAGCAACATTGGTTCTGAAATCCTCTTCGGTCGTCCCTTTCTGAGCACGAAAAATGCAAAAATTGATGTTCGAAGCGATATTCATACAATAGAGTTCGATGGTGAGATCTTAAAATTTGATGTTTATAAAGCAATGAGATATCCGGATAACGTTCATAGTATTAATTTTGTTGGCATTTTTAAACTTGTTGATGGTAAATCTAACTTGGTTGATGATTTATGCAAGGAGTCGGATGATAGCAAAGACGACATAAGGGAGTTGAAAAATATTTCAGTTGTTGATTCAAATTTGATCTTAACTCCTTTAAAAACTAAAGATTTACCTTCCTTTTTGCAGGCACCAAAAATTAAGTCAAAATCATCAAGGAGTCGTTTGAAGAAATCATTTTTTGGTAAAAAAGATGTTTTGACGGCCATTCTTCTAGACAAGATTTTAAAATTGGGAAATATCCGAAGAAATCTTTGTGAGAATTTTCAAATTTCTCATAAAGAACTTCTTAGTTGGAAAAAGCGAATGAAGTGGAAGTGCCTGTCACAGAACCTGTAGTCTGAATCAGGTCGTCGAGTTAACGACGTTAAACAAAAGCGCTTCATGGGAGGCAACCCATTGTTTTCAATTTCGTTACATTTTTTATTTTAATCTTCACTTTTTGTTTCATTTTTATTCGATCAAACATGTTTAATTTAATTTCTATTTTTATTTTGTAGGAACTAAATTTTTTTTTCAAACTTAAACGACGAAGAATTGCGGAAATTTCATTCGAACTATGCCAATTTCGGAACCCACAGAGCAGTGAACAGTCGCACAACGCAGAAAAAACCCCCCAGCTCATGCGTATCGTTTCATTAAACGGTGCACGTTAGCAAAGCCCTTGGAAGAGGGTGGCGCACGTTAGCAAAACCCAAATGGATGAAGTCCACGACCGCCTCCACTCCATCGAGATGCACATCACAGAGATCCTCTCCTACCTACGTCCTAGCGCCTCTCATTGCAGTCGAGGACGTGGTCGTGGTCGACATTAAATCCGTGGAGTACTCTGTTCCTTCTCTTGCACTTTAATTTTTTCGTTTTGAGGCAAAACGCTTTAAGTGAGGGTGAGTAAAGTAGAGTGTAGGGTTGAATTTCCCTTTGCTTATATTTATGTTTCGATTCAAGTATGTTTTGGTTGAATTTGCAGAAACTTCACTGAATTTATTTGTCTTGTTGAATTTTTTTTTTGGATGCTATGCTTGTTTGGGAACACATAATTGTTTAGGTTAGGATGTTCTTGATATCGAATAGCATAAATTGTGATAAGTTGGTGTTTTTGTGATATTCCATGACTTCGTTGGTTGAAATGTGATTAACTCAATGCATGAAACAATTTGGTGAGATTTGAGCCTTTACGAGCATATCATTTTTGCTCTCATTTTGTGTGATTGAGTGTGTCGAATTTGGCATTGGTATTCTAGAACCTTCATGTTAAATACTGTCGAGATTACACATGAACATGATGCTTAAAGATGATTTGGGCACCTTAGGATTAACCATTTCGTCTCTACACTAAATAGTCTACCCATGCATTTTCCCCTTAGTTAAACACTTTTGAGCCTTTTCTCGTTTCTTTGTTTTCACCATATTTATAAACCCGAGCCTTTTTATTTTATCCCTCTTTTCTACCTTCTTCAAGGCAAGTGAATAATTTTAGCATTGTATGCTCCATCAAAAAAAAGGATTGAATGCGAAAAAAATAGCAGTTCGAACGAAAAAAGGTTGTTCGAAAGAAAAAGAAAAAAAATATGTGAAATGGAAAACGAAACAAAAACAAAGAGAAAAAAAATACATTTTGTTGTTTGATATATGTAGTTTTTTATCTTGCTGTGCTTAATATTTGTTTTTATGGAGTTGAAATTATTATTTGTTAGTTCCTTAACTTGACTTTTTTTCCTTATATTTAGCCTTTTCCCTACCTTTACTTAAGCCTCGTTACAACCAATAAAAGACCCTTTGATTTATGAATCTTGTTCTTATTAGTAGTGGAGATTTGATTTACTTGCAGGCTTATGGTAATATCGTGTAAATTCTGACATTGAGCGTTTCTTTACCCCAAACACATTAAGTGATTTGAGTGAATCCCGGTAAGGTGTTGAGTTATGAGCATTTAGATTAATGAATGAATGGATATTACAATTGCACTTGATTTGTTCCAATTGGTGATGTTCAATTGATTGATTTCTTGACTTGAATAGTTATTGTGGTCTCTACCTTGCTTCCTTGAAGATGAAACTTGACAAAGAATGTTTAATGAAGTGTTTGACTGATTTGGTTAATCATACTTAAGGACAAGCATGAGATAAGTGAGGGGGAATTTGATGAGTGTTCAGAATCGTTAATCTTTGTTCGTTATTTCTTCGATTTTATGGAGTTATTGCTGCTGATTTGGTTGTGTTATGCCTATTTTCGTGTAGGTCTTTACTTTCCAGAATTAGTGATAAAACGGGTGAATTCTGCATTTTTTTATTATTTGGTCACGGCTGGAGACATGGGCACGACTCTGGACATGACGCGGTCTTTCGTGGCAGTTTTTAGAAGGTCCAGTTAGCGGCGGTTTCTAGAAGACTTCATCCGCACGCCTTCTGGAAGATTGATGAGTAGGGTTGCATTAGGAGACTAGCTTAAGTTTGAATTTAAATTTAAAAATAATTATCTTTTATATTATTTAATTATTTTCTTTGCTTATCCTTTAGGCTTTTAGAGGCTATAAATACCCACTTGGGGTAAGCCTAAACTCATCACTCAAATTACATTCTTTTCTCTCTAGTTTTTATAAAAGTTTTCTCTTTTTCATTTTCAAGTTCTTTTTATTTTTCTTTATTTTTAAACTTGTTTTAATATGCTAAGTATGACTTTTGTCATGCTTAGCTAAACTTTTCATAAGCCGAGAGTTGTTGCGATGACTCAATTCCAATGGGAGAATTGAAACAGGTCCCTAATATCTTAGGAATATCTCACTCAATCTCTGCGCTAATTTTTCAAAAGAAAACCAGTTTTCAAAATAAAAGATTGACTTTGGTCAAGAGGTTGTTGCGATTAAACGTGTGGGAGGAAGATTTGGCTTATAGAAAGCAATTCGACTTCCTGGGAACACACTTGGCAAAATAGCTTTGCCAAGAGGGATTTGAGATCGGAATTGACGGTTATAGAAGTAACAATTCGAGTCGGTCGCCACGAACTTAAACGGTAATTGGTCTACGACAATAGATTTTGATAGAATCAATTCTCGAAGCTGGAATCAAAGATTGCCTTGGGTATTCGGTATACAAGATAGAGTCAACGGGATAGCCCTCGTAGACAAAGTAACTGACGTGAATCCTGAAGAGAAAATCTTATTCGATGATCTAAAGGAAATTGAGTCAAAGCAAGGCTTGAGGCTATTTTTACCGTATTTATTCACAACATTTATTCTCTTATTTTTTACTTTAATTGCTTTTATTTATTTAATCGTTTTTATTACTATTTTATTCTACCAAAACCCCCATTTTTATCTTTCACGCCTACATAGACCAATCAAACATAAATTAAGAATTTTCCAAGTCCCTATGGATTTGACCCTACTTCTCTACGCTATGAATTTTCCTTTATTTATTATCCGAGAAGAAGGAAATTATTTTGACATCAAAACGACAGTTGTCAAATTGGCGCCGCTGCCGGAGACTTCACCAAAGTTACTAATTTTTGTTTGCTTTTGCTTTATGACCAGGTCTAATCCGGGAGCATTAGTGGAGTACGACCCGAAGATTGAAGCTAAAGCTACGAGACTCCACGCACAGACACTTTAGGAAAGAAGGATACAACAAACAAATCTAGAAGAAGAATCAAACTCAGGTGAATTCCCTAATACAATTCCGATGGCTGAACCTACTATTCGGGAGTTAGCCGCGGCACCCACTGAACAAGCACCTATGTGCATTGATTTTCCCCAAGGCGAAACTCCATACCAATTGAAAATCGACCTTATTCATCTTCTCCCTACATTACGTGGATTGCCAAACGAGGATCCACACAAACATCTCAAGGAATTCCGCATGATCTGCTCCAGCATGACGCCATAGGGAGTAACCGATGACCAAATAAAACTTAGAGCTTTTTCTTTTTCCTTAGCCGATTCGGCTAAGGATTGGTTATTTTATCTTCCTCCTAATTTTGTTACTACATGGGCTCAAATGACTCATCTTTTTCTTGACAGGTTTTTCCCTGCGGCAAAAGTAAGTGAATTACGAAGGAGTATACTTGGAATCAAGAAGCTTGATGGAGAGTCACTCTACGACTACTAGGAGTGGTTTAAGAAGTTATGTTCTAGTTCCCACAACATGGGTTAACTGAACAAACACTCCTTCAATACTTTTATGAAGGATTTTCTCCCCTGTAAATGAAGATGATCGATGTAGCCAGCGGTGGAGCCTTGGTAAATATGAGTCCTACAGAAGCTAGGGACTTAATATCCACGATAGCCGCAAATTCCCAACAATTTCGCACAAACAATGAACCTTCTCGAAGGGTTCATGAGATAAGTTCATCTTCCTTATAAAATAAAATTGACGAGTTAACTAAAGTCGTAAACTCTCTTGTTGCAGGAAAGACAGGACAAAACCGATTATGTGGAATATGTGCATTACATGATCATCCAACAGACGGTTATCCACTGATTCAAGACGATGCAGCAACTCAAGTCAACGCAGTCGAGAATTTCCCAGGACCTCCCCAAAGAGCTTATAATCCTTACAGAAATACATACAACCCAGGATAGAGGTATCATCCAAACTTCAGTTATGCCCAGAACCCGAGACCAAATCAAGGCTATCAAGCGAGACCTCCACCACCGTAACAACCGCAGAAGTCATCATTAGAATCGATTGTCGAGAGGTTAGCACTATCCCAAGAAAACTTCCAGACTCGAACTGAAGCCCACTTCCAAGAGATGGACAAACAGATAAGCCAATTGACTCAAGCCATGGGGAGATTAGAGTCAGAAAGAAGGCTACAATCACAAACTGAACCGAATCCAATAGAGAATGTTAGCTCCATCACCATCCGAAGTGGTACAATCGTTGAACAACCAGACCCAAAAGAGGTAAGTTGAAGATCCCGGAAGAAAGAAGAAGATTCGAAATCCCAGAGGGAAGAAGAAGCTGGTGATACAGGAACCCAGAAAGAGAATGATAAAGAGTAAATAGATGACCCGACGCCATCCCCCTTTAACGTGCCACCGCCTTTTCCATCGAGGTTAGTTAAAAAGGACAAAAAGACTGAGGAAAAGAAAATATTAGACATACTTCGGAAGGTGAAAGTTAACATACCTCTCCTCGAGGTTATTCGAAAGTTTCAAGGTATTGCCGATTTTTTAAGGATCTCTATATGACTAGAAGGAAGCTTACCAGGGTCGAGAAAGTGGATTTAGGCGCGAACATCTCAGCAGTTTTCCAACGACCGCTTCCACCTAATTATAAAGACCAAGGTATGTTCTCAATACCTTGTAAAATTGGTGAGGTTAAAATCAAGCGAGCTATGTGCGATCTAGGTGCCTCTATCAATGTAATGCCTCTCTCCGTCTATAATTTAATTTCCACCAACCTTTGAAGGAGACGAGAGTTACACTTCAGCTAGCCGACAAATCAATTATTTATCCTGAAGGACTCATAGAGAATGTTCTAGTAGAGGTAGAAAATTTAATTTTCCCTGCTGATTTTTATGTGATTCATATGGAAAATGATTGTAGCAACATTGGTTCTGAAATCCTCCTCGGTCGTCCCTTTCTGAGCACGACAAATGCAAAATTTGATGTTCGAAGCGGTATTCTTACTATGGAGTTCGACGGTAAGATCTTAAAATTTGATGTTTATAAAGTAATGAGATATCCAGATAACGTTCATAGTATTAATTTTGTTGGTATTTTTGAACTTCGTGATGGTAAATCTAACTTGGTTGATGATTTATGCAAGGAGTCGGATGATAACAAAGACGACATAAGAGAGTTGAAAAATATTTCAGTTGTTGATTCAAATTTGATCTTAAGTCCTTTAAAAACTAAAGATTTACCTTCCTTTTTTCAGGCACCAAAAATTAAGTTGAAATCATCAAGGAGCCGTTTGAAGAAATCATTTTTTAGTAAAAAAGATGTTTTGACTGCCATTCTTCTGGACAATATTTTAAAATTGGGAAATATCCAAAGAAATCTTTGTGAGAATTTTCAAATTTCTCATAAAGAACTTCTTAGTTGGAAAAAACGAATGAAGTGGATGTGTCTGTCACAGAACCTGTAGTCTAAATCAGGTCATCAAGCTAATGACATTAAACAAAAGCGCATCATGGGAGGCAACCCATTGTTTTCAACTTCATTACATTTTTTATTTTTATCTTCACTTTTTGTTTCATTTTTATTCGATCAAACATGTTTAATTTAATTTCTATTTTTATTTTGCAGGAAATAAATTTTTTTTTCAAACTTAAATGACGAAGAATGGCGGAAATTTCATTCGAACTATGCCAATTTTGGAACCCACAGAGCAGTGAACAGTCGCACAACGCAGAAAAAAAACCCAACTCGTGCGTACCGTTTCATTAAACGGCGCACGTTAGCAAAGCCCTTGGAGGAGGGTGGCGCACGTTAGAAAACCCAAATGGATGAAGTCCATGACCGCCTCCACTCCATCGAGATGAACATCACATAGATCCTCTCCTACCTACATTGTAGCACCTCTAATCGCGGCCGAGGACGTGGTCGTGGTCAACATTAAATCTGGGGAGTACTATGTTCCTTCTCTTGCACTTTAATTTTCGTTTTGAGGCAAAATACTTTAAGTGATGGGGAGTAGAGTGTAGGATTGAATTTTCCTTTGATTATATTTATGTTTCGATGCTAGTATGTGTTGGTTGGATTTGTCAAAAATTTCATTGATTGTCTGTCTTGTTGAATTTTTTTGGAATGCTATGCTTGTTTGGGACCACATGATTATTTAAGTTAGGATGTTCTTGATAGCGAATAGCATGAATTGTGATAGGTTGGTGTTTTTGTGATATACCATGACTTTGTTGGTTGAAATGTGATTAGCTCAATGCATGAAACAATTTGGTGAGATTTGAGCCTTAACGAGCATATTATTTTCGCTCTCATTTTGTTGGGTTGAGTGTGTCGAATTTGGCATTGGTATTCTAGAACCTGCATGTTAAATACTATCGAGATTACACATGAACATGATGCTTAAAGATGATTTGGGCAACTTAGGACTAACCATTCCGTTTCCCCACTAAAAAGCCTACCTATGCATTTTCCCCTTAGCTAACCACTTTTAAGCCTATTCCCGTTTTTTGTTTTCACCATATTCATAAACCCGAGCCTTTTTATTTTATCCCTCTTTTCTACCTTTTTCAGGGCATGTGAATAATTTTACGGTTGTATTCTCCATCGAAAAAAAATGTTGAATGAAAGCAAGAAGAAAAAAAACAGCAGTTCGAAAAAAAAAGTTGTTCGAAAGAAAAAGAGAGAGAGAAAAAAAACATGAAAGAAGAAAATGGAAAACAAAACAACAAAAGTGTGAAAAAGGAAAAACTGCATTTCGACAAGAAATTTGTTGTTTGATATGTCGTCTTTTTATCTTGTTGTGCTTAATGTTTTGATGGAGTTGAGATTATTATTTGTTAGTTCATTGCCTTGAATTTTTAGCCATATTTTTAGCCTTTTCCCCACCTTTACCAAAGCCCCGTTACAACCAATAAAAGACCCTTTGATTTATGCATTTTGTTCTTATTAGTAGTGTATATTTGATTTACTTGCAAGCTTATGGTAATACCATGTCAATTCTTACATTGAGAGTTTATTTACCCCAAACACATTGAGTGATTTGAGTAAATCCCGGTAAGGTGTTGAGTTATGAGCATTTAGATTAATGAATGAATGGAGTTATTATGGAGCCAGAAATAGAGGTGAGGAAAAAGATGGAAATTCAAGAGAAACCACCTATGAAGGTCAATAATGATACCAATAAAGCTGATAGCCAAGATGATCGGGAAATGGAAGCCGAACCAAGTGGAACAGAACAAGCAGCTACTTTAAACAATAAGATGGCCATTGAGGCTATTACTGATAATAATACTCCTCAATGAAGTTTATTTCTTGGAATTTTCGGGGAGTAGGAAACAAAGATTTCATAAGGAACTGTAGAGAATTGATTCGGGAGCAAAACCCAACAATTCTTTGTCTCCTGGAAACAAAAGCTAAGATATGTATTGGTCCTTTGCTTTAGAAAAAATCCAAATTCGATAAAAATTTTGAAGTCCCCACTCAGGGTCTCCGGGGAGGCTTGATTTTGCTTTGGAATTCTTCCTCGCACGTGGTTACCATTCGGCATCACATTGACCAGGTTATCCACTGTGAAATTAAGGGAAATGATAAAAGATGGTTGATTTCCATGGTTTATATCCAACCTCATTTGAACAAGAAAAAAGAAGCCTAGGATAATATCTATGACTTTGCTACAAGCAATAATCAGCCTTGGATGATTGCGGGCGATTTTAATGACTTTGCTACATTGGATGAACGTATTGGAGTAACTCAGATTGCATGGAGTGTATTATCAAGTTTCGTGAACACTGGAATAGATGTAACCTGCTGGATGTTGGATATATTGGAAGTAAGTTTACATGGACTAGACATCTACATGGAAGAGTAATTCGTCAGGAAAGACTCGATAGGTTACTGTATAATATTGAAATGGTCGAATACTTTCCAAATCTTAGAGTGGTTACCTTAACGAGATTTATTCTGATCATAACCCGATTTTGGTGAAGACGAACCTGGAAATTCCTGTAGACAAAGATAAACGACCATTCAGATTTGAAGCATCTTGGTTGATAAATAAGGAGTTCAATAGGATTTTTAGCTTAGCATGGGATAAAAAGAAAGGCTCCCTTGTTGATGCGGTTGAAGAGACCAAGAAATCGAAAATATTGTGGAAGGAGAACTTGTTTGGGAACATATTCAAAAGGAAAAAAACTCTGATGAAACGAATTCAAGGCATTCAGAGATCTAGAAACTATTTTCAGTCGAATTACCTTCAAGAATTGGAAAAAACTTTGGATGCAGAATATCAGCAAGCATTGGAACAAGAGGAAATCTTGTGGCTCCAGAAATCAAGACTGGACTGGATTTTGAAAGGTGAAAGGAATACGAGATTTTTCATCTAACTACTATGGTTAGGCGAAAATTTAATAAAATAGTTGGTATATACATTGGGAATTACTGGGTTACAGACAAACAAGCAGAGACGACAGAGAAAGCAGAGCTAATGAATCAAGTTACTATGGAGGAAGTTAAAGAATCCTTGTTTTGCATGAAGGGTCTTAAAGCCCCGGGTCCAGACGGCATCCAACCCATCTTTTATAAACAAAATTGGGACACGGTTAAAATCACCCTTCGGGATTTCATGAATAAGACCCTGAAATCGAGAAAGATGGAGTCACAAATATGAAGAACCTTTTTGGTACTCATACATAAAATGATGGCAGCTGATAATATTACGAAATTTTGACCAATTAGCTTATTAAACACATCCTACAAAATCTTCTCCAAAATTATTGTTCATCGTTTGTGTCCTATGCTGCAACGTTTAATTGGTCCATACCAGAACAGATTCCTCAAAGGCAGAAGTACATCGGATAATATTTTGATAGATTAGGAGGCAGTACATTCCATGATGAACCTCAAAGGAAAAAAAGGTGCAGTGATTGCTAAAATAGATCTTAAGAAAGCCCATGACAACGTGGCTGGAAATTTCTTAAGAAAACCCTCCAAGATTTTAATTTCCCTGAAGGCTTGATAGAGATAATAATGTTCTGTATTAATTCAAGTACTATCGAACCACTATGGAATGGGGAAATAACCGAGAGTTTGAATCCTAAGCAAGGCCTACGTCAAGGTGATCCGCTTTCGTCGTATTTGTTCATATTAGTTATGGAGAGACTCTCCCATATTAGCATGGAAAAAGTAGAAATGGGAATATCGAAACCGTTCAAGAGCTTAAAGGGTGGAACTAATTTAAGCCATTTATTCTTTGCGGATGATCTCTTATTATTTGCAGAAGAAGACTTAATTCAAATGCAGAATATGAGAAATTGTATTAATGAATTTAGCCGAGCAGCTGGAGTTGAGGTAAATCCTCTAAAATCGAAAATATTTATCTCACCAAATATAAATTCTACTACGGCACAATACTTAAGTGATTTGTGCGGCATCCCCCTTACGGATAACTTGGGAACTTACTTGGGAGTTCCTATAATCCACAAAAGGGTAAATTCAGGAACTTACGATCCTCTCATTCAGAAAGTCATGAAAATATTGGCAGGCTGGAAAGGAAGAGTTCTATCCATGGCGGGAAGAAGAAATCTCATCCAAACCGTCTCTAATGCGGTCCCTATTCACATGATGCAAACATCCATGCTTCCTGTTTCGGTCTGTAAAAAACTGGACAGACTCAACTATATTTTTTTATGGGGAGGAGATATAAAATATGCTCACAATCATCTGGTCAGTTGGGATAAAGTTTGTCGCTCTAAAAAGATTGGAGGTTTAGGTATTCGAAAAGCGAGATTAATGAACATCGCCCTTGTGGCAAAGAACTGTTGGAAACTCCTCACCAGAAAAGAAAATCTCTGGTGCAAAGTGTTCACAGGTAAGTACCTAAAACATAAGGAATTTTTAGAGGTAGAATCAAGAGGGAATAGCTCTTCCACTTGAAGGGGTCTGCTAGGAACTCGAAATCTTATAAGACAATGACGCAAATGGCAGGTTAAATCAGGCCCTCAAGCAAAGTTCTGGCAAGACTGGTGGGTAGGAAAAGAACCATTGAAAAATTTATATCCTTTAATGGATAACCCAAGTAGAAATGAAAAGGTGGCCAGATACATTAATGAAGAAAGGTCTTGGAACATCCAATAAATCCAGCACCTAATCTCGGAGGAAACAAGACTGGAAATTCATAGAATTCTGATTCTAGCTATAACAGATCCTCAGGATCTCGATATAAACACTTGGGGAGTCTCCAAAGATGGACAGTTTACGGTGAACTCAGCTTATCAAATTATTTCTAACACGGAGATGGGTGGTCACGATGGGGAAAACCTACAGTGGGTATGGAGAACTAAAACCAGCGAAAGTATCAGGTTCTTTATTTGGCTATCCTATCTCGACAAACTTAACACTAACGAAGTTAGGTGCAAGAAGAATATGACACATGACGCGAACTGCTTAGTATATCAAGACGAAGTTGAATCTGTTTATCACATATTTCATATATGTCAAGCAGCAAAACTCATTTGGGAAGAGCTACGACCTATGGAATAAGAGATACAATTTAATTCAATGAAGTTTAAGAATTGGCTGAAGAAAAATTGTCTCTCAAAGAAGGTTAGATTTGATGGATTGGAATGGGGTTCATTATTTATGGCTATTATTTGGGGACTGTGGAAGAGCAGAAATGAAAGGATCTTTAAAGAAATGACCAATGATCCTTTTAAAGTAATAAACTATGCGTAGCAGTTTGCTAGGGACGTAGAGAAGGCCCTATTAAATCCGATTAGAAGGATGTCTAATGATCCTTGTTGGGTAAAATGGAAAAAACCTCCTATGGGAGGTTGGATTCTCAATATTGATGGAGTGTATAAAATGAACTCAGGACTGGCTGCTGCAGGTGGTCTAATCCAAGATAGCAATTGTGACTGGAAAGCGGGATTTATGTTGAAATTAAGAAGGGTCAATAGTTCAATTGTTGAAATTAAGAAGGGTCAATAGTTCAATTGTTGAAATTTGGGGGGCTCTATAGGGTCTTCTTTTAGCTAAAAATCTTGGGCTAAGGAATGTGATCTTAGAGATGGATGCAAAATGGATTGTGGACATCTTGAATGGAGATAGGATGGAAGACTACTTGGAATTTAATCTGATGAATGACTGTTTAGACATTCTAAAGGAAGGTTGGGTGGTTGAAGTTCGACATATATGGTGAAAAGGAAACAAATGCACCGATAAACTTGTGAATCTTGCACTTCTTCAAGAAGAAGATACTTACATTCTACAGTCGCCCCCAACAGATATTCAAGAGATGTTAGTTGCTGACAAGAACGAAGAGGGCGGGTTGAGGTTTTAGTTTTTTTTTTTTGGATAATTAGGTTTTAGTTTTTTTCTTTCATCAAGTGTACCAAATATATATATATATTGAAACAAATTAATTCATATTATGACTATGTTTGATATTTTGATAGATTAGTTAAAACAAAATGCTTCCAAAGTGACCTCTTTTGTGTAAACTGGTTCATTTGAAATATCAAGGTGATTATGTGTTTCTTATGATTCATTCGTTTAATAATTGGTCCAAAGGAAAGTTAATATTTGGTCAGATTTCAAGAGACAATTGTGGTAATAATATATGATAATTATAAGATATATATTTTTATGTGAGCATGACATTAATCCAAAGATTAGTGTTTTGTTTGACATAACTTAATGTCAGTGTTTGATTACTAAAACAAGAGTATTGGTTAATGTTAATATTACTATCCAAAGACTTGATATTCATGTAGTGTTTGGTATCTTGTGATAGGAATTAGTTATAATTTTGAATTTATTTGTTTACATAAGATGTTAGCTTCAATTTTTTATATTTTGTTTTATATTTAAATTATTTATTGCTACCATAATATTTGATCTATGAAAAAATTCACTTAGGAAAGTGAATATGAAGGAATGCAAAAATGGATTTACATAAGGTTTTGGTTGTATAAACATAAACTTTGCACTAAAGAAAGAACAATTTCCACCTCTCATGGGGATAAAATTCTTAATTGGCATAAGGGATTTTGAGAGCTGAAATTTGTTCAAATTGCATAAGTCATGAAGCACAACATTTTTGAAGCCTTTAGGGGCATATAATCTGAAAAGATTACAAAGGCTAATGGTTTGCTTGACGAAATTGAGAAATATTTTTCCAAAAACAATAAGATTTAAATGTAATCACTTTTGAATTATTTGATGTCTATAAAGTATAAGGATCAACTAAATATGAGGGAGTACATTATGGATATGTTTCATATTGCTTCAAAACTTAAGAAACTTATGATTGAGTTTTTCTAAAGAATTACTTGTTCTTGTGATTTCAATATCGCTTCCTATAAAGTTTAACCAACTCAAAGGGAGAAATGAACTCCAAATAAGCTCATTTTTTTATTGTGTTCAAGAGTAAGAAAGTTTGAAGCATAATAAGTCTAAAAGTACACACTTGAAAAGTGCATATAAAGATTAGGGCAAAAAAATCAGAATGTAGTTGTTAAGGGTTCAACTTAAAAGAGAAAAAAATATGTTACAAAGGGTTCCTCTCTTTTAAGTTAAGTTGGGACATACGAGGAGAAATTAAATTCTAAAACAGTAAGCACTTACTTTGATTATTTTAAGCGGTCTAAGGGTTATAAGTTTTATGATCTCATAATTAAAAATATTTTTAATGTGAGATCCATAACACTATCTCATAATTAATTTTGAGGAGGGATTGGATTATAACTCAATTCCTATTATCACTTTTAATGATATCCATGTGTTCATACATGTCTTTAATCAATAAGTGAGTTTAGAATCTTAATAAGATTATTTTGAACAATTCTCCAATTAAGAAAAGAAATTGTTACGGAAGATGAAACTCAACAATCTCAAAGAACAATTGTTATTAGGAATATCCACGAGATAAGAGAAATATTATTTTAGATTATTATGTTTCTACAAGAAATATGGTTGAGGGTAGAATGATGAAAGATGACCTATTCAACTTCCGTCATAAAAGTTATGACTCTGAAAAGTGGATTAATGGCAAGTAAGAAGAGTATAAGTTTTATACAATATAATAAAGTTTGAGGACTTATCCCATTACCTGCAGGTGCAAAGTTAATGAGTATTTATAATAAAGATAGATGCAAATGGTGATGTTGATAAGTATAAGACATGTCTTGTATATAAAGTATATACTCAGAAATGAGGCATTAATTTTGTAGAGACTTTCTCTTTGGTTTCATTGAAAGACTGTGTTAGGATAATTATGATACTTGTTGCTCATATTTGATTTTTGAGTTACATAAGTTGAATTTCAAAATTATGATTCTCAATGGTAAAATTGATTAAATATTTTATACGGTGCAATTAGAAAATTGTATCTAATGACATAAAATTAATAATATGCAAATTAAGGAAATCCATTTATAAGTTCAAGTATTACTCCTGTTAATTGTATAACAAACTTCACCAAATGATTATCTAGTTTTGTTTTTAGATGAATTTGGTTGACAATTGTATATATTATAATTTCAGTGGGAGTAAACCAAATAATACCCCTTATTGTTAAAGGAACCGAGTTTAGTCTTGATCATTGCCCAAAGGATGATTTTGAAATTGAGGAAATGTAAAAGGTTCCTTATGCTTCAAAATAAATAATGAATTTAATGTATACTCAGGACACAATGTATAATTTTAGGATATTAAGTAGATATTTAAGCAATTTAGGTATTGATCATTGATAGCAGCTAAATTGATTCATACAATATATTTAAGAACAAAAATGTTACATGCTCACATATCGGAGGTCTAGTAAGTAAGAGATCGTCAGGTTTATGGACTCTGACTTATTGGAATATGAATGTAAAATTTTATCACATGAACTACTAATTATGGATTGATAAGAAATACCACTGGAGTTATTTTGTGACAACTAAGTTCCAATCCTTTTTTTATATACAATAGAAACATCTTAAGTCTAAGCACATAGAAATTATGTTTCTATTTCTTAAAGAAAATTCAGAGTGATTATGTGTTCATAGAGCATGTTGGTACAAACTCATAACTACGCGCTTACTAAAGAACTGTCACCCAAGATCTTTCATGAGCACACTACTCATATGGGTGTAATATATTTAAGGATATTTGGTTTTAGTGGGAGTAAATTAATACCCGTTTATTATAAACATAACTTTGTTTTAAGGATATTTATTTTAAATTTATTGTTTGCAAAAATAAAGTTTGTTTTGGTTTATCCACTCTGGTTTTGGTAAAATTTGATCTCACTAATGTTTAAAGAGGACCAGTTGGAAATAGACATGTACGGTTCACTTTGCATGTAATTTTCATTCTACGCTTCATGATTGATTGGTGTCATTTGATTGTGGTTGTATACGTGATCATTGATGAGTTTACTGATGATAAATATGGCAAAGGACACTTTGAACTTATATGAATATTGTTGATGGATGATATTTTTATAGAATACCTATTGTATGATAACATATTATGAGCTCACAAGGTTATACATTTATCATGAAACATATGTTGCCCAAGTGGGAGATTGTTGGATTAAAATCCATAATTATGGGTACATATTTATAATGTATATTGTTATCATAAAATATGACATAAATTAAGCGACCAATTATGTTATAAAGTCATAAATTATTAGAAGTGTCATGGAAATAAAAGTGTAGTTACTATTAAAGTTGTATTTATAATTCGATGATGGGAAAAATTATAAGTATAGACAATAATTGATTCTTAAATTAGTTATATAAAGGGGTTATGGTCCCCAATAAATATATAATCTGAGAGTTTTCACTTAAGGAACTCTATCTTCTTGGAATATTACAACCAAAAAAAGATTTAAGGATTTTAACCTATCAATTAATTCAGGTATGCTTCTGCATCTAGTATTTATTTTATTCTTGATGATTTGCCATGATTAGATCATGATTAGTTTCATATTTATTATGATTTAGTTCTAACAACGAGGACCAAGTTGAGGAAACGGACTAGAAAATCTCATGAAAGGTAAGAAATAAGTTGATAGTAGAGATACCAGAGGGAAAGGGGAAAGGGTCGACCTATTGATGCAATTCAATCAGCAAAATTATCTTAAGAAATTGGAATCATTTCTTGAAAATTTATATCAATCCCAACAAAATGGAAAGATATGAAAAATAATGATAAACTTCATGCCCTATAAAGACTTAAAGTGAGTTAACTTAGTTTAATATTTCTTATTTTTTAAATATTTATGTACTTAATTTATCTAATTATATATTATTTAATGTCTTAGTCTAAGTTTGAGATAAAACTAGATGATGATTATGTGAAGAGCTATGTCATAACAATTATGTCAAAGTTATCAAGAAACCATCGACATAAGGTTCATTTATACATTAGGAAATTCACAAATGATGTTATTGCATGCTATAAAAAGCTAACATAGTATAACTTGACACAAGAAAATTAAGAACAACTTTGTTATTTGTTTAGTAATCCTGAATATCAGGCACGATTACTACATTTTGATTTATGTGATTCATAAATTTTTACTTTTTTATTTCTATAATAAATTATAAATTATGTTTATAAATGTTTATAATTGAAGAGGAGGTGTGAAACAAATGCAAGATTCAGAAGAAATGTCAAGGTAACTTCTAATCAAGGATCTCGAGCTTTTATCACTAGCCGATATGCTATGGTAAGTTTAACACTTTTGATATTTATGAAAAGTTTATTTTTATTTTAAAATCTGATTTTTTTTATTTTTTAAATCATGTAGCGCAAGGATGATGAAGAACCATATAGTATGGATTTCTTCAAGGCAAATCATTATTCAAATGATAAATGATGGACTCTATCGGAGGCACAAGCAAAATATGTAAGACCTCACAAAATTAAGTATTAAATTGTAATTTTTAATCTAAGGATTATTTTATTTATGAATGAATTTTTAGGAGAAAATGGTGAAGTTGTAATCAACTCCAGTTGAAGAAGGAGCAAAGCCTAAGAATATCGATGATATAGTGGATGAGGTACTTGGCACGAGACCAGGATACATTCCCGGGCTTAGATATAGGCCAAAGCCTAACAAAAAAAATGCAAGTGCATATACAATCAAGTTTAAAATGCAGTTGAAGAATAAAGAAGATCAACTTAATGAGTATAAGTTAAATTTTGAATTGATTCAAACTAAAATAGAGGCTATGAGATTTACTTTGTTAGCTACCGGAATTCAAGTGCCATCGCATCAATTTTCAGGTAAAAAATATAGTTAATCAAATAAAAATTATTATATAATATTAATTGTGGTAACTAATGTTAATTATTTTAATTTGTAGCTTCAAATGATACCGCGAACTCCACAACAAGGTTTTGATTGAGATTCCTACAACAAGTTATTCCAAAAGCCATATTATTTTTATTTTCTATAAATATTTAAACATTTTTATATTTATATAAATGAAATTATTATGTTTTTAGTGAAATATTTGTTTAAATTTTATTATTTTTTAATAAGTGAACTATTTTAGTTTTTATTTAGATTAGTATTAATAATCTTATTTTAGTATATATTGTCATTAAAAATGCGACAAATTTTGGTTTTTCCACTAAATTGGTGACATTATATATGGTGATGATATGCATAATAATCATTCATAATCTTATTGGGTAACAATATATTATGTCATTAAAAATACAATATCTCTTTCGTTACATATAAGTTAATTTTAATGCATTATTTATGACAATATAAACTATCAATAAAGAAATCTTATTTAATTTAGTGACTTAACTAATTGTCATAGAATATAAATTACAAAGTGGCGCTATACATAAATGTCATTCATAGTATTATTATGTAACACTTATATTTTGTCACTAAGAATGTAAAAATATTTCTATGGTCACATAAATAATTGTATCAAGTGTAACACACATTTCCCGTATACGTTTCCGTATATAAGTCATAGGTGTCACATGACTTTTAAAAACATTCACCCATTTGTAAAACCCATATAATTTTATTCAAATTTTAAAACAAAACATTTTAGTACAATAATAAAATATTCATTGAAATATACTACCCAAAATTATCATTTTAAATACATTCTAGAGCATTTTTTTATTAATTTCGATTACATGCCAGCAAATTTTCAAAATAAACATGATCGTCCTACTATTACTGATAAGAGTCAACCTTAGATTGATGATAGCTACTACTGCACCCCTTACCCAGCAAGTCTTTGCTTTTACCTACACGTGAAATCAACACACGTTCAGTATTTACTTAGTGAGACATAATATTGTAAAGAAACTGCAATTTATACTTAAATATATCATGGCGATTTAATGATGAACTAAATCACATACTCCATAAGAATCAGATAAATCCTTATCCGTTAAATCAAATTTCTTTCATACAATTATCAAAATTATTCTTAGTATGCCCATCATATCTATCCTTCTATATATTTTTCCCGACTATTCTTTATTTGCCCTATGTATGTTAAACAAGAAAATAATGTACATGTATTGCACCAAAGTGCCAAATGGTCATTTATCTTTTATAATTACTATGAGTGACACCTTATATGTCGTTAATACACCGTTATGTAATTTCATTTATGGCATTTCTTTCGTGCCAATTATGCATCGTTATTCATGTTTATTTATGGCATCCTTTCATGCTGATAATGCATCGTTATTCATGTTCATTTATGGCATCCTTTCATGTCGATAATGCACCGTTATGCATTTTCATTTGAGGCATCCTTTCATGCCGATATTACACCGTTATGCATTTTTATTTATGGCATCCTTTCATGCCAATAATGCACCGTTATGTATTTTCATTTATGGCATCCTTTCATGCCGATGATGCACCATTATCCATTTTCATTTATGGCATCCTTTCATGCCGATAATGCACCGTTATGCATTTTAAGTTATGGCGTTCTTTCATGCCAATAATGCACTGTTATGCATTTTCATTTATGGCATCCATATCGATAATGCACCGTTATGCATTTTCATTTATGGCATCCGTTCATGCCGATAATGCACCATTATGCATTTTCATTGATGGAATCCTTTCATCTCAATAATGCATCGTTATGCATTTTATTTATGGCATCCTTTCATGTCGATAATGCACCGTTATGTATTTTCATTTATTTATTCATTTTAGAGCAGTTCATATTCTAAAAATTATTCATAATAATATTTTCATGCACAAAATGAAAGTATATTAAATACTGTAAAACATACATTAAATCAAAATATTCTAAGTTGACTCATTTCGAGTCTTCTTCATCTCATATAAATACAATAAATGCACTCACCTGATATTCCTCGCTAATAAGATATAATGATGTCTGGCTATTCAGCCACTTTATCTTTTCCTTTTGCTAGACTCAGGAGCTTGGTTATGATCTTTTCCCTAACATTTATTCTTTAATAATACTCAAAAGTATTATAATTTCAATTTCTATAACAATTTAAGGCTATCTTATAAGTCCAATCTCAATAGTATCGGTACCCCTACCATGGTATCGATACTTTTACACTATGGTATTGATACTCCCTTTTAGTATCGATACCATTTCTACATTCTGGAATCCACGGTATCGAACCTTTCTCTTAGTATCGATAATACAATATTATGGTACCGATACTCGTTTTTAGTAACGATAATGTTCAACATATTTCTACAGATTTAAACTTATAGTATGAGTACTGTTCTTGCAGTACCGATACTCTTACCCAGATTTTTCCATTTTTCAGCTCTATATTTCCACAAATTTAGTTAATTTCACTTACTTTTACCTCCAACAATACTATTAAATTCTTATTTACTTATCCCAACTATTTTTTTCTTCATTTAGCTTCTTATAACATCTAAAATCTCCAAAGAACATCTCAAACCAAGAATCATACCACTTTTTGTAACATGTTTTTAATCACATCCAAGGATTCTAATCTCTTATTTACTTCTTTGACGAGTCAAATATACTAATAAACTTCAATAAAAACTCATATATCAATATATCATTCAAAAACCAATTTTCTTCAATCTCAAATATTTCATTCATCTCCTAGTTTTAATCTTATTTAACCTTACTTAATCCTCTATAATACTCAATGTTTCAAGAACAAATCAAAAACGAAAGGAAAAACTAGCTAAATGAAGTCTTACCTTTGGCTATGGAGAAGAGCACTTATATGGGAAAAAGAAGAAGAAGAAAAGATAACTTAGTTTTTGCTTTATCTTTCCCATTTTTCCCCTTCGTAAATCCCTAATAAAATTGATTTTAAATTCATTTCCCCTTAAAAGACCAAAATTCCCACTTATTCTTCTATTGTTATTAATTGGTATTAAACACTATTTCTAAATCATTTCTTATCTTTTCTCATTTATTCAAATTAATCCTCAAATTTTAAATCTTTTCAATAAATTCACTGACATGATATTTGGGGTATTACAATTCTCCCCTCTTAAGAAAATTCATCCTCGAATTTAAAAACTTTATGCTTTTACCACAACACTTCAACTAGAATAATCGTTTTGTTACACAGTTACTTAATTTCTCAAGTTCAGATCCCTATTGGTTCTTTTTTATAATTCAAATCTGATCAAATCTCTATTTTCCTCAATGTAAGAACATGTGATGGATCTGATCGATAATTAATAAGCAACGACACATGAAAACATTATAGGTCTTGTCCATTTTGGGAGGCAAAACTGTAATACCCCAAAAATTTAGATAATGACCAAAATGCAAATTTTGAAAGTTTAAAGGTCAAAGTAGAAATTTGGGAAAAATGTTTAGGGAATTAAGTGATAATTTCTTAAAAAGAATTTTATTCCATAAATAGATGGTTTACTCTTGAGAGTGGGGTTTTATAGAAATCACATTTATGGATTTGGAATTTTAGTAAAGAAAAATTAGAAAGGGTTAAAGTCGATAAGGAATCGGAAATTCGAATCGAATTGGAATGTTACAAAAAATTGAAGGATGTTGTAAAATGTTTGGAATTATTATGTTAATATTTTAGATCAGAGAAATTTGGGTTGGAATTGTGCAATTTTTTAGATTTAATCGAAACAGTGGAATTTAGTGACTAAAACGCAAATTTTGAAAATTCAAGGGGAATTTCAGAATTAATAGTCAAAATAATTCAGCTTTGACTTTGAAATATGATAAGGATGATTTGTCATGGTTTTATGGTAATTAAGAAGATTCATTAAGGGTTATTTGGTCTTATCCCAATTAAATGAATATTTTATTCATTTAAGTGGAGTTTAAGGTAAATTAAGATGAGACGTCTCTACATTTCAACAAAATTTGCTCATCTTCTTCTCCAAAACCAGACGTGAGCTTCTTCTAAGGTAAGAGCAAGGTTTAATTTCATTTTCAAGCAATTTCCTTAGGATTTTGAGTATGCAGAAAATAGGAAATTATTATATGGGAAAAATGCTATCATTTGGTACCAATATTGCATGATAATCTTGTTGGTTGTTCAAGTTCATCTTGAGTTGATGAAAAGGGGTTCTTGTGTTTTATGGGTTTTGAAGAGTTAAGTGATTTTAAAGAATTTGTTGTAAGAATTGATGAAGAACCTAAGAATGAAGTTAAAGAAAACAGTTTGGATTTTGAATTTGGCAATAGGTTCGAAAATTCACCATAAATGGATTTAGTTTCATTTAAAATAAACGGGGATCAATTTCAACGTGTATACAAAGACATATGAATTTTTAACCAAGGAAAGGTCAGAAAAATCGGACAGCAGATTCTGCAAAACAGATTATGTTGGTCAAATTTGAAAATTCACCATAAATTGTACAGAATGAATTAGAAGTTCTTTATATGAATAGATTTGTATTCGAGTCTAGTTTTCAACGGAAGAAATGGAATTAAATTCCAGTGTGTATATGAATACATAATATTGATTCTTTAAAGGCAGTGCAAGTTGTCGGATTATGGAAAGTTTAGAAAGTTTGGTGATTGTAATACAAATTTTGAATTGCTGGGAGTGTTTATTTTAATTATGCCTTTGTATGGGTAATTGGTTTATAATACCTTCAATACTGGAATTTTTGGTATTAAGAGTCTAAGTGATAAAATAGTGAAGGACCATTTTGAGTAAATTGGAAAAGTGGGTTCCAATGTTAAAAGGAATTAATAAGTACTAAATTATTTGGTGGAAATGAGTTTGAAGTATGCTATGCAATTATTTTGGGACATGTTTATGTTAGTACAATACTAACATATGTATTGTTATAAATTTGTGATTTATACAGATCATGGTTGATTTGCAATTGAAGCAAGTCAAGTATAAAAAGGGTATATTGTGGACAATAGTGAGGCACAAATATTTTAAAAGATATAAAGTGTCAAGGTGAGTGCAATACATGCATGAAATTATATATGGATGTTTTATACATCATCGGGAAGACTTGCGATAAGTTGACCTCATTTATAACAGAATGTTATTATGTCATTTTTATAAATTGACATGACATTGAGATGTCATTGGATGAAATTATAATGCTTTGATTTTGGGAAATATGATATTTTACCATGAATTTTTTTGGTTATGAACTGTCCCATTGTTAAATTATGATAATATACTTTGCCATGGATGGAATAAATAAAATTGATTATATGCAAAATAAGTTATTGAGGATCAGTGGTATTAATGGCATGCCATAGAGTCTAGCAGCTGCAATATTAGGTAGCACTAGAGTGTCTAGAGAAGGCACATAGTGCAAGCCTTAGTGTCTAGTGAAGACACAGTACTAACACTACGGTGTACTAGGTGGGTAAATCCCGACCTCAGCACTTCGGTGCAATATTTGACTCCTATATCGGGTTCCTCATACAGTTATACTATAGGCTATGAGTTATGGTTTATTGGTTAATAAATGGTAAGTATGCAAATAAGCTTACGAGCATATGAATAATGGCAAGTATATTGATAAAATAAGCTTACGAACTTATGGAATTTAAATGGTAAATATTTTTGGTAAAATAAGCTTACGAGCTTATAGGATAAATGGTAAGAGATTTTATATTATTTTAATCATGGTAAAATATTGGATATGTTGGTAAAATGATTTTATGGAAATTTGATTTTTGACATTGAAAATCATGCATGAATTGTATTGCACTGTTAAATGTTTTAATTGCCTCACTAAGTATATACTTAGCGTGTGATGATTTTCACACGTAGGTAAAAAGCGGAATAAAGAGTTCAAAGTGATATCAAGCATCGAGAGGTATATTTCAATATCAGTAAGACATCCTAAGATGGAATTTAATTTTAGATAGTGGCATGTAATTTGAAAATGTTAAATTTATTTGTTGAATAAATTTTAGAAATTTTTATAGTGATGAAAGGTTACTTTTTATGAATTTATGTATTTTCGAAAGTACTGTAGCATGAACAGTAACCCGTTTTAAGCAAAATTTTCCATTATATAAATGGGGTACCGATTCCCCCCAACAGGGAACCGATTCCCCCACTGTTCATCGCCACTGTTCATTGTTCACTATTCATAAAAAATCTTTCGAATTAAATTGGTTACAACAAAACATGATTTATATGATATGATATTTTTATAATATCATTTACCATTTTAAGAAAATAAATTTTAAATCGCGCATAAATTGAGAAATGGTTTTTAGAAATTCGGATAACATCTATAATCTGTATAGGTATAGTTATACAGGTTATGGGTGTTACAAAAACTAACTGATAAAATCTCATAAGGTTCAATAATTCTCGGACTCCGTCCAAACCGTAATATTTCTTTCATTAATTCAGGGTCAACTAGATTTCGATCTTTTAACTCAAACCAATTTAATGGTATTCAACCTTTTCTCCCATATAAAGCTTTGTATACAACCATGTTGATGTTCGATTAATAACTATTATTGTAAGCAATTCCTCTAAAAGAAAATATTTTCCCATGATCCCTTGAAATCAATTACATATGCCCTCCACATACCTTCCAATATCATAATAGTACATTCCGACTAACCATCTGTCTACTGATGAAAAAGGTCGTACAAAATTTCAATTGAGTACCCAAAGCTTTATGCAAGAATTCTAAAATCTTAAAGTGAATTTTGAATCTCTATAGGATATGGCTGATACTAGCACTCCATGCAATCGAAATATCTCTTACATATATATCTCCTTATATTTATCCATTGACTACTATGCTCGTACCAAAATAAAGTGAGTTGTCTTAGTAAATCTATCAACAATCACCTATATGAGTCTTTCTTGATAGGTGTTAAAGGTAGCCTTGTAACAAAGCCCATAGTGACTCGTTTCCCCTTCCCATTAATGAATCGAGATTGATTGAAACAATCCAAAAGATACTTGATGTTCAGCTTTTCCTCTAATAGTACGTCAGACACTTTGCTAAAAATTTTGTGATGGCTCTTTTCAAACCAGCCACCAAACCGACTCTTTAAATCTTGGTACCTCTTGTTTCCACCTGAATGCATAGTCAACAGACTTAATGCCTCAAAAAGAATATCTTTCTAAATTCTTAATCATCAGAAACACAATCTCCCATGATAATACAAACATCCGTCGAACCCGACCTCAAAAGTCTTTAATCTCTTCATTTTATACTTATACAATTCTTATCAAGAAACTTTCATCTTTCCTTTGTAATTATCTTATCAGATCTAATCAAAACATTGGCTTCATCTTTAATTCAGCCTACAATGTCATTTTCATTCAACACTAATCGCACATCTATAACTCGCAAAACTACAAAAGGTTTCTAACCAAGTACCTCTGCAACAACATTGGCCTTTCCTGGAAGATAATCAATGATCACATCATAATCCTTTAAAGGTTCTGTCCATTTTTTTGTCTCAGGCTCAACTCTCTTTAAGTCTACAAGTACTTTAGGCTTTTGTAATTAACTTTAGGCTTTTGTAATTAGCACAACTATAGCACCGCTCACAATACAGATAATGGCGTTAAATCTTTTAAGGAAAACTCAACTGTTACCAACTATCAATCACGCGTAAGGCGATTCCTCTTATGATTCTTTAACTTTATCGAGGCATATGCCACAACCTTACCTTTTTGCATAAGCACACTTCTTAAGTCGTTAGGAGATGCATCAATAAAAACCAGGTAATCTTTACCCAACTCAAGTTGTATAAACATTGGTTCCTCTATTAAAATCCTCTTTAGCATTTCAAAACTCTTTTGACACTTCTTCATCCAACAAAAGACACATCTTTCTTTAAAAATCGGTTAGTAGCAAAGCTAACGTCGAAAAGTTCTTCACTAACCTTCGATAGTAACCAATAAGCCCCAAAGAAATCCAAACTTCAGGATCATTCTTTGGGAGTTTCTAATCTACTACAACATGATTTTTTTTATGATCTACTCTTATACCTTATGCCGAAACAACCTGGACAAAGAAAGCCATTTGTGTTAACCAGAATTTCACATTTGGATAGTTTGGAAAACAAGTTCTTCTCTCGAAGAATCTTATTTAACTGTCAAAATCTATGCATCACCACATAGATTTACCTTTATTTTCGCTAATAACACATAAACTTCCCAATATGAAATACTCGGGCTCATAAAAATTTGATCAATCAACTCTTATAATTGAGCCTCAAATTCTCTTGACTCATTTAAGTCATTTAATATGAAATCATGGAAACATGTTCAATACCTTAATAACCATCAACCATGAATTCCACCTCTCAATCTGAAGGTAACCCAAGAAATTTATCAGAAAATACATCTATAAATTCCCAATTTTGTGAAATTATCAGACAATTTTACTTTAATTATTTTAACATCTATCACCTTAGCCAAAAAAGCCATATATATGTTTTTGAAATATTTCTCTTCACAATCATTACCAATATCACCTTGAGCGATGATTTTACTTTCTCTCCAAAAACTATAATTTCCATACCCTCTGTATCTTTCTGAACAAATCGTCTCTGGAGACAAATAACTTATACCCAATATGATCTTAACTCATCAAATGATAATTCCATCTTATTCACCAAGAACATAGCCCCTAGAATCTTTATCAAATGTTTACTACCTGTCAAACTCACACTTGCACCATGACCCCTAGGGTTTACCGTTATCATCTCACTCGATATTAAGTTGAATAAAATATTTTTATTTTAAAATCTCTCATTTTCTTCTTGAGATAATCCGTGTAACTTTTCCAGATCCATTGAAAATATTCTTGAGCAGTTGAAACATTTTCTATCTCAACTATGAAAGTCTAATTATCCACATCATTTCATAAGAAGACTTGACAACTTTGTAGCAATAACTTCATAGCAGTTAATGCTAAAATTACTCTAGTAAACAAATTTACTCTTTTTCCTATCATTACAATCTTAACACTTTTCCAAGTTCTCGAGAATTAATCTGGATTTTAAATAATAATTCATTGAATCATGAAATGGGTAGAAAATCCATTTTCACAAATTACCTTCTTAAAATAACTCTATTAGGTCCATAAAACTTAACATTTATTCTTAAACAAACTCATAATCAATTGATCCACTAATAATTCATCTTTTTATAAGCTTTTAGCGGTCAATGTATTTACCGCTTACTCATTTCCTCTTACTCAAATTTATAATACTTTAAACAATTTAATGCCTCTCTTAAATATTTCTCAATTATTTAACCTTACCTGAAGAAACCTCAGAATCATCACTAGATTCGGAAATCTCCTCTGTATCCTCATCCGATTCAACTTCTCTTGTAAACCGTTCAAACTTTTTAATGGATTCCTCAAATGCAGAAGCATCGTTAAACGCTGGGGCATTCCTTCCACAGAATGGAGAAAAATCCCTAGCAGTTTCTACCCTTCTACGGCATGATACTGAAATCATGTCGGATTCTGTTGGGTCCATTTTGATCTCGACCTTCTTTTCAATATTATCTATTTTCTTACCTTTGTCTTTAGTTTCCGACATCTATTAGGACATACATAAGAATAATACTCAAGCTAATAAGGAGTGATATAAATCACACTCTAATTGACACCATATCAGTAAATTTGACAATCTTAATGGCATGCAATCTTTTTTCTCAATTCAATTAAACCCGGTTTTGGTTGAGAATCGGGTAAACCTGTAGCTCTTATACCAATAAATCTCACTCATTTCCCGTATACATTTCCGTACATAAGTCATAGGTGTCACATGACCTTTAAAAACATTTACCCATTTGTAAAACCCATAAAATTTTGTTTCAAATTAAAAAAAACATTTTTGTACAATAATAAAACAATCGTTGAAATATACTACCCAAAATTATCACTTTAAATACATTTTAGAGTATTTTTTATTAATTTTAATTATATGCTAGCAAATTTTTAAAATAAACATTATCGTCCTACTGTTACTGATGAGAGTCAACCTTAGATTGTTGATAGCTGCTACTGCACCCCTTACTCAGCTAGTCTTTTCTTTTACCTACTCGTGAAATAAACACACGTTCAGTATTTACTTAGTGAGACATAATATTGTAAAGAAACTGCAATTTATACTTAAGTATATCATGGCGATTTAATGACGAACTAAATCGCATACTCCAAAAGGATCTGAAAAATCCTTATCCGTTAAATCAGATTTCTTTCATACAATTATCGAAATTATTCTTAGTATGCCCATCATACATACCCTTTTATATATTTTTCCAGATTATTCTTTATTTTTCCTATGTACGTTAAACAAGAAAATAATGTACATGTATTGCACCAAAGTGCCAAATGGTCACTTATCTTTTATTATTACCATGAGTGACAACTTATATGTCGTTAATACACCGTTATGTAATTTCATTTGTGGTAATTCTTTCATGCCAATTATGCACCTTTATTCATGTTCATTTATGGCATCCTTTCATGCTGATAATGCATTCTTATTCATGTTCATTTATGGCATCCTTTCATGCCGATAATGCACCGCTATGCATTTTCATTTATGGCATCCTTTCATGTCGATAATGCAACGTTATGCATTTTCATTTATGGAATCCTTTCATGCAGATAATGCATCGTTATGTATTTTCATTTATGGCATCCTTTCATACCGATAATGCACCGTTATATATTTTCATTTTTGGAATCCTTTCATAGCGATAATGCATCGTTATGCATTTTCATTTATGTCATCCTTTCATGTTGATAATGCATCGTTATACATTTTCATTCATTGTATCTTTTCATGCCGATAATGCACCGTTATGCATTTTCATTTATGGCATCCTTTCATGCCGATAATGCACCATTATGCATTTTCATTTATGGCATCCTTTCATGCCGATAATGCACTGTTATGCATTTTCATTTATGGCATCCTTTCATGTCGATAATGCACTGTTATGTATTTTCATTTATTCATTCATTTTAGAGCAGTTCATACTCTAAAACTTATTCATAATATTATTTTCATACACATAATGAAAGTATATTAATTATTGTAAAACATACATTAACTCAAAATATTCTAAGTTGACTCCTTTCGAGTTTTCTTCATCTCATATAAATATAATAAATACACTCACTTGATATTCCTCACTAATAAGATATAATGATGTTCGGCTATTCAACCACTTTATCTTTGCCCTTTTTCTTGTTAGACTCAGGAGTTTGGCTATGATCTACATAAGCATCCATTAAAGACACATATCATACCAAATGTTAGTATATTCCCTAACATTTATACTTTACCAATTTTCAAAAGTACTATTATTTCAATTTCTATAACATTTTCAGTCTATCTTATAATTCTAGGCTCAATAGTATTGGTACCCCTACCATGGTATCGATACTTGTATACTATGGTAATGATACTCCCTTTCATTGTCGATTCCATTTCTACATTATGGAATCCATGGTATCGATACCTTTATCTTAGTATTGATACTACTATACTATGGTACCGATACTCTTATTCAGTATCGATATTGTTCAACATATTTCTACAGATTTAAACCTATAGTATCGGTATTGTTCTTGCAGTACCGATACCCCTACCTAGAGTTTCCATTTTTCAGCTCGATTTTTCCACAAATTTAGTCAATTTCTCTTACTTTTACCTCCAACAATACTTTTAAACTCTTATTTATGTATCCCAACTAACTTTCCTTCATTTAACTTCTTATAACATCTAAATCTCCAAAGAACATCTCAAACCAAGAATCATACCACTTTTTCTAACATGTTTTTAATCACATCCAAGGCTTTTAATCTCTTATTTACTTCTTTGACATGTTAAATATACTAATAAACTTCAATAAAAACTCATATATCAACATATCATTCAAAACCCATTTTCTTCAATCTCAAATATTTTATCCATCTCCTAGTTTTAATCTTATTTAACCCGTCTTTAATCCTTTATAATACTTAATGTTTCAAGAACAAACCAAAAATGAAAGGAAAAAGTAGCTAAATAAATCCTTACCTTTGGCTGTGGAATAGAGCACTTACACGGGAAAAAGAAGAAAAAGAAAAAGAGATAACTTAGTTTTTGCTTTAACTTTCCCTTTTTTCCCCTTTTTAAATCCCTAATAAAATTGATTTTAAATTCATTTCCCCTTAAAGGACCAAAATGCCCTCTTATTCTTCCATTGTTATTAATTGGTCTTAAACACTATTTCTAAATCATTTCTTATCTTTTATCATTTATTCAAATTGATCCTCAAATTTTAAATATTTTCAATAAAGTCACTGACCTGATATTTGGGGTATTACATCGAGATAAATTAAAAAAACCAGATTCTTTGCCTGCTAGGGTGTACCGAGCTAAATACTATCCAGATGGGGATATCTTACATGCTAAGAAGGGGGACAAGAGTTCTTATGCATGGAAAGGGATACATAAGGCCTTACAGTCTCTATCATGGCCCTTATTTTGGAGAGTGGGATATAATAGTAATACGTAGCTATTTTATGATTCATGGGGACCTACGAAATGAGTAAGCCCTATAGATACCTACAACACTCCACAACTCTGGCATTTAAAGTGTATAGATCTTATGCACAGGGACCAACTGCCTCGGGACCAAGCTAAGGTGAGTAAGATAGTGAACAGTGATGATGTAGATATAGTGCTGCAAACTTTGATAGCGTCATGTGTCACAGATGATATCGTATGGGGGATTCATGACTCGAGGATATATTACGTCTGTTCGGCTTACTGGTGGCTTCAGAAACCATCTGAAGCCATATCACCTCTTTGGAAGATCATTGGAAGATCTTTGTAAAGCTGAAAGTCCTTCCTAATGTACATATTTTTGTTTGAATATTAGAAAATAAGGCCTTATCGGTTGGTAGTAGGGTGTTAGCAATTGGCTTGGGTAGTAACATATGTCCAATATGTAAGTTAGACATTGAAACAACTCTACATGTAGTCCGAGATTATTCTTTCGTGTAGGATATTTTTTGAGTGACATGTATTTTAAGTGTGTTCCTTACTTCACCATATACAATAGTTTTATTATGGTTGGAATATACTTTTTCTACACTTGGGGTTGATACTTTTACAGGTTTCTTGGTCCTACTTTGGAATGTATAGAATAAATGGAACTCACTGGTACATAAGGAACAATTGTAACCTACTTAGGTTCTTATGGGCAGTTCCAGGGCTTTCCATCAAGAGTTTCTTTATAGATGACGACAATAATTTTTTTGGAAGGCCTGCTATTACTCATCCATACAAATGGCGACCTCCAAATAGACATGTGATTAAGTTAAATGTGATGGTGCTTATAGTCCGAAAACCAAGATGGTCGTAGTAAGAGTTGCTGCTTGTGATGCTTTTGGTTTTATTCTTGGTGGTTTAGCTACCACGCCTGGAGGTATTTTTGATCCAGGATTGGCAGAATTGCATAGTCTTGTGGTGGTCGTTAATCTCAATTCAGAGGAGGACTGGCGAGACATTGTTATTGAGATGCATTCCACTACGATTGTCAACCTTTACAATGTTGGGAGGGATGATGAATCTACCATCAGTGTCCATATAAGAGCTATTCATGAAAAATATATTGCCTTTAATAGTTGTATAGAGTCTTATTTTCGTCGGGAGGCTAGTACGGTTGCTGACAAGTTAGCTCAAAGAGCTCTTGATTGTAATGTTTCCTATCTTTTTAGTCTGGTGTTCTGAAATTCCTTGTTAACGATTTAAAATATGATTGTTTCTAGATTGATTAATGGATTTTGGGCACTCTTTTCTTCTTGTAGGAATCCAACCTCTTACTCGTAAGAGAGGATTTTATTGAAGCCCATTTTACTTTCAAAAAATAATGTATTATTTGTGACAATGTAAATCATCAATAACGAAATTTTACATAATTTAGTGACATAATTAGTTGTCATCGAATATCAATTATAAAGTGACTTTTTATATAAACGTTATTCATGCTACTATTAGGTGACGATATACGTCACTAATAATGTGATACTTTTCTTTTCTTCATGTATACAATGAAATTATTGTGTTATTTGTGGCAATATGATTTATTAATGAAAAAAATGTACATCATTTGGTGACAAAATTAATTGTCACTAAATACAAATTAAAAGATTACATTATCCATTTGTGTCACTGTATGTTTAACAATACATGACGATAATATATACATCGTCACTTTTGACATTTAGTGACACACCTAGGGTGACGATCGCCGTGACATTGACTTTTACGTCACAAAATACATTTAGTGACTTAAATTGAAGTTTTAGTGACAATAACCTAGATGTCACTAATAAGAAAAATATTTGTACCCATAGGTTGATATTGATACTCATATAAAGGTATCGATACTCATACATGCACCACGTGTCCCACATCAAATGAAGATAGGCTTGTTCTTCCACTTTAGCCTATCATCCCAGCCAAGTCCAAATTACTAAAGGATAAGACAAGTTACAGTTCAAGTCTTTGTCAATAAGGGCCTTCAAGCTCACATGAAGATTGAAAAGTTTGAGAGAGGAAACCCACAATTTCCTTCTCCTAATCCTATTTGGATCACCGTAACTCAACTTAAATATGATTTAGGGCTAAATGCCTACCTAACCATAAAAGAGCTTGAAAACACTTTCAAAATCCCTTAATGGGTCATATTGTAATGTTAACTCATTACTAAATTATAAAGTATGAGTTAACATCTTTTAAAATCTAATTAGGATTTAAATTATGTTTAGTTAATATGTTAGTCCAATACTATGTTATTAATTTTGGGCCTCACTTTTATTCTTAAGTCTAGTTAGGAATTAAGGTTAGAAAGGTAATTTAGGCTCCTAACCAGCCTTATGCCACCTACCCTTTCGATTCATCATCTTGTCGCCACCTCTAGAATCATCCAAGTCTTCCATCAAGTTGATCCAACGATCGAGGAACAAGTTTTGTCTCAAGTTCATAGTTTCCAACAGTACCATGAGATTAAATCTTCATCAGAAGGACCACATTACTTGTTGCCACTCCAACGACTCCTACGAGTTGATTACTTTTTTAGTCTATTATTATTTTATTCATTAGTTGCTTAAAACCCTAAAACTCATCCCTTATATAAAAGGGGTGTCGCTCACCATTATAAATAACATTTTTCTTGTTTAATAAATATGATGTACATAGATTTTTGCAAGTGTTGATTTCCTTGTGCCTTCAAAGCTTTCTTCACCATGAAGTTCTGCAAATTCAACGTGAGAGAGATCTTCACACTCTTGGTTGTCTATATAATTATCGGCATAAGGATCAGTTAGAGTCTACTATAGTAGTTGCCTAGTCAATTACGAGCAGTAAGGTACTCAATACACTTATCCATCATCACCACTATCATTATTATCATCAACAAGAACATCATTCTGCCAAACTTTAAGATATTCTCCCCTTAATGCCACCATCATACATATCATAGGGAAATTTTCATCTTTGTTTTTTTTTATTTTTACTTATCTATTTTTTCATATTTTTATATATAATTTATCTACTATCATTTTTCTAACGCTTATAATCCTACAAAAATTTAACAATAGAAAAATTTTAGCCAAAACTCTAATTTTGGTTAAGTCTTACCTTTGGCGCCAAGCCATTCTTCTTTGAGTCTAGAACCATAAGCTTGAAATATTTAACAAAGATGATCAACAATCCGTTTTCACCTCTTATCAGATACCATCAATGATATTTGAATAGTTTACTTTGAGATATTGAATAGGACTCAAGAGTGATGAGTTTATTAGTGAGTGGGATCAACTAATAAGTTAATAGGTAGATACTCGATAATAATAATAACTTGATGTTCTGTGATTGGTAAGAAAACCTTTAGTAATTTTGTGAATGACTAATAGTGTGAGGCTCAATGATGTGTGGACACGATAGGACACTTATCCATCTATTTTTCACAAATCCATCCTCACCATCATCATCTTTACCGTTCACCTTCACAAGGGAGATCTTTTGATTTATTGGTTATCATACTTTATTTTTAATTTTTTATCTTTTGTTTATCTTGTTCTAATATTATTTCTTACCTTGTTTCCAGCACCTAAAAGAAACCCTAAGAACCCTACTTTTTGTCACCACCTTCCCCTATTCATTCCCCATTGTTCTTCATCGAGTCTAGAGCTTTCTAGGTTTGATTCTTCAACAAGAGAACGTTCATTAACCCGCCACTGCTTCCATATCAATTGATATTAGAGTTGGGCCGATTCTTGGAAAGAAGAAAGCAATCTTGCTTGTTCTTGCACGCAAAACCGTTAAGGTACTCCAACGGAGCTAGTTCGCAAAAGATTCATCATTTAAAGTCACAAAATTGAAAAAAATTTGAAAAAGAAGGAATTTAAGGCTGATTTTCTCCAGATCTTATATTCATCCTAAGAGTAGTCGCCAGTCCAAAATTTACCCCAATCGGAGTTCATTAGAGCCTTCAAATACATCATTCAAGTTTCATCGGCACATTCGGTCTAGAATCTTGTCGAATTTCTTGAAGATTCTAAAAGATGAATTTCATGGTGAAATTTTCTAGATTGAAACTTCATATATTGGAGATCACTCACACAAAAAAATCCGAATTTTTGAAGATCAAGAACACCTTCGAACAAAGCGATCACTAAAAATAGATTGTTTGAGAACTCACCGTTCAACAGAGTCTACTGGATACTACTGAAGGTATTTGGTTTTGAAATTTTACAGGTACTTTCTTGACGCATCGAAAGACATTTAAGAAATTTTCCAAATTTTTTGGACACCGATAACCCCCTCAAAAATGTTGCTCAAGTTGATCCAGCGTTTTCTAGGTTTCTGGTTTTGTTCTTTTTTTCCTTTGACTCTTAGTGCTTTAGGTTCTTTTGTTTTTACTTTTTATCGTTCTTTTGCATTATCTAACACATTATCTTTCTTTTGTTAGTAGGAGTAAAGAGTTTGCATACCTCTTCCTTCTTTGCATTCTCGTTCTCTTGGAGTCTAACTGTTGTTTAGCCTCTTAGAGCTTTTAAGTTTTTCTTATCGCCTTTGCTGGTAATCAAATTCCGATATGAATTGTGGAAGACTACTTGGTAAAGTGAGTATTAAAGAGTACAAGATCGGCTTACTTGCCTCTCGTTGTGTTACTTTCTTGGAGTGACTTGTGAGGTTTCTTGCTTTGTTGAATTTTCTTTCTTCTATTTTTATTTTACTTTAAAATTTTCTTTTGAGTGTTATGATTTCAGGATGGGCAACAATAACAACAAGATACTTACGGCTATCTTAGCCGCACTTGCCCGACTCACGACTCAAATTGAAAATTTGATGAACTTAACAATACTGTGAGAGAACGACAAGAACCACAACTGGATCTACCAAACCAGAATCCAAGACCAAATAATGTTGAACTTTTGGTACCCAGTCGAGAACAACCACGTTTCCAAGAGCCCAAACTCTTTGCAAAACCAAAGTTCATGATCTCGTCTTTCAAAGGAGACAGCGATCTGGATAGGTACATCGATTGGGAAGGAAAAGTTGATCTAATATTTGCATACCATGACTGTCTCCAATCTAAACAAGTTCCCCTCATCACCATGCAATTCGAAGGACATGCTCGAACTTGATGGATGCAAACAAGGAAAAAGATCAAGAACTTCCAAATTCAAGCAATCACTTCTTGGATTGACCTCAAATAAACCATGAGAAAACGATTCTTACCGACACATTATACACGAGAAGTTAAACTACGACTACACCGATTTCGACAAGGTAGAAGTTCAGTTGAAGACTACTACAAGGAGATGCAGTCCTTACTCAATAGGGCTGACATAACTGAAAAAGATGAGGTCATCGTGTCAAGATTCGGCGTCGGCTTAAACTTAAACATCACTGATCTTCTTGACCTCCATGGATACAAAAACCTTGAAGATACACTAAAGAAGGAAATGACAATCGAAGCACAAATCCAAAGGAGATTCCGATTTAGAGAACATTACCAAGGTACTTCATCCTCTTACCAAGCTAATCCTTCATCATATTCTACTCCACATTCTTTAAAAAAGCCAAGAGATGACAAACCTGACAAGGAGAAACAACGACCAACAAAGAATGACACACCTCCAATCCCTAAAGATCAAATGAGAATTTGTGAGGAGGTATGGAAAGTGAAAAAAGAAAAAGCTGAGAAAGAGGCAAAAACAAAAGAGGTCACTAGTTACAAAATCCAAAAGAATAATGACCCATGGGAGGTGAGTGAACCTAATTGTGATAAGAAAAGAGTGACTCAAAATATATGTGTAAGCACAAAAGAATTGAGAGAGGACCTTCTTTACAAACAACCTTGCATCCTTGTTCGCTTTAGGGAATCAATTGTTTCGATATCTAACATTAACAAGGATTTGCCTAGTTTGTTTTCAGCTTTGTTATAGGATTTTCAAGAATTGTTAGGTGATATACCTAACAAATTACCACTGGAAAGAGGAAAACAACACCAAACCAATCTAATTCAAGGTTCTATCATACCTCGTCAAACATACAATCTCGAATAAACCAAAAAGTTAGATTTGTTACAAAAAGACTACATCTAAGAAAGCCTTAGTCATGACGCCATCTTAATGACGAAACATGATTTGAACAACTCCACATGCTTTATAGTTCGTGCACAGGGAATCCATGTAAATGATGAAAAAGTAAAAGCAACACGAGACTAGCCCACACCATCTTCCATCGCCAAGAGTTGTTGAATAGTGCTAGGTGACCCTCCTGACGGGTTACCACCTGAAAGCCCTAATCACTATGTCATATCATTGAATAGTCAAGATTTACGAGAGTCTAAAGATCGAGATTCGAGTACGAATCCTTTTGAGGAGTGGGGGAATGATACATGCACCAGACTCCATAATAAATGCTTCTTTGGACTAATGCTTCTACTCGAACCTATTAGAAGAACAAAGTCTCGAAGATTCAAAGCATATCTATTCAGTAAGCATAATGTGAATGAATCATTAAACTATTCTAATGTTGCTCCCTTTAATGTTTCATATTTGAGGTTGAATCTTTTTGAAAAAAGGGAGGATGATACATGCATCACAAGGCTCACATAAAAGGAACAAGTACTCTTCCAAATGATCCACTCGTCCAAGCTTTGGAAAAGAATATCATAATAGCATCATACTTGAGACGACTTTTTGAATGGGATCTTGATCTTATTTTGTCAACATGTCTTCTGAAGATACAATCCTCTGTCTCTTATCTTTCTAACGGTTCTTGAATCGCATCAATCCGATATCAGGAACTCAAGATATGTTCATTTTAGTGAAGACAGCACATGCATAAATTCATATACGAGATTAATACGTGATTTTTAAATATTACGAATTTTCAATATTTATATTGATTATTTGTAATATAATTTAATATAGGATGATGCATTATCTTTAAGGATTAGATTTATTATTTTATTAGGAATTAAGGTTGGGTTAAAATATTATTTTTTAGTTATTATTATTTTATTAGGAATTAGAGTTAAGACATGTTTAGTTTATTATTATTTTATTCATTAGTTATTTAGGACTTTTAGAACTCAGCCCCTATATAAAGGAGGCTTCATTCAACTTTGTAAATCAGATTTCTTTGATTAATAATACAACGAGAGTTCGTTTTTGCAAGTGTTGATTGCCTTGTGCCTTCGAAGCTTCTTCTCCTGGAGTTATTTCAAGTTATTGTGAGGGAAATTAATCTTCACACTCCAATTTTCCTTTTCATCACGACTAGGAGGGTTGGTTAGAGCCATATTATCGTGTTTTCCTTTTCATTGCGACTAGGATGGCTCGATAGGACACTTATCCATCCATTTTCCACAAATCCATCCTCACCATCGTCATCTTTACCGATCACCTTCATAAGGGAGATCTTTTCATTTCTTGGTTATCATACTTTATTTTCAATTTCTTTATCTTTTGTTTATCTTGTTCTAATATTATTTCTTACCTTGTTTCTTGCACATAAAAGAAACCCTAAGAACCCTACTTGCTAGTGTCACCTTCCCCTATTCATTCCCCATTGTTCTTCATCGAGTCTAGAGCTTTCTAGGTTTGATTCTTCAACAAGAGAACGTTCATTAACCCGCCACCGCTTCCCTATCATGTTCTATATGATGCCTTTTAAGAATTCAACTTCAATGAATGTAATGCTTGCAGGGTATGCAAAAGCTAGGGAAATAGAGCTTGCTAAGAAATTGTTTTGGGAGATGAAAGTGAAGGATGATGTTTCTTGGAGTACCATGATTGTTGGATTTTCTATGGGTGGTTTGATGAGGCTTTTTCATATTTTAGGGAGTTGCTAATGGTGGGGCTGAGACCCAATGAAGTTAGCTTGACTGGGATGCTTTCAGGCTGTTCAAAAGCAGGGGCGATTGAGCTTGGTAAAATCTTGCATGGTTTTATTGAGAAATCTGGGGTTAATTGGATTACCATTGTGAACAATGCACTTGTGGATATGTATGCAAGGTTTGGGAATGAAGAGATGGCTGGATTAGTTTTTCAGAATATGCCGTATAAGAGCGTTGTTTCTTGGACTTCAATGATAGAAGGGCTTGCAATGCATGGTCATTCAGAGGAGGCCATACTGTTTTTCATGAGATGGAAAGACGTGGAATTAGGCCAGATCAGATTACCTTTGTTTCTCTCCTATATGCATGTAGTCATGCCGGGTTAATTGAACAAGGATGTGGCTTATTTTCTAGGATGAAGGATGTGTATGATATCGAACCTACGGTTGAGCACTATGGCTGCATGGTTGATTTGTATGGTCGATCTGGTTACCTGCAGAAGGCTTACGACTTTGTATCCCTATGCCAATATCACCTAATGCTATAATTTGGCGAACTCTTCTCGGTGCATGCAGCATTCATGGGAATGTCGAGTTGGCGGAGCTAGCAAAGGCTAGACTTTTTGAGATAGAACCCGATAACTCGAGTGATAACGTGCTACTGTCAAATATTTACGCAGTTGCAGGGAAATGGAAGGATGTTGCGACCATGAGGCGGTTTATGGAGGATCAAAAGATAAAGAAAGTGCCCGGTTGGAGTATGATTGAAGTTGACAGGATCATGCATAGGTTTGTGGCAGGGGAACAATCCAATAAGGCCACAGATCAAGAGGCTTACAAGAAGCTTAAGGAGATAATGTTAAGGCTTAGGGTTGAGGGAGGTTATGTTCCTGAAGTTGCAACTGTTTTGCACGATGTAGATGAGGAAGAAAAGGAAGATTTATTATCCAAACACAGTGAGAAGCTTGCTGTAGCTTTCGGGATGTCGAGGCTACGTAAAGGAAAGGTCATAAGAGTGGTAAAGAACCTGAGAATATGCAGAGACTGTCATACTGTCATGAAGTTGATCTCTAAAGTTTACGGGTTAAAACTTGTCGTTACAGATCGAAGTCGCTTTCACTCATTTGACGATGGCTCTTGTTCTTGTAGAGATCACTGGTGATTGGTCAGTAGGGAGCATTCAACCATTGGAAGGTATCGCATATAAGGAAAACTTCTGAAACTAACAATATTTGACTGAAATTGTTCCGAAACGGAAAAGAAACACCAGTCTTTATTTGTCGGAATTGACAATATTATGGGGGCGGAGCAGATACAGTCACAAGCATGTTATAACTTTTTTTTTTTGAGTCTTTAATCAAACTTGGGAGGAGATATTCACCTGAATCTCGTTGTTTCCAACTGAAACTAATCAATTGTAGACTATGGAGAATGCATCATCTTATACGGACAATTCATCATAATAGAATTCATCAAACAATACTATCACATAATCAAAATAGTCACGCATACAATTCTTGCTTTCACCACAACACACAAAACACTGATATAAATTAGACATTTGAACTGGGGTGGGGAAAGACACGCAGAACTGAGGTAGACAGTAATATGAAAGAAAACACTTACAAAACAGATTAACAAAGCAACAAAACAACCAAGAGTGGCGTTGAACTAGGTCCAAGCATAATTGGCGTTGAATATCACGACGAAATTCAGCAAGTCATGTAAGATGGCTTCTTCATCAACCCCACGAGTTGTGAGACATTTATACCGAACAAAATCTCTAGCACGATGTTTTATTTCGTCGAGTAGTCGGTGATGGTTCATTCACTCCTCAGTGTCCCTCAGTTTAAGTCTACATTCCTATAATCTCACTGTAAAAGATTGTAAATAAATCTGTAGCAAATCATCAGTTCTTCAAATTGTCCCCTTTTAAAATTAGAGTTTATAAATTGAAATCCTTATTAAAATAGGTTTTTTTAATTGTTTCAGTCAAATTGTCAGGCAATCCTAATCTAACGTAGCCCAGCGGTGTCAGGTAAACCAAGTAATCGTGTTAATGATTGAGTGACTAATTTATTATAAAATGATGTTATTTTATAACTTTTAAAATTTCATTGGGAAAAATAAAAATTTACTTAAATTTTAGTAACCATTTATGTAGTTTATCCTTTAATTTTTTATGCATTTAATTTATTTCTTACTTTTATGGTCTAATTAACTTTTAGATGCCTAAATTATACTTCAAATTGACTTTTAGTAGGGACATATATACTTCAAATTGACTTTTAGTAGGGGTGTATTCGGTTTGTTTTTTACTAAAATATAAATCAAACTGCACTTTGCGAGTTTTTAAAAATGGGAACCAAAACTGAATGGTATAAAAATCACGATTTTTGGTTCGACGGTTTTTGAGTGTTTAATTTTTCAAACTCAACATCTAAAAATAACAAATTTAAAGCTTAAATAGTGTAAATTTAAATTTAAATTTATAAAAAAATATTACTAGTTTTAATATTTTATTTATTTAAATTTATCTTATAATAAATTCAAAATGAATGTGTTTTGGATACTTATTTTATTTTATATTTTAATTCGTTTAATTCGGTTCAAACGATTTTCATATGAAAAAATCGAAACTGAACCGAATTGCATATTTATTTTTTATACAAAACTGAAACCGAACAGCAAATTGAAAAATCCAAACCAAATAGTATGATTCGGATTGATTTTTTGATTTTTCTCAATTTCGTTGCTCAACCCTAACTTTTAGTGCCTAAAGAATTTTTTTTGTTAAAAGTAAATGCCTAATATTTTCTCCGTTACACTTTAGCTACATACCAGTAAAAAACATTAAGTGACACATGTCACATTTATATTTTTTTAAGAAATCTGAACATGACATATGTCATTTAACAATTTTTTAATGGTAGTCACTTAAAAGTATAACAAAGAAAACATTATACAGCTATTTTTAACGAAAAAATATTTAGACACCCAAAATCAATTTAAGGTATAATTTAGACACTTAAAAGTATATTAATACTATTTTTTTTGTTTTCTTGGTCGTTGAGCAAAGATATTTATTTATTTTTGGCTTAATACCAAAATAAATGTCCAAACTATACCATTTTTTTAAATAAGTGTCTAAACTATTTTTGACTCATCTAGGTGTCTAACGTTACAAATGTTACCATCTAGGTGCGCGGGTCGTCAATGATATTAATTTTCCCGTTAAGTGACACGTGTCACAGTCTTGTAAATTTAAAAGTTTTTTTATTTAAAATTAAAAAATTAAAATTATATATATTTAAAAAAAGAAAACACAAATTTTGAATATAAATCCAAAACTTTGAAAACATTCATTTCAACCCCTAATCCTACGTCGGTCGTCGCCCCATCGACGAAGTTCCACTTGACCTCCCTACCCCCAAAGACCAAAACCCCATGAAATTATGGCTGACTGAAGGCTGATCAACGATTTATACCACGTGGACCATAGGTTCAAAATCGCGATCGCATGTTATTCCTACGGTCAATCGACCAAAATTATGATGGAGTATGATTAGGAAGATGCATAGACTACATCATCGGCGGTGGTAGTAGTCAAAAAGGGCGTTGGTGGCTGATTAAGGTTAAGATTTTAGGACTATTTTTTAATTTAAGAGAAATTAGGGTTTTTTTTTATAAATATAATAATGTTTTCAATATTTTTTAAAAATAAATTTTAAAATTATTAGATTGTGACACATATCACTTAAAGGAGGAAAGTAACGCCGTTGACGGTCCGAGTACTTAAATGGATAATGTTTGTAACATTAGACACATATATGAATCAATAAATAATTTAGACACCTATTTAAGAAAAACGATATAGTTGAGATACTTATTTTGTTACTAAGGATTTATTTTTCTCTCCCAGCTTAGGCGTAAACAATTTTTTTTATTACTTTAGAAATAATCTAAAATTACAATCATACCCATACAAGGTTCTATAGAAGGAAACTTGCGTGGCCGTGCTGATTAGAATATTGTTATTATCGGCTGCGCTCTGCTCCTAACCAAGCTTCCAAATTTGCAGGTTCATGCTTTTCTTCTCTATTTATGCTCCTTTTTTTATTCGTTCAGATGGATCTTCATGTAATCTCTATTTTGATCGAAGAAGGAATCCTGGAAATCGCTTTGGTTTTAATTTTTTTTATCATTTTTCTTGATTTTTATGTTATTTTGTGTTTTACTATGTCTATTGTTTTCATTTTTTTTATATAGAAAGATGATATTATGAACTTATATTATTTTATGTGATATTTATAAGGTGAATCTGTTAAAATAATCATGAGTTTTTATTTTTGATAATTTTTAATCGGCAATATTAGTTATCTTACCGAAGTATTTCTTCCTGTTATGTGGTGTATTTAACATATTTGTTCTTGGTTTTGATTTGTTTGTATTTTTCTAGTATGTCATGCTTTTAGGTCTTTGTTTATTTAAAGTTTGTGAATTTTGATGGCTCTTTGAAGAATTACTGCGTCAGCCACTAATAATTTGTTTCAAATTATTTTAGATCATTTTGTATAAATAACTTAGACATGTTACAAATGAAGGTATATATATAATTTCTTTTGATGTTTGGTTTTACCTTTACCTGACGGGGATTATGATTTGGTTTGAATGGATCTTCTATTTGATAAAGTTGTCATTAAATGATTCATTTTGTAATTGATTTCCCTTTGTATTTGATTTGAATTATACTTGACAAATTTGTGATTTTCTGGGTAATTTTGTAGCCTGCTGTTTTTCTTGGAAATCTCTTCACTACCTATGGCGGACGGTCATGAGAGTGACAAGAATATTGAGATATGGAAGATTAAGAAGCTGATTAAAGCACTTGAAGCTGCTAGAGGCAACGGCACGAGCATGATATCCCTCATAATGCCTCCACGTGATCAGATTTCAAGGGTTACGAAGATGCTTGGAGATGAATTTGGAACTGCATCGAACATCAAAAGCAGAGTCAACCGTCAATCTGTGTTAGGTGCAATCACATCTGCTCAGCAGAGGCTCAAACTTTACAGTAAGGTTCCTACCAATGGTCTGGTGCTTTACACGGGAACAATCATAACTGAAGATGGAAAGGAAAAGAAAGTCACGTTTGATTTTGAGCCTTTCAGGCCTATAAATGTTTCTCTTTATCTTTGTGACAATAAGTTTCACGCTGAGGCACTGAATGAACTTTTGGAGTCTGATGATAAGTTTGGTTTCATTGTCATGGATGGTAATGGGACTCTTTTTGGGACGTTAAGTGGCAACTCCAGAGAGGTACTTCATAAGTTCAGTGTCGATCTTCCAAAGAAGCATGGGAGAGGAGGACAATCTGCCCTTCGTTTTGCTCGACTTCGAATGGAAAAGCGCCACAACTATGTGAGGAAGACTGCTGAACTCGCCACGCAATTTTTTATCAATCCTGCCACCAGCCAGCCTAACGTATCTGGATTAATACTTGCTGGATCAGCTGACTTCAAAACCGAGCTGAGTCAATCGGATATGTTTGATCAGCGGCTTCAGGCTAAGATTCTGAATGTGGTTGATGTCTCTTATGGAGGAGAGAATGGTTTCAACCAGGCAATTGAGCTTTCGTCGGAAATTTTGTCAAATGTGAAATTCATACAGGAGAAGCGCTTGATAGGGAAATACTTTGAGGAGATTAGTCAAGATACAGGGAAGTATGTTTTCGGTGTGGATGACACACTGAAAGCATTGGAGATGGGAGCTGTTGAGATACTTATTGTGTGGGAAAATCTGAACATAAATAGGTATCAGCTGAAGAATAGCAGTACTGGTGAAGTTGTCATAAAACATTTGAACAAGGAGCAGGAAGCGAATGAGAACAACTTCCGTGATCCGTCCAGTTCCACTGATTTAGAGGTTGTGGAGAAGATGTCACTTTTAGAGTGGTTTGCTATCGAGTACAGGCGGTATGGTTGTAGTCTGGAGTTTGTTACCAACAAATCACAGGAGGGTTCTCAGTTTTGCCGTGGGTTTGGCGGTATTGGAGGCATCCTGCGATACCAACTGGACATGAGATCGTTTGATGAATTTTCTGATGAGGAAGTATATGATGATTCCGAATAGCAATCAATCAACTGTACCCTATTAATGGCGCAGGATGTGATGGGGTCAACAGCAAAGCCTGTACCAGTGCTCGAGCTGTCGTGGATACCGCTGCTGCTCGCAATGCCCCAAAGTTTCCCACGCATCTTAATCAAGGTTTGGTTTTCAAACAGTTTAATTTCTTCTCTGCCCGCCCCCCCCCCCCCCGTTTTTTCCTCCCTTTCACGTCCCATACTTGATGCCCTTATATAGTTTACTTGGAGATGTTGCAGGACCGAACTATGTGCGGCTAAAATGTGTAAAGGCTGAGCTGGGAAGATTACATGAAACTTGTTGGAAATTCCGTAGGAGCTTCCTTCTTATTTGCTACGACCAGGACCTTACATATATATATATTTATTAAAAACTGGTACTTGTCTTTCATGTCAGTGGTTTAACATTGCCTTGGTTACAAGGCAGTGATTATCTGAAGCTTATTTTCTAGAAGTTAGGATTTAGTGTTTATGCCTCTATATGTTGGGCTTTTGGTTGAATAAGTTTGGTTTGTTTCATGTTCTTATGTTTATTGCTACTCTTATCTTGCAGACATTTAAGCCGTTTGCTTAATTTCTGGACTTTTATGAATGTTATCTATCCGACTGAATAAATCTATCTTCACGAAGATTGCTTAATTTCAAGTGTTATATGGATTTTATCTTTATTTACTAACTTATTGTTGTCAGTGAATATTCATTTTAAATTTTATTTCATATTGAAATATATATGTTTCTTTAAAGAGTTCATAGTTCTACAGTTCACAAGAGCCACAGATAATGACGACTTGGAACTTTTCGTAGCATTGCTGTATATCCACGGGGTATGTAACATCCATATCCCGTATACGTTTCAATATATGAATACAAATATCACATCATTTTAAAAATTGTTTACTCATTTTGAAAAGCCTTTAAAATTTTGTTGCAAATTTAATTCCACATAAATAAACATAATTATTACATGTTCATTAAAACATATTACAAAATATTTTGTTTAATTTGATTACATGCCAGAGGTTTCAAAATGATTGCAAAAGTCCTAATGTTACTGGTGAGTCAACCTTAGTAGATGATATCTGATGTTACGATTGCACTCCTTACTTGATTATTCTCTGATGTTATCTACGCGTGGAAACACACATGTTAAGTCATTACTTAATGAGTCATAGTATTGTAAAGTAACCATTATGTATACATAAGTAATTCATAATATTTAATTCCCACCAAATGGTATATTCTTTAAGGGTTCTCTAATCCTTGCCAATCAAACGATATTCCATTCACAATTATCATAAGCATTGACTATTTTTCTTTCTTTTCATTTATAACATCTATTTATATTTGTAATGCACCATTATGCATTTCAAATAGAATATACTTTTATGCTGATAATGTACTCATATGCATTTCAACTATGGCATCATTTCATGTCAATAATGCACCCATATGCATTATTCTTTTATGTATTCGTTCTAGAGCAATTCATATTATGAACATATTTATAATATTCTTTCCATACATTAAATAAAACTTATTAACTACTGTAAAACATACTTTAAAATTTAAACATTCTTTTTAAAATTATGGCATATTGTCTTTAAATAGATTGCATACAATAAATGTACTCACATGACTTGTCTTGCTTAGATATCCGAAATGTAGAGATGATTACTCTGGAACCTGGCCTTTGCCTTTTGCTTTACTCGACTCGGGAACTTGATTTTGATCTATTCCGTATTCATTTAATACATGTATAATATCAATTGTTAGTATATTTCCTAACAATCATAATTAAACATTAATCAAAGTATCTATTATTAACTTTTCCACAACAATCTTAGCTTATCCTAATATTTCTGGGTCTCCAGTATCGATACTCTTACCATGGTATCGATACTACCATGCTAGGGTACCGATACCTTCTCATGGTATCGATACCATTTTTGCATTCTGTTTTAAAATGGCATCGATACCTCCCATTTGGTATCGATACTCCCCCCTTAGGTATCGATACCATGCGGTTGATTCATCCCATTTTAGCTTATAGTATCGGTACTTTTCTATCAGTACCAATACTCGTGCCCAGATTTTCCAGCTTTTAACCTGATTATTACACCAATAAGGTCAAATTTCGTTAGGATTACCTCCCATAATGCTACCAAACTCTTCAATACTTATACATACTAACTTTTCCTCATTTAGATTCTTAAAATAATCTAGTATCCCTCAAGATCATTTGATTTTAAGAATCACCCAAAATTTCTATCTTGTGTTTAAACTCTCCCAATGTTTCTAATCTCTCATTTAGCTCTTTAAAAAGTCAAATATACCAATATACATCAATAAACACTCCTATTTTAACAAATAATTTCAAAACTCATTTTATAAAATCCTCATTATTTCCCTTATCTCTTCATTTTAATCTCATCTAATCATTCCTTATGCATATATAAAACTTAATGTTACCAAAACAACCCATAATTTAAAGAAAACACTATCTAATGAGAATTTACCTTATGCTAGAGAGGAGGGCACACCAACGTGAAGAAGAAGAAGAAGAAGTGTAGAATTATTTTACTTTTCTCTTTCTTCCTATTTAAAAATCCCTAACTATTTTTAAATTCATTTTCCTCTTAAAGGACCAAATTACCCTCTTAACTTATCTATTTATACAATTTAGTCTAAACACTATTTTAAATCCTTTTTCTCATCTTTTACCACTTATTCAATTTTTAAATCTTAAATTTTCAAATCTTTTCGATATAGTCCCTGGTCTGATATTTGGGATATTACAGGGTGAGTATTCAATCGAGTTGAGTAAAATATTTTGAGTTATTCAAGTTGGCGAATCGTATTTTACAATTCGAATTTGACTTGAATTTTTTCGAGTCGAGTTTAAGAACTTTGATTTGAGTTATTTGAGCTTCTATGTTAGTTTTATTATAATTATTTATAGTATTATGGTAAGGACTGATTTTAATTTTTGACATTCTCTAATCTTATAAGATATATATATCATATTCTTTTTACACTATAATATTATTTAATATATTAAATATAATCTAAAATTATAAATTATATTTGTAATATTATATTTTTGTTATTTTGGAAGTAAAATATTAATGAGAGTATATAAGAGTCAAGAAATTAATAGGAAGAAAGAATTTGTAAACAATTGTTTACAAAAGATCAAATTGAGTAAAATATAATGTTAAGGTTTTAAATAAAAAAGTGTATATTTTTAGTAAAAATTAAGAATTGAAACTATATAGGTATTCTATAGTAGTATATGAGCATGTAGTTCAAATTATAAGATATATATTTCATATTATTTTTACTCTATAATATTATTTAATATTAAAATTAATCTAAAATTATAAATATTGTAATATTATATTTTTGTTATTTTGGAAGTAAAATATTAATGAGAGTATATAAGAGTCAAGAAATTAATAGGAAGAAAGAATTTGTAAACAATTGTTTACAAGAGATCAAATTGAGTAAAATATAATGTTAAGGGTTTAAATAAAAAAGTGTATATTTTTTAGATTCTCTAATCTTATAAGATATATATATATATTTCATATTCTTTTTACACTATAATATTCTATAGTAGTATATGAGCATGTAGTTCAAATTATAAGATATATATACATATTTCATATTTCTATAATAGTATATGAGCATGTAGTTCAAATTATAAGATATATATATTTCATATTCTATAGTAGCATATGAGCATGTAGTATATATGTTTCATATTCTATAGTAGTATATGAGCATGTAGTTCAAATTATAAGATATATATTTCATATTCTTTTTATACTATAATATTATTTAATATATTAAATGTAATCTAAAATTATAAATTATATTTGTAATATTATATTTTTGTTATTTTGGAAGTAAAATATTAATGAGAGTATATAAGAGTCAAGAAATTAATAGGAAGAAAGAATTTGTAAACAATTGTTTACAAAAGATCAAATTGAGTAAAATATAATGTTAAGGTTTTAAATAAAAAAGTGTATATTTTTAATAAAAATTAAGAATTGAAACTATATAGGTATTCTATAGTAGTATATGAGCATGTAGTTCAAATTATAAGATATATATTTCATATTATTTTTACTCTATAATATTATTTAATATATTAAAAATAATCTAAAATTATAAATTATATTTGTAATATTATATTTTTGTTCTTTTGGAAGTAAAATATTAATGAGAGTATATAAGAGTCAAGAAATTAATAGGAAGAAAGAATTTGTAAACAATTGTTTACAAGAGATCAAATTGAGTAAAATATAATGTTAAGGGTTTAAATAAAAAAGTGTATATTTTTTAGATTCTCTAATCTTATAAGATATATATATATTTCATATTCTTTTTACACTATAATATTCTATAGTAGTATATGAGCATGTAGTTCAAATTATAAGATATATATATATATATATATTTCATATTTCTATAATAGTATATGAGCATGTAGTTCAAATTATAAGATATATATATTTCATATTCTATAGTAGCATATGAGCATGTAGTATATATGTTTCATATTCTATAGTAGTATATGAGCATGTAGTTCAAATTATAAGATATATATTTCATATTCTTTTTATACTATAATATTATTTAATATATTAAATGTAATCTAAAATTATAAATTATATTTGTAATATTATATTTTTTTATTTTGGAAGTAAAATATTAATGAGAGTATATAAGAGTCAAGAAATTAATAGGAAGAAAGAATTTGTAAACAATTGTTTACAAAAGATCAAATTGAGTAAAATATAATGTTAAGGGTTTAAATAAAAAAAGTGTATATTTTTTACATTCTCTAATCTTATAAGATATATATATTTCATATTCTTTTTACACTATAATATTATTTAATATATTAAATATAATCTAAAATTATAAATTATATTTGTAATATTATATTTTTGTTATTTTTGGAAGTAAAATATCAATGAGAGTACATAAGAGTAAAGAAAATAATAGGAAGAAAGAATTTGTAAACAACTGTTTACAAAAGATCAAATTGAGTAAAATATAACGTTAAGGGTTTAAATAAAAAAGTGTATATTTTTAATAAAAATTAAGAATTAAAACTATATAGGTATTCTATAGTAGTTTATGAGCATGTAGTTCAAATTTAATAAAAAAACTTAAAATAAAAGATGAATTTAAGAATACGAAAATTATGAAAAATTGATGGATTAAATAAAAAAATAGAAAACTTGTTATTGGAAAGAGAAATTGAAAGTACAGATATATTATATGATTTAGGAACAAGTGGTTTAAATTTAATTAAAAATATACTTAAAATGAAGGGGGAATAAAAGGAATAATGAAATTAGATATTAAATCGTAAATATATCAAAATATTGAATTGATAATTCGAGTTGATTCGAATAACTAGAATAATTCGACTCAAATAACTTGAAAGTTTCAAATTTCAACTCGACTCGAGCTCGAAAATTGAATTGATAATTCAAGTTAACACGAATAACTCGAATAATTAGAATAACTCGATTCGAATAACTCAAAATTAAAAAAATAAACTTGTTTTTTGAGTCAAGTTGAATTTTATTCACCAGTAATTATATCTCCTAATTCAACCCCTCTAATTAGCCTTTCTTGTTAGGTGGTATTCAATTGAGTGGAAAAAAATGTGTTATTTGTGTTTATAAGTATTGTTTTTATTTTATCATTTTGAGTTACTTTCATCATTTTGAGTTATTTGACTCTAAGAATATTTATTATTAAATATTATTTGAAATTTTTTTAAAATTGAATTCATTAAATGTATTTATTTAAATTTATATATTTATTTAAATATAATTATCTATTGAAAGAATAAATTTAGTTATTTTGATTATAAACGGTTTACTCCCTTTGATTTAAGAGGAGTTGTAATCATATACATATTTCAATAGTCGGTGATTTTCTAATAGAAAATGAAGCATGAGAAAAAGGATGAATGAATTTTAAGAGTCTAGGGTGTCCCTTTTTCAATCTTTTTGGGATACAAGTACTTGGTTGTATGGTGATTGAGGTTAGGTGTCTAATTACCAACACTGTTCAAATATAACTATTAAAGGTTATGCCAAAGTTTGGGAATTGAAGTAGAGAAGGATTTATATAGGGTAGTTTCAAATTGGTGTGATGTCTTTAGAGATCCTTGTTGATGGAAGTTAGACAGTTATGGGAACATATTTTTGGACGTGTAACACTTAGATCCCCAATAGTTGATGAAGGTTATAAAATAGTCTGATCCAAATTTATAGTGACAAATACAATGACGATTTTTCTATTTTGTTTAACAGTGGAAGTATTTTAATTCTCTAATACTTGATCTCTCACACTTGAGATAGAGGTGGTTAATTTCCTTTTTTTTTTTTGAAAAGATTTGAATCATCTTTATGTTGAGGAAGGCATTTAAACACTTACGTTCAAGTAGAGGATAATACTCTTGAGTGGGATAATAAATGATAATTCAAAGGTAATGTATGATTCTATTGATACGGACGAAGTTCAACATATTATGTTGAAGTTCAGATAATGAATGGAGGCATTTTTATGCTAATAAAGGGATATAAACATATTAACCTTTGCAAAAATGGAGGATAATTTTTGAAAGACGTCTCTAGAGTCGAAATTTCACTCGGAGGAAAGAAACTCTGATAGAGAATGACTTTCCTCACAAAGAATAACATTTTATGTGGAAGAAAAGGGGAAAGATTTCTTCTTCTCGACATTACGAACGATAATGGAGGTATCTCCTACGACATGGTTACTTTAGAAAAAAGGGAGAAGATTTCTCAAAGCTCTCATCAATGGAGACATCTCATCATCCTTTGAAGATTCGATTGTGCGGTGGAAGCATCTTTACCGACGTGAAATAAAGTGAAAAGATCAACTCTTCATTTGTTAAGACAAAGGCATCTCGACCAGAGTTTTAAATAGCGTTCGCGGTCACATTTTCGGTCGCGTCGCGTTTATCGCGGTTGCGGACATAACTGTTGAGAAATAAACTAGTACGAGTAATTTTCCTATAACCAGATTAGTGAGAATCCGAAATAAAAGCGGAAAAATAATACCCGAAATTGATAACGGAGTTCAGCCAATTTTGCCTACGTCTCCGGACTACTGCAGATATTTTACTAAGAGAGCAAATTTACAGGTGTTTACAAAACACTCACTACTCACAAGAAAACTCTCTAGTATTGGGAGAAAGAAATGATTTGGGATTTTGGGATGATTATGAAGCTAAATGAGTTAGGGTATTTATAGTTGAAGTTTAAGGACTAACTTGTAAATACCCTAAAATTCAAGGACTCAATTTTGTAATTATCACTTGACAATTTCAACAATTTGGTGCTGCCCAAATTGTTGAATTCTTCAGCCACCCATGTGGGAAAAAAACCAGCCGCCCCACTTGTTAATATTCAACAATCTCCCACTTGAAGACTGATTTTAATCTGTCTTCACACCTCGATCAATGCAACAACATTTCTACTCTTGTTACTGTAGCATGCCAACTGAAGCTGAACACAACTTCAGTTTGTCCGTAGTCACCACCCTATAAACCCACTTGCTATTGGGCAGTTTCTCCGTGGTTGCCTTGTCTCTCAACGTCTTAGCTCCCTTCGACTCTTGTCCACTAGTCTTTGAAGGATTGTTCCTCACTTGAACATCCTCGGCAAGCCCTTGCTTCGACCCTTCTCTTAAGATGGTCTCTGAAGCCATGTTCTCTACACGAACATGCTCGGCAAATTCCTTGGACATGGACAACTCCTCCTGCACTTGGCTTCTACTCGTCTTGGCAGAAATGAAACTTATTGAGCCAACTCTCAATGCCCCCTTGATCCTGGGTTCGTCCTCTTCTCTGGACAACTCGATCCTGGGCTCATCCATCACCTTGGATGACTCGGCTCACCTCGGGTAATTTTGCAACACTTCTAGCATCTTAAGTCTGTTTCACCTCGTTTTCTCGACTTTTACCCTCGGTTTAACATCTTTGGCACTCAAACTTGTGCCAAGACTGCACACATTTTCACCAGATCCACCATCTGGTTCATCTTTGAGTGGACTTTCTTTGCCACTCGAGGAACAATCTTCCTCATCCTTTGATTGACCTTCATCGCGGAATCTCTTGCCGCTACCCTCGGATTTCGGCTTTGCTTTGGAAGTCTTGTTCTTCTTGACTCCAAATTCTTTGAGTGACTCTGCGGTTGTCAAGGCTTCAAACATCCCCTTGACTTCCCTTCGCTCCAACACTTTCTTTGGCCATGGCTTCAATCCGAACATGAAGGTGAAGAATCCATCTTTTTCAGTCAAACTTGGGACTTTGAGCATGAGTTTTCTAAATCGGCTCACATACTCCTTGAGTGTCCCTTTATGCCTGAGACACCTCAACTTGGACCACGCCTTCATCCTGGCATACTGTGAGCGGACTTGCTCACATTGCACCCTCGGCTTGACGGCTTTATCTCTTGCTATCGCACTGGGTCCCTTCTTGTGCTCGACAACTTTGACATCCGTAGTCTCGTCACGTTTTCTTCCGGGTTCGGCTGCTTCAACATCAACAGCCTTGCCTCTTCTTGATCCTTGCTTGGCCGCATTGATCCCCTCAATCGGACCAAGTCTTTTTCCTGGCTTGGTAGCTTTAACACTTGCGACTACGCCAATTCCCGCTACTTCTCCTTCTTCCATCCTCTTCATGATGGTTGTAAGGAGACACTTCTCGGGACATCCTCTAATCAAATAAGGACCATCACAGAACTAGCACTTCAATTTTTCCTTGCTCTTCTTCTTCTTTACACCTTACTTAGCCTTGACATTCTTTCCCGATGGCTTTCCTTGGCTTCGAACAGTCGATGGCTCACCTTGGCCATTCGAAGAGTTTTCTCTAGCATTTCCCTACTGCACATTTTCCCTGTCTCCACCACTGTTGCCACTATCTCTGGGCATGGGCCTGGACGACACATCGCTACTTGGCTTATCACCTGCAAGCTCAGTCAGCTTTCCGGCTATAGCTATGGCCTCCGAAAGACTCTGGGCATTTCCTTGCTCTTCCCCGAGCATCGCCCCTGGTCTAAGTCCTTCCAAGAAGGTCATGAGCGCATCCCATTCACTCATTGTTCCCTTGCATCTGAGCAGCTCCCTCTTGAGCTCATCAACTTCGTTTCTCAAAGTCATCGCTCCCACTCAAATCTGGCTTCTTTAGATCATTTCAGACAATTCTTGCAAACCACCATGTATTAGAACTTCCATCAGAACCTCCGTCGACAAATTCGTATCACCGACAAAATTTAACTATTCACGAAATTTACTATTCACATGAATAGTAACCTCGCAAAAAATTGACAGAATTCACAACCAAAAGCTCTGATTACCAGTTGTTGGGAAATAAACGAGTACGAGTAATTTCCCTATAACCAGATTAGTGAGAATGCGAAATAAAAGCGGAAAAATAATACCCGAAATTGATAACGGAGTTCAGCCAATTTTGCCTACGTCTCCAGACTGCTGCAGATCTTTTACTAAGAGAGAAAATTTACAGGTCTTTACAAAACACTCTCTACTCACAAGAAAACTCTCTAGTATTGGGAGAAAGAAATGATTTGGAATTTTGGGATGATTATGAAGCTAAATGAGTTAGGGTATTTATAGTTGAAGTTTAAGGACTAACTTATAAATACCCTAAAATTCAAGGACTCAATTTTTTAATTATCACTTGACAATTTCAACAATTTGGTGATGCCCAAATTGTTGAATTCTTCAGCCACCCATGTGGGAAAAAAACCAGCCGCCCCATTTGTTAATATTCAATAATAACGGATGCCATCGCGGTCACTGCAGGTGTCACGGTCGTGAATTTTTTTAAATTTTGAACAAGTTAGCTTAAAACATAATAAAAAATTTTGCACAACTATATTAACTATTTGAACTTACTTATTATAAAATAGATGAATTAAATTGTATTAAATTAAAATATAAAGGCAGAATCCTAAATATAAGTATAACAAAAACACTAGAATCGACAACTCCAGAACATTTCCACGCAGTTGGGGTTATCTTTCACGACTTCTGCAGGCGGCGATCTCACGGCCGATAGTGTAGTGAATCGAGGTAAAGCAAAGTTGCATGTCAAGTCACTAGATTGAAACTTCCAGAAATTTTGGTGACTATTTTGTAAAAAAAAGCAAAAAGTGTTGGCCATTTTTAAAAATCCTAGAGAATACATGGACTTATTATGTGAATTACCCATTTTTATTATATCAAGAATTCTAGCCCTATTTCTCCAAGAGTGGATGTTGTTTCACTTAGTTTTTTCTTTCCTTGCTTTCAATCGAGCGGCCGCGTGTTTCATCTATTTCCTTTTTTTTCTTCCTTCAAGCTTTGTGTGTTGCTTCTCTTCTTACTAAGAATATTGTCGTGATTTTCTTTGTTGCTTGTTATTTTGGTGGTCTTGGTTTGTTTTCTTTTTCTTTTTAATAAACGAATTGATTTTGTTGGTTAAAACATGAAGAATGTTCAAGGAGTGCCCACACCTAGATGAGAAGCAAAGGTTACAGTTGAGTAGGAAGCTGGGACTGGCACCCAGGCAGATCAAGTTTTGGTTTCAAAACAGAAGGGCCCAGATGAAGGTGGGTTCAACAGTGACTTTTTCTCTTTTTATATTTCTTCTCCTTCCTTCCTTCCTTCTTCTTCCATAACAACTGTAGCAAAGTCCGTTGAGATCAACAGTGGGTTTTTCTTAAGATATGGCAAATCATGGTTGAATAACAGTGATTGCGTCCCGTTATCGATGCAATCGTCCATTTCCCATTTAATTACGAACGCAATCGACCGCGATCAGTGTGAATCCGTGACCCATCGCAAAAACCATGAATATCGGTTTCGGTCGGTGGCGCGACCGCAATATTGCGGCCGCTATAGCATTTTCGGAACGCTATTTGATACCCTAATCTCGATGCCGTAACAAAGACGTTTTAAAACTCTTTAAAGGTAACTACAAGTGGTATCAACAAGAGTGAGAGACATCCATACATTTGTCAGGCTTTAAGAGACATCTCAAAGGTAAAGATACTTACATAAAAGAATAGGATAATTTTCTTGATTGGGATAATAAATGATAATACAAAGGTATTGCACGATTTTTTTGGTATGGATGAAGTTCAACATATTATGTGGAAGTTCAGATAATGAATGGATGTATCTTTACGCTAATAAAGGGATGTGAGCATATCAACCCTTGTAGAAATGGATGATAATAGTCTGAAAGACGTCTTTAGAGGTGGAAGTTCATTTGGAGGATAGAGACTCTTATAGAGAATAACTTTTCTCACAAAGAACAACAACTTGTGTGGATGATGTCTTCTTCTATGGATAATAAGGGGGAAGATGCCCTTGTCTCGACGTTACGAATGATAGTGGTGGTATCCCAACGTTGTGGAAGACAACAGAGATATCTTGACTATTTTGATTGATCGCTAGTAGCAAATGTAGTAAAAAATAGGGAAGAAGATTTCTCATAGTCCTTAGTGAGAGGAGACATCTAATCATCCTCAGATAGATTTGGTTAGCGATGTTCAAATTCGGGTACCTGTATTTTCGGGTATCTGAGATATTCAGGTACTAAAATGTTAGCTCGTGTCCCAGCTCGTTAAGTATGGGTACCCATAAGTCGAGTACCCATAAAATTTGGGTACTCACATTTTTTAGTCATGTATATTCAATTATATTTTATTCTTTTTTAAATTATATTATTTAAAAAAATACATAGAAAAATCTAAAATTTAATATTTAAAAGTTTATAATATATAATTCACTCATAAAATTTAAAAATATTTAAATTACATAATTTAAAAAACTTATTAAACATAAAATTAAATAAATATAATTATATTTAAAATATTTTGAAGTTAAAAGATATAATTTGAGAGATAATTTTGATTGTTTGGGTGAAATAATTTTATAATTAAGAATAGAAAATCTAATATAAAATAAATAAAAAATAAAAAAATATATAAGTAACCGGGTTGGCAGGTACCCACTTAAGTATTATTTTATGACCCAAGCTTGACTCGGAAACACACCAAAAATAACGGTTGGGTACTCGAATAAAAAAAATTGGTATTATTACTATAAATAATCGATAATTTTAGATCGGGTTGACGAGTCAACGGACTGAATCATTCGAATCGGGTAATTTTGTACACCCCTAGATTCAAGCATCTTTATCGTGATGAAAATAAAGTGAATAGTTCAACTCTTTATTTGTTATGGTAAAGACATCTCGACACCGTAGCAAAGATATCTCAAAACTCTTTAAAGGCAACTTGAAGTTGTTTTAGTAAGAATGCGAGGCATCCCTATATTTATCGGGCTTTCAAGAGAATCTCAGCAGTTTTAGAATGAGGGGTACTCGATACTTCGTTAGAGTGTATGCTCTCACATCTTTTGGTTGGTTTTTAAGATGTAATCATGTTTATTTGAAGAGAGTGCGAGACATCTCAACGTTATTTGGACAAGTATAAGGGACTATTCAATTTGCGGTAGTGCATTACGGTAGGTGCAGAGACATCTAAATGTATATAACTTAGAAGTTTTGACAGTGGTGAAATTATGACAAAGGTATTTTAACGTCAAAATGGAGATATCTCAATCCCTCAAGATGATTCACGATCGTAAATAAGAGTAAAGATAACCAACTCCCTCAGAGGAAACTCACGGTTCTACAAGTGCAAATACAACTAAACGTTTTTACAGTTATCGGGGAAAGGCTTCTTTGCCTTTGGAGGTATCCCATCTTTTTAGGATGTGTCTCAATGTATATAACTGGGGAATTTTCACCGTGGTGAAATCAGGGTAAAAAGTATTTTAATGTGGAAATGAAGGTATCTCGACTCCTCAGGATGATTCGTGGTCATTAGTCAGAGTAAAGACAACGTCTTCAGAGAAAACTCACGGTTCTACAAGTACGAAGACAAGATTTTGTAACTATCAAACAAAGACTTCTTTACCTTTGGACTTTGGATATAGGGGCAGATACAGGCTTAGGTCTACCTATGTCATGGCCCGCTCTATGTTAATAAATAATAATTATAATTTTATTAAATTTGGATTTTTATTTAATCTATTTAAATTAAATTAACTACGATCTTACTTATAATTCAATTCTACCTCAATCTTTTTAAAGTTTAAATTTTTAGCATTCTTTTAAATTTTGTTAAATTCAATTTCGAGTTTTTAGCAATCTTTTGTTAGTTTTATTTTTTATTCTGCTAGGTTTAGGCGTTCTTTTATTAGTTTTTTTTAGTTTTTTTTATTTTTTTATTCTAATCTTTTATTCCTTATAAATTTGTGGTGTTGTTATTAATTTGCTTAGGAATTTCTTGGTATCACATTCAAGATTATAGTAAACATCTAAAAGTAATCTTCATATCTTATTTTTTTTCAATTAAAAATATTCTTTATTTTTTTTCATATCTTATTTTATTCGGTGTTTCCTTAAGTGTTAATGAAATTAAGATAAAGAAGGATGAGCCTTGATTATCTTGTTTATTTTTCCTAGGTTGAAATACGAAGAGAAAAATAACATGTTCATTCTTTTTATAATGGGTAAACTACAAGATTGATCACATCCGTTTAAGTTTTGTACACCTTTCCACATTGAATTCAAAAAAAATATAATATTTAGTCACTTCTGTTTATATTTGATTAAGATTTGATCACTTTTTACACTTTTTCACACTATTATGTTCATTCAACACACAAGGGCATTTTGGTTATTTTCCCTTTAAAGGTTTCTTTAGCGTTTTACGCTCTTAAAATGATTATTATTACCACAACTCACTTGGTGTATTATTTACTAGCTCGATACTCGAATCAGGTTCATTATTCACTAGTGACTCTCTATTCGTTTTCATCACACTTTCCTTTGATTCACTCTTGAACTGAAAGGACTTGTCCGACTTTGGTTTATCGATGTTCACGTGGTACAAGATTCCTCTATCACACTATTTGCATGGTATAACATCTTGCTTGTATGTATTCCTTGAAATGATCAATTGTTTATAATTGTTCACCACGTGCACCTTTAAGGGGTACTTTTGAAGTTTATTTCTCATTAAGGGTATTTTGGTAATTTATGTCAAATAAGGGTATTTGAGTCTTCATAAATTAGGAACCATTTTCAAGCTTAGTTTTTCATTTCATATTCATCTATAGACATTCGGGTGCAATGAGCAATGTTTTAAATCTTTTGATGTTGGAGAGTATTGATACTATAACAGTATTGGTACAACAATATTGATACTAAAATAATATCGATAATATAGTATTGGTACTACAATAGAATCATTACTACATAATAGATACTACAAGAACAATATAGATACTACAACCTAGAAAACGCATAAATAGGCTCAAAAATCACTTAAAAATCCTCCCAAACACCCTAGTTTAGTCTCAAATCATGTTCTACAACTTAGGGAGTTAATTAGGGTCATCTAACACTATAAAAACATAATATGCACAACCAAAAAAGTCATCTAAGAATGAATCAAGCAAAACACCCAATATGCACAAATACCTAAATCCCCAATAAAGTATCACATTTAATGGAGTCGTAATGCAACAAAGGATTAGAAATACACTACCTTGGTGTTATAAACCCGAAATGAAGCTCCTTTATCTAACTACCACAATCCTATATAATATGGTTGTTTCTTCATTTTTCCCTCTACCCAAGCATAGAGACCAATGGTTTCCTTAACATAAATAAGGTTATTGGAGGGATTAGGGACGAATTTGGAAGTTTAAAGTGAGCATATAAAGGCTCAAGAATTTAATCTTTTGATCTAAGAAGATCAAAGAAGATGAACGTGGAAAATAATGAAGGAAAAGAAAGGTGAAAGAGGGTTTATCTTCACCCTTTGAAAACCCAAGCCTAAAGCATCCAAGAATCTCAAGATATCAACTTCATTTTCAGCAGTGGTCTAATTACACTTTAGGTCTCTCGCATTTAAACTTTTATGTAAAAATCTTTTTTTTATGGCCATTCAAGCCCAAATTTTGCTTAATTAAGCCCACATTCGGCCTAACAACTTAGCTCTTTGATAGATTACAACCACCCTCGCTCTACACAGTTCGATTATACCCGCTCATCTTGAGATAAGCGTAAGTGTTGTTAAGTGACTTAATAGTTTATTTTTATTAGATTTATGGTTTCAGTATGTATAGAGTGGTGTTACTATTATGTCCCTGGGCTGTAGGACCTAATACTATCAATCGTATGAAGCGTAGATCTTAGCTGACATCGATTAGCTACTATAGATGTGTCTTATTGACATGTTCGATACATTTAATATGTTATGTTATTATGTTGTGTGATACTATTTGTAAGCATGTTTATAAACTTAATATATATATATTTTGAATAATCGGGTAAAGAAAATAGAAAGAACACAATAATTTTAACTAGGTTTAGCAATGTGCTTACATCCTCGGTGCCTTAGGCAACGCTAGAATTTTTATTCAATTCAATGTCTCATAGGTTTAGGTTACATATCCTTTTATAATAAATAAACCCTGGTACATATTTACAAAAATAATCTTGTACCATTCTGCGGGGTTGCAACCCCCGCACCCCCAACCCATATAATCGTAACCCTCACTACGATACTTTTTCAGTATATTTATGAGCCATACCTAACAAATATCCACCTTGGCGAATATCCTACCCCTTAGGAAACATTCAATGTGGGTTGGGTTACTTTAGTTCTTTAACAACTCGAAACACTCAACAAGTCCAAGCAATGCATGAACTTGTCTGTCGTAACTGGCTTGGTGAACATATCAGCGATATTCTCATCAGTATGCACATTCTGAAACAAAATCTCTCCAGATGCAACCAACTCTCTGATCTTGTGAAACCTTACATCAATATGCTTAGTTCTAGCATGATATACCTGATTCTTAGCCAAGTGGATAGTACTTTGATTCTCACAAAGCAACTGAACTCCACCTTGCTAAACACCCAACTCCTTCACTAAATCAGTAAGACATAAAGCTTCTTTTGCTGCTTCAGCCACTGCCATGTATTCAGCTTCAGTTGTAGATAATCCCACAACAGATTGAACAGTATACTTCCAACAAATAAGCCCTCCACCAAGAGTAAAGACATACCCTGTCGTAGATCTTCTATTATCCAAGTCATCCACATAGTTTGAATCCACATATCCTACAACCAATGGATTATCCCGCTGACTACCAAAAACAATTCCATGTCCCATGGTACCCTTTAAGTACCTAAAGATCCACTTGACTGCTTCCTAATGTTGCTTACCAGGTTTAGACATGTACTTACAAACTTGACTAACATCATGAGCTAAATCAGGACGAGTACATACCATTGCATACATCAAGCAGCCAACTCCATTAGAATACGAAACATTTGCCATATATTCAGCTTCCTTATCTGTCTTAGGGCACTGTTCTAAGAGAGCTTAAAGTAATTCGTCAATGGAGTGCTCATTGGTTTTGTGTTGCACATCGCAAACCTTTCTAGCATTTTCTCAACATAACCCCATTAAGATAGCCACGGTTTCCTTGAGTCTCTGTCCCTGCAAATTTTCATTCCAAGAATTTTCTTTGCAGCATCTAAATCTTTCATATCAAATTCCTGACTCAATAAAGTTTTCAAACCGATAACATCATCCATGTTCTTCGTATCAATTAACATATCATCAACATACAGTAACAGAAAAATAAAAGAATCATTATCAAGGCTCTTAACATAGACACAACAATCATACTCACATCGCTTGTAGCCAATCTTGATAAAATAGGAGTCAAACTGTTTGTACCATTGTCTCGGAGACTGTTTCAACCCGTACAAAGATATCTTCAATCTGCAAACTAAATGCTCGTTTCCATGTTGAGTGAAACCTTCAGGCAGCTGTATGTAGATCTGCTCCTCTAAATCACCATGCAAAAAATCAATTTTAACTTGCATCTTCTTTAAATGCAAATCCTAACTAGCCACCAATACAAGTACTACTCGGATTGAAGTGTGCCTGACCACAGGAGAAAAAATTTCATCATAATCAACTCTTTTCTGATGTGAAAAACCCTTTGCTACCAAACGAGCCTTGAACTTCTCCCCCTCTTTTTCTGTTACTGCTAGTTTCTTCTTATACACCCATTTTTAACCAATAGGCTTCTTACCCTCAAGAAGGTGAACTAACTCTCATGTGCAATTGTGATTCAAAGACTCTATCTCCTCAACCATGGCAGCTATCCACTTATCGTTTTCCTGGCTAGTAATAGCATCATGAAAAGTAATCGGATCATCACTGCTAACAGTAAGTGCAAAAGAGACCAAGTCTTTAAAATCCAATATGTTCGGAGGATTTATATTTTTCCATCTCACCCTATCTCTGGCGAGACTATAATCCTACAAATCATCCGTAGCGGAACCACCAGAAGTCGGTTGAGAAGTTTTTGTTTTCTCAACTGGAAACTGCTCGAAATCCACCACTATCGTGTCTTTCTTCTGCTGCAACATGGACTGTTAATCAAAAACAGCATCTCTACTGATCACAATTTTCTTCGCAGTTGGATCCCAGAACTTGAATCCTTTGACACCTTTTTTGTAACCCAGAAAAATGCACTCATTTAATTTTGCATCAAGTTTGGATCTCTCATTAGCAGGTACATGAACATAAGAAGGACAACCAAAAATTCGTAAGTAATCAAAAGTAACATCATGACCAATCCATACCTCTTCTGCAACTTTCGCAGCCAATGATGCCCTTGGCGATCTATTGATAAGGTAACACGCCATGTTAACAGCCTCAGCCCAGAAGTGTTTGGGAAGCCCAGCATTCAACTGCAAACATCTGGCTCTTTCATTCAACGACCTGTTCATCCGTTCCGTAACACCATTCTGTTGTGGTGTCTTGCGCACTGTAAAATGTCTCTTAATCTCATGCTCCTTACAGAATTTTTAGAAACTGTGAATATGTGCACTCCATACCATTGTCAGGCCGCAAACACTTGATTTTTCGTCCTGTTTGGTTTTCAACCTCAGCTTTCCACAGCTTGAACTTCTTAAAAACGTCAGACTTCTGTTTCAAAAAATACACTCAAACTTTCCGTGAAAAATCGTCAATAAAAGTAACATAATACCTAGATCCACCCAAAGACGATGTCGTGGAAGGCCCCCAAACATCAGAATGCACATAATCAAGAATCCCTTCAGTTGTGTGCTTCGTAGTCTTGAAACGAACTTTAGTATGTTTACCAAGAACACAATACTTGCAAAAATTGAGCTTACAACTTTTAACACCATGCAACAAATTTCTTTTATATAATTCAGTCATACCACATTCAATAAGATGAGTAAGACGCATATGCCACAGTTTTTTAGTTTCATCACAGGACTCAACAGAATGAACTCCACCTATAACTGTACTACCTAACAATCTGTAAATATTCCCTGCAGTCATCTTCCTTTCATCATAGTCAAAGCTCCTTTAACAATCCGAATGGTTTCCCTATCCTTATCAGCCTTAGGGATAAAACCATTCATGTGCAAAGTACCTAAAGAAATCAAATTCTTCTTCAAATCTGGGATATGTCGAACACCACACAACGTCTGAACAAAACCATTATACATCTTAATTCTGACATCACCAATACCAACAATATTGCAACATCGATCATCAATCAAATAAAATGAATCAGAATTAACCGACATGTATGTCAAAAACCATTCCCTATTTGGCGTGATGTGATAAGAACATCCAGAATCAAGAATCCAAGCATCCGTCAATTGAGTCATTGAAATAGAGAGCATATCACCCTCACTGCAATCAGTATTTTCATCCTCGACCACATTCACAGACTTGGATGAGTCATCACACTTCTTATCATTCTGCTTTTTCAACTTCGGACAGTCTCACTTCATATGTCCCACATCCTTGCACTTGTAACAGTGAATTATCTTATTATCCCTATATTTGGATTTGAAATTCCGCTTCCCAAACCCTGCCTTCTCTGGCTTCCGTCCACGATCTCGATTTCCCTTGACGTATAAGCTATCAACTTGAGAGGTTTCCCCTGCATTCTACTTCCGCTGGTTGTGAGCCAACAAGGCTGTAGTAATCTGCTCAACTTTGATAGTCTATTTCCCATATGTAAGAGTAGTCAACATGTGTTCGTATAAGGGAGGCAACGAACACAACAGAATCATCGCTTTGTCTTAATCCTCAATTTTCACATCAAACCGTGTCAAATCAGAAACGATTTGATTGAAGACATTCACGTGTTGCGCCAAATCATGATCATCATGCATATTCAGCCCATACAGCCGTTGCTTTAGATACAATTTAGTCGTTAAGGATTTGGACATAAACTGACTTTCCAACTTCTTCCAAATTTCATCTGGAGACGACAGATGCATGACGTGATACATGACCTCGTCTGCCAAATATAATCATATGGTTCCTATCGCTCGCTACTGCAATTTTTCCCAATCTTTCTCCTCCATCAACGCCGGCTTTGTAGGTCGCAAAGCCTTCAAGATCCCTTATTGTGCCAACAAATCCTTTACCCTTGTTTGCCATAATCCGAAGTTACCCTGACCATCAAATTTCGTAACTTCAAATTTGGCTCCTGACATCTGATATCAATTGTTAAATAATCGGGTAAAGAAAACAGAAAGAACACAAGAATTTTAACGAGGTTCAACAATGTGCTTACGTCCTCGGTGCCTTAGGCAGCGCTAGAATTTTTATTCAATTCAATGTCTCATAGGTTTAGGTTACATCTCCTTTTATAATAAATAAACCATGATATATATTTACAAAAATAACCTTGTACCATACTGTGGGGCTACAACCCCCGTACCCCCAACCCACATAATCGTAACCCCCACTATGAGACTTTCTCGGTATATTTATGAGTCATACCTAACAATATATATATTTGTTCGACTTCTTCTTCTTTATAATGTTGCATCCCATTAATATGTATATTGATGCCTTTTTTATTCTGCATAGGATTAAATCTCTGTCTCGATTCTACATGGGTTTATATCATTGTCCTGATGTTGCATGAGATTATATCTCCATCCTGATTCTACATGGGATTGAATCCCCATCCTAATTCTACATGGGATTATATCTCGTCTTATTTCTTCCTTGGATCCTCTTCGGAGGGCTATATCCCTATTCTGATTTATGTTTTTAACTGGGATCCTCTTTGGAGGGAACGTCCTCATCTTGTTATCTATGATGAAAGGTAAAGTTGTATGAACTTTCTGTTATAGCCTCCCGATAATGGTCCATGGGTGTATTGTTGACTAATATTAAATTATATATTTACGATATGTCTAGTTTATTTATGGTATGTTGTCAATATTTGTTTTATTGTAGAGGACACACTAGACTTAATACCTCACTTTCTAGTTTGTTTATTTCATATTCCTTTAACCATTAGAACTACGATCAGCACTTGGAAGATCGTTTAGTAGTTCGTTTTCTTTACGGACATCATATGGATACTTTCAGTTTTTATGCTATTTCTTTTCGATTAACTTTCTATTTATTTATGGGATTTTAGGATATTAAATTATTTTATCTTCTTTGGACTTTAAACTCATATTATAGTATGTATTCGGAACTCTTATTTTTGTTTATGAATTTATATTAATTTTTTGACATTGCATGTTTTAATTTGAAATATTTATGACTTATGTGAAACTGAATTATTATTGTGGTCTTTGAGATTCGATCGTAACGTCCAAGTCGGGTCTAGAGAGTTACAAAAGAAATAAATATTAGGATTAAATTTATCATTATAATATTTTGAAAGCCCTCTATTTTCTTAACTTCACCTAAAAGTTAAAAAAGATCTTGATATTATTTTGTTGACCTTTTTAATTAATATGCAAATTATTTAAATTAAAACTATTAAATAAAAAGATAATATATATTCAAGCATGTTTAAACTCACGTCATCTTAAATATTACAAAAATAACTATACTAACTTAACTAAGACTCGTTAACTTAAACTTTTAAATTGGATTGAAATAAAACTTTAAGTATTTGATTTGGTATCCCATTTATCTTCTCTATTATGGATCCTCAAATTGGATTTGATATATAACATGTAATCATAGATAGTTATCTTACTATTCTTGGTTTTGGTTTACATTTTGTTAGTGATCTTTTACTAGTTTAAATCTCCTATTGTGGTTCATTTACAATAGCAATCATATTGTGGTTCATTTACAATAGCAATCATATATGTTTATATCTACCTATTGTTCGAGTTTTTATAGATTAGGTTTCATCTTTTTCTTGTATGGTCCTAATATGGTCTTGAGTGGTTAGTTTCTTAATGATTTTAGGAGAATATCTCAATTATGTGTTTAGTTTATGATTTTTGTCGTAAACCTTTATTGTAATTTTAGATATTTTATACTTCTTAACAAAATCAGTCGATTCTAATTCAAAAAAGTAAAACTTTAATCTTTTTGCTTGTACTAATAATCTATACTAAACTAATGAGCATGTTTCGGTTTTGTAGGAGGCGTATTTCGCTCTAATGATGGTGGTTAGATTGTTGAATTTTGGAAATCTCTTAGTGTCGTCATACCTCTTCAAGTCAAGCTGTGGAACTTCTACATTAGTGTTCAAGTGGCATGGGCCTACGATTTTGAAAGACTCCAAGTGCAGTTGGACTGTGCGAAAGCCGTGAAGTTAATCATTGTCCTGAGTGTAGATTTCAGCTCTCTCCCTTTAGTAAAAATCATCTCTGCTATTCGAGTTAGGCCTAGTTTACAGAGCTTCTTTGGATACCACTTGAATCTATACTTCCCGACATTTAACCACTTGTTTCAAGGGATATATCAGGACCTCCGTATTATTGAACTATTTGTATTTAAACAATTGATTTAACAGCCACTTTCCAAATAAAAAAACCATGAACCTTTAATCTATATATATGAATGAACAACACCATTTCATTTGAAACCAAAGCTTATTTGAGGACGAATTATAGAATATGGATATTTTAAGGTCAATAATATATTCTTTAAAGAGAAAAATACTTGAAGAACTTTTATTTTTATTTTAGCCCATTTTGACTGACACTATCTATAAGTTTAGTGAAATAAAGGCCTAAAAAATTGGTGAAGTGTTCCCGCCCTGCAAGATTTCGAGCTAAATAAAAAATAAAGGAAAGAATTAAAGCATACATTACGAAACAATAATGTCAAGATTGGGATTTAAAACCCATGCCTTTTCGGACCTGTACCTGAAACTGGCGCCTTAGACCAACTCGGCCATCTCGACCACTTTGTTAGAATTTTGTTTTACATTTTTACAAATTCAATTAATATCAGTCTAATTGGGTTTAATCCTATTATAATGTTAAAACTGCTTTCAGTAACCAATTGATTAATCTGGATCAGGTATTATTGAATCACATTATGAGGACGACCTTGCTAATTCAATTTTTTCATCCATAATGTCAGGATTCGTTCTAAGATAGGTATTACGAACTCGAGCTTGAGATTCTTGTTAGCTCTTGCAGATATATCAATTTCTTGTATATTAATAAAAGTTCTTTGTTTTAATATTGTTATTTCTTTTGCATGCAGTGATGTGGAATCCCTAAGATAAAAAGGCAAAGACTATAGCTGATTTCGAAAACAATGGTGGTATGAAGGGGGCTATGATTTAATTAGGGGAATCTGGTTAAGGTCGATATTAATATTATTTAGGCTTAGTTACGAGCTTTTCGAGTGAGCTTTTCAACGAAAAAGCACTGTGTAGACACCCGTTTTGTCTGGGTTTTTAATAATAATAATTTCTTTTACAGGCCCTTACAACAAACCCAAAGTGGGCCCAATTACATTAGATCCAGGCCCAAATACAAGCAACCTAACCGACCTAGTACCCGAAGCCCAACTAGTCCAAGTTGAAACCCGTGCCCAATGCACTAAACCTAGTCTCTAAACCCTAGTCTCTACCAGCCGCCACAACCACTAGAGCAGCAGCCGCCGCTTCTACCGTCGCTCTGCCCACCCGACAACCGTCGTTTCAACCACCAATGTCATCATCTCTCTGCCACAATTTACCAAAGACACAAGAAACAGAGAAATAAAGACAAACAACAAAAACAAATGATTTCCCTTACCTGTCAACCCTCACCCGTGATTTGGTCGAACCCACGATGATAACCTTTGCAAAACCTCACCAAGCACGCAAAGAGACCATAAAGAGGAGAGAAAAATCATAAAGTTGGGAGAAAAAACCCATTCAGGTTTTGGGGGAAAATATTAAAAAAAAGGAATAAGGGATTTGGGGCTAAAAAATAGAACAAAAAAAAAAAACAAAACAAAACAAAGACACAGAAAAATAGAAAAGAAGAGATTTTACCTTGAGTTTAAAGCATCACTGACGATGAGAGGGCTATGTCGAGCATCAATGATATATAATTTTCTATTTTTAGGGTCTATTTGTGAAATTTTAGGGTTGATTTGGTTTGATTTAGGGGAGATTTAAGTTACGAGGGTTTAGTTCTGGGTGTTTAAGGGACATCGGCCCCTCATCGGGGCTGGTAGAAGCGATGGCCGGAAAGTTTTGTGAGGAAAATGAAAAAGAAAAAAAGGGTTTTCATTTAACCTATAATAGGGTATTTAATGGGGTCATAAAACGGCGTAGTTTTGAGGCTAGGGCAACCCGGTTTGAGTTTCATGGGTAAACTACTCAAGTAGGGTCTTTGGATTTGTGAGGATTCGTTTCGGTCCTTGCTTTAAGGTTTTTAGAGATTCTGATTTTGCCTCTTTGTTTAGAGCGTATTACAGTTTGGTCACCTCAGGCCATTTTCTTTTACCTATTTTAATTTCCAGCCTGTAACTAAAAAAACTCTCATTTTGGTCATTATTCAAGTTTTTATCTTTGTTAAGTTGAACCATGAATGTCATAATCATTTAATTTTCGTCCTTAAATGTATTTTCTTATTTGTGAGTTGGCCTTTTAATTTGAAAGTTTCATATTTTAATTTACTTTTTTGTTTTGTGTTCGATTTAATCCCATATTGCAGTGTTGTTCATGTTCGTGTTGTTTCTAGAGTTTAATCTGTTCATTTACAATTACATTCATTTTTAGCCTTTAGGTCTTATGTTTTTATTTGGTCAGTGGTTTTTTAAATTTATGCATGTTACTTTATATTTGTAATATTTATAGATTGTACATGAATGTAAATACTATGCTACATATAGGCATGTCTATATAACATAATATTTTAATAACGTATTGTTTATATAGTGATTATGTATATGGTTATGTATTATATATTTTATTCTATTATATGTTGGTGTATGATATGCGTAGATTTATAGTTATGTTTCCATTTTCTAAAACATGTATATACTTCATTTTATTCTACGTGGCATCCTTTAGTTAAATTGCATATTAAATTATATGAAACCTCATGAGCATTTCCTGATTCGATCAAAATAATTTGACTAAGGGTAATATTCGTTTATTCTAATATTGTCGTAAAGTAACTGTCTTAACATATAATAAAGTTAGTTACGATAATTTTAAAATGAATGTCTATCTCATTAAGTGACACCAATTGAATCCATTTTAAAATTTGGGGATTGAGAAAAATATCATGTTCTTTTAATTAAGTTCACCGAGAAAAGACTGTTAGATCGAATCTATGGTTTCGTCTCGATGTATTTAAATAATTGAACATCCTTATTCTCATTAAAGGTTGGTGAAACAAATAATTAATTATACTTGCTTGATGCAGGATTTTAATTTGTTTTACTTTTGCATGTATTTTTTTAATGGGATTTCAAAATAATAACATTCGAATTAATATTTAATTTTAGGACGAAATAGTAATATCTTTTTGATTCAATTGGTGTAATAAATGATTGCATTAAGGCATAAGATGCCATTTATTATCGATTGAAAATAATTAGATATTATCGTTTTCTCTCGAATTAATATTTTATTTTAGAATGAAATAATAATATTTCTTTATTTTGACTGGACTAAAGAATGACTACTTTAAGGCAAGAGAGGTCGTTTTTTATCGATAGAATATAATTAAATATTTCCTTTTTTCCTCCTAAAATTCAAAGAGTGTTTTATTGTTATCTTAAATTTATTTTTATTTGTGCATTTAAACTTGGAATTAATATTGCATTTGGGGATGTAATTATAATATTTTCTTTTTTCGATTGGAGTAAGAATCGATCCCTTTAAGGTACAAGAGGTCGATTCTTCTCGATAGAAAATAATTAAATATTATTGTGTTTCGTCCTAAAATTCAAAGAATATTACTTGTATGGGATCTTAAATTAAATTAGACTCGAATTCTTAAATTTCATTGCAAAGACAACTAATTAATTGACTAGGTACCGCTTTTAATAATAAAACGTGATTCGAGGAGTCGCCACAAAAACTTTCTAGCCACCGCTTTTATCGGCCTCGATGAGGGGTCGATGACCCCTAAAAACCCATAATTAAACCCTCCTAACTTAAATCTCCCCTAAACCAACCCTAAAATTTCACAAATCGACCTCGAAAAATAGAAAACTGTATACCTTTGATGCTCGACATAGCCATCTCGTCGCTGGTGATGCTCTAAACTCAAGGTAAAATCTTTCCTTTTCTATTTTGCTTTGTTTTTGTTTTATTTTTTTCATTTTTTTAGCCCCAAATCCCTTATTCATTTTTATGATATTTTCCCCTAAAACTCGAATGTTTTTTCTCCCTATTTTCTGATTTTTCTCTCCTCTTTATGGCCTATTTGCGTGCTTGTCGAGGTTTTACAGAGGCTATCATCATGGGTTCGATCGAATCATGGGTGAGGGTTGATAGGTAAGGGAAATCATTCATTTTTGTTGTTTTGTTATTTATCTTTATTTCTCTGTTTCTTGCGTGTTTGGTGAATCTTGGCAGAGAGACGATGACATTGGCTGTTGAAATGGCGACTATCGGGTGGTCGAAGTGACCACAGAAGAACGGTGGTGGGGGTTCTTGGCTCTAGTGCAGTGGCAACTGGTAGACACTAGGGTTTAGAAACCCTAACTGATTAGGGTTGGTTCATTGGGCCCGAGTTTGGACCAGTTGGGCTTCGGGTATTGGGTTGGTTGGGTTGCTTGTAATTGGACCCGTGTATGTTGTAATTGGGCCCACTTTGAGTTTGTTATAAAGGCCTATAAAAATAAAATAAAATAAAATAATAGTAATAATAATAATAATAATAATAAACCCCAAACAAAATGAGTGTCTACAGCTTCCCCTCTTTGCCCATGCTTGTGTTAACAAGAATAGGGCAAAGATAAAAAGGTAACGCATTTTTGACAGGTTCCATCTTAATGTTGTCTCAAGTGAGACTGAAAGATGACCCAAAGGGTTTAATCATCATGCTCGAAAGACGTACTGATGGCCCGAATGACTTACTAATTAAGTAAGAAACTTTGGAAATGGCTTTCTTACTATTCAAAATATCGCATCAACGCATCTTGCTCGAAGGTCTTATAGATGGCCCGAAGGACTTATCATCTTGCTCGAAAGACTAACAGATGGTCCGAATGACTTACTAATTTTGGAAATAGTTTACTAAGTAAAAAAATTTAGAAATCGTTTTCTTACTTTTCAAAAATTTCAATTTTCAGATGAGAAACTTTGGAAATAGTTTTCTCATTTTTCGAAAAATATGTGAAAATATCCTGCCTAAAGGTCTTATGGATTGCCCGAAGGACTTATCATATTGCTTGAAAGGATTATAGACGACATGAAGGATTTAATCATCATGCTTGAAAGACTTACTAATGGCTTGAAAAACTTACCAATTTTGGAAATAGTTTACTAGGTAGGAAACTTTGGAAATTGTTTTCTCATTTTTCGAAAACATGTGAAAACATCATGCCTGAAGGCCTTATGGATGGCCTGAAGGACTTATCATCTTGCTCGAAAGGCTTATAGATGACATGAAGGATTTAATCATCATGCTTGAAAGACTTACTGATGGCCCGAAGGACTTATCAATTTGGGAAATAGTTTACTATGTAAGAAACTTTGAAAATCATTTTCTTACTTTTCAAAAATTCCAATTTTCAGATTTAAATGAGAAACTTTGGAAATCGTTTTCTCATTTTTTGAAAAACATTGTGAAAACATCATGCTTGAAGGCCTTATGGATGGCCCAAAGGACTTATCATCTTACTCGAAAGACTTATAGATGACCCAAAGGATTTAATCATCATGCTCGAAAGACTTACTAATGGCCCGAAGGTCTTACCAATTTTGGAAATAGTTTACTAGGTAAGAAACTTTAGAAATCGTTTCCTTACTTTTTCAAAAATTTCAATTTTCAAATCTAAATGAGAAACTTTGGAAACTGTTTTCTTATTTTTCGAAAAACATGTGAAAACATCCTGCCTGAACCCTTATGTATGGTCCGAAGGACTTATCATCTTGCTCAAAAGGCTTATAGATGACTCGAAGGATTTGATCATCATGCTCGAAAGACTTACTGATGGCCCGAAGGACTTACAATTTTAGAAATAGTTTACTATGTAAGAAACTTTGGAAATCATTTTCTTACTTTTTCAAAAATTTCAATTTTCAGATCTAAATGAGAAACTTTGTAAATCATTTTCTCATTTTTCAAAAAGCATGTGAAAACATCCTGCCCGAAGGCCTTATGGATGGCCTGAAGGACTTATCACCTTGCTCGAAAGGCTTATAGATGACCCGAAAGATTTAATCATCATTCTTGAAAGATTTACTAATGGCCCGAAGGACTTACTAAGTAAGGAACTTTGGAAATCGTTTTCTTACTTATAAAAACAACTTAATGGTAGGGTAACATGCCCACTTCAAAGTAATGATTTCTCTGTTGATTAAGCCTACCCTGTTCTTCAGGTTCTGCCTCCCTAAACATGATTCCCTTCATTCGAGGTTTGAATTCTAGCTTCCACTTATTGGAATTTTGATATCATGAATCTTTTCTTTTTTTGAAAGATTTATAAAAACCATATGTTTATATGTGAAATGTGAATGCAATGTAATGCATTTTCTTTTATGAAAATGATGTTCCCATGCATGCATAAATGTTGATTCAATTTTCCTTTGACTCCAAAGTGGAGAACTAAGTCTTCTTCCACTTGATCACTCATATCTAGGGTTTTCTTAGATATCAGTGTAGTAACTTATGATTTAAAGCTTGTATTTTTAAAGAGCCATCTTATCATCTTATGTCTTTGCGTCTTCTTTGCCTCTTATCTGTAACAAAATATCAGAAGAAATGTTCTTGACTTTTTTTTGCGATCAGTAATATGATCTTGATCTGTCCTTGACTCAATTACGATATCAGAGTTGTTTTTCCAAGACTCTACCATTAATTTATGCTCGACTGGTTTATTTTACAAGGTAATCTCTGCTCAAATTCATGGTCTGCCCCTGACACTCCAAGTCGTGAGTCTCATTCTCAAGGTATTCTCGGTCTGAATTTGTTATCTCAACATGATATGGGTTTTTGGTCATGCCCCAAAGTGGGTATTTTCATGACTCATCCCTTTTTGAGTGCCAAAATTTTGTCCTTGACTTGTCTCACTCTTGCATTTTTGCCATGAGCTGTGATATGTGCCCCTTTCAAATAAGGCGATCATCTATTTCTTGACGGGTTACCAAAAACGTCACAAAGAAATGTTACAAGTTCTATCCTCCAGTCCTTCTGATCTCTTGGTCTATTTGCTTTCAAGATTGTGGAATGCTTCATTATTCTGACATCGTTTATTCTTTTTCTCCAATTAAGGCAGAATGAGCCTCACTAGCTTTAAGGACATTTTCACTTGAAATTGTCCTGTTTGAAAGTGTTTTTTTCCTTTATTGTATTTTATAAATCAAAGAACGAAAGAATTTTGTAAGGTATTACCCCTTAATTCAAGCTCACAATTGAAGTAAATCATAAACATGAGTTTACAGAACATCAAAAAAATCAACAACTCTTTTAATATTTTCAAAATTACAGCTCTTTGACAAGTGTCAAAATTGATGAATTGGCTTTAAGTTGGCTTCCTATTTCCTAAGGTTTTAGTCATCAAAGATGTCATTTCTTCCTCGGTCCTTGTGAAATTTATAATATGCCCCTCTTTCTTGGCTTGGTATTTTAATCGGATGCGGACAAAATGAAGCAACTAGCATAATCAATTACTAAACTTTCTAGAACACTTCTATTTTAGTTCTCTGAAATATTCCATTTGTTCAAGCTTCATAGAATTCCTTAGCAAAGGTAGTGCAGGGACAACAGTCTAAATATAAAATTCCTGAGTGCTTGTATGAGTTCGACTATAACAGGTGTCGAAACGATTTTTTTTCTTAAAGTGAGATTTAAAAAAACACTATTTTTTAATTTATCTCTTTTGTTTAATTTTTAATTAAAAACCAATGTGATTTAGAAAATCTCTCGTTTCGAAAATTTTGGAATTCCTTTTAAAAATAGAAAAACTTATGGTTTGAGGAGTCACCACCAATCTTTGATTAGGGTATGATTGGGCTCCCAAAACATTATGTAAGTTTAAATAAAAATTAATTTTAATTAAAACAACAAGTTGAGGTACGCGTTACCAAAAATCGAGTTCGGGAGTCGGTTACGCAAGGGGAAGGATTAACACTCCCACAGTGCCCTAAATTGATACCTAATCGATTAATTAATATATATTTGCAATGAAATTTACAAATTCGACTTTAATTTGGTTTATGATCCCATAAAACATGAAAATATGAATTTTACAATGAAATATAATAATATTAAATTATTTCCTATCGAGAAGAAACAAATTCCTCATAACTTGAGGTAATCAATTCCTACTCCAATCGAAATAAAGAAATATTATAATTCCATTATAATATTCAAATGCGCTAAAATAGATTAAGTTAAAATTACAAAGCCTTTTTAGAAAGATAAAGAATATTCGATTATTTAAAAACATCGAGACCAGATCTTAGATAAGTTCTAACAATATTTTCTCGAAATATTTAAATAACGGAACATTTATTTTTCTTTCGTTCCCAAATTTTAAGTGAGAAATCAATTTTTTAGGTGTCACTGATGGGATACACTTTTAATTTAAAATTGTAAAAAATAACTCTCTAATAAGTTAAGACAAACCCCTCAAAACAATTTTAAATTAAAAGGATATTACCCTTAATCCAATTATGTAATTATATGAGTGAGATATGCTCTTGAGGATATCATACATCTCGTGCAAAAGTGATGTTATGTCATTTAGAGCTAATTCATTAACATGCCCATATGCCTTTCAAGATAAATTACATGCATATACTGATATGCATGACAAATAACCACACTTACGAACCAACAAAAAATAAGCAAAATCAATAATTTAATAACCTTCACATGCTAACGGCCTTCTATTGATATATGTAGGTATAAATTATCATGGAAAACAATAAAGCTATCACCATAAATAAAAAATAGGTTTAATGTTTCTATAATGGAAAACACGCCAATACCTAGAACGAATACAATCATATTTAATATGAAACTTTATTCTTATAGCATTAATTAACATATATATATACATGCTTGAATAAATTATCATCCAGCTCAGTTGGTAGAACACAAGGTTCTTAATCTTGAGGTCGTGGGATCGAGTCTCACGGAGGACATTTCATAATTTTGATGTCTCCTACGGAAGCTATCCCCAACCTGGTATTGGGAGCAACTTACTATTTTACCTCTCCCTTACCCTATTACATATGAGAACAAGAGTCAAAAGAAAGAAAGAAACAATTAATCATGCTAATTCGACGCATGATCATCTTAAAATTAAGACAAAAACCACGGGATTATTAAATTAACAGCAATAACTACCGCTAAACAAAAGTAGAAAATAATCAAGTAATTTACACACATTCAATCAAACTTTAAGTCCGAATTAAATGAGCGTTGAACTGTAAAAAATACAAGGATATAAATAAATTAAACGGCAGACCCATGAAAGAGGAAAGAAATAAATGTAAATGCAATAAGAAGTTAAATAAATGAAAGAATAGTGACTAACTCGAATAATAAAATAAAATAGGGATCAAGATCAAAGTAAAAATAGAGTTTTAGGACTCAAGTAAGAATTTTGTCAAGCGAACTCTGAAGACTCTAAGAGGACTAAAACGAAATCGATGATAAACTACAAATCAAAAACAAAAAGAAAAATAAATGAAAATAGGACCAAAAAAGAAGAAATAAAAAAAGGGACGACGGAAGTGATTTGCTTGTTCCCTTAAAAACGCAAGCCCTTAATGGCCATTTTTACGGGACTATAAAACTCATTTTAAAACAAACAAGATTCACTTTGTCATTAAAAATTTACTGAATCAAACCTTTTTCACAAAAGCTCTGAAATGTTCTAAGTATCTTCTTCATTTTCCCTGGCCAGCCGCCATAGACGACGGCGCCGGCCACCGTTTCCGATCATGAAAAATAAGAAAGGTCACCTTTTTTACAATCCTCTGTGACCCCTCTATCTCGGTCTTAGTTGGGTTTCATCAAAATCCCTCGAGAATGGAGTAGATCTAAGGTTTTTCTTTCGAAATACCCCTTCTCCAGTCATTGGGATTTCTCTTCCGATTTGCTCTCAACTTATCTTTTATTTTATGAAAAGACCACGAAATGAGAACTTTAACCCAGCAAATGGGTACCCCGATGGTCATGGAAAGATTCTGTCAATCATCGGTGACGGAGGCCTCGCCTGAATGTTGTAGACCCTCGAAGGAAGTCAAATCATCACAGGTAAGCCCACTTGACCCTTTAACTCTAATTTATGTTTTATTTCGAAACAGAAACACACACACCACACACTGAAAATCGAAAAGGAGATGGATAATACCTCAAAAAATTCTATTGCTTTCGAAGAGAATGTGGAAGACCCCTGTTACATTGCTTTCCAAAAACTAAGAGGGTCCCCGTTTACATTTTTTTCTCTGGTTTTTTTTTCTATGTTGATGAATGCTCTCGTTTTTTTTTCTTTGCAGCTGATCCTCTCCATTTTTGTTTCTTTTTTGTTGTTGTTGATCAATGCTCTCTCTACATGCTGATGATTCCTCCGCTGATGGATATATATATATATATATATCCTCTTTTTTATATTGTTTTTTCCTTTTCTTTTGATGCTTTGCTGGCCTTTTATTTGCATGCAATGTTGGAGAGGCTCTGCCAGTGTGGGAGAACTTGGCGGAGTAGGGCATACGGCTGGTGTTAGTGAACACGTGCTTGTGATTATGGATATGTTGTGAGTTCTAGAATAGTGTTGTTCTAGAATAGTTTGTTAGCTTGTAGCAGTTAGTTAGCAGTTAGTTTGTTTAGCTGTTAACTGTTGTTAACCGTTCTTTATAGCAGCATATGCTTTCCTTATTGACTGTATAAATACTGCTCTCTAATTCAAGAGAGATCAATTTTCAGATTAATAAAGTTTACAGAGTAATTCAGTTTCTTTCTAGTTTCTTTCTTGTTTCTTAGATAGCTTTAGTGCTATCTTATCATCGTATCTTTCGCCAATACCTGGGTGTTTTCTTCCGCTGTTTCTTCTTCATTCCAGTAGCTGCACGAGATTCAGCTTCCAGTCTCGTGTGATTCTTGGCATCATGGTTGATTTGACGGTTGATCTCGAAGATGTGTCTCCGAATACGTCTTCCCTGATTCCGGGAGCTTCACGAGGAATGCTTGGTCTTCAGCACGTACCAAAGCATGATACGGTTAAACTCACTGAGTCCACCTATCTTCTTTGGAAGCATCAGATAGCTTTGATAATTGATGGTTATGGACTGTTGAAATTTATTTCTGCTGGTTCTACTATACCTGATGAGTTTTCACAAATACAGCTGGTCAACTTGAAGAAAATCCAGGCTTTGCAGCTTATCGTCAACAAGATAAGCTTCTTGCTTCTTGGATTTTAACCACTGTAAGCACTGAGGTTCTTCCTCATTTGATTGGTCTCACAACAACGTTGTTGATATGGAACACTATAGCTCGACTTTTTGGTGCTCGTTCCAGTGCAAAGATCTCTTCTCTCCGGCATAATCTTCATTCTCAACGCAAGTCTGGATTGACTATAAGAGAGTATCTTGCCAAAGTCAAGTCTATTTGTGACTTGTTGAATGCTGCCGGGAGTGTGGTCACTGAACAAGAACATGTCAGTGTGGTGTTGGCTGGGTTATCAATGGAGTTTGAATCCATCGTTGCAATTGCATCACGAGAAGCATTGTCTCTTGATGTGCTTACTGAGATGTTGTTAGACTGTGAAGCTCGACAGTAGGTATTCTTGAGTGAGGGTATTTCTGCTAACCTTGTTGTTTGTTCTAGAGAAGGTAATGCTACTGAAATCAATACTCATGGAGCTCAAGATTCTGCCGTAGAGTCATCACAGGGTCATGCTTCTCGTGGTCAGATGAATAACAATCGAGGTCGAGGCCGAGGGCGTCATCAAGGTTCGAATCGACCTCAATGCCAGCTGTGCGGTCGCTTTGGGCATGTAGTTCAAAAATGCTATCATAGGTTTGATAGGGAGTACACGGGGGTGGCTGAATCAGAGTCGTCAACTGAAAATGCTTCAAAATCATCTGTTGAGAACTCTACCAAGCATGTACAATCTGGTAGACAACCGTATCCTCATACCTTAACCTCTATGCCCCCACCTTCACCGTTTATTCCCACACCATTTTATTTTCCTTCACCGTATGTTTCTGCGTACTATCCTTTTCCTGGTACTTCTCCTGGCTTTCCACCGGATGCTTCTCGCTTTTCTCATGGTGCACATTCCTTTTTGACGCCTGGTTCAACAGCCTATATTGCTACTGTCCCAACTCCCTCGGGCTCTAGCTCCTCAGTGTATGCGGATTCTTTGTGGTCCCTGACACTGGAGCTACTCACCATGTAACGAATGATTTGTCTGTTTTTCAATCAGATACCACCTATACTGGAGGTAGTTCCTTGCTCATGGGTAATGGTGAGGGAATTTCAATCATGCATGTAGGCCAAGGTTTTTTGAGTTCTAGTAAGAAACCTTTGATTTTGCAGAATATGTTGCATGTGCCTAACATAAAGAAAAAGTTGCTATCTGTTTCTCAGTTCACTCGTGATAATGGTGTGTTCATGGAGTTTCATCCCTCTGAATGTCTTGTGAAGAATGCTCGGACTCAAGCAATTCTACTTCGTGGGAGGCTCACGGATGACGGGCTGTATCAACTGCTGCCTTGTGAAGATCAGAAGTCTTCTTGTTTGGTGAATAATGTCTCGAAATTACCTGTCTCCTTGAAGTTGTGGCATCAAAGTCTTGGTCATCCATCTCTTGATATTGTTCAGCATGTTTTGAAGTCGTGTAGTCTTGTTTTCATTAAAACTGAAGTAGTGAGTGTGTGTTCTGTGATAGTGAACACGTGCTTGTGATTATGGATATGTTGTGAGTTCTATAATAGTGTTGTTCTAGAATAGTTTCTTAGCTTGTAGCAGTTAGTTAGCAGTTAGTTTGTTGAGCTGTTAACTGTTGTTAACCGTTCTTTATAGCAGCATATGCTTTCCTTATTGACTGTATAAATACTGCTCTCTAATTCAATAGAGATCAGTTTTCAGATTAATAAAGTTTACAGAGTAATTTAGTTTCTTTCTAGTTTCTTTCTTGTTTCTTAGATAGCTTTAGTGCTATCTTATCATGGTATCTTTCGCCAATACCTGGGTGTTTTCTTCCGCTGTTTCTTCTTCATTCCAGTAGCTACATGAGATTGAGCTTCCAGTCTCGTGTGATTCTTGGCAACATGGTTGATTTGATGGTTGATCCCGAATATGTGTCTCCGAATGCGTCTTCCCTGATTCCGGGAGCTTCGCGAGGAATGCTTGGTGTTCAGCACATACCAAAGCATGATATGGTTAAACTCACTGAGTCCACCTATCTTCTTTGGAAGCATCAGATAGCTTTGATAATTGATGGTTATGGATTGTTGAAATTTATTTCTGCTGGTTCTACTATACCTGATGAGTTTTTCACAAATTCAGCTGGTCAACTTGAAGAAAATCCAGGCTTTACAGCTTATCGTCAACAAGATAAGCTTCTTGCTTCTTGGATTTTAACCACTGTAAGCACTTAGGTTCTTCCTCATTTGATTGGTCTCACAACAACGTTGTTGATATGGAACACTATAGCTCGACTTTTTGGTGCTCGTTCCAGTGCAAAGATCTCTTCTCTCCGGCATAATCTTCATTCTCAACGCAAGTCTGGATTGACTATAAGAGAGTATCTTGCCAAAGTCAAGTCTATTTGTGACTTGTTGAATGCTGCCGGGAGTGTGGTCACTGAATAAGAACATGTCAGTGTGGTGTTGGCTGGGTTATCAATGGAGTTTGAATCCATCGTTGCAATTGCATCACGAGAAGCATTGTTTCTTGATGTGCTTACTGAGATGTTGTTAGACTGTGAAGCTCGACAGAAGGTATTCTTGAGTGAGGGTATTTCTGCTAACCTTGTTGTTCGTTCTAGAGAAGGTAATGATACTGAAATCAATACTCATGGAGCTCAAGATTCTGCTGTAGAGTCATCATAGGGTCATGCTTCACGTGGTCAGATGAATAACAATCGAGGTCGAGGCCGAGGGTGTCATCAAGGTTTGAATCGACCTCAATGCCAGCTGTGCGCTCGCTTTGGGCATATAGTTCAAAAATGCTATCATAGGTTTGATAGGGAGTACATGGGGGTGGCTGAATCAGATTCTTCAACTGAAAATGCTTTAAAATCATCTGTTGAGAACTCTACCAAGCATGTACAATCTGGTAGACAACCGTATGCTCATACCTTAACCTCTATGCCCCCACCTTCACCGTTTGTTCCCACACCATTTTATTTTCCTTCACCGTATGTTCCTGCGTACTATCCTTTTCCTGGTACTTCTCTTGGCTTTCCATCGGATGCTTATCGCTTTTCTCATGGTGCACATTCCTCTTTGACATCTGGTTCAGCAGCCTATATTGCTACTGTCCCAACTCCCTCGGGCTCTAGCTCCTCAGTGTCTGTGGATTCTATGTGGTACCCTGACACCGGAGCTACTCACCATGTAACGAATGATTTGTCTATTTTTCATTCAGGTACCACCTATACTGGAGGTAGTTCCTTGCTCATGGGTAATGGTGACGGAATTTCAATCATGCATGTAGGCCAAGGTTTTTTGAGTTCTAGTAAGAAACCTTTGATTTTGCAGAATATGTTGCATGTGCCTAACATAAAGAAAACGTTGCTATCTGTTTCTCAGTTCACTCGTGATAATGGTGTGTTCATGGAGTTTCATCCCTCTGAATGTCTTGTGAAGGATGCTCGGACTCAAGCAATTCTACTTCGCGGGAGGCTCACGGATGACGGGCTGTATCAGCTGCTGCCTTGTGAAGATCAGAAGTCTTCTTGTTTGGTGAATAATGTCTCGAAATCACCTGTCTCCTTGAAGTTGTAGCATCAACGTCTTGGTCATCCATCTCTTGATATTGTTCAGCATGTTTTGAAGTCGTGTAGTCTTGTTTTCAATAAAACTGAAGCAGTGAGTGTGTGTTCTGTGTTAGTGAACACGTGCTTGTGATTATGGATATATTGTGAGTTCTAGAATAGTGTTGTTCTAGAATAGTTTGTTAGCTTGTAGCAGTTAGTTAGCAGTTAGTTTGTTTAGCTGTTAACTGTTGTTAACCGTTCTTTATAGCAGCATATGCTTTCCTTATTGACTGTATAAATACTGCTCTCTAATTCAAGAGAGATCAATTTTCAGATTAATAAAGTTTACAGAGTAATTCAGTTTCTTTCTAGTTTCTTTCTTGTTTCTTAGATAGCTTTAGTGCTATCTTATCATCGTATCTTTCGCCAATACCTGGGTGTTTTCTTCCGCTGTTTCTTCTTCATTCCAGTAGCTGCACGAGATTCAGCTTCCAGTCTCGTGTGATTCTTGACATCATGGTTGATTTGACGGTTGATCTCGAAGATGTGTCTCCGAATACGTCTTCCCTGATTCCGGGAGCTTCACGAGGAATGCTTGGTCTTCAGCACGTACCAAAGCATGATACGGTTAAACTCACTGAGTCCACCTATCTTCTTTGGAAGCATCAGATAGCTTTGATAATTGATGGTTATGGACTGTTGAAATTTATTTCTGCTGGTTCTACTATACCTGATGAGTTTTCACAAATACAGCTGGTCAACTTGAAGAAAATCCAGGCTTTGCAGCTTATCGTCAACAAGATAAGCTTCTTGCTTCTTGGATTTTAACCACTGTAAGCACTGAGGTTCTTCCTCATTTGATTGGTCTCACAACAACGTTGTTGATATGGAACACTATAGCTCGACTTTTTGGTGCTCGTTCCAGTGCAAAGATCTCTTCTCTCCGGCATAATCTTCATTCTCAACGCAAGTCTGGATTGACTATAAGAGAGTATCTTGCCAAAGTCAAGTCTATTTGTGACTTGTTGAATGCTGCCGGGAGTGTGGTCACTGAACAAGAACATGTCAGTGTGGTGTTGGCTGGGTTATCAATGGAGTTTGAATCCATCGTTGCAATTGCATCACGAGAAGCATTGTCTCTTGATGTGCTTACTGAGATGTTGTTAGACTGTGAAGCTCGACAGTAGGTATTCTTGAGTGAGGGTATTTCTGCTAACCTTGTTGTTCGTTCTAGAGAAGGTAATGCTACTGAAATCAATACTCATGGAGCTCAAGATTCTGCCGTAGAGTCATCACAGGGTCATGCTTCTCGTGGTCAGATGAATAACAATCGAGGTCGAGGCCGAGGGCGTCATCAAGGTTTGAATCGACCTCAATGCCAGCTGTGCGCTCGCTTTGGGCATATAGTTCAAAAATGCTATCATAGGTTTGATAGGGAGTACATGGGGGTGGCTGAATCAGATTCTTCAACTGAAAATGCTTTAAAATCATCTGTTGAGAACTCTACCAAGCATGTACAATCTGGTAGACAACCGTATGCTCATACCTTAACCTCTATGCCCCCACCTTCACCGTTTGTTCCCACACCATTTTATTTTCCTTCACCGTATATTCCTGCGTACTATCCTTTTCCTGGTACTTCTCTTGGCTTTCCATCGGATGCTTATCACTTTTCTCATGGTGCACATTCCTCTTTGACATCTGGTTCAGCAGCCTATATTGCTACTGTCCCAACTCCCTCGGGCTCTAGCTTCTCAGTGTCTGTGGATTCTATGTGGTACCCTGACACCGGAGCTACTCACCATGTAACGAATGATTTGTCTATTTTTCATTCAGGTACCACCTATACTGGAGGTAGTTCCTTGCTCATGGGTAATGGTGACGGAATTTCAATCATGCATGTAGGCCAAGGTTTTTTGAGTTCTAGTAAGAAACCTTTGATTTTGCAGAATATGTTGCATGTGCCTAACATAAAGAAAACGTTGCTATCTGTTTCTCAGTTCACTCGTGATAATGGTGTGTTCATGGAGTTTCATCCCTCTGAATGTCTTGTGAAGGATGCTCGGACTCAAGCAATTCTACTTCGCGGGAGGCTCACGGATGACGGGCTGTATCAGCTGCTGCCTTGTGAAGATCAGAAGTCTTCTTGTTTGGTGAATAATGTCTCGAAATCACCTGTCTCCTTGAAGTTGTAGCATCAACGTCTTGGTCATCCATCTCTTGATATTGTTCAGCATGTTTTGAAGTCGTGTAGTCTTGTTTTCAATAAAACTGAAGCAGTGAGTGTGTGTTCTGTGTTAGTGAACACGTGCTTGTGATTATGGATATGTTGTGAGTTCTAGAATAGTGTTGTTCTAGAATAGTTTGTTAGCTTGTAGCAGTTAGTTAGCAGTTAGTTTGTTTAGCTGTTAACTGTTGTTAACCGTTCTTTATAGCAGCATATGCTTTCCTTATTGACTGTATAAATACTGCTCTCTAATTCAAGAGAGATCAATTTTCAGATTAATAAAGTTTACAGAGTAATTCAGTTTCTTTCTAGTTTCTTTCTTGTTTCTTAGATAGCTTTAGTGCTATCTTATCATCGTATCTTTCGCCAATACCTGGGTGTTTTCTTCCGCTGTTTCTTCTTCATTCCAGTAGCTGCACGAGATTCAGCTTCCAGTCTCGTGTGATTCTTGGCATCATGGTTGATTTGACGGTTGATCTCGAAGATGTGTCTCCGAATACGTCTTCCCTGATTCCGGGAGCTTCACGAGGAATGCTTGGTCTTCAGCACGTACCAAAGCATGATACGGTTAAACTCACTGAGTCCACCTATCTTCTTTGGAAGCATCAGATAGCTTTGATAATTGATGGTTATGGACTGTTGAAATTTATTTCTGCTGGTTCTACTATACCTGATGAGTTTTCACAAATACAGCTGGTCAACTTGAAGAAAATCCAGGCTTTGCAGCTTATCGTCAACAAGATAAGCTTCTTGCTTCTTGGATTTTAACCACTGTAAGCACTGAGGTTCTTCCTCATTTGATTGGTCTCACAACAACGTTGTTGATATGGAACACTATAGCTCGACTTTTTGGTGCTCGTTCCAGTGCAAAGATCTCTTCTCTCCGGCATAATCTTCATTCTCAACGCAAGTCTGGATTGACTATAAGAGAGTATCTTGCCAAAGTCAAGTCTATTTGTGACTTGTTGAATGCTGCCGGGAGTGTGGTCACTGAACAAGAACATGTCAGTGTGGTGTTGGTTGGGTTATCAATGGAGTTTGAATCCATCGTTGCAATTGCATCACGAGAAGCATTGTCTCTTGATGTGCTTACTGAGATGTTGTTAGACTATGAAGCTCGACAGAAGGTATTCTTGAGTGTGGGTATTTCTGCTAACCTTGTTGTTCGTTCTAGAGAAGGTAATGCTACTGAAATCAATACTCATGGAGCTCAAGATTCTGCCGTAGAGTCATCACAGGGTCATGTAGTTCAAGGTTCGAATCGACCTCAATGCCAGCTGTGCGGTCGCTTTGGGCATGTAGTTCAAAAATGCTATCATAGGTTTGATAGGGAGTACACGGGGGTGGCTGAATCAGATTCGTCAATTAAAAATGCTTCAAAATCATCTGTTGAGAACTCTACCAAGCATGTACAATCTGGTAGACAACCGTATGCTCATACCTTAACCTCTATGCCCCCACCTTTACCGTTTGTTCCCACACCATTTTATTTTCCTTCACCGTATGTTCCTGCGTACTATCCTTTTCCTGGTACTTCTCCTGGCTTTCCACCGGATGCTTCTCGCTTTTCTCATGGTGCACATTCCTCTTTGACGCCTGGTTCAGCAGCCTATATTGCTACTGTCCCAACTCCCTCGGGCTCTAGCTCTTCAGTGTCTGCGGATTCTTTGTGGTCCCTGATTTTGCAGAATATATTGCATGTGCCTAATATAAAGAAAAATTTGCTATCTGTTTCTCAGTTCACTCGTGATAATGGTGTGTTCATGGAGTTTCATCCCTCTGAATGTCTTGTGAAGGATGCTCGGACTCAAGCAATTATACTTCGCGGGAGGCTCACGGATAACGGGCTGTATCAGCTGCTTCCTTGTGAAGATCAGAAGTCTTCTTGTTTGGTGAATAATGTCTCGAAATCACCTGTCTCCTTGAATTTGTGGCATCAACGTCTTGGTCATCCATCTCTTGATATTGTTCAGCATGTTTTGAAGTCGTGTAGTCTTGTTTTCAATAAAACTGAAGCAGTGAGTGTGTGTTCTGCTTGTATGCAAGGGAAATCTCATAAGTTGCCCTTTTGTAAATCTTTGTCTCAATATAATGAGCCTTTTCACCTTATTTTCTCTGATGTCTGGGGACCAGCTCCTGTATGCTCCACTGAGGGATTTCTTTATTATGTTTCTTTTGTTGTTGTTTGCAGTCGTTTTACCTGGATGTATCTCTTGAAACGTAAATCTGAGGTGATTAGTGCTTTCTTGACTTTGCGAAATTGGTTGAAGTGCAGTTTGGATACAAAATTAAAGCTCTCCAAACTGATGTTGGTGGGGAATATCAACCACTTCGAAAGTGGTTCTCTACCAATAGGGTGCAGCATCGTCTCTCGTGCCCTGGCACCTCGGAGCAGAATGGAAAGGCTGAGAGGAAGCATAAGCACATTGTGGAAACAGGTTTGACAATGTTAGCTCAGGCTTCTTTACCTCAGAAATTTTGGAGCTATGCTTTTGCTTCTGCCGTTTATCTTATCAATAGATTGCCCACACCTGTTTTGCATGGGAAGTCTCCATTTGAAGCTCTGCATCATGTCTTGCCAGATTACTCTTTTCTCAGGGTGTTTGGCTGTGCTTGCTATCCTTGCTTGCGTTTGTTTAATCGACATAAGCTGGATTTCAAATCAAAGAAGTGCGTGTTTCTGGGATATAGCACTACTCATAAGGGATACAAATGTTTGTATGACTCTGGCAGAGTAATAATTTCGAGGCATGTTGTTTTTGATGAAAGTGTTTTTCCTTATGAAATGTGTAATTTTTCAGGTGTTGCTCCTGATAATGATGTCTCCACGAGCATTATTCCTCTTGTCTCCCCTGCACAGACATCACATGTTCCACCAGCGCATACTCCACTTGCATCTGCTCCACCACCACCTACTCCATCAACCAGTGCTCCATTCTCCATAGGCGATATTCCTCTTGTGACCACTCATGTTTCATCTCGTGTTACAATAAATGCTCTTGGTCCCACGCGTGATGCTCCTTCGATGCATTCAACGCATGATTCTTTATTTGCAAATGGCCCACATGCTACTCCATTGACGCATGCTCCATCAAATTCAACACATGCACGTGATTCTCTAGTTGAATGTGCTGCTGGACCTTTTTGGATACACGAGATTCCCTAGTTCATGAGATTGATGGACAAGTCTTGCCTGCTCGTATGCCCGAGGCTATTGTTTGTCCTCCATCTCGGGTCCCTCATAACACGCATTCTATGGTTACCAGGGCTAAAGATGGCATTCAGAATCCTCGTGTTTTACATGTTGAATGTCTTGATGAAGAGCCTTGGTCCATTAAAGAGGCTATGAAGATTCCTCATTGGAAGAAAGCTGCACAAGAGGAATTTGATGCTTTGATTGCAAGCAACACGTGGTCTCTGGTTTCTCTTCCTAAAGACCGTGTACCTGTCAACTGCAAATGGATTTTTAAGGTGAAACGTAATGCTGATGGCTCAGTGTCTCGGTACAAGGCTCGACTTGTTGCGAAGGGATTTCTTTAACGACCAGGCATTGATTTTCATGAGGTTTTTAGTCCAGTTGTGAAACCTGTAACGGTACGAGTGATTCTTACTCTTGCATTGACAAGAGGTTGGTTGTTGCGTCAAGTAAATATTAATAATGCTTTTTTAGTCCAGTTGTGAAACCTGTAACGGTACGAGTGATTCTTACTCTCTGCTTTTGTTTCTGCCATTTATCTTATCAATTGATTTCCCACACCTGTTTTGCATGGGAAGTCTCCATTTGAAGCTCTGCATCATGTCTTGCCAGATTACTCTTTTCTCAGGGTGTTTGGTTGTGCTTGCTATCCTTGCTTGCGTTTCTTTAATCGACATAAGCTGGAATTCAGATCAAAGAAGTGCGTGTTTCTGGGATATAGCACTGCTCATAAGGGATACAAATGTTTGGATGACTCTGGCAGAGTAATAATTTCGAGGCATGTTGTTTTTGATGAAAGTGTTTTTCCTTATGAAATGTGTAATTTTTCAGGTGTTGCTCCTAATAATGATGTCTCCACGACCATTATTCCTCTTGTCTCCCCTGCACAGACATCACATGTTCCACCAGCGCATATTCCACTTGCATCTGCTCCACCTCCACCTGCTCCATCAACCAGTGCTCCATTCTCCATAGGCGATATTCCTCTTGTGACCACTCATGTTTCATCTCGTGTTACAACAAATGCTCTTGGTCCCACGCGTGATGCTCCTTCGATGCATTCAACGCATGATTCTTTATTTGCAAATGGCCCACATGCTGCTCCATTGACGCATGCTCCATCAAATCCAACACATGCACGTGATTCTCTAGTTGAATGTGCTGTTGGACCCATGCCATACTCTCCACTCAATTCAATGCATGGTTTTTTAAATGCCAACAGCCCACGTGGTCTCATACATGGTGCTCCGTTCGACTCAACACATGAATTTTTAAATTCAAATAGCCCTTGTGCAGCTCCATCAACAGGTGCACCAACGACAAGTGCTCCAAGTCCAACCATGCGTACAACACATGCTAACAGCCCATGTGCTGCTCCATTACGTGAAAATAACCCATATGATGCTCTGTCAAAGTGTGCTTCTTCAACACATGGTGATAATATTCGTGGGAACGCATTAATTCGTATGCATATGGAAGCCACTTCAGCGCATGAGAACAGTCAAAGCACTAAGAAAGTTGCGACAACGCATGGTGATGATATTCATGGGACCGCATTAATTTGTGCGCATGAGAACAATCAAAGGGAGAAAAGAGTTGGGACCACACTATTAAGTGGAAACAGCTCGCGTTCTTCTTCATCAACACATGATTCGATGCATGGTGGTTCTTTTCATGCAACCATCCCACGTGATCCTCTAGCTCACGAGAGTGATGAACAAGCCTTTTTGGATACACGAGATTCCCTAGTTCATGAGATTGATGGACAAGTCTTGCCTGCTCGTATGCCCGAGGCTATTGTTTGTCCTCCATCTCGGGTCCCTCATAACACGCATTCTATGGTTACCAGGGCTAAAGATGGCATTCAGAAACCTCGTGTTTTACATGTTGAATGTCTTGATGAAGAGCCTTGGTCCATTAAAGAGGCTATGAAGATTCCTCATTGGAAGAAAGCTGCACAAGAGGAATTTGATGCTTTGATTGCAAACAACACGTGGTCTCTGGTTTCTCTTCCTAAAGACCGTGTACCTGTCAACTGCAAATGGATTTTTAAGGTGAAACGTAATGCTGATGGCTCAGTGTCTCGGTACAAGGCTCGACTTGTTGCGAAGGGATTTCTTTAACGACCAGGCATTGATTTTCATGAGGTTTTTAGTCCAGTTGTGAAACCTGTAACGGTACGAGTTATTCTTACTCTTGCATTGACAAGAGGTTGGTTGTTGCGTCAAGTAAATATTAATAATGCTTTTTTAAATGGTGCATTGATGGAAGAGGTTTATATGTCTCAGCCTCCTGGGTTTGTGCAAGCTGGTGATGGTTTAGTTTGCAAATTGCATAAAGCAATCTATGGCCTGAAGCAAGCTCCTCGGGCCTGGTTTGAGAGCCTTCGAGAGTACCTGGTCTCTGAAAGGTTCATTTTGTCTAAATCTGATTCATCCTTGTTTATTCGAAAATCAACAAGTAGTGTTGTCTACATGCTTGTATATGTAGATGATATCATCTTGACAGGGAGTGATGCTAGTGAGGTTCAGTGTGTGATTGAAAAACTGAATTCTCATTTTTCGTTAAAGGATCTTGGTTCTCTTAATTTCTTTCTTGGTATAGAGGTGTGTCCTGTTGACAGCGGACTTGTTTTGACTCAACAAAAATACATTCGTGAGCTTTTGCATAAGCATGGTTTTGGTGATGTCAAGAGCCTTCCTACTCCCATGGTCTCCAACTGCAAGTTATCGATTGATGCTGGTGACCCCATTGAAGATGCAGCCCAATACAGAAGCAATGTAGGAGCTCTTCAGTACATAGTAGTCACTCGGCCAGATATTGCCTTTGCAGTGAACAAAGTTTGCCAGTTCATGCAGTCACCTCGCAATAGCCATTTTCAGGCTGTTAAGTGGATTTTACGTTATCTTCAAGGAACGGCTGACTATGGTCTCCATTTTACAGCATCTTCTCGCATGTCTCTGACTAGTTTTGCGGATGCAGACTGGGGGTCTGATCCTGATGATAGGCGTTCCACGACTGCGTTTTCTTTGGTGGAAATCTCATTTCCTGGAGTTCACGCAAGCAGCAAGTTCTTTCTCGTTCCACGGCTGAAGCTAAGTATAGGAGTGTTGCTTCTGCGACTGCTGACATTGTTTGGATTGAGTCATTGCTTCAAGAGTTGGGCGTGGTTCCACATGGTAAAGCTACATTGTGGTGTGATAATTCCAGCACTGTTGCGGTCTGTGCCAATCCTGTGCAACATTCTAAGTTCAAGCATGTTGAGCTCGACTTGTTTTTTGTACGAGAAATGGTTACTGCTGGTCGTTTACAGGTTAATGAGATTCCTACTTATGAGCAGGTGGCAGATGCTTTGACAAAGCCACTCTCTTCCCCTTCATTTCTCAAGCACAGACAGAAACTCTTGGTAACAAAACTAAGAGAGCTTCCTGCAGGTTTACAAAGTGGGAATGGCAGGGGGAATATTGAAGTCGAGAAGTTTGCTGCAGTAACTGAAGCAAGTGCTGAAGAAGTTAATAAAGCAGGGTGAATGTTAGTGAACACGTGCTTGTGATTATGGATATGTTGTGAGTTCTAGAATAGTGTTGTTCTAGAATAGTTTGTTAGCTTGTAGCAGTTAGTTAGCAGTTAGTTTGTTGAGTTGTTAACTGTTGTTAACCGTTCTTTATAGCAGCATATGCTTTCCTTATTGACTGTATAAATACTACTCTCTAATTCAAGAGAGATCAGTTTTCAGATTAATAATGTTTACAGAGTAATTCAGTTTCTTTCCAGTTTCTTTCTTGCTTCTTAGATAGCTTTAGTGCTATCTTATCAGCTGGCACAGACAAGGACTGGGTGTGGGCAGGCGAGAAGGACTCTGTCTTACTGCTGATGGTGCATGCGATGTGCATCTCTCATTTGGACATCGAATAGCTAGCCTTCCTGAATGAATCTGGATCGTTGGATCACAAATTCGATCCAACGGCTGTAGCACATTGGCAGCGACAGTGATATTCTAGGGTAAACAAACCCTAGATCAAGTCAAATCTGGGTCGTTGAATTCGTTCATCATTCGACAGTCGAGGCTTGGAGGCACTGGGAGCTTGTGACAGAAAACCCTAGTGGGTTTAGGGTTTTTTCAAGTAGGCTGTAGCATCCGGGTTGGGCTATTGGATGTTTGTTTGGGCCTGCTTAGACTGGGCATGGGTTAGTTGTAATTGCAATAAGCATGTATCAGGTAAAAATATTTAATTAGTGAATAATGAAATATATATATATATATATATATATTTGATTTAATTTTTTATATATATTTATTTATACATTATAATCGTAATGACATATTTTCCTAACTAATAATATAAATATGCCTGAATAACTAAAACCCAAACGAAATTTTAATGCGATCCTCAGTCAAAACAAGCATCTACAGTTATCTCTCTTTGCTTATTGTCGTGTAACGAGAATAGATCAATGATCAAAGGATGGTCGTATTTGTCGGAATGCGTTTCTGTTCCACCATGTATTCATGGGAAATCAATAGGAATGGCAACGGGGCGGTTTTTGCTCCCCCCGTCCTCATCCCCGAAATAAATCCCCATCCTCACCTCGTTCCCCGTCGAATTTTTTATGGGGGCGTCCAGTCGGAGATTTTTTTTGCCCCGTCCCCGAACCTGTCCCGACATGAACCCAACCCGATCCCAAGAAAAACTGAGCAGTCGTATTTTTCATAAAAAATAGAAAAAACGATCACAAAAAATGAAAAGTTAGTCTACATGATTTACAATTCAAACTACAGTCACAAATTCAAACTCAATTCTAAATAATTTTCTAAACTCTAAAATAAAACACATACATAATTAAATATAAACTTGTTCTGATATTCAAATCATACAACGAAGATGCATACGTAATATTAAGTCAAATAAAGTCATTCAAAATCGTCGTGCCACTTTTGTCACTTTTTTTGATAGCTCCATGCATTGAGAAATTTATCAATAAATCAACCAAATTTTACTTTAATAATTATAAAAGCATGTTACCAAAATAGTAATGTTTTATAAACATTACTTACCTTATCCACGTCATAATCATATTAAATATAGCGACAATATGCCTCGGTCTCTTCCGAACAAGTTTCTATAAATAAAATAACATAAATTATCCTTTAATAAAAATATTATTCAAAAATGAAATGACATATAAGTTAATATATAATATAGTGGTATTGACTTACCTCAGATCTCTTTCAATATCCAACTTTGCGACACATATTATATATAATCGAATCTCATATAACCTCGAAACCTAGGTTAAATGTTTTGTTTGTATTATATATAATTAATATAAAATATATAAAATATTATATATATATATATATATATATAATCGGGGCGGGGGTGATACCTTGCCTCGAACCCGAACCCAAAAAAATCCCCGAATTTTATCCTGATACCCGACCTGACCCGATATTATTCAAACCTGACCAGATCCGAACTTAGCCGGGTTTCGGGTTTCCCCGTTGGGTTCGGGTCGTTCTGCCATTCCTAGAAATCAGATTTAATATGTACATCTCTTTCGGGTAGACAAATCAATGTTGGAAGACGTGTCTGCTCCACTATACATTCAGGGGAAATCAAGCTGGATCTGTACCTCTCTTTTGGGTAGACAAATCAATGTTGGAATACGTGTTTGCTTCACCATGCATTAAGAGGAAATCAGACAGGATTTGTGCCTCTTTTCGGGTAGAAAAATCCATGTCAGAATACGTGTCTACTCCACTATGAATTTAGGGGAAATTAGACTAGATCTATGCCTCTTTTTTTGGGTAGACTAATCCATGTCGGAATATGTGTTTGCTCCACCATGTATTCATGGGAAATCAGACTTGATATATGCCTCTCTTTTGGGTAGACAAATCAATATTGGAAGACGTGTCTGCTCTACCATGCATTCAGGGGAAATCTGACTTGATTTGTGCCTCTTTTTCAGGTAAACAAATCCATGTTGCAGTACGTGTTTGTTCCACCATGCATTCAAGGGAAATCAGACTTGATTTGTGCCTCTCTTTTGGGTTGACAGATCTATTTTGTAAGACGTGTCTGCTTCACCATTCATTCAGGAGAAATCAGAATGGATTTGTACCTCTCCTTCGAGTAGACATATCAACTTTGAAAGACGTGTATATTCCACTATTCATTCAGGGGAAATCTGATTGGATTTGTGCCTCTCTTTTCAGGTAGACAAATCCATGTTGGAGTACGTGTCTGCTCTAACATGCATTCAAGGGAAATCAAACTTGATATGTGCCTCTCTTTCGGGTAGACATATTTATTTTGTAAGACGTGTCTGCTTCAACATTCATTCAGAGAAAATCAAACTAGATCTGTGCCTCTTCTTTGGGTAGACAGATCAACTTTGGAAGACGTGTATGTTCCACCATTCATTCAGGAGAAATCAGATTGGATATGTGCCTCTTTTTTGGGTAGACAGATTAATATTGGAAGACGTGTATGTTCCACCATTCATTCAGGGGAAATCAGACTGGATTTGTGCCTCTTTTTCGGGTAGACAAATCAATGTTGAAAGACGTGATTTGCTCCGCTTTTCTTTCAGGGGAAATCAGACTTGGTTTTGTGCCTCTTTTTCGGGTAGACAGATCAATTTTGAAAGATGTGATTTGTTTCTCTTTTCTTTTAGGGGAAATCAGACTTGATTTGTGCCTTATTTTCGGGTAGATAGATCAATTTTGGAATACGGGTCTGCTCCGCTTTTCTTTCAGGGAGATAAGACTCGATCTTGAATTGCTTCGAATATCAAACCTGAAAATCAAACATTACCAATCATTAATGTATGCTTGAAAATTTGGATATATTATACTAAAAATTTAGAATTTGAGAGAATTTCTGAAAATCAATCTCTCTTGTGAGAACTTGTCTCGTAGCCATTGGATATGAGAATCTACCTTGATTCAAGTTCCATTTGAACCTCTCCCTCCTTGGGACTTTGAATTGGTCGATGACTCCTTGTTGAGTTAATCGATCGATGGAATTGGCCAAGAGGGGGGTGAATTGGCAATTAAAATTTTGGTGGAAGTTTTTGCAGAAAATTGAAAAGAATTGCACAACGATTTAGAGTGGTTCGACTTTCTCAACCAAAGTCTACGTCCACTACCTTAGCTATTCACACTAAGGAATTTCCAACAAATTCACTAATTTGTTCTTTCTTTTGTGGCCAAAGAGATAACCTTACAACACCCTCAAGAATATACCCCAATTCTTGAGAACACTTTATCTCAAAGAGAAGATACAAATTTGCAAACTTACAAGGTTTAATGCTTTCTCTTTGATTCTCTCTTGATTCTTGTTTCTTGTGTTTTCTTGTTATTGATTAACGGCTTCTAAGCTTGTTTAAATATACCTTCAAATGATTCTGAACGTTGGGGATGATTAGTGGAGTCAATAGAGCCATTTAAGTGTGAAAACAATTAATAAAATCAGTTGAGAGCGTCAGTACATCGATGCATACCCAAGGTGCATCGGTGCATCAAGTGTAAAATTCAAATATTTTGACCGTTGGACACTTAGTGCATTGGTGCACTAAGAGTGTATCGATGCATGAAATGCATTCGATGTTTCAAAATAGCCAGAGTGCATCGATGCATGACTGGTGCATCAATGCATCAAATGAATTCGATGTTTTCATAAAACTCTCAGTGCATCGATGCATAGTATGTGCATCAATGCATGAAATGCATACGATGTTCAAAATATTCCATGGTGCATCTATGCATGGATTGGTGGATCGATGCATCACTTTGAAAAATTGATTTTAGGCTTGATTTTGGTTCAAAATACTTTGTGAAAATTGTTTCAAAAATATATTAAGTATAAAACACAATTTTACACATTTAGTAAGGTTTGAAATTGATCTTGAAGACTTGGAGTAATAATTTGATATTCGAGTAATTAAATCGAATATACTTAGAAAATCATTTGTAAAATCTTAAAATTCATTTATACTTAATTTGTTATATCGAAACATCAAAATGTTTTCAACAATCCCCCCTTTTTGATATAACAAAACTTGTGTGTAATTTTAAGATTTTCTTTGAAAATAAACTTTGAAAAAAAAATTAAGTTTGAAACTACTCCCCTTTACTTTAACACTTCTCCCCTTTAAAACATTTTAACACTTTAACATTTCTCCCCCTGTTTGTTAAATCAAAAAGACTTAAAAATCGATTTAAACAAGGTCTTGAAAAATATAGCCAATTAATATATATATATAGCTTAAGCTGCTAAGATCAAAGATCAAAAGAGAGATTAGCCATTAGTTTCATAATCAATATTCATAATCAAATGTGAAATGACATAATTAGTCATAATGAACTAATATGATGCAAAAATTAAGAAACATTAAACTCAAAATAATAAAGTTAAAATCAAACCAAATATATATAAATATTAAGTTCAAAAATCCATAAAACAATAAATAAGTTCAAAACATCCAACAACCATCAAATTTAAACATCCAGAAACATCAAAATCAATCCAAGTTTGAAAATCCAAGAAAACATAACAAGGAAACAAATTCACTCCATCGGAGGATCGGGAGGAGGAGGATAATGAGCTCGAACTTCAAGAGTGAGAGTTTCCATACGTTCACGCATCTCCCGCTGAAACTCATTAATTTGAGACTCCAAGGAGGCAAACCTCAGATCAAACAACTCTAAGAAAGATCAAAAATAGGGTGGCGTTTGATCTTCTTGTCGTGCTGGTTCCGGTGCAGGCTCATTGTCTGGTACATGATCATCGATATCTTGCATAAGTTGTTGAAACTCAAGATCATCATCAGCAGCCGGTGCCGGAGGAGGAGGAGCACGAGAAGAGCTAGGAGCAGCTCGTGAAGAACTAGCTCTCGGGGTTTGCTTATCGGGTCAAAAAACCCAAAGACCAATTTACTCGTCTTGTTTTCAATCCGCTTTCTTCAATGAGATGAGATTGATTTGATTTTGGAGAGGGATAGGATTGTCGAGAGAGACGTTTAGACCAAGTTTGAAAAAAAGGTTACTAAGAAGACATCCATAAATCAATGTTTCGACATGTTTTGAAGGAACAATGTTTATGATGTCTACTAGTTGACTAAATATAATGTGGGGCAGATTTATTTTGATCTTATTCTTAATACAGTGCATCCACCATAAATCCCTAGTATGAAGAGTGGAGTACCTACCTCTGGATAGTCTAAACCACCAAGAGATCATCAAATGAAGAAAACGATCGTGATGAGATCGTAGAGTACTAACACTAGAGTTTGGAACATAGGGATATTCCACATTTTCATTCTCATTATATAACTCATCATCATCTAACCCAAAATGGAGAGCTATAGTCTTCGGGTCAATATTAATATATTAGCCTAAAAGATAGGATCTAATGGCTATAGTCCCACATTGAGTTTGGTTTTGAATGCATACCGCATTGGAGTAGAAGATGCGGACTAACTGTTGATAGACGATAGGTTTGAGGTGAAAAAATTTATCAAACTTCCAAGTTTTAAGAATCGGAAGGTATTCGAAGTCAATATCAATCATGGCTTGAAGAGAAGGAATACGCTCTTCCCAGATTCTATAGGATTAGAAAGAATTTCGGTACCTAGAGTACAATTCGTCTCTACGACGTTCAGGCATATCAAAACAAAATCCTATTAGACTATTAGGTGGAGGAGGAACGGGATTTAGAGGTTGGTTTGAACGAGAATGACTCGATGACGATCTAGGGCGTTTGGCATTTGACATGGTTTAGGAATCGGAAAAAGGAATATAACATGAAAATTGAAATACATGTATACAATTTAATCAATCCCAAAACTAATTGAATACTCAATAATTCAAGGTTCTCTAAATCAAATCCTAATGGGTAAGGTTTTGAAAACTATTTGAAAATAATTTTTGAAAAATCATAATATGTATATAAAAACAACATAATTAAATCAAAAACGTCAAATTTAAAAATTAAATTTAGATTTTGAATAATTTTTTTATTTATAAAATTCAAAAATTTATTGAAAATTTGTGAGTTTTTGATGAAATTAGTTGTAAAATCTAGTTTGTAATCATCAAACAATCAATGCCCGATATAATGTTCATCCTAGAACTAATTAAAACTAGTCCTAAGATCAAGATTAAATAAAATAGGGGTTTTTAGAAAAATAACTTGAAAATTTCTGATTTTGTGAGAATGAGAAGTTGTGTTGAACGATTTGATGATAAGAGCAGGATAAGGAGTTAAAAAGCTCGAAGATTCCGATAAAAAAACCAAGGATTTAGAGAAATTTTGATAGTAAGGAGAGAGAGAGGAGCGACGGCCAAGGGAGAGTTTTAAGAGTGTTTTGAGAAAATGAGGAAGAAATAGGGTTTTTATCCAAAAACCCAATGAATGCATTGATGCATGGCCTTGTGCATCGATGCACATTCAAGGTGTGTATCGGTGCACCTTCATGGTGTATCAATGCACATTCAAAGGGATGCATCGATGCACTGTTAAGTGTATCGATGCATGAAGAACAAAAATGGCAAAAATCCATTTTAAACACTCAAAAATGCTAAATTAATTAGCTCTAGTGGTATTGGCAACTCATATATTGAAAATTAATCATGTTCAATCAATCAAATTAATCCTTAAACAACATTTGAACATAAAATTAATTTTCACCAAAGAACATAAACTCCCCCTAACTAATAGCAATAAATGCAATAAAAAATTACTATTATAAGCATTTTTCATTTATTCTTAAAAATGTTAAAATTATTTTAAACACTAAGTGATGATAGGTCTGTTAAACCCAATTCTCTCCTAAGTGTCCAAAATATTTCTTTGTCTAAAAGTTTTGTAAAGATATCCGCTAATTGATGCAAAGTATCAACAAATTCTAGAACTACATCTTCCTTAGCGACATGGTCTCTAATGAAGTGATGTCTAATTTCAATATGCATAGTTCTAGAGTGTTGGATGGGATTTTTAGTGAGAGAAATAGAACTAGTATTGTCACACTTGATAGGAATGGTACCTACTTCAATTCTATAATCAAAAAGTTGTTGTTTCATTCATAAAACTTGTGCACAACAACTACAGGCTGAAATGTATTCTGCTTTAGTTGTAGATAATGCAACACAATTTTGTTTCTTTGAAAACCAAGAAATCAACATATTTCCAAGGAATTGGAAAGTACCGGAGGTGCATTTCCTATCTAATTTGTATCTTCCATAATCCGCATCAGAGAAGGCATGCAAGCTAAAGCTAGAGAATCTAGGATACCAAAGTCCTAAACTAGGAGTGTCCTTAAGGTATCTAAAGATCCTCTTAACAGCTAGTAAATGTGATTCCTTAGGCATGATTGAAATCTAGCACATAAGCAAACACTAAACATAATGTCCGGTCTACTTGCAGTTAGATAAAGCAAAGAACCAATCATTGACCTATATAATTTAACATCCACACATTTACCTCCTTCATCTATGTCAAGCTTTGTTGATGAGATCATTGGAGTGTCATGCGGTTTCCCATTTTCCAGTCCAAATTTCTTGAGCATGTCTTTGACGTACTTAGCTTGATTGATGAAGATGCCATCTTTTCTTTGCTTGATTTGGAGTCCCAAGAAAAATGAGAGCTCCCCCATCATGCTCATCTTGAATTCACTTTGCATTAGCATTGAAAATTCTTGGCAAAGAACATCATTAGTAGAACCAAATATTATATCATCAACATAAATTTGAACTACTAATAAATCTTTACCTTTATGCTTTAAAAACAATGTAGTGTCAACCTTCCCTTTTGAAAAAACTTTTTCAATTAAAAAGTTTAACAATTTTTCATACCAAGCTCTAGGAGCTTGTTTTAAACCATAAAGCGCTTTTGTCAATTTAAGAACATGATTTGGAAATTTTAAATCTTCAAAACCTGGAGGTTGTTCCACATACACTTATTCCTTTATAAAACCATTTAAAAATGCACTTTTAACATCCATTTGGTATAATTTAAATTCATGAAAACATGCAAATGCTAATAACATTATAATTGCTTCCATCCTAGCTACGAGAGCGTATGTTTCATCATAGTCTATACCCTCTTCTTGAGTATACCCTTGAGCAACAAGTCTAGCCTTGTTTCTCACTATATTACCACTTTCATCAAGCTTATTCCTAAATACCCATCTAGTACCTACATTAGATTTATTACTAGGCCTTTCAACTAATGTTCATACTTTACTTCTCTCAAATTGATTTAACTCTTCTTGCATAGCCATAATCCAATGTTCATCATTTAATGTTTCTTTAATATTCTTAGGCTCTATGCATGAGATAAATTCAACATAATTACAAATATTTCTAAGAGAAGATCGAGTTGTTACCCCTTTAGATGGATCACCTATAATCTCACCATCATTGACATAGTTGTATTCCCTTGGGAAAGATACTTCTCTTACTTTAATGGTTGGATTCTCGAGAGGATCTTGAGTTTCCTCATCTTTCGTTTCTTCCTTTGATGATGGTTCTCCAATGTCATGTCCAACGTCATTTGTATCTATAACACCTACATCATCATTCAAACAAGAATCCTTCCTCGGAAGGAGATTATCATCGAAAACAACATGTATAGACTCTTCTACAACCAAAGTTCTTTTATTAAATACTCGATAAGCTTTAGAATTTAAGGAATATCCTAGAAAAATTCCTTCATCACTTTTAGCATCAAATTTGCCAAGATTGTCTTTACCGTTGTTTAAAACAAAACATTTACATCCAAAAGGATGAAAATAGTTAATGTTAGGCTTTTTATTTTAAAAAGTTCATATGGAGTTTTCTTTAAAATAGTCCTAATCATTACTCGATTAATAACATAACAAGCGGTATTGTGGCCTCCGCCCAAAAATATTTTGGCAAATTATTTTCACAAAGCATGGTTCTAGCCATTTCTTCTAAAGTTTGATTTTCCTCTCAACAACTCTATTTTGTTGAGGGATTCTAGGTGCTGAAAAATTATGGCTAATGCCATTTGAATTACAAAATTCAGTAAATCCAAGATTTTCAAATTCAGTTCCATGATCACTCCTAATACTAGTTATAGAGTAACCTTTTTTTGTTTTGGATTACTTTTGAAAACGTGATGAATTTTTCTAATGCTTCATCTTTAGTACTTAAGAATAGAACCCAAGTGTATCTAGAATAGTCATCTACCAAGACAAATGCATATTGTTTTCCACCCAAGCTAGTAGTTCTAGATGACCCAAAAAGATATAAGTGGATCAATTGTAATACTCACTAGTTGATACATCGTTAATGGATTTAAAAGAAACTCGCTTTTGTTTTCCTTTAGCACAAGCATCACAGATTTTATCATTATCAAATTTTAGTTTAGGCAGCCCTCGAACTAAATCACCTTGAATTAGCCGTTGCAAAATGCTCATACTAGGATGTCCTAGTCTCCTATGCCATAACCAACTATCATGCTCATCCTTAGCAACTAGGCATAAATTAGCCATATCAATAGAGTCTAAATGCACCATGTAAATGTTTTCTATTCTATGACCAACAAGCATAATCTGATTAGATGCAATTTCAATGACTTTACAACCATTAGTTTCAAACATGACATTGAATCCCTTATCACATAATTGGCTAATACTCAAAAGATTATGCTTTAACCCATTCACATATTGATAGGGAAGCGGTGGCGGATTGATGAACGTTGCTCTTGTTGAAGAATCAAACCTAGAAAGCTCTAGACTCGATGAAGAACAAAGGGGATGAATAGGGAAAGGTGGCGGCAGCAGCTAGGATTCTTTAGGGTTTCTTTTATGTACTGGAATCAAGGCAATAAGATTAGAATAAAATAAACAAAATATAAATAAACGGAAGATGAAATAAGATAATAAAGAAATCAGAAGATCTCCCTTATTAAGGTGAACGGTAAAGATGATTGATGGTGCGAATGGATTTATGGATAATAGATGGATAAGTGTCCTATCGAGCCCTCCTAGTCACAATGAAAAGGCAAACACAATAAATGGCTCTAACCAACCCTCCTAGTCGTGATGAAAAGGCAAATTGGAGTGTGAAGATTAATCTCCCTCACAAGAACTTGAAAGAACTCCAGGAGAAGAAGCTTCGAAGGCACAAGGCAATCAGCACTTACAAAAACAAACTCTCGTTGTATTATTGATCAAAGAAATCTGAATTACAAAGTTGAATGAAGCCTCCTTTATATAGGGGCTGAATTCTAAAGGTCCTAAATAACTAAAGAATAAAATAATAATAAACTAAACATGTTTTAACTCTAATTCCTAATAAAATAATAATAACTAAAAATATTGTTTTAACCCAACCTTAATTCCTAATAAAATAATAAATCTGATCCTAAAAGATAATTAATCATCCTATATTAAATTATATTACAAATAATCAATATAAATATTGAAAATTCGTAATATTTACAAAATAACGTATTAATCCCGTATAGGATTTCCTGCATGCACCATCTTCAGTAAAATGGTCATATCTTGAGTTCCCGATATCGGATTGATGCGTTTGAAGAACCATTGAAAAGATAAGAGACAGACGGTTGTATGTCCAACATGTTGACCAAATAAGATCAGGATACCATTCAAAAAGTCGTCTCAAGTCTGCTATTGTTCTGGTCTTCTTTTCCAATGCTTGGACGAGTGGATCATTTGGAAGAGTTATTACTTCTTCCTTTGATGTGAGCCTTGTGATGCATGTATCATCCTCCCTTTCTTCAAAAAGATTCAACCTCGAATCTGAAACATTAAAGGGAGCAACATTAGAATCTTTTAATGATTCATTCACATTATTCTTACCGAATAGATATGCTTTGAATCTTCGAGACTTTGTTCTTCTAATAGGTTCGAGTAGAAACATTAGTCCAAAGAAGCATGTATTCTGGACTCTGGTGCATGTATCATTCCCCCACTCCTCAAAATGATTCGTCCTCGAATCTGAAAATCCAAAAGAAAGAGAATTAGATGTGTTGAACGGAAAACTTGTGAAACATTTACCAGGATCAATGTGATATGTCTTTATGCGTTTTAGTCGAGGTTTCTTCTTTATAGGAACTGATTTCTTGTAGTCTTGAAATCCTCTTTTGCATACAAGTCTTGTAATATGATGTTTTGGTTGAAATTCAACATGGCGTCGACCTCTGTTGGCTTTCTGTATGATTGCTTCAGATAATTTCTCCATGGTTTTATTCTTGTGTGGCGAGAATGAGTGTTTAAAAACCATGTCAACTGGTTTGTTAAAGTAATCCCTTAAGTCTCCTAAGTGTGATTCATGAATTAAGAATTCTCGGGAGGAGATTTGTGGACTGTAAAACCTGTTTAGTTGGCAAGGAAACTCATATACAAGATAAAGCTCATTAGAAGCACTTTTAAAATTATGGGTAGAATTATCAGAAATATCCGAGTTATTGTGATATACATCTTTGATATGTTCAATTCTCGGAATAGTAGTATGCGTTTAATAGGTAAGAGTATACCTTCGTGGTAGTGCATCGTCTATTGTGTTTTGCTTACCTCGGTCTTTGGACTCCCGTAAATCGTGACTCTTAATTGATATGGCATAGTGATTAGGGATTTTAGGTGGTAACCCGTCAGGAGGGTCACCTAGCACTATTCGACAACTCTTGACGATGGAAGATGGTGTGGTCCAGTCTCGTGTTGCTTTTACTTTCTCATCATTTACATGGATTCTCTGTGCATGAACTATAAAGCATGTGGAGTTGTTCAAGTCATGTTTCGTCATTAAGATGGTGTCACGACAAAGGCTTTCCTGGATGTAGCCTTTTTGTAACAAATCTAACTCTTTGGTTTCTTCGAGATTGTATGTTTGACGAGGTATGATGCAACCTTGAATTAGATTATTTTGGTGTTGTTTTCCTCTTTTCGGTGGTAATTCGTTAGGTGGATCACCTAACACTTCTCGAAAATCCTGTAACAAAGATGAAAACACACTAGGCAAATCCTTGTTAATGTTAGAAATCGAAACAATTGATTCCCTAAAGTGAACAAGGATGGAAGGTTGTTTGTAAACAAGGTTCTCTCTCAATTTTTTTGTGCTCACACATAGATTTTGAGTCACTCTTTTCTTCTCACAATTAGGTTCGCTCACTTCCCATGGGTCATTATTCTTTTGGTTTTTGAAACTAGTGACCTCTTTTTCTTTTGCCTCTTTCTTAGCTTTTTCTTTTTTTACTTTCTCTACCTCCTCACAAATTATCATTTGATCTTTAGGGGTTGGAAGTGTGTCATTCTTTGCTGGTCGTTCTTTCTCCTTGTCAGGTTTGTCATCTCTTGGCTTTTTCAGAGAAGATGGAGTAGAAGATGAGGAAGGATTTGAAGGATTACCTTGGTAAGAGGATGAAATACCTTGGTAATATTCTCTGAATCGGAATCTCCTTTGTATTTGAGTTTCGATTGTCATTGCTTTCTTTAGTGTATCTTCGAGGTTTTCATACTCATGGAGATCAAGAAGATCAGTGATGTTTGAGTTTAAGCCGACGACGAATCTTGACACGGTTACCTCTTCTTTTTCGGTTATGTTAGCCCTATTGAGTAAGGACTGCATCTCCTTGTAGTAGTCTTCAACTGAACTTCTACCTTGTCGAAGTTGGTGTAGTCATAGTTTAACTTCTCGTGTATAATGTGTCGGGTGCTTGTAAACGCGGTTGTTCTCGCCTGGGTACCAAAAGTTAAACATTGTTTGGTCTTGGATTTTGGTTTGGTAGATCCAGTTGTGGTTCTTGTCATTTTCTCATGGTTTCATCAAATCTTTCAACTTGAGTCGTGAGTCGGGAAAGTGTGGCTAAGATAGCCGTAAGTGTCTTGTTGTTATTATCACCCATCTTGAAATCATAATACTCAAAAGAAAATTTTAAAGTAAAATAAAAATAAAAGAAAGAAAATTCAACAAAGCAAGAAACCTCACAAGTCACTCCAAAAAAAGTAACACAACGAGAGGCAAGTAAGCCGATCTTGTACTCTTTAAAACTCACTTTACCAAGTAGTCTTCCACAGTTCGTATCGGAGTTTGATTACTAGCAAAGGCGATAAGAAAAACCTAAAAGTTCTAAGAGGCCAAACAAGGGATAGACTCCAAGAGAACGAGAATGCAAAGAAGGAAGAAGTATGCAAACTCTTTAGTCCTACTAACACAAAGAAGATAATGTGTTAGATAATGCAAAAGAACAATAACGAGGAAAAACAAAAGAACCTAAAGCACTAAGAGTCAAAGAAAAAGAGACCAAACCAGAAAACCTAGAAAACGCTGGATCAACTTGAGCAACGTTTTTGAGGGGTTACCGGTGTCCAAAAATTCTGAAAAATTTCTTGAATATCTTTCAATGCGTCAAGAAACCACCTGTAAAATTTCAGAACCAAATACCTTCATTAGTATCCAGTAGACTCTGTTGAACGGTGAGTCATCAAACAATCTGTTTTTCTTGATCACTTTTTTCGAAGTTGTTATTGATCTCTAAAAATTCTGATATTTTGTGTGAATGATCTCCAATATATGAAGTTTCAATATGGAAATTTTCACCACAAAATTCATCCTGTATAATTTTCAAAAAATTCGACAATATTCTAGACCGAATCTACTGATAAAACTTGAATGATGTATTTGAAGGCTCTAATGAACTCTGATTGAAGTGAATTTTGGACTGGAAATTAAAATTAAGATGGATATGATATTTTCGGAAAATCAGCCCTAAATACCTTCATTTGCAATTTTTTTTGAAATTTTGGCTTTTTTGTTTTGTTTTTTTTTTGCCTTTTTGCTTTTTTTTTTTTGAAAAAAATAGCAAACTAACAAGAAGGATTTGAATCTAAATTAAAATTAAATAAAAAGAACCTGAAACGATGAATCTTCTTTGAACTAGCTCCGTTGTGATACCTTGACGGTTTTGTGTGCAAGAACAAGCAAAATTGCTTGCTTCTTTCCAAGAATCGGCCCAGTTCTGATACCAATTGATAGAGAAGCGGTGGCGGATTGATGAACGTTGCTCTTGTTGAAGAATCAAACCTAGAAAGCTCTAGACTCGATGAAAAACAAAGGGGATGAATAGGGGAAGGTGGCGGCAGCAGCTAGGATTCTTTAGGGTTTCTTTTATGTAGTGAAATCAAGGCAATAAGATTAGAATAAAATAAACAAAAGATAAATAAATGGAAGATGAAATAAGATAATAAAGAAATCAGAAGATCTCTCTTATGAAGGTGAACGGTAAAGATGATTGATGGTGCGAATGGATTTGTGGATAATAGATGGATAAGTGTCCTATCGAGCCCTCCTAGTCGCAATGAAAAGGAAAACACGATAAATGGCTCTAACCAACCCTCCTAGTCGTGATGAAAAGGCAAATTGGAGTGTGAAGATTAATCTCCCTCACAAGAACTTGAAAGAACTCCAGGAGAAGAAGCTTCGAAGGCACAAGGCAATCAGCACTTGCAAAAACAAACTCTCGTTGTATTATTGATCAAAGAAATCTGAATTACAAAGTTGAATGAAGCCTCTTTTATATAGGGGCTGAATTCTAAAGGTCCTAAATAACTAAAGAATAAAATAATAATAAACTAAACATGTTTTAACTCTAATTCCTAATAAAATAATAATAACTAAAAATATTATTTTAACCCAACCTTAATTCCTAATAAAATAATAAATCTGATCCTAAAAGATAATTCATCATCCTATATTAAATTATATTACAAATAATCAATATAAATATTGAAAATTCGTAATATTTACAAAATAACGTATTAATCCCGTATAGGATTTCCTGCATGCACCATCTTCAGTAAAATGGTCATATCTTGAGTTCCCGATATCGGATTGATGCGATTCAAGAACCGTTGAAAAGATAAGAGACAGATGGTTGTATGTTCAGAATACATATTGACAAAATAAGATCAGGATCCCATTCAAAAAGTCGTCTCAAGTCTGCTATTGTTCTGGTTTTCTTTTCCAATGCTTGGACTAGTGGATCATTTGGAAGAGTTATTACTTCTTCCTTTGATGTGAGCCTTGTGATGCATGTATCACATATAAAACATTTTTAATTTGTATGGAAGAGGTATTACCTATTGTACCTATACCTTCAATGTGACCTTTTGAATTATCACCAAAAGTCACTTCTCCTCCATTTTTGCCGTTAAGCTCTATGAACCAGCTTTTGTCCCCGGTCATGTGTCTTGAGCATCCACTATCAAGGTACCATGAGTTTGAATTTGTTTCCCGTGCCTTGTAGCAATGCTCCTTTTCCTACAAACATAGATTAATTTCTAATTTTTGTTACCCAAATTCTTTTGGGTCCATATTCATTAGTTTCCAAAATCCTAGTCCCCTTAGGTATCCATTTGTGTAGGATATCCTTATCTTTAGTAGTAATGAGTCCTTTAGGAACCCATGTACTTCTGACGATTTTTCCATTAGAGGTTCTTTGGGGACCTCTATGATTGTAGTTTTTAAAACTTTTTCTAACAAAAATGGATTTTGAATTTTCTCCATTTTCAAAACGTTTTGTTCCAACTTTATCAAAAGAAGCTTTAAGATCATCAATTTTCTTTTGATGATCATCATTGACCTTTGAAAGTAAATTTGACAAATTCAAATTTTTCTTTTCAAACTCTTCTAGTTTGATTTGCAAATCTTTGATTTTACTTTAAAAATCATTGTTGGTCTTGGATATGAGCTTATTTTCATTTTTCAATTTTGAGACATCATTTTTATATTTTTAAAAAATTATCATAATCTGAAGCCAACCCATTATATTCCTCTAATAACTCATCATAAGATAAATCATCTAATTCAGATGAGTTAGGGTTACCTCAAAATCTTCCCCGAATGCCATCAAGCACAAGTTTGCTACTTCTTGTTCCTCTTCATCGAAACCTTCTTCATCGCTCCATGTAGCCACATGAGCTTTGTGTTTATTCTTTGATTGACCCTTTCTCTTCAATTATGGGCAATCATATTTGACATGCCCCAGTTTTTTGCATTCATAGCAAATGATAGGGTCCCTCTCTTTTGGTTTATTTTTGAGGCCTTCATTTCGTTTGAATTTTCTTCCTCGGTAAGGTCTCATCATTTTTCTGAACCGTTTGGCAAACAATGCCATTTCCTCGTCATCTTCAACAGAATCATTCTCATCTTTTGTGGATTTGAGAGTAACTCCAATGTTTTTCTTCTTCTCCTTCTCCTTTGGTGTCTCATCAATCTTATCGAGGTCTACCTCATCCTCAAGCATCATTTCATGAGTGAGGAGGGAACCAATTAGCTCTTCAAGAGTTAAGGATTTTAGGTTCTTAGCTTCGATGATTGTCGTATTCTTGGATTGCCATGATTTTGGAAGTGAGTAAACTAACTTCCTCATAAGCTTTTCGTTTGGAATGATTTCTCCATATGATTTGAGACCATTGACAATCATTGAGAATCTATCCGTCATAGCTTTGATATCTTCATTTGGTTTCATCCTGAAATTTTCATAGCTATGTGTTAGAAGACTAATTTTAGATTCTTTTACCTCGTCGGTGCCTTCATGAGTGACTTGTAGTTTATCCCATATTTCTTTGGTGGTTGTAAAAGATGAAACTCTCCCATATTCATCTGGTCCAAGAGCATAAAATATGATATGGATGGCTTTGGAGTTGAGCTGGAACATTCTTGTCTACAATCTTGGATGGGTGAGAGGCTTGATATATCTGTCTTCTACAACATTCCATTCTCCCATGTCACTTGCTTGAATGAAATACATAATCCTATTCTTCCAATAGGCATAGTTAGCTCTATTGAAGAAAGAAGGCTTGTTGACGGGCATCGAATCGAGACCGGAGTCGATATTTGAAGTAGAAGCCATTGATGACTTGATAATTGATGTAACTCTTCCTGAATCAACTCAGAAGGCGATTAAACCTTCAAATGAGTGAGGCTCTGATACCAATTGTTGAGTTAATCGATCGATGGAATTGGCCAAGAGGGGGGTGAATTGGCAATTAAAATTTTGGTGGAACCTTTTGCAAAAAATTGATAAGATTTGCACAACGATTTAGAGTGGTTTGAATTTCTCAACCAAAGTCTACGTCCACTACCTTTGCTATCCACACTAAGGATTTTCCAACAAATTCACTAAATTGTTCTTTCTTTTGAGGCCAAAAAGATAACCTTACAACACCCTCAAGAATATACCCCAATTCTTGAGAACACTCTTTCTCAAAGAGAACATTACAAATTTTCAAACTTACAAGGAAATCCTCACAAGGTAGATTGTTTGCAAAATTATAGAATAGAGAAAAGAACACTAAAAAATGAATACAATTGAGTACAAGTAGTGTTCTTGAAAGCAAAATGAATATTGAATGAAAAACAGGCTTGAAATGCTCAAACTTGAGGTTTGACGCTTTCTCTTTGATTCTCTCTTGATTCTTGTTTCTTGTATTTTCTTGTTATTGATTAATGACTTCTAAGCTTGTTTAAATGCACCTTCAAATGATTCTGAACATTGGGGATGATTAGTGGAGTCAATAGAGATGTTTAAGTGTGGAAACAATTAATAAAATCAGTTGGGAGCGTTAGTGCATCGATGCATACCCAAGTTGCATCGGTGCAACAAGTGTAAAATTCAAATATTTTGACCGTTGGACCCTTAGTGTATCGGTGCACTAAGAGTGCATCGATGCAAGAAATGCATTCGATGTTTCAAAATAGCCAGAGTGCATCGATGCATGGATGGTGCATCGATGCATCAAATACATTCGATGTTTTCATAAAACTATGAGTGCATCGATGCTTTCATAAAACTCTAAGTGCATCGATGCATAGTATGTGCATCGATGCATGAAATGCATTCGATGTTCAAAATATTCCATGGTGCATCAATGCATGGATTGGTGCATCGGTGCATCACTTTGAAAAATTGATTTTAGGCTTGATTTTGGTTCAAAATACTTTGTGAAAATTGTTTCAAAAATATATTAAGTATAAAACACAATTTTACACATTTAGTAAGGTTTGAAATTGATCTTGAAGACTTGGAGTAATAATTTGATATTCGAGTAATTAAATTGAATATACTTAGAAAATCATTTGTAAAATATTAAAATTCATTTATACTTAATTTGTTATATCGAAACATCAAAATGTTTTCAACACTCCTGCTTGTCATAAATCTTTAGTTTAAAAAACCTATAAAATATTCATCTTGAAAGTACAACATATCTGAATACTGAATGCGGTAATGTTATTCATTTATAATTAATCTTTTGAGAAAGTGAAAAGGTTTTTTAGACAAAATTAGAACTTTCACAGAAATGACCCAAAATAGACAAAGTTAATTTCTGGAGACACAGTCTTATAGAAGATGAGGTTGAGGTTTCTAGGGAAATGATATCAATAAAGATTAAATTGAGGCTTCTAGAAAAAAAGCCTAAAACTCTCAATGAGAAGGTTCATTAGGAAATAATCTTTAGGAAGACTAAACTGAACTTTCTATGACACAAGTCCTAAGAGAGTCAAGTCTATAGACAACATTACAGACAAGTTGACTTCTTTACACTAGAAAGTCAAGTTGAGAAATGATACTACTGAAAAGTTGTCATCTCTCCACGAGAAAGTCGAGTTGAAAAAGGATATTACTAAAAAGTTGACTATTCTCCGCGAGGAAGTCAAATTGAGAATGGCATCACTAAAAGTTTGACTTCCCTTTCATAGAAAGTTAAGAATCACAACACTGAAAGATTGACTTCTCTTTACGAGAAAGTCAAAAATGACAATACTAAAAGATCGACTCTTCTTTCCATGAGAAATTCAAGAATAAAACCACTAAAAGGTTGATTTCTCTTCATGAGAGAGTCAAGTAAGACAACACTAAATGATCGACTCTTCTACGAGAGAAATTAAACAAAATAACATAAAGATTGACTCCCCTATCAATATACTTCATTATCTTTCAACAGAGTGACTTTCTTTTTTAATCTGTTTGACTTTCCCCAATCTCACGTATGCAAGTCCTTTTAATCAATTGATCTACTTCTCCGTACCCAAGAATCTTTTCTTTTTCTCCTTCATCTGATTATCCTCACTTCAAAGTAATGCTTCTTCTTTGGATTAGACCTCTCTGTTCTTCAGGTTCTGCCTCTCTAAACATGATTCCTTGTATTTGATGTTTGAATTCTAGCTTTCAACTTGCTGGGATTTTGACATCATGAATATTCTCTTTTCACTGGAAGATCTATAAAAAAACTTGTGTTTATATGTGAAATACAAATGCAATGTAATGCATTCTCTTTTATTTAAATGATATTCTCATGAATGCATAAATGTTGATTCAATTTTCTTTGACTCCAAAGTGGGGCACTCGGTCTTCTTCCACTTGATCACTTCTTCCAAGGTTTACTTAGATATCAGTGTAACAACTTATAATTTCAAGCTTGTATTTTTGAAGATATGCTCGATCATCTTGTATCTCCTTGTCGTCTTTGTTTTATGTCTTCATTTCGGAGGAAATGTTTTCTCTTTCGAATTCTTGCTATGGTTGAAAATATGGCCCTGATGCCCATTTTTGTCTTTGACTCAATTGCGCTATCAGAGTTATTTTTCTAGGAATATACAATTAATTTATGCTCAATTGGTTTGATTTGTGAGGTAATATATCCTCAAATTCAAGGTCTTCCCCTGACACTCCAAGTTACGAGGCTTATTTTCAATGTCTTCTTAGTCTGAACCATGATATTTCTATATGATGTGGGTTCGGTCATGCCCCAATATGGGTAATCATGGCTCCCTTCGTGCCAAAATTCTTAATCTTGAATTGTAACATCCTCAATACTGGGTTAGTGATCCAATTGTAAAGTTTCAGAATTTGGTGACTAGATTAGAACCATGGATTAGTTCAATGATTTATTTAGAAATAAATCATAAAAGTTGTTAGTAATTATAAGATAAATTGAAGGGAAAAAGGGTCATTTGACAAGGAAGATTTTTATTTTCCTTATAAGATAAGGAAATCACCTGGGAAGAGAGAAAATGTTCCAAAGTTCTCTTCTCTTCTTCCTTCTTCATACGTGAAGGCTGGACTCAAAGGTGAGTTTCTTTATTTGTTGATTAATTTTTTATTTTAAGGTTGGGTTATGATCATTAGATGATAATTAAGCTTAAGGAAAGCTTAATTTGTTCTAAAACAACAAGATGAAAGATATAGAAGCGATTAAAGAAAATGTTTCTGGAAAAGAGTTAATAAGTGAAATTTGAGAAGTAATTTGACTTTTCATCACTAAGAATAAGAGATATATGAAGTTAGAAAGGATTAATAACAAAGTTGAAAGTTTAATGAGATTCTTAAATTTTAAGAATCATGATGAGATATGGAAGATAAAGATGGTTTATATGGATATAAGTTGGTTTAAGTAAAGGTAGTTGAATTTAATGACATAATAGGGGATTAAAATAGAAGAATTGAATGAAGAATTGATGATTTTCGGGCTTAAAATGCAAATTCTGGGCTTAAAATGCAAATTCTGGGCAAGGTGTATCGATGCACATTCAATGTGCATCGATGCACTCTTTAATGAAGAAACATCGAATGCAATTGGTGCATCGATGCATAAGGAGTGCATCGATGCATCCCCTTAAAATGAAAACATCGAAGGTTATTTGTGTATCGATGCATGGGTAGTGCATCGATGCACATGTTAAAGAATGCATCGATGCACTGTAGAATGCATCGATGCACTTCAAGGGGAAATTGAATAGACATTTCTTTTGGTCTAAGAAATGATAGATTAGAGTATATTAATTGGATACTAATATGTATCAATATATGATTATATAGATATCAAATACGAACAAGTTCCGGTATGATCATCAAGTTAAGATTCGATCGAAAGAAAGGAAATAAAAAAAAAGGGGACTGAAACTTAGTGAGGCCGAGGTGAGTGCATATTCGATAGTATATGATAGATAATGGAAATAAAACTTGCGACAAGTCTATTTCCTATAGTGTTGCGTATGAATTTATGAATAGTAACTTGTGTTTAATATGAGTGTGTGTATGCTTGTTTATATTAATTGATTTGTTTTTGTATGTGCTATGTGAATATGAAAATGATCTATGTGCATATGTGATATATATGATATACAGGAACATATGTGAACAAAAGATAAAAATGATATACATGTTATATGAACACATGGGAAGTGTTATAAGATAAGTGACATATGAATAGTGATATATACATGTGAATATGTGACATGATAGATTACTAATGCCCATGTTATGTGTAAAGAGAGCTAGAGGTATAGTTGGCATGCCAAGAGTCGAGGGTTCATAGGTCCTTCGAGACATACAGTGGTCCTTCGGAACATTTCATAGTGGTCATTTGGGACAAATTCATAGCCCCTAGTAGGACCCCATATGATTTGTGGTGACAACATAGTGCACAACCTCAATAAACTCACATATCTACAATTCTCGCATGTATACATGGGCTAAAATAAAGGATATAATATGAGAAAAATGATATGTGATACTATATGTTTGTTTGGTAAAATGATGTGTACGTATGTGAAAGTATGATAATAAGATGATAAAGTTATGAAGCGAGGGATGATATGTGAGCATATGGATAATTATTTTATAGATGAATATATGAAATGTGTATAGTAGGAATTAGTATATGTATATGTGAGTATGATGCTCGTATGTGATATGTTAGTAGAAATTGTTCAAGCATGATTACGAGTTAGAGTTTTGTTATATGTTTTATGCCTCACTAAGTCAATGACTTAGCGTGTGATTGTTTCACACGTAGGTATGAGAAACGAGAGGGGAATAGCGAGAAGCAAGACATGTCAGTATTTTCCTTACGATGATCAGATCAGAAACATATTGAACATATGTATTTTGTTTTTAGAGTTAGTTGGCATGTAGTTATAAGATTTTAAATTGAATATGCTCTGATGGTTTAAAGAAACAATTTGATTTTAATTATTAATGTAAAATACTCATTTTCTTAAAGGATGAAATTAAGATTTTAGTGGATTTTTAAAGAACAGAGTTTTGAAAAGTCATTGTGACACCTCAGACTCGGATACGGGTTGGGGGTGTTACATGAATGGTCTCAATTTTGTGTCACTGAACAACAGTGTTGTCAAATAGCTTGAGGGCTTCTCTTCATGTTACCATAAACACTTAAGAAGTGATCAATTATTTTAACAGAAATGCCTTGCATTTTTTATATGATCTGAGATATATGCCCTTTTCCGAATAAGGCGATCATCTTATTCTTTACTGGTCGCACTCTTGCATTTTTACTATGTACTGGATATGTGCCCCTTTCAAATAGGGTGATCATTTTCTTGACAGGTTACTGACAATGTCACAAGGGAGTGTTAAAAGTTCAATCTTCTAGCCTTTTTGATCTCTCGGACTATTTGTTTTCCATATTGTGGAATGCTTCATTATTTTGACATAATTTATTCTTTTAATAAAGGAGAAATGAGCCTCACCAGCTTCAAGGTCCTTTCACATTTGAGACTGTCCTATATGAAAAATGAGCCTTTCACATTTTCATAAAACATTTCCCCTTAATTCAGACTCACAATCGAATCAAATCATAAACGTGAGTTCACAGAATATCAAAAGAATCAACAACTCTTTTAATATTTTCAAAGTTATAGCTCTTTGACAAGTGTCAAAAGTGATGAGTTGGCTTCAGGATGGCTTCCTATTTTCTAAGGTTTCAGCCACCAAAATTTTATTTATTTATGTCTTTGTGAATATTGTGATATGCTCTCCTTTCTTGGCTTGGTATTTTAATCGGATGCAGACAAAATGACGCAACTAGCATAATCAATTATTAGACTTTCTAGAACATTTGTATTTCGGTTATCTGAAATCTTCCATTTGTTCAAGCTTCGTAGAATCCTCTAACAAATGCAGTGTAGAAATATCGATCTAAAAATGAAATTCCTGAGTGCTCGTGTGAAGTCGACTATTACAGGTGTTCCTTAATTCCCTTAGTCCATCTTTACTGAAACTCCTTATTTAGATAAATTTGATTTAAATTGCCTTTGTTTGGCTAGCTGAATTCAAAATTATTGTATTTTGCATTTATCAGGCTAGCTGAATCTTATCCATAAAGTTAGGGTGTTTAACCAATTGCTCTAGAGGGGCAGTTCAAGCTTTATTGTATATATATTATAATCACCTTTATCAGGCTAGCTGAATCTTATCCATAAAGTCAGGGCGTTTAACCAATTACTCTAGATGGACATCTCAAGTTTTATTGTATACATATATAATTTCATTCTGGGTAAACGAATTCAATTTCTTAAGCTTGTCAAGATGAACTTGTTATAGTTTAGGTGTTGTTGAAAGTCAAAAAATCTCATCCTTATAGTTCAATTTCCAAGTAATTGTCCTAAACTAGATTCACCTACTAGAATATTCCATCTGTAAAGATCATGATCATCATTGAACGTCCTCAACATAAGTATAATTTAGTCAGTTTTGTAATGTCATACATAACAGACGCCTCACGTTGTCCGCTCCTATGCATACCTGAATACCAAGCCTCTTGTTCATTCCCTTATGAGAGGAGAAGGCTATATTGGGACCTACAAGAGAAGGGTATGGTGTTCAAGTGTATCTTCTGGGGTAAGGACCAAGTCCTTATTTTATTAGTTTTCAATCTTGTCACTTTGTTAAATATCTATAACTTTGATCATTTACAGAGTTTTTTAATTCAGTTGATATTCAAAGAATTTCAAGTTGCAAAATCAATTCAATGCTCACCGTCTTTAAAGTACATAAGTTTATTTAATTATCTTTACAAAAAGTTGAGAAAGGAAAAAAAACAAAATCAAACCAGATGCTACAAATGGAATAAATCCTCATGATGGAATGAAACGATTTCTTCTTAATTAATATACCCCATTACGTATCTAACGCAGTGACACTTGACCCAAACGGATGCTACATATTGTGCTTTAATTCCCTACTCAAGCTTGTCATCCACTATTCCACCAATTCTTGTGTCAACGTCCCATTTTCCATAAGAATCTCTATTTTCTTTAACAACATCATATAATTCCCCGTAGAATCCCTTAATACCCCCAAGTGGAAGTCACAGAACAATCTTGGTCATAGATGTGGGCAGAAGGGTTTGGTAGAACTTTCACTGGCCTCGGTGTAAGGTATTGACCTTTAATCAAATGGGGATACAAATCTCAGATAGAAGTTTGGAATACTTCTAGAGTATTTCTCGATCATGACACTTTCTTTGGTCGGTTCGAACGACTATCTGCTTCTTTTCTTTTATGGTTGTGGGGGCTCTGGGCGTAACATTCATTCACTTTATCAGCTTTCATTTTTCCCAGCATGATCTCTGTCATATTTTATGGAGTGGTACCATATCCTTGAAGTTGACTTGGATTACCATACTTCCCAACAGGTTCCTGAGTATCTGTTGTCATCAGATTGGTTACACAATCAACATTCCGATTTTCAATTGAAATCTTCATATTTTCTTGGATAATAGGGTCCTCTAATGATTTCTCCCCATATATGACTGTAACCATCATGCTCATCAACTTGGACATCTGTTCTCTGGATTCAACTTGGAACTTTCTAGCTTCATCAATAATTTCTTGTTGGGTCTTTACGAGTTGTTCTTGGATTCTCTCGATCTTATTAACACGTGTTAATATCTCATTCATTACTTTCTATCTTTCAGAAACACACCCCGAGTAACTTCAATTTGCTTTCAGAGCTTCTTTCACAGTATCCTTCACGAGTTACTCTAACATTTTCATGATTGATGCATGTAAAAATGCTTAAATTAAAGCAGTGCGAATGCAAATCTGAATGCCAAATGCAAATGGAAAAGGTGTTAATTCCAAAAGTGACCACCATAGAACACCTTCATTTAGACAACAAGATTTTATTACACCATGTAGTCAAAATACAATTGTGATTCTCCATTTCTTCATTTCCTTGTGTCGTACTCTTCATAATATCGAACATTACACCCAAAGTTGTCAGCGTATTTTATCACCTTTGATGACGCCAGATGTCATTGCAAAGTGATCTCCATATCTTTGTGAAGGGTCTTATCACCTTGGTATGATTGTATATATCTCTTGAGTCAACATCTTGGCATTGGCACCTTTAAAGGTAGTCTTCGATCAACTTCAAATTTCTTCATTCATCGGATGTCTTTCTTTATGGATCGTTTGAACATCTTGGAAGCTCCTGATTTTGGACTACATGGTTAATAATTTCTTGTCTCATTATGCCAGCCTTCTTATAAGTCAATCAATTGTGAATTAACACATTTGGATGACATGAAGATGCAAATGCAATAAAATCAAAATAAAATAGACATAGAACAAAAATGAGTTAGTGCACATAAGATAAACAATAAGATAATAAGTACCATAAACATTAAATAACACCTACCCTCACATGATGGCTACCCAATCATGCTTTAGTAGATCCTACCTAACATGATATCCACCCACATGCTTTGTCATTCACAAAAAATCCTAACCGCATAATATCTAATTTGCATGCTTATTCGAGAAAAGTAAACCTAAAAGCATGATTTCTAGTTCGCATACATTTAATTGAAAAGCTAAATTAAATGACTCAAAAAGCTTTTCCTTGTGTACCCTCACACGAGACTCTTAAGATTTGGGTTAGGATCTACCTAAGTTCGGGTTCTAGGTTCACTATATACTGGGTTTGGCTCTAGAGTAATAGGTTCTCCAATTGTCCTTGCAGGTGTCCTATTGGGTTGTCGAACCCTCAATCTTGGCTGATCATAGGATTTTAGGGATCGAGTTCAATTCGAGGGAACACACCTCCTTATGTCCATGTGAAGGTGAATACCATAACGAGGACCATAAGATGTGAGCTCTAAGAGTGATCCACTATCCCACGCGGAGGTGAAAACCACACGAGGGAGTAGTTTCTCACTACTACTTAAATCGGACAGAGAGGGGTTTTAGCTCATGTCATGATAATGCAACTATGCAGTGTGTGAGGAAAAGCGAAAAACACACAAACACAAAACACTCAAATCAATTCCCAAATCCCTTTAAAACACACAATTAATCTGAAACCATTAACAAACAGATCAGTACAACTATTTAGTGGTTAAACAAATTACAAACAAAAATATTAAAACAATACAAGGGATCAAATACCAAATTAGAACGAATTTATAAATTTCAATTGCAAAGACAATTAATTAATCGACTATCGACCTGACTCTCTGAAAAAAGGTCCCCAGCGGAGTCGCCAAGCTGTCGAAACGATTTTTTCTTAAAGTGAGATTTTAAAAACACACTATTTTTTTAATTTATCTCTTTTGATTAATTTTTAATTAAAAAGCAATATGATTTAGGAAATCTCTCGTTTCAAAAAAATTGGAATTCCTTTTAAAAATAGAAAAACTTATGGTTCAAGGAGTCGCCACCAATCTTTGATTAAGGTGTGATTAGGCACCCAAAACGTTTTGCATTTTAAATAAAAATTAATTTTAATCAAAACAACAAGTTGAAGTATGCGTTACCAAAAATCGAGTTCAGGACTCGGTTACGCATGGGGAAGGATTAGCACCCCCACAACGCCCTAAATTGGTACCTAATCGATTAATTAATGTCTTTGCAATGAAATTTACAAATTCAACTTTAATTTGGTTTATGATCCCATAAAACAACAAAATATGAATTTTACAATGAAATCTAATAATATTAAATTTTTTCCTATCGAGAAGAAACAAATTCCTCATAACTCGGGGTAATCAATTCCTATTCCAATTGAAATAAAGAAATATTATAATTCCATTATAATATTCAAATGCACTAAAATAGATTAAATTAAAATTACCAAGCCTTTTTAGAAAGATAAAAAATATTTAATTATTTAAAAACATCGAGACCAAATCTTAGATAAGTTCTAACAATATTTTATCGAAAAATTTAAATAACGGAACATTTCTTTTTCTTTCGTTCCCAAATTTTAAATGAAAAATCAATTTTTTTGGTGTCGATGATGGGATACACTTTTAATTTAAAATTGTCAAAAGCGGCTCTCTAATAAGTTAAGACAAGCCCCTCAAAACAATTTTAAATTAAAAGGGTATTACACTTAATCCAATTGTGTAATTATTTGAGTCGAGTTATGCTCTTGAGGATATCATACATCTCGTGCAAAAGTGATGTTATGTCATTTAGAGGTAATTCATTCACATGCCCATATGCCTTTCAAGATAAATTACATGCTTATGCATGACAAATAACCACACTTACGAACCAACAAAATATAATCAAAATCAATAATTTAATAACCTTCACATGCTAACCTTCTATTGATATATTTAGGTATACATTATAATGGAAAACAATAAAGCTATCACCATAAATAAAAAAAAGGTTTAATGTATCTATAATGGAAAACACGCCAATACCTAGCACGAATACAATCATATTTAATATGAAACTTTATTATTATAGCATTAATTAACATATATACATGCTTGAATAAATGGAATGGAACGATTAAAGTAAATAAACGGTTAATCGTGCTAATTCGACGCATGATCATCTTAAAATTAAGGCAAAAACCACGGGATTATTAAATTAACAGCAATAACTACCGCTAAACAAAAGTAGAAAATAATCAAGTAATTTACACACAATCAATCAAACTTTAAGTCCGAATTAAATGAGCGTTGAACTGTAAAAAATACAAGGATATAAATAAATTAAACGGCAGACCAATGAAAAAGGAAAGAAATAAATGTAAATGCAATAAGAAGTTAAATAAATGAAAGAATAGTGCTAAATCGAATAATAAAATAAAATAGGGATCAAGATCAAAGTAAAAATAGAGTTTTAGGACTCAAGTAAGAATTTTGTCAAGTGAACACTGAAGACTCTAAGGTGGTGTTTGTTTTTACTGTGTAAGGTCTGCAAAGCTCTTATGTCTACGCCGCGCAGACTACGCGCAGGCATTGGGCTTCGCAGACTGTTTGTTTTTTAGAAGACAGAATCTCTTTAAACGTCTGCGCGAGCTCTTCTTGGTGCAGACATGGTTTTATGTCTTCAAAGGTCTGCGGGAAAATTAAAATCATTAAAATCTATTTTAAAATCTATTTTAAAATATGGATTGATTTATTTTAAAATATGGATTGATTTATTTTAAAATATGGATTGATTTATTTTAAAATATGAATTGATTTATTTTAAAATATGAAAAAATTATTTTAAAATATGAATTGATTTATTTTAAAATATGGAAAAATTTATTTTAAAATATGGATTGATTTATTTTAAAATATAGATTGATTTATTTTAAAATATGGATTGATTTATTTTAAAATATGGATTAATTTATTTTAAAATATGGATGGATTTATTTTAAAATATGAATGGATTTATTTTAAAATATGGAAAAATTTATTTTAAAATATGGATTGATTTATTTTAAAATATGAAAAAATTTATTTTAAAATATGGATTGATTTATTTTAAAATATGGATTGATTTATTTTATAATATGGATTGATTTATTTTAAAATATGAATTGATTTATTTTAAAATATGAATTGATTTATTTTAAAAAATTTATTATTATAGTTGTATGGATTATTTAAATTTCAGTATTATAAAACTAAAATTATTTAAATTTCAGTATTGCAAAACTCTTTTAAGTTTAAAAATCAGTTTATTTTATATTTCAGTTAATTTTAGCAGTCTGCAGACGTTAAAAAACAAACAGTCTTCTTCTTGCAGACTGCAAACTTTTAGTCCACCTCTTCTGCTGCAAATGTCTGCAGATATGGTCCGCAGACTTCATACCTTTTACCTCTTCAAAAACAAACACCACCTAAGAGAACTAAAACGAAATCGATGAAAAACTACAAAACAAAAACAAAAGAAAAATAAATGAAAATAGGACAAAAAAAGAAGAAAAAAAAAAGGGATGACGAAAGTGATTTACTTTTGTTCCCTTAAAAACGTAGGTCCTTAATGACTATTTTTACAGGACTATAAAACTCATTTTAAAACAAATAAGATTTATTTTGTCATTAAAAATTTACTTAATCAAACCCTTTTTCACAAAAGCTCTAAAATGTTCTAAGTGTCTTTTTCATTTTCCCTGGCCAGTCGCCATAGACGACGGCGTCGGCCACCGTTTCTGATCATGAAAAATAAGGAAGGTCACCTTTTTTACAATCCTCTTTGACCCCTCTGTCTTGGTCTTAGTTCGTTTTCATCAAAATCTCTCGAGAATGGAGTAGATCTAAGATATTTCTTTCGGACTACCCCTTCTCCGGTCATCGGGATTTCTCTTCCGATTTGCTATATCCTTATCTTTTATTTTTTGCAAAGACCATGAAATGAGAATTCTAACCCAATAAATGGGTACCTCGATGGTCATGGAAGGACCAAACAGACCCCATGCAAAGATTTCATCAATCATCAGTGACAGATGCCTCGGTTAAATATTGTAGACCCTCGAAGGAAGTCAAATCTTCTCAGGTAAACCCACTTGACCCTTTAACTCTAATTTATGTTTTATTTCGGAAAAATAAACACACACACCACACACTAGAAATCGAAAAAGAGATGGATAATACCTCAAAAAATTCTATTGCTTTCGAAGAGAATGTGGAAGACCCCTGTTACATTGCTTTCAAAAAACTAAGAGGGTCCCCGTTTACATTTTTTTCTGGTTTTTTCTATGTTGATGAATGCTCTCATTTTTTTCTTTACTGCTGATATTCTCCCTTTTTTTGTTGATCAATGCTCTCTCTACTTGCTGATGATTCCTCCGCTGATGGATATGTATATCCTCATTTTTATTTTTTTTCCTTTCCTTTTAATGTTTTGTTGGCCTTTTGTTTGCATGCAATGTTGAAGAGGCTCTACTAGTGTGTAAGAACTTGGCGGAGCAGGAGAGAAGGACTCTGTCATGCTGTTGATGGTGCATGTGACATACATCTCTCGTTTGGACAACAAACAACTAGCCCTCTGAATTAATGTAGATTGTTGGATCACATATTGTATCCAACGGCTGTAGCACAATGGCGACGTCATTGATATTCCAGGGTAAACGAACCCTAGATCAAGTCTAATATGGGTCATTGAATTCGTTCTTTATCCGACGGTCGAGGCCGATGCGGGTAACCTGATCTGATCTGGAGTGTCACATTAGGGCCACTGGAGTGACCCGACCCACCGTAAAAATAGCGAAAAATTTAAAACTTTTATTAAAACATGTAAACTCATAAAATCATTTATAAATACAAAAGTAAACTTTACCAATATTCAGAAATAAAAAATATTTTCAAACTCGTATATAAAACAAAATATAACCTACACGACCCCTAATCACATGTACCATACTCTACCAGCAACGCCGGAAGAACTCCCTTATTGATGTCGATAGCTGCACTGGTACGATTCTTTTAACCTGAAATAGTAAGTAACAGAGTGAGCTTTGGGAAGCTCAGTAATACAAAACTACCAGATGATGCTGAAGAACATGCAAATAACATATAATCATATGTTTCCTTATTGGTTCAGACATCTACAGATTTTTAGGCTAAGCTGAGGTCCCACTGATATCTTAGGTAGTAACAGACAATAAGATTTCAGTTCAAAGAAATATTTCGAATGATTGAGTTCAAGAGATCAGAATAGGTTATCTATTGTGTTCACACAAAACTAGTGAAAAGATACATATCTTTTTTAAAACAGTAGCAATTTAAAACATATTTACCATGTGCACAAAGCAGAGGAGCATGCAAAAACGGTAAGGACTTACCCTTGCATATAGCAAAAAAGCCTGGGAAACGGTAAGGTCTTACCTTTGCAAATAGCAAATAAGCCTGGGGAAACTGTAAGGCTTACCTTTGCACACAACAAAGGAACCTGGGAAAACTGTAAGGCTTACCCTTGCACACAACAAAGGAACCTGGGAAACTGTAAAGCTTACCCTTGCACATAGTACAGGAACATGGGGAACTCTAAGGCTTACCCATGCACACAGCAAAGAAACTTAGGAAACTGTAAGGCTTACCCTTGCATACAACAAAGGAACCTGGGAAACTATAAGGCTTACCCTTGCAAACAGCAAAGGAACCTGGGAAACTGTAAGGCTTACCCTTGCACACAGCAAATGAATCTGGGAAACTGTAAGGCTTACCCATGCACACATCAAATGAACCTGGGGAATTGTAACACTTACCCTTGCACACAACAAAGGAACCTGGGAAACTATAAGGTTTACCCTTGCACAAAACAAATGAACCTGGGAAACTGTAAGGCTTACCCTTGCACACAGCAAAAGAACTGGGGAACTGTAAGGCTTACCCTTGCACACAACAAAGGGACCTGGGAAACTGTAAGGATTACCCTTGCACACAACAAAAGAACCTGGGAAACTGTAAGGCTTACCCTTGCACACAGCAAAGGAACTTGGGAAATTGTAAGGCTTCCCCTTGCAAACAACAAATGAACATGGGGAACTGTAAGGTCTTATCCTTACACACAATAAAGGAACCTGTAAAACTATAAGCCTTACCCTTGCACACTACAAAGGAACCTGGGAAACTGTAAGGCTTCCCCTTGCACACAGTAAAGGAACCTGGGGAACTGTAAGGTCTTACCCTTGCACACAGCAAAGGAGCCTGCGGTAACGGTAAAGACTTACCCTTTCACATATCAGAGGAGCCTGAAATATTTCCTCCAATCATACCCCCAATGACAATAATAAACATGTAAGTATTGGAGTGAAACAATAATTAATCTATTAAAATATAAAAATGTACTATATTTAGAAATCAGGTACAAAAATACTGTAACCAGAAACTATATCAGAAATATGTGATAAATTATATATCAAAATAAACTTTATTCAGAACATCGGGTATTGTCTCATAAAAATATTCAGTTAGTGATATATCATAATCATATTTTCCAGTGAAAACAAGAAACCAGATAATATATTTCAGGTAACCATATATCATAAAACCAATAGATTTCATATTGTCGTAAATCATGAATAATTCATATTTTTTGGAGAAATCCGTAATCGAAAAACATATAACATGTTGCCATGCTCCATAAACCAATAAATCAATAATTTTGATGAAACTCATTTAAAAACTTATAAAATCGTCATGTAGTACATGTGGAACACACTAGGATATCCAACTATTTCTCAGAGACACCTGATAGTTATCAGAATGGATAACACGAAACTAATGTAATTTGATCGGATTCCAGGAACGAGGTCCTATTGAAGGGAATCAATTGCTAACTAATCTAATTTTACATTTAAGGTTGATACTTTATAATCACACTATGATTCATGTGCATCAAGAAAGTGTTCAGGAACCTTTATAGAAAATAATTCTATATTCAGATTTACTGAGAGTGTTTATGTTACCCAACAATCAGGGTATTCAGGAGTATGTATTGAATTAACATGATTTTAGTCCAATTGAACCACATGTGGTATTCAGGGGTGTGTATTGAATTAACATGATTTTAGTCCAATTGAACAACATGGAGTATTCAGAATCCTTTGCATCTGAGTTACTTGTGTTTAATTTATGACCATAGTTATTTGAGCTAATAAGGGAGAAACGAAGATTTAGGGCGCTTATAATTTGTGTTGATCTATCGGATTATCGAACAACTCAAGCTGAACAACTCCCAAAACTGATGCATGTCAAATGGTCAATTGATTGCCCTTCGAATGTATTCACTCTTTAATACCAACAATTCTTGTTCAGCTATCATCTTTAGAATCATCTCTGAATAATCTTAAGGAGACAAATATATATTTCATAGGTCTTTATTTCAATTCCACGTTTTAACTGTATCAGGAAATATTGACTTACTTGATTTATGATTCATAACCCATAGGGATGGTACATCATGTAAGTTCATCAGAGTTTCCAGACTTATCCAAATCATTTACTTAATCCTCAATCATTGAAGTTACTAAGTTCATTTATTAGTCAAGTATATCCCGGTCACTTCAGAGTTTACAGAGTAATTCGATCGTTTCAACTATTCAGATACGTACAGTACTTATATTCATTTCATTTCAGAGCTGTGAGTATTAGAAATTCCAGGGTTTAGAGGTAAGGCCACTTTACACTTTAGAGGCATTTGGTTATTTTACACTTTAGGGTATTTCTATAATTCTAATATATATCCGAAATTTAATTTGATGATTCCAAGGTTCCCGTGAATCAAGGTATGAGTTCGCAGGTTGTCTCTATTATCATAGTCATCCATATTCCGTTTTACTCTGTAAGGGTATTATAATAATTCCTTAACTAGGTAACTTTGGTATTGAAACTCTTAATAATGATAAATAGAACTTAGAGATCTATAGTTAAGTGCTTTTCCGAATAATCTCTGAACTTGAAATTATTCCTTATCAAACTTATAATTTCTTGTACATGCCATCATAATTTTATTCAATTACCGACTTTTTACCGTATTGGTATCGCGTGTAGGAATTACCTAACTACACAGATGAGATCAAACATTTTCTTATTCATGCATTTACCAATACCAACATGTTACATAAAACTTGAAAAGGTAGTAATGTATTACCTCGATTTTTATGCCATACTAATCGACCATTTAAATTCAATTCGAACGCCCTCGATCTTTAATTCAACTTCCAATAATTCCTCAAATACGTAACAACATAAATTTCATTAAAAAAAGAGCTTAATTGTGAAAACGGGTCGAATTGGGTGATTAATCAGTGAAAAACATCTTACCGGGTTCAAATTTGGAAAATAGACTCCGGAATCGGAGTCAGGATGTCAAAAAACGTAAAATATGACTTTTCAAAAATTTTGACTTTTCGAAAATTTTGACTTTTTGGTCAAAGTCGTTGGTGAATGGTCAGTCAATGGTCAATGGCGGTCAACAGTAAACGGCTCGGTCCGGATGGCTCGTCTCAGCTCGGCTCGGACCGGTCCAATCGATTCAGATCGGTTCAACACATTTCCTACTGGAAGACGACGACCACTTTCAGGGGTCGACGCGTACGGCGGCTCCAATCGTCGGTTCGACGTGAAATTTTCTAGATTTGTGGATCGAGACCTCGAGAGTCTCATGCAAGTGTTATTTTTCATCAAAACATAATGAATTGTAGAATTTTAAAACGTATCAACTTATCTAACGGTGACCGGCGAGTGACGACGACGAAGCAACAACAACGAGACAATTTCGATCGGGTTTTGAGCGTACAGTGATGGTGAGTTCGATGGTGTAGGAGGTGTGATGAACAGGTGGTCGGATCGATCGGGATCAACGAAACACCAATGACAATTGAGTTAAAACCAAAGAAACTTTCGGTTGAGTTTTACGGTGAACGACGCTGATTCACGACAGAATAGAGGTCGAGTTTTTTTCTTCGTTCAATAGTGAGTCTGTTGGTGGTTTCAGATCAACGAACGGTGGTCGGACGGTGGAGAATTGGAGCTATAAAAGAGGGTCGACGGGGGAGAAAATTTGGAGAAAAGCAATATGGGAAAATTGATTGCATGGGGGAGGGAATTTATTTTTCAACATATAAGAAAAATGGGTAAATTCAGGATTAGGTCCCTAAATTTCTTGTACTTCCTAAAATGGTATGCCAACTTTACGATTTTACACTTTAATCCTCAATTTCTTCCAAATACAACTTAAATTCAATATTTATAATTTTTAAAACTTATCCCCTAAATTGGGGTGTGATAATTCTCCCATCCTTAAAAGAATTTCGTCCTCAAAATTTATTCAAGTCACAGAAATACAGAAATGAGGTTTTCATAATTTCTTTCATATCTTCAAGTAGCTTTTACAGAAGTATGGATCATCTACTAATCCTTAACCAGTTGAGTATACATTCTTATCAGAACTCTCCCTCATTCCGATAAAACAATCAGAACAGATTTATCCTTATGTAATCAATTCAGCCTTGGTTACTATAATAGGGTCATAGAGCTGTAACATATGCAAATTTTATTTTCGGAGTCAGGTCAGAATTTCTCGGATAAGTAACTTTCACATACTCATGAGGTATTTCACAGAATTTAGACAGACGTTACTGGTATTCCTTTTTGCAACTGTAGAGCCCTAAGGGATAGAAAACTTATGTTAGCTCGTTATAGATAGGGACTCGACCTTGGATTTTTGGCTCAGAGAGGTACGATTATAGTCTAGGGGTATGTATTGATCAGTCATGTTTTAAAATTGGCTCGGCCGATATATCTAGAAAACTCGACTCAACCTAAGCTCTGATACCACTAAATGTAACCCCCTCAGATCGATACGGGTAACCCGATCCGATCTGGAGTATCACGTTATGGCGACCGGAGCGACCCACCGTAAAATAAGAGAAAATTTTAAACTTTTATTAAAATATATAAACTCATAAAATCATTTATAAATACAAAAGTAAACTTTACCAATATTCAGAAATAAAACAGATTTTCAGATTGTAATATAAAACAAAATATAACCTACATACCCCCTAATCACATGTACCATACTCTGCCAGCAACTTCAGAATAACTCCATTACTTATGTCGATAGATGCACTGGTACGATTCTTTTAACCTGAAATAGTGAGTAACAGAGTGAGCTGTGGGAACCTTAGTCATACAGAAATAACAGATGATGCTGAAGAACATGCAGATAACATATAAGTATATGTTTCCTTATTGGTTCAGACATCTACAGATTTTTAGGCTAAGCTGAGGTCCTACTGATATCTCAGGTAGTAACAGACAGCAAGATTTTAGTTCAGAGAAATATTTCGGATGACTGAGTTCAGGAGATTAGAATAGGTTATTTAGTGTGTTCCTGTAAAACCAGTGAAAATATACATATCTTTTTAAAACAGTAGTAGTTTAAAACATATTTACCCTGTGCACAAAGCATAGGAGCATCCAAAAACGGTAAGGTCTTACCCTTGCACATAGCAAAAGGGCCTGGGGAACAGTAAGGTCTTACCCTTGCACATAGCAAAGGAGCCTGAGGAAATTGTAAGGCTTACCTTTGCACACATCAAAGGAACATGGGGAAACTGTAAGGCTTACCCTTGCACACAACAAACGAACCTGGGAAACTGTAAGGCTTACCCTTGCACACAGCAAAGGAACCTGGGGAACTGTAAGGCTTACCCTTGCACATAACAAAGGAACCTGGGAAACTGTAAGGCTTACCCTTACACACAACAAAGGAACCTGGAAAACTATAAGGCTTACCCTTACACACAACAAAGGAACCTGGGAAACTGTAAGGCATACCCTTGCACACAACAAAGAAACCTGAGAAACTGTAAGGCTTACCCTTGCATATAACAAAGGAACCTGGGGAACTGTAAGGCTTACCCTTGCACACAGCAAAGGAACCTCGGAAACTGTAAGGCTTACCCTTGCACACAACAAAGGAACTTGGGAAACTGTAAGGCTTACCCTTGGACACAACAAAGGAATCTGGGGAACTGTAAGGCTTACCCTTCCACACAACAAAGAAACCTCAGAAATTGTAAGGCTTACCCTTAGACACAATAAAGGAACCTTAGAAACTATAAGGCTTACCCTTGCACACAGCAAAGGACCCTAAGAAACTGTAAGGCTTACCCTTGTACATAGCAAAGGAACCTGGAAACAACAAGGGTTACCCTTACACACATCAAAGGATCCTGGGGAACTGTAAGGTCTTACCTTTGTACACAGTAACGGAGCCTGCGGTAACGATAAGGACTTAACCTTGCACATAGCAGAAGAGCCTGAAATATTTCCTCTAATCATACCCCAATGAAAATAATAAACATGTATGTATTGGAGTGAAAACAATAATTAATCCATTAAAATATGAAAATGTACCATTTTTAGAAATCATGTACAAAAATACTATAACCAGAAATCATATCAGAAATATGTGGTAAATAAGATATCAAAATAAATTTTATTCAGAAAATTAGGTGTTGTCTCATAAAAATATTCAGTATGTGATTTATTAGAATCATATTTTCCACTGAAAACATGAAACCCAATAACATATTTCAAGTAACCATAGATCATAAAACAGTAGATTCCATGATGTCATAAATCATGAATAATTCATATTTTTTGGCAAAAACCGTAATAGGAAAACATATAACATGTTGCCATGGTTCATAAACCAATAAATCAATAATTTCGATAAAAATCATTTAAAACATATAAAACCGTCATGTAGTACATGTGGAAAACACTAGGATATCCAAGTATTTCTCAGTGACACTTGATAGTTATCAAAATGGATAACACGAAACTGATGTAATTTGATCAGATTCCAGGAATGAGGTCCTATTGAAGGAAATCAATTGCTAATCAATCTAATCTGACATTTAAGGTTGATACTTTAGAATCACACTATTATTCATGTGCATCAGGAAATTGTTCAGGAACCTTCATAGAAAATAATTTTATATTCAGATTTACTGAGACTGATTTTGTTACCCAACAATCAGGGGTATTCAGGAGTTTGTATTGAATTAACAGGATTTCAGTCCTATTAAGCCACATGGGGTATTCAGGGGTATGTATTGAATTAACAAGATTTTAGTCCAATTGAACTACATGGGGTATTCAAAATCCTTTGCATCTGAGTTACTTGTGTTTAATATATGATCGTAGACATTTCGGCTGATAAGGGAGAAACGAATATTTAGGGCACTTGTAATTTTTGTTGATCTATCGTATTATCAAACAACTCGAGCTGAACAACTCCCAAAATTGATGCCTGTCAAATGGTCAATTCATTGCCCTTCCAGTGTATTCACTATTTAATACCAACAATTCTTGTTCATATATCATCTTTAGAATCATCGCTGAATATATCTTAAGGAGACAAACATATATTCTATAGGTCTTTATTTCATTTCCACGTTTCAACTGTATCAGGAAATATTGACTTACTTGATTTATGGTTCATAACCCATGAGGATAGTACATCATGTAAGTTCATCATACTTTTCAGACTTATCCAAATCATTTACTTAATCCTCAATCATTGAAGTTGCTAAGTTCATGTATTAGTCAATTATATCCCGGTCACTTTAGAGTTTCTAGAGTAATTCGATCGTTTCAACTATTCAGATACGTACAATACTTCCATTCAATTTATTTCAGAGTTATGGGTATTAGAAATTCTAGGGTTTAGAGGTACTTTAGGCCACTATACACTTTAGGGGCAATTTGGTCATTTTACACTTTAAGGTTTTTCTATAATTCCAATATAGATCCGAAATTTAATTCGATGATTCCAAGGTTCTCGTGAATCAAGGTATGAGTTCTCAGATCGTCTCTATTATCATAGTCATCCATATTTCGTTTTACTCTGTAAGGGTATTATCATAATTCCTTAACCAGGTAACTTCGGTATTGAAACTCTTAACAAGGATAAATAGAATTTAGAGATCCTAGACTTAAGTGCTTTTTTTGAATAATCTCTTAACTTGAAATTATTCCTTTTCAAACTTCTAATTTCTTGTACAAGCCATCAGAATATTATTTAGTTACCGACTTTTTACCGTATTCGTATCACGCGTAGGAATTACCTAACTATACATATGAGATCAAACATTTTCTTATTCATGCATTTACCAATACCAACATATTCCATAAAACATGAAAAGATAGTAATGTATTATCTCGATTTTCATGCCATACTGATCGACTATTTAAATTCTATTTGAACGCCCTCAATCTTTAATTCAACTTCTAATAATTCCTCAAATACATAATAACATACATTTCATCAAAACGGAGCTTAATTGCGAAAACAGATCGAATTGGGTGATTAATCAGTGAAAAACATCTTACCGGGTTCGAATTTGGCGAAACAGACTTGGGAATCAGACTCATGACATCGAAAAACATAAAATATGACTTTTCAAAAATTTTAACTTTTTGGTCAAAACCAACAGTCAATGGTCAGTAAACGGTAAATGGTGGTCAACAGTAAACGACTCGGTCAAGACGGCTCGACTTAGCTCAGCTCGGATCAGACCAGTCCAACCAGTTCAGATCGGTTCAACACATTTCTTGATGGCAGATGACGCCCACTTTCAGGGGCCGGCGCGTGTGGCGAGTGCGGCTGCTCCAGTAGTTGGTTCGGTGTGAAATTTTCCATATTTGTAGATCGAGACCTTGGGAACCTTGTGCAAGTGTTATTTTTCTTCAAAACATAATGAATTGTAGAATTTTAAAACGTATCAACTTATCCAACGGTGACCGACGAGTGACGACGCGGGCAACCAACTACGAGAAGATTTCGGTCAGGTTTTTAGCACATAGTGATGGTGAGTCCGATGGTGTAGGAGGTGTGATGAACGGGTGGCCGGATCGACCAGAATCGATGAAAAACCAATGGAAATCGAGTTAAAACCAAAGAAACTTTCGGTTGAGTTTTATGGTGAACGACACCGATTCACGATGGAATAGAGGTTGGGTTTTGTTCTCTGTTCAATGGTGAGTCTATTGGTGGTTTTGGATCAACGAATAGTGGTCGAACGGTAGAGAATCAGAGCTATAAAAGAGGGTCGACGGGGGAGGAAATTTGGAGAAAAACATATGGGAAAATTGATTGCACGGGGGAGCGGAATATAATTTTAACATAGAGAAAATTGGGTAAATTCAGGATTGGGTCCCGGAATTTCCTATACTTCCTAAAATGGTCTTCCAACTTTATAATCTGTTCAATGGTGAGTCTATTGGTGGTTTTGGATCAACGAATAGTGGTCGAACGGTAGAGAATCAGAGCTATAAAAGAGGGTCGACGGGGGAGGAAATTTGGAGAAAAACAATATGGGAAAATTGATTGCACGGGGGAGCGGAATATAATTTTAACATAGAAGAAAATTGGGTAAATTCAGGATTGGGTCCCTGAATTTCCTATACTTCCTAAAATGGTCTTCCAACTTTATAATTTTACACTTTAATCCTTAATTTCTTCCAAATACCACTTAAATTTAATATTTTATAATTTTTAAAACTTATCCCCTAAATTTGGGTGTGATAATTCTCCCATCCTTAAAAGAATCCTCCACTAATCCTTAACCAGTTGAGTATACATTCTCATCAGAACTCTCCCTCATTCCAATAAAAGAATTAGAACAGATTTACCTTTATAGAATCAATTCAGCCTTGGTTACGAGAATAGGTTCATAGAGCTGTAACATATCCAAATTTCATTTCCGAAGTCAGGTCAGAATTTCTCGGATAAGTAACTCTCACTTACTCGTGAGGTATTTCGTAGAATTTAGACAGATGTTACTGGTATTCCTTTTTTCAATGGTAGATCCCTAACAGATATAAAACTTATGTTAGCTCGTTATAGAGAGGGACTCAACCTTGGAGTTCCGGCTCAGAGAGGTACGATTGTAGTCTAGGGGTATGTACTGATTGTACATCTTTTGAAATTGGACCGGCCGGTCTATCCAGAAAACTCGACTCAACCTAAGCTCTGATACCACTAAATATAACCCCCTCAGATCGATGTGGGTAACCTGATTCGATCTGGAGTGTCACATTAGGGCCACTGGAGCGACCCACCGTAAAAATAGTAGAAAATTTAAAACTTTTATTAAAACATGTAAACTCATAAAATCATTTATAAATCCAAAAGTAAAGTTTACCAACAATCAGAAATAAAAAATATTTTTAGACTCGTTTATAAAACAAAATATAACCTATATGCCCCCTAATCACATGTACCATACTCTGCCAGCAACGTCGGAAAAACTCCCTTACTTATGTCGATAGCTGCACTAGTACGATTCTTTTAACATGAAATAGTGAGTAACAGAGTGAACTTCGGGAACCTTAGTAATACAAAACTAACAAATGATGCTGAAGAACATGCAGATAACAGATAAGCATATGTTTCCTTATTGGTTCAAACATCTACAAATTTTTAGGCTAAGCTGAGGTCCCACTGATATCTCAGGTAGTAACAGACAGTAAGATTTCAGTTCAGAGAAATATTTCGGATGACTGAGTTCAGGAGATCAATAGCGGTCAACAGTAAATGGTTTGCTCTAGACGACTCGACTCAGCTCGAACCGATCCAGCTGGTTCAGACCGGTTCAACACATTTCCTACTGGCAGACGACACCCACTTTCAGGGGTCGGTGCGTACGGTAGCTCTGGTCATAGATTTAGAGTGAAATTTTCTATATTTGTAGATTAAGACCTCGAGTCTCGTGCAAGTGTTATTTTTCATCAAAAAATAACATATTGTAGAATTTTAAAATGTACCAACTTATCCGACAGCGACGACGATGGAGAAACAATGACGAGACGATTTCTATCGGGTTTTGAGCGCACGGTGATGGTGAGTCCGATGGTGTAGGAGGTTTGATGAACGGGTGGCCGGATCGATCGGAATCGATATAAAACCAACGGTGATCGAGTTAAAACCGAAAAAACTTCTGGTTGAGTTTTACAACGAACGACTCCGATTCATGACGGAATAGAGGTTGGGTTTTGTTCTTCGTTCAATGGTGAGTCTATTGGTTGTTTCGGGTCAATGAACGGTGGCCGGACGGTGGAGAATCGGAGCTACAAAAGGGGGTCGACGGGGGAAGAAATTTGGAGAAAAGCAATCTAGGAAAATTGATTGCACGGGGGAGGGGTATTTATTTTTCAACATATAAGAAAAATAGGTAAATTCAGGATTGGGTCCCTAAATTTCCTGTACATCCTAAAATGGTCTGCCAACTTTGCAATTTTACACTTTAATATCAATTTCTTCCAAATACCACTTAAATTCCAGATTTTATAATTTCTAAAACTTAACCCCTAAATTAGGGTGTGACAGTTTAGAGTTTTTTTTCAAATGGGCTATAGCATCCGGGTTGGGCTACTGGACTGTTTGTTTGGGCTTGCTTTGACTGGGCATGGGTTAGTTGTAATTGCAATAGGCCTGTAACATATAAAAATATTTAATTAGCGTATAATGAAATATTATATATATATATGATCTAATTATTTATATATATATTTATATATTATAATCGAAATGACATATTTTTTTAAATTAATAATATAAATATTCCTAAATAACTAAAACCCAAATGAAATTTTAATGCGATCCACGAACAAAACTAGCATCTACAACATGTGTTCATCAACTCCCTTAGTCTATTTTACTGAAACTCGTATTAGATAAATTTAATTTAATTTTTCATTGTTTGGTAGTTAAATTCAACTTTATTGTATATAGATATTATAATCGCCTTTATCTGGCTAGCTGGAGGGTTCATCTCATCACAAAGTCTTCGACTTGACAATTGTAGTGGAGCAAACACCAAACTACCGAGTACCCGAAAAATGTCATGGTTTGAATGAAATCTATTCATAAAGCCATGGCTTTTGAGTTTCCTGTATGACCAATTGCTTTAGTGGAATAGCTTAACTTTATTGTAAAATATATAATAATAATTTATTAACCTTTTGAGTATTTAGATTTAGAAATTCTTAAGCTCATTGAGAAGAACCTATTATAGTGTATGTGTCCTTGATGGTCAGACAATCTCATATTTAGAGTTTAATTCCCAAACAATTGACCTATACTAAATTCATCGACTCCACCATTCCATTTGTGAAGATTAGGATCATCATTGAACATACTCAACAGAAGTGTAGTATAGTCAGTTTTTCAATGTCATACACAAGAGATGCCCCATGTTTCCCACTCCTATACATGAATACCAAGCCTCTTGATCATTTCATCATGAGAGGAGAATGCTATATTGGTCCCTGTAAGAGAATGGTATGGTGTTCGAGTGTATCTTCTGGGGTAAGGTCAAGGGTCCTTGTTTTATTAGTTTTCAATCTTGTCACTTTGTCAAAGATCCATAATTTTAATTATTTAAAGAGTTTTAATTCAATTGAAATTAAAAGAATTGCAAGATTGCAAATTTGATTCAATGCTCACCATCTTTAAAGTAGCGTAAGTTTATTTAAATATCCTTACAAGAAAGCTGAGAAAGGACAAAAACAAGTTAAAACAAGATACTGTAAAATGGAATAAAGCTTCATGATGGATGAAATGATTTCTTCCTAATTAGGATGCCCCATTTCTCATCTAACACAGTGGCACTTGACTCGATCGGATGCTACATATTGTGTTTTAATGCCCCACTCGAGTTAGTCATCCATTGTTCCACCAATTCTTGTATTAACATTCCATTTTCAACAAGCATTTCTATCTCTTTTAACAACGGCCTACAATCCCCCATAGAATACCCAGATGCCCCGAGTGAAAATCACATACACTAACTTTATCATAGCTTTGGGCAGAAGGGTTTGGTGGCACTTTCGTTGGCCTCGGTGTGAGGTATTGACCTTTAATCAAATGGGGTACATATCTGAGATAGAAGTTTGAAACACCTTTATAGTGCTTCTTGATCGTGAGACTTTCTTTGGTCGGTTCGAACGACTAGTTGCTCATTTTCTTTTGCGACTGTGGGGGCTTTAGACGTGACATTCATTCACCTCATCAGATTTTGCTTCTTTATTATTTGGGTTTTTGGAAGCGATTTTCAAGTTTTATTTGTTGATTGCGATTTTAATTAACTCCTCATCTGTCACAAGATCCTCGAAGTCCTTTATTGAATTTTCCAGCATTAACTCGATAAAAGGAGATGAGAGAGAATTATTAAACATGTATGATATTTCTTCTTCTAACATGGGAGCCTAAACTCGTGATGTCACCCCTCTCCATCTTAGGGCATATTCTTTAAAGCTTTCAACAGCTTTCATCCTTATTCTTTGAATATATTGACATTTTAGGGCTAAGCCTTTAACCATATCGATATTACCCTACAAAGGCGTCAGCTAGATCGACCCACCTCTTGATCTGTTCTCGATTTAAACGATTATACCATACTACAGCTGGCCCAATATGACTATCATGGAAGTAATGAATCAACAGATTATCATCATTTAAGTACCATTCCATATTTCTTCAAAACATTTTTAGACGAATTTGGGGACAATTGGTGTCATCATATTTCTCAAAATTAGGCACCCTAAATTCATGTGGGATGACCAATCAGGGACCAAGCTGAGTTCTTAATGTAAGCATATACAAAACCTTCAATAGAGAAGATAATAAATAACCTTATTGTGTTGTCCCGATCTAGGAAATGATATCATGTATTACTCCCGAATTGATAAGTATAGATGCAATAAGAAAGAATGAAATATGATTAGTATATGGTAGAAAATGATATAATGGAAATGGAAATGAGATGAAATACGTAAGGATAGAAGTAGAGTTGTTGCAGTAGTTAATAGATGTAATGGTGGCCTTCAATGGATGTTGATGATGGCTTGATGTTGTTGTAGAAACGACAATGGAAGATGGTTGAAAGAATGATAATGGAAGATGATAAAGGAATAATATCTTAATTAAGTTAAAAAAGAAACTATACTAAAGAGTATAGCCTCAACCTTTATAAACTTAATAAAGGGGTGATGAGTAGGACTTAAACCCATTAGATATATGATCTAGAAATTATAAGTATCAAAGTGAACTGAATGACACCATGAGTATAAAAATTATACTTTCTTAATTGATATAGTTCTCAAAGAACTTTGAAGAGAGATTTAACTCACAAAGAAAGTTTATAAAATGATTGATGTTTACAAATGATGAAAGCCTTACTATTTATAGGAATTGAAAGGCTTGGTCGAATAGTTAGGTGTTGTTTCGACCAAAATACATAACTTAATGAATGTACGGTTTGTGAAAATTTCACTTGGGACATATTTGAAGTACTCTGATGGGTGATGATGATGGTGCAGCTCCCCAGCTGAATTGAATAGCCTAGCTAGATCAAATGTATAGCTCAAGTCAGCTATGAGCATGGAGTGCAGCTGACAACTTTTTCTCCAAATTGATCTATAGCTTCCCCATAGTTGTCTTAGTCATGTTCCCATAGCTATTGACTCCATTTACTAGCTTAAGTTAGCTCCGAATATGTGGCCGCCTATGTACCTTAACAAAGAAAAATAATACAAGTTAAGTAATTCAATTATTAAACATATAATATAAAGATGTGGACTATAGGTTATAGTAATAACTCATGCATCATATGATAATGAATGAATATTATTATTATAACTTTTGATTATATGCATGAATATCAATCAATCATGAAAAGTATAGGACATAATGAATGAATACACATGTTATGATAATTCAAGTGTTGAAACATTTTGATGTTTCGATATAACAAATAGAATATAAATGATTTTAAGATTTTATATCCGATTTCAAATATTCGAATATTAAAAATATTACTCCAAGTTTTCAAATGTCAATTTTAATCCTTACGTAAATGTAAAATTGTGTATGGGTCTTAATATTTTTAAAACAATTTTTACAAAGTATTTTGAACCTTAATCGAGCCAAAAATAATTTTTACAAAGGAATGTACCGATACACTCTTGAATGTATTGATACACACCCAACATCGAATGCATTTTATGACCGATAAACATCCAATGCATCGATACACTTCTGGCTCTATTGAAACATCAAATGTAATTAGTGTACCGATACACCTAGTGTGTACCGGTACACCTAGTGTGTACCGGTACACTCGGTCATATAACGGTCGAAATATTTGAATTTTACACACAGTGTACCGATACACCTTGAGAGTGTACCGATACATATATGCTCCCAACAGATTTTTTAAATGGTTTTCACACCATAACAACTCTATTAACTTCACCAATGATCCCCAACGTTCAGAATCATTCCATGGTGTATATAAACAAGTTCTGAAGCCATTGATCAACAAGAATTGTGCGAGAAACAAAGAGAAAGTCTTAAACATCAAGTTGGAGCAATTCAAGCCAATTTTCATTCAATATTCATTTTGTTTTCAAGAAAACTACTTGTACTCAATTGTATTCATTCGTGAGTGTTCTTTCTTTGTTCTAGAATTGTGAAAACATCTTGCCTTGTGAAGTTTTTCTGTAAGTTTGCAAATTTGTGTATTTCTCTTTGAGAGAGAGTGTTCTCAAGAATTTGGGGTATAATTCTTGAGGGAGTTGTAAGGTTACTCTTTGTCCTTAAAATAAAGAACAAATTAGTGAATTTGTTGGAAAATCCTTAGTGTGGATAGCTAAGGTGGTGGACGTAGACTTTGGTTGAGAAAGTCGAACCACTCTAAAGCGCTGTACAAATTTTCTATTTTCTGCAAAAGCTTCCACCAAAATTTTTATTTCCAATTCACTCATTCTCTTGGCTATTTCGTCGATCGATTAACTCAACATCAAGTATAGTCTAATATGCAAATGTATGATCATAATAATATATAGTGCATAAATGAGTAAATATAAGATAAAGTAAGGTAGAACTCCCTTAGATTGAGCTTGATGGATCTTCAATGATGTGAGTATGTCATGAAGAAAGGTGGTGCTAGACAGGATCACATAATTCCCCTTTTTTTAGGCGATTTGTCCTCAAATCGAAGTAGGTTTTCATTGAAGACCTTTTTGATGTAGGGATGATTGAATCATTATGTTCTCCTTGAGAAGATGTTCCCTATGAAATGTTCAACCTCATTGTTCCATATCGTTTGTGTTTATTTGATTCAACATATCTCTGTGTAAAGACTTGCGTCTCTTGGAGTCCTCATTTATGTCCCTTGGAAACATCATATCTTTCATTGATGAAGCATGTCTTTTGAAAAATATATTTGCTTGAAACAACACGTCCTTTGGAGAAGGTATATAACTCTTCGTCTTTTTCCTTTGAATGATCATGATGGTTGGTGAAAAGTCTTAACCTTTTAAATCATTCAAGTAGGTAGGTCACTTCAACTCCTTTGTATTGTTTTGAAACATCATGCCCTTTTGTAAAAGCACTAATTTCTTTAATGTCTCCTTGGTGTTGTTTGTAACCAACATTTCCTTTGGTATAAGGATGTGTCTTTTGAACTTTACCTTGATTTAAAACATCATATTCATTGGTGAAGTGACTTGTCCTTTGAACTACTACTTGGCTTGAAACATTATATCTTTTGGAAAAGGTACTTATCCCTTCAACTTCTCTTTGGTGATGGTTGGAAACATCATGTGCTTTTGCCTTTGTATCTTTACAAATGACCACCTTTGATTTAATAGAAACAACCATTAAAGAGCTAGACATGGTAGGAATTTTTTTTGAATCATCTTCTTTGTTTCCTCTCATGTTCCGGTGCAACTCTTTCTCAAACTTATATCTACTTTCATTTCCTACAACCACAATCAGATTAGTAGAAAATAAAATCAATTCCAAAAGACTAAAGAAAACAAACCCATTAATGCTTATGAATGGAAGTAAACGCTTGTTCTTGATGGAAAATTGTATTGGTTCATCCTTTAAAACTTCTTTATTAAAACATGTTTGTTGTTTGATAATATTTATGATTGGATCATCCCTTGAAGTCTTTTCATTATTCTGCATCAAAGAAAATCAAGAATAGGAGAAAAAGAATCGTTAGATAAAATTGGTTGTTCATCATTCTTCTTGTCTCCAAATTCATTCTTTCCAATTCTCTTATTTACAACCCCAATGTTTTCTGCATTTTCAACTCCAATGTTTTGTTCAACTTCAAAATGCTTTTATTCATTTGAATTTTCCTCCAAACGTTCTCCTTCAATTACATTGTATTTAAGTTGCTCTTTCTTTGCTTCAATGTTTTCCTCAATGTGTTTTGATCTTCATTTACTCGGCTAGGGGATAGTGGAGTCACGATGACTTTTTTTCATTGTGGTAGAATGAATACCGGTTTGTAAAGCCATCATGGATAGTCTGTTTATAAAATTGACATGGCCTCCCCAAGAGTAAATAACTCGTACTAATAGGCACCACATCACATAGAATCTTGTCTTCGTACCTTCTGATTGAGAATGGCACAAATACTTATTCAATGACCTTCAACTCTTCCTCTTCGTTCAACCATTGTAATTCATATGGGCTGGAATGTTTGATCGTTGTAAGCCCAATCTTTTCTGCCATATATTTTCTTGCAATGTTTTTACAACTTCCTCCGTCGATAACTATAAGACACACTTTACCATATACATGGCAACGAGTGTGAAATGTGTTTGTTCTTTGTTGTTTGTCCTCCAATGTTTGAAAAAATGAAAGATGACACAACAATGTTAGTATAAAATAAAGAAAATTAAAACCTCACCAGCACACTCACAAAGCCTTACAATCTTCACTCCAAAGAAAGTAGATTATCACTCTACTCACGCTCGTGTTTGCTCTCAGGAATATATGTTTTGCTTTTGAAAGAACTAACTCAAGATTATGATAGGTAATTTTTAACTTGTTGCATCACTGCAATGATGGGTTATGAATAAAAATGGAAATAGAAAGTTAAGAACAAAAGGGTTATAAAAGAAAAGAAGAAAGGAATAGAAATAAGAAAAGGTTTGGATAAGAAAGAAAGAAAAGAAAAAGGTGACTTACAACCCAAGAACAATACTTACAACCCAAGAACAATACTTACAACCTTTCCTTTCTAAGACACAATAAGGTTATCTCTTCAATATGGTTATTTTTTGATAGACTTTCACCGCTCTTGTCTTGACTTGTAATGCACTTTACTTTTGTCTTTTCTTGTTGGAAATTTCTTTCTTTTTGCCTTTTCTTCTTTTGTGCTTTTCTCTTTTTTTTTAAACTCTTTGATTGATATAGGAGCCTTTTTTTTCCTTTTCTTTTTTCTTTTTGCTTTGCACGCCAATGTACTTGCTTGTCACTTCCAGCTATTCTCTAAATATCGCTTGATGTAAGCCTATCCAAACCTTTCAATGGAGAATACAATAGATAGCCTTATTGTGTTGTCCCGATCTAGGAAATGATAACAAGTATTGTTCCCGAATTGATAAGTTTGGCTGCAATAAAAAGAATGAAATATGATTAGTATATGGTTGATAATGATAGAATGGAAATGTAAATGAGATAAAATAAGTAAGGATAGAAGTAGAGTTGTTGTGGTAGTTGATAGATGTAATGGTGGCCTTCAATGGATATTGATAATGACTTGATTTTGTTGTGGAAACGAAAATGGAAGATGGTTAAAAGAATGATAATGGAAGATGATAAAGCAATAATATCTTAATCAAGTTAAAGAAGAAACTATAGTAAAGAGTATATCCCCAGCCTTTATAAACTTAATAAAGGGGTGGTGAGTAGGAATTAAACCCACTAGATATATGATCTAGGAATTATAAGTATCAAAGTGAAGTGAATGATGCCACAAGTATAAAAATTATACTTGCTTAATCGATATTGTTCTCAAAGAACTTTGAAGAGAGATTTAACTCACAAAGAAAGTTTATAAAATGATTGATGTTTACAAATAATGAAAGCCTTCATATTTATAGGAATTGAAAGGCTTGGCTGAGTAGTTAGGTGTTGTTTCAGCAAAATACTTAACTTAATGAATGTACATAACTTATTAAATGAATCCGTACGTCTATAGGCCTTGTGTTGGTTCGGCTAACTCTTCAAAAAGGGTATGATGACTCGACTAGGATGAATGAACCTCTCCTTTGGCCAAATATTCTTGTACTTGTTCATTTTGGCACCAAACTCTCCATATGATTGTATGTGTGTGTCGCCAAATAGTCACCTTGGTGTTCCTCAAGTCTTTTCTTAAATTAGGCCTCCTTTGGCGAAAGGTAAGGCATATTTATGGACAACAAATTTCACGAAAGGTAACAATGTTTGGAAGGTAACCTTTCATGAATGAGCTAGTTCCAAAGTGTTTGAGCTAAAAGTGAGATGGCAATAGGTGAGTTGTATAATGATAAGTCTTTTAGCAGCTCATTGTGAAAAGTCATCCCTTGGAAAGGAACCTCTTCGCGAAAAGGTACGATTTTTGAAAATTTGACTTGGCCCATATTTGAAGTTCTCTGATGGGTGATGATGATAATTCATCTCCCCAATTGAATTATGTAGCCTAGCTAGCTCAACAGTCCAGCTCAAGTCAGCTATGAGCTCGGAGTGCAGTTGACAACTTTTCTCCAAATTGGTCATTAGCTTCCCCGAAGTTGTCCTAGCCATGTTCCCATGGATTTGGAGTCCATTTACTAGCTTAAGTCAACTCCCAATATGTGGTCGCCTATGTACCTTAACAAAGAAACATAATCTAAGTTACGTATTTCAATTAATAAACATATAATATAAAGATGTGAACTATAGGTTCTAATAATAACTCATGCATCATATGATAATGAATGAATATTATTATTATAACTATAGATTATATGCATGAATATCAATCAATGATGCAAAGCATAGGACATAATGAATGAATGTTCATGTTATGATAATTCAAGTATAGTCTAATATGCAAATGTATGCTCATAATAATATATAGTGTATAAATGAGTAAATATAAGATAAAGTAAACTAGAACTCCCTTAGATTGAACTTGATGGATCTTCAATGATGTGAGTATGTCATGAAGAATGTTGGTGCTAGACAGGATCACATGAGTTCTCTCACTTCTATTTCTTTGTGGGAGGCATTAACATTTTTCGTAGCTCCAACTTCTTCCTTCAACCTCTTGAATTTATCTTCAAATTACTCATGATTAATGAGGCTCTTCCCTAGGTTTGAGTGGGATGCTCCAGGGTAGGTTATCATTCTTGACGCATTAGTCTGATAACACTGATATCCTTTATCAGCTATTTTCTCTCTATCACTAGCCTTGGTTGCCATCATCTAGATCATTTGGTTTGATACATCTTGATGCTTGATTCATCATATCTTGTTGTAACCTAGTCAACTGCTTTTGCAACATTATGATGTGTAGACGAAGAGCATTTTTTAGATCAGTCATGAAATTAGGGATTTAAATAGTCGTTCGTTATTGTAATAGCGCTTGCTATATAACAAAAATGGTGTCGTCTAAAATTATTATTGTATTATCGTGATACCCTCAATTACTAAATAGAGTTCGTTATGCTAGGAATCATGATAAATGCAACATAACTAAAAACGCGACAGAAATCACAACTTAAATCCTTATATGAGACAATAAATATAACAAAGTCCCCTCCAGCATCTAACATAAAAGATAAATGCATAAAAACAATTTTGAAAGATTATATGAAGATTGAAGAGTCAAATCCATTGCAAGCCAAACTACTTAAGGTGGTTTGGTGGTGCACCAGGAACCTCATAATGCGGTGAAAACGAGACGGTTCACATCTGAAGGTAGCCGTTAGCTCAATGAGAATCATGGGACTTCCATGGTTGTCGATAGCATCAAAGATCCCGAGTTCGATGACACATTTAACTACTGCCATCTTAACATATCCAAATACATAATTCCATATATTAACTTCTGCTTTATCAACTTATTTCCCTCTCACTTGTATATCTCCCAACTCCATCCTTCTCTCTTTGAAATCCTAGAAAACTAACAAAAATTTTGATGGAGAAAAAGGCTTTATTGGACCTTCATAAATAGGAGCAAAGAGTATCTCTTTCAGAATTTTTAAACAGTCAAGATCTAAAGATAATGACAACTTACTTTATAATGATCATAATTCACCTTGGAATCATTATTCATTGCACTACAAACTATGTTTTGTTTAACGCTCTCTAATTTTTTTTCTTCCTTTTATATTTATAAAATAATGAAAGCGTCAAGTTCTAGCCAACAATGGTTAAATAAATGGATTATCAAAGCTTTTATGTCTATAATGTGTTTTGTTTTTGCCATTTTCCTTATTGTTTTCTTTATCTCCTTCAATAGCATTGTAACTACTGTTCGTATCCTATTCGATTTGACGTATTATTATTATTTATATCATATCATATCATATCCGCATGACAATTACTTATACACCAACCTGAAATTTTGTTTTCTACAAATAAAAGTAGAATACTAACAAATATCTTTATTATAAATTAAAAGAAAATACATTTATGTATCAAATACTTGTAAATCTGCATCAACATAAATGCAAAAAAAAAAAAAGCCTAGTGCACACAAAATATCCTAATGACTACAGAAATTTAGACCATAAGCTCAACCATCCCTAGGAGACCTAATGTTTATCTATACAAAACCATCTCTCAACTCATAAATCCTCCTTCATTGTCGGCACAAGTATCAGAAAATCAAAACTAACTTCATCATCTATTTCCTCAATTTTCAACAAAATCTATTTGTTACATCATTTCACTACAAAAAGAACAACTCATTTTATCCTCAAACTCTTTGTTTTATACAACTCTGGATTTTGTAACCACCCTCCAACTTTCGAATGTATAAGCTGCAATGCGACTATATGCAACCACCGACAGCAATCGGATTCCAATTTCGTTTAATCTACAACTTCAAAGAATAGAACCTGTGGCTGGAAGCGCCCTTGCTCACACGTAGTAACAACATCAGCCCAGCTACCGATCACCTGGACATCTAAAGTCATATTGTAACACTGGCATGGATGACATATTCCATAAAATATAACACTTACTTACCTTGACAATTTCGTCATCATACATAATCCACCTTCCACGCTTATGACTATAGGCAAAACAGTGATAGTGTTGCCTGTAATAGCAAATCTGAGAGTTTCAAAATAAAACCTTAGAAAGACAATGTTCAACATTCACCCCCTTTCTGCGTTTTAAATTTTGTAGAATGCAAATACGTACCACTGAGACTAGATTATGCTTAATTTTCGGACCGAGACCATCATAGAGGACACTAACATCTATTTCAGAGTTCAAGGCAGCCAGTGTTGCTGCTATGTCATCACCACTTTCAAAAGTTTTCTGCTAATCAAGAACTGCAAGACCAAAAATGACAATGGATCACCCACAAGTGTTGCAATGAAAATTTCATATACTGCACAGACAACACATGGGTCTCCCACATGAACATGATCTGATGTCGATATCCGCAAGAATTCATCACGGAACCATCTCAAGTGCCACAACGACAGAGGTTACACCAAGAGCAAGCAAGTTAGCAAGAGAAATTACATATAAAGTTAAGTTCAAGAACCGTAGGCCTATAGAGACCATTTCACTCTTACAGGAAGCAACCAACCTGTATTATGACATTCAGAAAGCAATTGTATTGACCAACTTCATTCTGGAGGCCAGTACCAAGGACATCGGTTTCATTCAAACCCTCATTGGAGAGGTCATTTGGTGAAACACTATGGTCGTTTACTTGCAAAGGTGCTCTTTGTGCTTGGTATGTGTCTGAAAAATAAATAAATAACAGGTTAAAAAGCTGCTGAAGTAGCCAAACTATTCAATGAAACTGAAAACAACAAACTTAACACCATGTATATACATACACAAAAAAAGTTTTGGTTTCCCGGCCAAGTTGCAATAAATCCTAAAGAAGAATGCTACAGAACTGAATATAAAAACTACAGAAATCAATATGCAAGGAAAAAAATTGCTACTTTAGGTAAAATTTGTACGTGTCTAAATATGAAATTTATTTCAACATGTATTGTATCATCAATGTGAAAATATATGTGCAACTAAACAATAGGCTGCCAAAAACACTGATATATACAACACAACAGTTGAGCCTTAACTACCTAGTTAAATACTGATGCATACCCAGACAGTTCACCATCCAAAACTTAGTCCATCAGACAATCAGAGAGATGACTCCAATACATAACCGTTGTAACAATTACCCAGTAAAAGAACTTTCAACATGTTAGTGTCGACAGTCTCGACACAGACAGCAGAAGAGCAGTACCTAATGATGCAAAATATTCCTTAATTAGATGAAACCAAAATCCTCTTTTCCACTAAAAAATTCATAGGTGAAATCATTTTAACGTTTTTTCATAAGATGCTACTGAGAAGATGGTTGCTCAAGAAAAATCATCAGACACACACCACAACAGTTCTTTTATGTTCAAAAAGTACAACTGGCTCATCTCAAGACACACAATGGCAAACATAATGCTTGAAAGGGTAGCATAACCAATAAGAAGCATGTATAAGTATATGCAATAAGAACATTACCAAGGCTTTGCAGAGCATCCTTCTCAAGGTCAGCTTGGAACCTTTCTTCATCATCTTCCTGAGCTTGCGGCTATCTTAATGTCTTTGTATCACCTTCTCCGCAAATAGGAGCAACTGGTCTCACAAAGTACCCTTGTCAACTTGGTTTATATAATATGAAAAAATAAAATCTGAAAAATAACTCATATAACAAGGACATAATACAGACATGCAGACAAACATCAGAAGATAAATTCATTGAAAATAAACCAATACTACATGAAGAATAGAATCAGACAACATGAGAACATGCATGTAAACCTGATAATGGTATCAGATAAATGGAACAGTTCCAGCTCAAGCTATATTCCTGTTAAACCACTGATATGAATTATCAAGATAACTTTTGTTTCAATATAACTTCGTGAACATTACTGTAAAAAATATAGAAGAGGCTACTCAGAAGATGGTTGCTCAAGAAAAATCATCAGACACACACTACAGCAGTTCTTTTATGCTCAAAAAGTACAACTGGCTCATCTCAAGACTCACAATGGCAAACATAATGCTTGAAAGGGTAGCATAACCAATAAGAAGCATGTATAAGTAATATGCAGTAAGAAAACTACCAAGGCTTTGCAGAGCATCATTCTCAAGGTCAGCTTGGAACCTTCATAATCTTCCCGAGCTTGCAGTTGTCTTAAAGTCTTTGTATCACCTTCTTCGGAAATAGGAGCAGCTGGTTTCACAAAGTACCCATGTCAACTTAGTTTATTTAATATGAAAAAATAAAATCTGAAAAATACTTAATATAACAAAGACATAATACAGACATGCAGACATACATCAGAAGAGAAATTCATTGAAAATAAACCAATACTATATGAAGAATAACATCAGACAACTTGAGAACATGCATGTAAACCTGATAATGGTATCTGATAAATTGAAAAGTTCCAGCTCAAGCTATGTCCGTTAAGCCACTTATATGAAGCATCAAGATATCTTTTGTTTCAATATGACTTCGTGAACAGTACTATAAAAATATAGAAAGCACTTAAAAGATGTCCAGTTTAATTTTCTATATTAATCCTCCATGCCACAGAAATTTCTTGGATGTGATTTTTTTCATGAACATTAATTCAGACATCCAGGTATCATGTTATTTAAAGATAAGACTCCAGTGCAGACATGAACATGTTGAATAAAATGAGCAGTTCAACATCAAGACATTATCATGAAAATCCAGTTCTGCTTCTGCTTTGAAGGGACCCATACAGAAGAAAGTAAATTAATTCTCCTTTTTTCCTGTCACCATAAAAGAAGCGAGAAAGAAAACACAACTGACAGTTGCGACAGTTTAAATCTAAACCCTCTTTCAATTACCATAGAACCATTTGCCTAGATCTAATATAACATTCTAGCATGGAAAGTGTAACAGCTTTCCAGCACAACAGAGCACTAAAACATAACACTCCACCACAACAAGCACAGAGAAAACTTTACCACTGTCCGTGGGGATACCATCAACAAATCTAACTTGCTCTTCTACATGGAAATGAAAACTTCCAAATTGAATGCTTTCCTTCTCACTACTTGACATTTTCCATCAAGATATCTGTTGGAACTCTTATGTCGGCTACTTTTTCTTACTGTCTGCCATTCACTAGTATCATCCTCAACTCTTATGTCCTCTTGTTGTTTCAAATTCAATTCATCACTATTCAGAGAAACAACTTCAGAACCTAGATGATCTCCATCAGAAACAATTGCCAAAGAACTGCAAGAAAACATGCATGAAAATGCACCTTAACAGGAATCTTCGTCAAAAAGTATCAATAACAGTTATATGAGGGCAGAAAACTTTGAAATCATAAATGACACTGCAAATTCAGAGAAGGCGGAAAAAACATACACTTGCTCTGCAGTCTCATCATTAAGTATATGCAGCTCATTTTCACCAGAAGCCTGAAAGAGTAAGAAAACATTAGATCTTCACAATAGAATATAAACAAAGTTAACTAACAGCTAAATTATCAGGGGAAAAATGTAAAACATACCTTTGACTCCTTGGATTTTCGGAACTCCTTGTTCTTTTTCTTATCCTTGCTTTTCTTTTGTGAATTTCTGGAGTTATCATTTCCCCCTTGAATACCCTTCTTAGAGTCACGTGCAAGCTCTGCTAAAAACGCTTCTCTTGCAGCATCAGACTTCTCGGTGGCAACTTTTTCGGCCAGACCCTCCATGTGTACCTAAATTTTAAATTAATTAATATAAAAGTAGAAAGATCAGGATATATACATTTGGTTTTGAATAAATAAAACACCACACAAAAATCAACTGATTTATTCCATACCCTTAAGTATGATTTCACTAAAGGAAACAATATTAATCGATAATCATAGGCAGACACTGGTTCAAGTCCAACTTCCAATTGCTTCATCCCAGTAACATTACGCATAATTCTTGCATCAACTTTGCTAAGCTGCATTACAAAATAGAACTGTAAAGAATGGCAAGTTAAGAGTCATTTTTTATTTAGAAGTTGCAAATAAAGTAAAAGACATCCACTGATACTTGTTCCTTCTGTATCTGAAGGGCAACCTCTATGCAGGTGTCCGCTTGATGCAGATAATCCTTAGCTCCCCAGTCATCATCTTTGCCAGATTCCAAATTAAATAACTGAGCTTCTGCTTCTTTTAAAACATTAGATATAGCCTCCACCTCAAAGCTTGTGCTGAGGAACATAGCAACATTTTTTTCAAGTTCATTTTGCTTCCTAAGGACAGACTCATAGCTTCTATGCACAAATTCTGTGGATGTATCCCTCTTCTTACCTTCTTCAAGACAGATCCTCCACAGCCTGCAGTGCTTCCTCATAGCTTATATGATCACATTTTCTCTCACCGAGACTTTGTAGGTGATAAAACTCCTTCTCCAGCTACTGAAAGATCTCAAATCCTTGCTTTGTTTTCTCTTCTTTTATGCGTATCCACCACGCTAATTGAACCCCACATGACGGGCCAGAAAAAATCCAGGACAGTATAGCATCAGCCTGACTAGCATCAGGCAATAAATGTTCATCCAGGAGGAGACATGAAGCATCTGCACTGAGAATAATCTTCTCTTTACCCTCAAGAACCTGAGTGGCACCATTCACATCATCGACAGGAGCATCCTTCTCAGAATATCTATCCAGACCACAAAAATGAGATATATCATGCAATAATTTGAAGATTTCTCTAAGTTGCGTAGCTCCCAAAAAACAAATGCACAAGGGACTTCGATGTACACCATAATCCAGAAGCTGAGAACCGGAAACCATACTCTGCAAAGCATCAATTGTGAATTGTATCACCTTGTTAAGATTGCTGGCAGCAAGGTAGTTATGTATAATAAGAAGTTCAAATGTAGCACCGATTCTTTCAAGCAACTTTGAACACTCAACATCATCCACTGTTGGCCACCCATCCACAAGTTGACGTGCTGTTCTTTTAACTTCCGAATCATCAAATTTAGACCAGTTATCTATTAGTTTAACTGCCACAGAAATATCCAGGAGATCCCAAGAACAGTTAAGGAGCATATTTAACCACTCATTAACAACACTCTGGCAAAACGGCCTGCATTTTAGGGATGAGTTTCCCCATATGTTCCTGAATAACATGCTTCACATGAGACTGTGAATCCACAAACTTCTCAGTACACCTACAGCAAGTCCAAAACATCCAATTCTTATTAACCTCGGCAAATGCCAAAGCCTCTGAGAATATCTCACCCGCCAGTCCATGTTTCAACAAGCCAAAATATGCTTTGAGATCACTAATCCTAATCCTAAGCAAATCTTTCTTCGAGTCAAGACTCATTGAATTCCAAAATGATCGAACCAAATCTCTCCTTTCAGATGTAGAACCATTCTTCCTCCTTTTATCTGCTCCTCCTCTTTGTCCACCTACAGAAGATCCAGCCCTCTGTCTCTGGCGCCTCTGCAAAAGTGAAGAAGAATGGGCCGGGTCAGACTTCTTCTGTTGCAAGAACCTAGCAGCAGCAACTCCAGCCTCAATCTCTTTCCTTCTTTCTTCTGGCGTCTTTGTATCTTTGTTAATCTCATCGAGTTATAGTATCTGTCTACTGGCTTCCATAGGATCATCCGCACTTTCATAACCGGAAAGAACCTAAAGCACTCTTATCCACTCCCAATATTCTTTAACCAAGCATAAATTGAAGGTACGTGCAAAATTCTCGCCTCCGGGGTTGGTATTTTCTGTTGACTCTCTTCTTGTAAGTTTTCTTTGGTGGGATCCACCGGAATCTCAATGGCCCATCCGCGTTCGCATTCTTGAATCACTTCTTGAAACTCTTTTACATCCCTGGCATATTCATACAGTAAATTCGCATGACCATGAGCAAATTCGATCGAGTTTGGAGATAATTCCGCAACCTCTTGGCCGAATCGATCGCGTTCTTTATATACCGGTTCTTGGCGTTACAATCATCGATGAAGGAGGCCGCTTTTTTGCAGACCGTGCTTTGATCGCGGTGGATTAGCGCCGCGTGAGCCGAGTTCTCGTGACGAGCACACAAATCTTTCATCAACCAAAGGGTTCTAGTATGGTTTCCACGTCAGAGCACCGTTAGGGCTCGCCCGCACTCCAACTGAAACGCAGCATAAGACGAACCGTCATCGGGTTCTGACGGAGGCGCCAATACCTCGATCTTGGTGTTATTGTCACTCAGCTCGGCCGCCTGTTTTACTCGTGGAGAAGCGTTCTTCTTTCTGCGCCCCATCTACTTTAATCTCTCTTTCCAGCGATTCACCGGAAAACAATGATGGCGGGAATTGAAGCGACGATCAGAGTGTAACACCTAATTTAGGGGTCAAATTATAAGATTTTGTAATATGAGGGTTATGGTGTAATTTGACGAAATTTTAGGGATATAACCCCAAATTTTACTATTTTAATTACCCAATGAAAAATAAATATCGATCGATTAACCCCAAATTATCAAAACACCAAAATCAAAATCCCTAACCCCAAATTCATTCCTACTAAACCCCTTTACTACCGTATTATGTCATCGTCCGGCCACCCCAGCTCGAGCCACCGCCACCAAAAGACTCACCGTCGAACGGTGAACAAAACCCGACCACCTTCCTATCGTGAAACGTTGTCGGCAGTCGTGAATCGAAGACCAAAGTATCGACTAAAACCATCGGTCGTCATTTGTTTTATGTCGATTCTGGCAGTTCTAGCCATCGGTGAGTCTCACCACCCTTCTCGTCGTGCTCCCTGGTCAGTTCTGCTCAAAACCCGACCGCTGGGTCACGTCAACGCCGCTGATTTACCTTCGTCGCCGGTGTAGTAAGTGTTTCGACCATTTTCTTTATTTTCGATGGATTTTTGGGATGATGTTGGCTAATGTATTGATTGAAATTGGGTATTTAGAGTTGTAGGAGAAATCGGCTGGTGATCTCGCTCTGTTTTTCCGCCACACACACCGCCTCTCGCGCATGGGGCTTTTTTTTTCCTGGGGAAAATTCCTGAACCGGGTCAACCAATCTGTCTGACCCGACCCGCCTGGTCTGGTCAAGTCACCGAGTCAACTCGTCCGAGTTAACCCGTCTGAGTCAATTCAGTTTGAGTCAACCCGTCAGAGTCAACTCGTCCGAGTCAACCCTTTGACTTTGATCGTTGACTTTAAGCATTGACTTTAACACGTTGACTTTGACCATTGAATTCAAGTTCGAGGGCAATCGAATGTAGTTTAAATGGTCGATTGATATGACACGGAAATCGATGTAATACATTTCTACCTGTTTCATGCTTTATGGAAGACGTTAGTATTGATTCCTGCATGGATAAGCATAATTGGTCACATGTATGCAGTGATTATTTCCTAAACTTGATCTGAATACTATAAAAAGTCGGTAACCAAATATGACTTATATGGCTCGCTTAAGAAAGTGGAAGATCAATCGGAAATAATAATAATAAACTCAGTGATTCAATAATGAATGAATTGACTTCAAGATCCGTAATTTTGATTAATTTCTTTTAAGGTTAAATATCATGAATATTTGGATAAGATGTTACCTAAAATATCCCTAAGGGGTAAAATTATGAAAATGCCCTTATACTAAAAAAGGACCAAGACTTTTCCTAGTGGTGAAATTAACCTCCAGTGAGCAAATGAGCAAAGTACTCTGAGCTATAATGGAACTGGAATACTTTCAAGCCTAAGTTACTCGAAGTAATGTCACTGACGGAATTGAATGAAATTACGATAATACCCTTAAAGAGTAAAAAAGCAATATGGATAACTATGATAATATAGACGACCTCAGAACTCATATTTTGATTCACTTAAACCTTGGAATCATCAATTTAAATTCCAGATCTATATTGGATTTATAGAAATTCCCCTAAAGTGTAAAATGAGCAAAATGCCCCTAAAGTGTAAAATGACCTAAAGTATTTCCAAGCCCAGGAATGACTAATGCACTCAAGATCTGAAATGAATAAATCAACCTCGAATACCAATATGACTATATTATTTGACCAAGTTAAACGAAATGGAAGCAAAGTATGTATTCGAATTTGCAAAAATGACCCAATTACTTAGGAAACTCCTAAGCGACCAAGATAAATTTGAATACTAATTGAATTAAGTACCCCGATGACCTTGAATTAAGTGAATAACTTGGATAAGTCTGGAAACACCGCCGATCTTATATGATGTACTGTCTATATGGGTTATGAACCATGAATTAAAGTACGTTAACAATTCCTGATATTGTTGCAATGTGTAAATGAAATAAAGACCATTGGAATATATGTTCGTCTCTTTAAGATATATTCAGCGATAATTCTGTAGGTGATCTATGGACAAGAATTGTTAGTACTAAAGAGTGAATATCTTAGAAGGGCAACGAAAGAACCGATCAACATGCATCAATTTGGGGAGTTGTTCAACTCGAGTTATTTCGATAATTCGATAGATTGAAACAGATTGTAAATGTTCTGAACCTTCATTTCTCCCTTATCAGCTCAAATTATTCCGGTCATATCCGATCACCCAAATAACTCATATGAAAAGGATCCTGAATACCCCATTTGGTTCAATTGGACATAAAATCCTGATAATTCAATTCATAATCCTGAATACCTCTGATTGTTGAGTAATGGAATAACCCTCAGTAAATTTGAATTTAGAATTATTCTGTAAAAAGGTTCCTGAACACCTTCTTGATGCACTAGATCATAGCGGGATTCTAAGTTATCAACTTTAAATGCCTAATTAGTTCTATTAGTAATCGATTCCTTTCAATAGGATCTCGTTCCTGGAATTCGATCAAATTAAATAAATTTCATGTTTTCCTGATACTATTATGTGCTTCTGAAAAATACTTGGATCCTCTAGTGTGTTCCACATGTACTACTTGACGATTTTATATGTTTTGAAATGTGTTTTAACAAAATTATTGATTTACTAGTTTATGAACCATGGAAACATGCTATGTGTTCTCCGATTACGGTTTTTCACCTAAAAATATGAATTGTTCCCGATTTATGGAATCATGGAATTTACTGGTTTATGAACTATGGTTTCTTGTTTTCATGGGTTATACCCAAACTGTTTTATTGGGATACTATATGGGTAGACTGGATTATGGAGGTACAACTCTGATCAAGTTACTAAATCCTTACGGACCTAAGGTGATCATTGGGTAGGCTCTCAGGCCCCAAGTCACTCCCTTAGGTTAATAATGGGACTACTTATGGTGTATAGGTGTATATCAGTCATATGGATTATTTTATTATCACGATTATGACATATTACTGGATCATGATCCAGATATTACGATTTAGTGCTAAACTGATTTCTACATGATTTTTATATGGGTAGGATTCTGGAGTATGGAGGTTCAGCCTTGATCCAGCTGGTAAATCCTTACAGACATAAGGTGAACCTTGGTTAGGCTCTCGGGCCCCAAGACATTTCCTTAGGTTGGCTCCCTTTGTTGTGTGCTTAGGGTAAGCCCTTATGGATGCAGTTTTGGGGAACTACATAACGACGTTCGGTTGGAGGGTTCTACTATGATTTTGAAAATATGTTGTAAATCATTATTGTTCTAAAAAGATTTATATCTTTCACTGGTTTTGGTTGGAACACACTAGACATCATATTTGATCTACTGAAAAATTGATACTATGAATGTTTCTTATGAACTGAGATCTTCATGTCTTCTACTCAATGAACTACCAGTGGAACCCCATCTTATCCCGAAAACCTATATATATTTGTTTAAAAAAGGAAATTTCATGGCTTTTCATTTATCTGCGTATCCTGTAGCATCAATAGGTAGTTTTATATTACTAAGCTTCCCAAAGCTCATTATGTTACTGACCATTTTAGGTTAAAAGAATCATACTAGTGCAACCTCTGACATTAATAAGGAAGTTCCTCCAGCATTACTTGCAGAGTACGGTGCATAAGATTAGGGGAAGTAGGCACCCGTTTGGTCCAGGTCTTAAAAAATATCACCCGAATGTCGTTGTGTTCTCTTTTTCTTTCAGAAGGTAAGCTTTAGATTTAGGGTTATTGGGTGGGTTTTAGGCTAAAATAGGTTGGGATATGGGTTGCGGAAGATGAGAGGAAGATTATGGGGTCTTTCGACTCCTCCGACCACCGTGGACCGCCGTGAGCGCCGTAGCGGTGGCAAACTCTCTTTCTTCCCTTGGCTTGAAAATGAGGAAAATGAAAGTTTTCCCTAATTTTGGCCTTATTTTGGCCTTAAATACTAGGAACAACTATGTAGTTTTGATAGGGAGTGAGTATGTAATTTTATGTATGGGTTAATTGTATATTAGGTCCCTGCGCTATGTAATCTCACGATTTGGGTCATAAAATGAATTTTACATTATTTTGTTTCAAGCCTTTATCTTTTCATGTTATTGTTTTAGTCACTATCATATGGATTATACCATTTTCTTTTATGTTCGATTCTGGGTATAATATTTACAAACCTTTCATTTCAGTCACTACTTTGTATATGGCTACTCTTTGGTACAATTCCTATTTACCCTTTCAAATTTATGTTTCGTTCTGTTTTTGTCCCGAATAATATTTATGGGTTTATTGTGTTCCTAATGCTTGTATTGTATAGGATTTGCATTTTACACTTGAAATCTTACTTTGTTTCCATTTCTGCCAAGGTAATTGTTGTTTTGATGATTTAGTCCCTGTTTTTATTTAGCTTTATTATGGTTCTGACTATTCTGTTTTAAATTTAATTCTTCTATAATTTGATTTTTATTTTTTTCATTTTTATCATGTATTTATATTTATGTATGTTTTTATGTAAGTATATATTTATATATCATATTATATATGTATATATCTATTAAATGTTTCTTAACCCTTGTATATTTATATGTACATATTATTAAATTTTCTTTTATTTTGTTCGATATTGTTCATTTATTTTAATTTATAAAATGTTCACTGATCAATATTTTTACTTAAAAATAATAGATTTTGAATATGTTATTCGAATATTTTCAAGAACACTTATTCGTAAAATGAGCGGGAAAGCATCACTTGGTCATAGTGGTGCGATTCGATACAACATTTTTAACAAAATGGAAACTTGAAATAAATCTAGTTTATTTTACTAATTAAAATTTGTTTTTAAATGATCCAATGTGTTTTTATGTAGTAATTTATTTTACGCAAATATCGATTTTCCTTGTATATTCGGTAAGCATTTTTCCTAAATCAATGTAGAGTGAATATTCTTTAACAAATGAGAAATAGTTGAAATAGCATTCCCGATGGAGGATTGCAAATCTCAAAATTTCTTTTCAAGTTAAGGCATTTTCCTTAATAAATAATTCGAAGCAAATTAATTAAACTTCAATAAATGGATCATATTTTAATTTTATATTCGATTCATATTTTTCATCATTAGACAACATGTAAGCGATTAAGTACCAATTTTGGGCGCTATGGGGGTACTAATCCTTCCCCACGCGTAATCGACTTCTGGACCCGTCAAATTCGATTTTTGGTAAGCACAAACCAATTTTTTTGTCTTAAAAATTATTTTTCATTAAAATTGTTTTAAAAGACATTTTTAGGTATTTGACCTACCTAACTCAAAGGTCGATGGTGACTCCCTTTCAATTTAATTCAAATTAATTCATAAATCCATAATTTTTCAAGTTAAAGTCATAATTTTTTTTTTAAATAATATTTAATTGTTTTTTTTTCAAAAAATGGTTATGACAGCTTAGCGACTCTGCTGGAGACTTTTTTTAGAGAGTCGGGCTGTAAGTCACTTACACATTTTCGTTGTGATGGAAATTATGAGTTCGAGTCTATAGTTAGCTTATGATCCATTTATTGAAGTTCTTTTTCTAATTTCTTCGTTTCTTTAAATTTTCATACTAGCGTTACGATATATATATTCAACTTTGTCAAGGTTTTATCAAGCTTTTTCCTTGTTTTGTTTTCCTTTTGAGTCAAAAGTTTTGTACATTCCTCCTCACACACATCATGTTCATTTGCATGACATAAGCTCTAGACCCGAGCTTTAATCCAAATAAGTCGGGGTAAATGCTTTACTCTCGTAATAATTTATTCTTCGTATGAGTTTTAGCAAATAACTCGTGGGATATATACCTTATACCTTCGTAGGGATTTATTCCTCGTATGTGTATAAGGCAGTGAATCCCCTCGAATTGAACTCGCTCCGTTCAAAATCTGTAATGGGTGAGGATCGAAGATTTGATGGCCCAAGGGGGCACCAACAACAAGGAAAATCCAAGCACTCTTTCCTCATAGAGCCGAAACCATGCATATAGTGAACCATAGAATGGTCACCCTAGGTATAGTCATACCAATCCTCTGTCAGTCAATAGGTACCCAAAATAGGGGTACACAAAGGATGAGTGATTTTGAACCTTTTCTTTTTCGCTTTAAATTATGTTGAATAACAATATGCGGACTAGATACCATGCGGTTAAGATTAATTTCTTGAAAATAATCATTGTGGGTAGAAAGCATGTCTGGGTAGTCTAATAAAAGCATTATTGGGTAGATACCATGATTGATAGGTGTTATATTTATCTTTAAATAACATCTTTTAATTTTATTGATTATCTTTCCCGTACTAACTTATTTCTTTTTTTGTGTCATTTTCATCATTCTTTGCATTGCAGTTCATCAACATGACATAATGCAAAATTTTTATCCACAAGGGGATATTCAATAGAAAATTTTCACAAGAATAGATAAAAGTTTTCAATCAAGCAGTAACATAGACAAATATGCACCGAGAGCTAAAAGAAGTTCAGATAGTAGAAGAAGGAGACTTTCTCGAAGATCGTGCAACATTCAAGACTAGAATGATTATCCATTGATCCGAGGACTAATCAAGCAGTAAAGACTTATTTACAATCATTTTATTGCTAGTCATCAAGGAGCGACGCACTAACTTCAACACCGCCGGGGCATTAACGGAGTTAAGTTACAAAACACTTGAGGGGTATCATTTTCAAGGACAAAGATCTGAGACAAAGTAGTGATCCATTTCAGACTCAACATCTAAGCGAAAGCATGTCTGTAAAATGGACTACCTTGTAATGTGAAGGCTTTTATCTCTGGTGAAAATTGTTTTACGGTATTCATCGTTGGGATCAATCTTTTTGCATCTGTATTTGCATCTTTGCATTTTTCATATGCATTTCATTTTTTAATCATTTTCACATGCATCATTCATGAAAACATGGAATTAATTTGGGGAGGATTCTATGAAGCGGTCGTAATCATATGACACCACATTGAGAATAGAAGCAAGCTTCGAACAAGTAAAGGGAGAAGTTGAAATTAGTACGGTGGGAGCCTATTCAGTTAGTTGTAGGGTTGAGCCTTCCAAGATGATCCAAGCTAAAAGAGTTCCTATATCCTGAGGTTTATGATGTTGATGTCGTATACAGTTACCACATAGGAAGTTCCGAACATTCCGCTGAGAACTGTGGGGCATCGAAGCTAAAGGTCCAGAATCTCATTAATTCAGGGGCATGGATATTTGAAGAATGATGGGGCATTTTGATGCTAATCAAAAAGAGATCTTTGCATCTACTAGGAAGATCTTTTCACTTACATTAAAAGCATTGTTTTGTTTGATCTCGTTTTTGTTTTGTAAAACCAAAAATAAAACCTCCTGATTCTTTACCCAAAATAATTCATGGTCACTATCAAAAGACCAAATTTTGACATTACCTCTCTTTGAGACTTTGAAACATTGCCTTTATCTTTTCGAGGCACAAAAAGTCATACCCATACCTTTCGTTGAGCTAATAAAGTCACACCATCGTCTTCTTAGATGCAAAACCGACATTTTTTTCTACCAATAAAACCTGAAGGCATTGAGTACAAGATGTTCACTTGAACGTGAACCTTCCTACAATAAGAAATAACGTGGGGGCATCTCGCATCAATTTTCTGAAGATGAGCCTGAACAATTGAGACATGCTGAAAGAAAAAAGCGGAAAAAATGAAATTAATTCGAAATAATTCTATCATGCACTATCATACATTGTTTTCACATGAATAAAATTAATCCTGAAATTCTATCCCCCTAGGATACCTCTTCTGCAAGGACTTCTGTGTATAAAATGATGAACAACTTTCTTTCATTATCCCTTCACAAAAGGAGAAAATAAATATCCCTTGTGTCCCCATTTGAGCCTGAACTATATTTTGTTTTGATTCAACCCAAACCAAGGATCACCCTCCATACTGGGGGCAAGGTGAAGAAACTCTGGTCACATTAGTAGAGACCATCAATCCACATAATATACCCAAAGGTGAACTAAATGCAAAGTGCGAATATCAAATCAAGGCGAAGATAAAAGCTAAGAAAAAATCAAAGAAAAAAGAACAAAAGAAAGAAAAAGACAAGAAGCACTTGCAAAGAGTCCATCAAGTCAAATAACGCATCAAGCTTCAAATCATAAGATTGATCAAGAACAATCATTCCAGAATCAGTTCACTAGAAGATCATGGAACAGAGAAAATAAAGGACACATACGACCATATTCAAATCGAGCAAATCAAGATTAAAGACAACATAATGAATTGATCATTGGTTCAATAACCCTTAAACACTTATTTGAGCCTTTTATCCTTTTCTTTCATAACCGTGAACCATAGCCTACATTATGTGCCTTAAAAGTCCCTTCTAATTATACATGGATTTCTAAACAGAAGAGAATATCTTTAGATTTCATCCCATCCATCAGGATTAATATTTTATTTACAAAAGGTTTTCTAAAATCTTTAATGCATGATAGAGAAAAAATATAACAAAGGGGGCTCAAGACATAAATTTTGAATAACGTCTTGAAACCAAAGGAGAATTTGAGTTGAAAACTTGAAAAGGCGGCTCGAATATAAATACTGTACAGTTGTTGTATAGGAAACAATCTCACAAATCCATTGATAAGCATCGCACAACCCGAATATGCTCTAGAGAGTTGAGAACCTGAGAACACTGCCAGTAGATTAGCTTAAAAGTTACTCCACCAGATTAATGAACATCGAAGAAACGAGAATGCCAAATCTCGAACAAAGACAACATCCCGACACAACTTATCATTTCCTTACTGAACCATACCTCAAAAATAGCATTAATTTTGATACTTTTCAAATAGCTATAATTTATTTTGAAGGATTAAAAGTGTAATTAATTCTTTGATATCCAATGAACTCTTGTTTTATGATTTGTTTCAATTGAAAAACCTGGAAAGGAGCAATATTTTTCAAACTATCAATTAAACATTTTTCAAAATTCTTTTAATTGATATTTTTCAAATTTTGGAAAATAAAAGAAGAAGAAAATTTCAAGCAAGACAATCTCTCTGGAGTGGATCTTGGTAGTTGACACGTGGCTTTTAGACACAAAGCTTATGCTTAGAATCAGTGTTGAAGCAAAAAATTATGAATGTTAGGGCATTTTTAGAGGCTCATATCATCCAAGAGTACAATGTTATTGAATTGAGTGAACATCAACGATTCAGAATAATGTGAGACGACTGAAAGTAGTGAAAATGAATAGTGGAGCCCACTATATATGATTTTTGTCCATTATCACAACATACAGTTGCATCGTTTTGGTGATCACCCATGCATTAATGTTGGCAAGCCAAAACGTCCCACTTATATTCCTACTGAGTTTTATTGTTTGGTGTCCTTGCAACGCTATACAAAAAGCCTTGAACACCATGCAAAGAGCTTCCCTGGTTGAAAAATCTATACAGGAGCCACATGAAAATATGGACAAGTTGCCAAATGCTTGTGGGCGTCCTGGAGCTCCATAGTTCATCCTTTGTGTCTTACCTGATAATAAAATTCTGATTTCCATGAGTCTTGCCGAGTTTGGGATTATCACAGTGTATGGCTCCAACTAGGGTTAATGATCAGTACCTTACGAATTTGCTTCTAAATATCAATACAAAGCTTGGAAGACTAAATTCGATGTTAGTAATTGAGTAAACACCTTCAATTCCAGTTGTTTCTAAGGTTCCAACTATCATCCTTGGCATAGATATGCCTCATGGTTCTCAGGGGTAGTATGATATTTCAATCAATTATTGTGGTTGTTAACTCCATGCAATAGTCTTTGATTTCTCGCTACAGGGAAACTGTACGTACACAATCTCCGAAGCTTGAAATGATAGATTCTATTTTCAAACCATCTGGCAAAGATGATGATGGTAGCATGAGGGAAGCTCTACGGGATTTCTATACAGGTTCAGACAAAGGAATCCAAATTCATTAGGGGCAAAATTGGTTGGGGCAAGAAGAAATTGTCACGAGTCCAGATTTGCCAGGATGCACACTGGTGCAAACAAAGAATGTAGGCTACCCATGTAATCATTCCCACAATTGATCAAGAAAACATACATTAACACATAAATATATGTTACATGAAATTTGCATCTTAGCATCAAACATTCACCATCATGTGCAATAAAAACTTTGATTTTCCCTCTCATGAGGATATTTTTAAAAAATTCACTTGAAATTTTGTTTTCCTAAGGACATTTTCCCTTCTCATGAGGAAAAATTTCAAAATTCATCAAATCAAACACATGAAACAAACTTCATATTAACATCCAGGAAAACAATCAAGATAAACATTCATAAATGCATCATTTTTATATTGATCTTTCAGGAAACAAAAGTTTGGTGATGACCATATGTCCTAAACACGAAGGAACAATGTCATCCATAGATTTGGCATCATCAAGTTAACGATTATATCTCCTAGAGACATTTTCTCAACATGCATGAACAAATAGACATTCTATAAGCCTTAAAGATTGTTTTTCTAAAAAAAATCCGTCTTACTTGAGACAGTTTTTTGTAAATTTTGAAAATTTTGAAACTAATGGATCTCACTTGAGATTGTTTCTTTCAAAGTGGATTCATCTCGCTTGAGACAATTTTCCCTCAAAACACAAAATTTGGAAATTATTTCTCTTGAAACATTATCTTTGAGAACGTCTCCCTTGAAACAAATTTTGTCTCTCTTGAGGTAGTTTCTCTTAAAACATCATTTGTAAGATTGCTTCTCATGAAACAAGTTTTGTCTCCCTTGAGACAGTTTCTCTTGAAACAATCATCATTGAGATTATTTCCTTTAAAATGAATTTTGTCTCCCTTGAGAGAATTTCTCTTGAAACAATCATCTTTGAGATTGTTTCCCTTGAAACGAATTTTGTCTCCCTTGAGACAGTTTCTCTTGAAACATCATATTTGAGATCGTTTCCCTTGAAACAAATTTTGTTTACCTTGAGATAGTTTCTCTTGAAATATTATCTTTGAGATCGGTTCCCTTGAAACAAATTTTGTCTCCCTTGAGACAGTTTCTCTTGAAACATCATATTTAAGATCGTTTCCCTTGAAACAAATTTTGTTTCCCTTGAGACAGTTTCTCTTGAAACATTATCTTTGAGATCATTTCCCTTGAAACAAATTTTGTCTCCCTTGAGATAGTTTCACTTGAAACATTATCCCTAAAGATGGCTAGCAGTCCTCATCGTGTAGAAACCATGTCATCCACCGACCAGATCTTCTCATCACGTAGGAGACACTTCACCCCTAGATAACCAGCCGTCCTCATCACGTAGGAACCATGTTATTATCCCTAAAGATGGCCAGCCATCCTCATTACGTAGGAACCGTGTCATCCCCCAACCAAATCTCCTCATCACGTAAGAGTCGCGTCAACCTTAGATAACCAGTCATCCTCATCGCACACGAACCATGTTATCATCATCCTTAAAGATGGCCAACCGTCCTTATCGCGTAGGAACTGTGTCATCCACTGACAAGATCTCCTCATCAAGTAGGAGCTGTGTCACCCTTAGATAGCCATACTTCTTCATCAGGTAGGAACCGTGTTATCTTCAACTTTACCTAAATCAACCATAACTCTTCATCAAGAATAAGCAGTGTCGTCTCTTCCATCAAATTTCAAAGCCAAAGAGAACCGAACAAAAACTTGTTGTCTTTTTCGTCTTTTCCCTATTCTTGTTAACACAAGAATGTGCAAAGAGGGGCAGTTGTAGACACCCATTTTTGTCCGGATCTTAAAAAATATTATTAATCATCATCATCATCATCATCATTATTATTATTATTATTATTATTTTAATTTACATATTATATGTTTTGTAGGCTAAATGATGTCCAAACCATATTACAAGCCAGCCCCAGACCCAATTACAATCAAGGCCCAAACCCAACTGACCCAAACCTGACTGGATCCGATCCATACAAGCCCAATCAGCAACCCTAAGGGTTTCGCATCTCCAGCTCCAATAGCTGCCGACCCAGGACAGAAGTTGGACTATCCGATCGACGAGTGTAGTGCACGCGCTCGACCATTTGGCTTTCCTGCCGAGTCACCGCCACTATTGTTCCAGCCAGAGTCTTTGACGTTGTCGCTTCACCTACAGTGAAAACCACAGTGACAGAAAATCATATCAACGTCAAAACAACCCATTAAAATATAAAAAAAATCTAAAGGAAATCCATAGAGGATTGGCTTCATTATATCAGCATGCAAAGGGGATTCAGAGAAAAAATGAGTTTTAGAGAAAAGGAAAAAAAGTTTTCAAAGATAAAAAAATATAGAGAAAAAGAGAAGAAAGAGAGAGAGAGAGATTCAAACACGAAACAGAAGAGTAAAAAAAGAATAAAAACAAAAATAGAGGGAGAGAATATTTTTACCTCAATTTGAAGCCGTGGAAGCCCGAAGGTCGCCGAATTTTATTTTTCTTTCGGAAGGTAAGCTTTAGATTTAAGGTTAATGGGTGGGTTTTAGGCTAAAATAGGTTGGGATATAGGTTGAGGTAGATGAGAGGAAGATTATGGGGTCTTTCGATTCCTCCAGCTATCGTGGACCGCCGTGAGCGACGTCGACGGTGACCAACTCTCTATTCCCCGATGAGAGAGTTGAGAGAATTCTCAAACTCTCTCTCTCTTTTCCCTCGGCTTGAAAATTAGGCAAATGAGAGTTTTGCCTAATTTTGGCCTTGTTTTGGCCTTAAATACTAGGCATGAAATGATGTAGTTTTGATATGGAGTGTGTTTGTAATTTTACATATGGGTTAATTGCATATTAGGTCCCCGCACTTTGTAATCTCACGATTAGGGCCATGGAATAAAGTTTTACATTGTTTTGTTTCAAGCCTTTATCTTTTCAAGTTATTGATTTAGTCACCATCTTATGTATTACACCATTTTCTTTTATGTTTGATTATGGGTATAATATTTACAAACCTTTCATTTCAGTCACTACTTTGTATATGGCTACTCTTTGGTATAATTGTTATTTACTCTTTTGAATTATGTTTCATTCTGTTTTAGTCCCAAATAATATTTATGGGTTTATTGTGTTCCTAATGTTTGTATTGTATAAGATTTGCATTTTGCACCAGAATTCTTACTTTGTTTCCATTTGTGCCAAGGTAATTGTTGTTCTGATGATTTAGTCCCTGTTTTTATTTAGCTTTATTATGGTTCTGACTATTCTATTTTAAATTTAATTCTTCTATAATTTGATTTGTATTTCTTTTCATTTTTATCATGTATGTATATTTATGTATGTTTTTATGTAAATATATATTTATATATCATATTATATATGTATATATCTATTAAATGTTTCTTAACCCTTGTATATTTATATTTACATATTACTAATTTTCTTTTATTTTGTTCGATATTGTTCATTTATTTTAATTTATAAAATGTTCACTGATGAATATTTTTACTTAACAATAATAGATTTTGAATATGTTGTTTGAATATTTTCAAGAACACTTATTTGTAAAATGAGTGGGGAAAGCATCACTTGGTCGAAGTGGTGCGATTCGATACAACATTTTAACGAAATGGAAACTTGAAATAAATCTAGTTTATTTTACTAAATAAAATTTGTTTTTAAATGATCCAATACCTTTTTATGTAGTAATTTATTTTACGCAAATGTCGATTTTCCTTATATATTCAGTAGGCATTTTTCCTAAATCAGTGTAGAGGGAATATTCTTTAACAGATGAGAAATAGTTGAAATAGCATTCTCAATGGAGGATTTCTAATCTCGAGATTTCTTTTCAAGTTAAGGAATTTTCCTTAATAAATAATTCGAAGCAAATTAATAAAACTTTAATAAATGGATCATATTTTAATTTTATATTCGATTAATAGTTTCCATCATTACGACAACGAGTAAGCGATTAAGTACCAATTTTGGGCGCTGTGGGGTTTTTAATTAAGCGATTAAGTACCAATTTTGGGCGCTGTGGGGTTTTTAATCCTTCCCTAAGCGTAATCGACTCCCGGACCTGTCAAATCTGATTTTTGGTAAGCGCATAACAATTTTTTGTCTTAAAAATAATTTTTAGGTATTCGACCTACCTAACTCAAAGGTCAATGGCTACTCTCTTTCAATTTAATTCAAATAAACTCATAAATCCACAAATTTTCAAGTTAAAGTCATAATTGTTTTTAAAAAAAATATTTATTTATTTTTTCAACAAAAAATGATTATGACAGGGGGCATGTGCTTGTATATTGTTTTTATATATGAGTTTGGAATCTACTTTATTTTTTAATAATGTTACATTTTACTATTATGTTTATAAATTGTTTTATGATTTTACATGTTTTATCAAAAATTATAATATTTCCTAGATTTTTACGATGGGTCGCTCTGATGGCTCTAATGTGACATCTCAGATCGGAACGGGCCAATCGCATTGGTTCGTGGGGGTTACATTTAGTGATATCAGAGCCTAAGTTGAGTCAAATTTTTCTAAATAAATCGGCCGATCGAATGTCAAAATATGTCTGGTCAGTACATGCCCCTACACTATAACCGTAATTCTCTAAGCCGAAACTCCAAGGTCGAGTCCCTCTCCGTAATGTGCTAATCTAAGTTTTCTATCTGTTAGGGATCGACCTATGCATAAATGAATACAATAACAATTGTCGTAATTCTGTAAAGTGCCTCACGAGTAATGTGAGAGTTACTTATCCGATAAATTCTGACCCGACTCTGAAATGAAAATGGGAGATGATACTGCTCTATGAACCTAACCTCGTAACCAATGTTGAATTAATTCCACAAAGATAACTCCGTTCTAATTCTTTTATTGGAATGAAGGAGAATTCTGACGAGAAAGTATACTCAGCTAGTTAAGGATTAGTAGAGGACCCGTACATCTGTAAAAGCTACTGGAAGATATCGAAGAACTGATGGAAGCCTCATTTCTGCATTCCTATGACTTGAATGAATTTTGAGGATGAAATTCTTTTAAGGAGCTGATGGAAGCCTCATTTCTGCATTCCTATGACTTGAATGAATTTTGAGGTCAAATTATAAGATTTTGTAATATGAAAGATATGGTGCAACTTGACGAAAATTTAACCCAACCCCAAATTTTACCATTTTTATTACCCAATGAAAAATAAACCCCCCGATCAGTTAACCCCAAATTATCAAACCCCCAAATTTATCCCACCAAACCCCTTTACCGCCATATTTAGTCACTGTCCGGCCACCCCAACTCAAGCCACTGGAACCAAAAAGACTCACCGTCAAACAGTGAGTAAAACCCAACCACCCTTCTACCCTGAAACTCTACCGTCAGTAATGAATCGAAGACCAAAGTACCTATAAAAACTATCGGCCGCCATTTTTTCTGTCAATTCCGGCCCTTCTAGCTACTGATGAGTCTCACCGCCCTTCCAATCGTGCTCCCTGGCTGGTTCAGCTCAAAACCCGATTAGTGGGTCGCGTCAACTTCGTTGATTTCCCTTCGTCGTCAGCGTGGGTAAGTGTTTCGGCCATTTTCTTTATTTCCGATGGATTTTGTGATGATGTTAGCTAATGTATTGATTGAAATTGGGTATTTGGAGTTGTAGGAGAATTAGGCTGGTGATCCCGCTCTGTTTTTCCCTCGCACGTGCCGCCTCCCGCGCATGGGGGTTATTTTAGCCTGGGGAAAATTCCATAACTGGGTCAACCCGCATGTTTGACCCGAGCCAAATATTCGACCCGACCTGACCCTTCTGGTCCGGTCTAGTCACCGAGTCAACTTGATCTAAGTCAACCTGTTCGAGTCAACCCGTTCGAGTTAACTCATCCAAGTCAACCCCTTGACTTTGACCAAAAAGTCAACTTTTTCGAAAATGTTCCATTTTAAGTTGTTTGACATCCTGAGTTCGAAGTCGAAGTCCTTTTTTTCAAATTCGCACCCGGTAAGCCGTTTTTTCATAGATTTACCTTCAGATTTAATATGGTTTTTAAATTAAGTCCAATTTCTGACATAAATTTGGTTGCTTTTTATCTGAGGAATTGTTGGATGTTGAATTCATGTTCGAGGGTGATAAAATCAATTTCAATGGTCGATCGATATGGCACAGAAATCGAGGTAATACATTACTACTTGTTTTATACTTTATGAAACATGTTAGTATTGATTATTGCACGGATAAGTATAATCGCTCATATGTATGTAGTGATTATTTCCTAAACTCGATCTGAATACTATAAAAATTCGATAACCGAATATGACTTATATGGCTCGCTTAAGAAAGTAAAAGATCAATCAGAAATAATAATAAGCTCGATGATTCAATAATGAATAAATTGACTTCAAGATCTATAAATTTTGATTAATTTCTTTTAAGGTTAATTACCGGGAACATTTGGATAAGACGTTACCTAAAATATCCCTAAGGGGTAAAATTACGAAAATGCCCTTGTTCTATAAAAGGACCAAGACTTTCCCTAGTGGTGAAATTAACCTCTAGTGAGCAAATGTGCAAAGTACTCTGAACTTTAATGGAACTGGAATACTTACAAGCCTAAGTTACCCGAAGAAATGTCACATACAGAATTGAATGAAATTACGAAAATACCCTTAAAGAGTAAAAAAAGTAATATGGATAACTTTGATAATAGAGACGACTTGAGAACTCATATCTTGATTCAATTAAACCTTGGAATCATTGATTTAAATTCCAGATATATATTGGATTTATATAAATGCCCCTAAAGTGTAAAATGAGGAAAATACCCCTAAAGTGTAAGATGACCTAAAGTATTTCCAAGCCCTGGAATGACTAATGTCCTCAAGCTTTGAAATGAATAAATCAACATCGAATACCAAAATGACTATATTATTTGAGCAAGTTAAACGGAATGGAAGTACTGTATGTATTCGAATTTGCGGAAATGACTGAATTACTCAGGAAACTCCTAAGTGACCAGGATAAATTTGAATACTAATTGAATTAAGTACCTCGATGACCTTGAATTAAGTGAATATCTTGGATAAGTCTAGAAACACCACTGATCTTACATGATGTATTATCTCTATGGGTTATGAACCATGAATTAAAGTATATTAACAATTCCTGATATTGTTGCAATGTGGAAATGAAATAAAGACTATTGGAATATTTGTTCGTTTCTTTAAGATATATTCATCGATGATTTTGAAGGTGATCTATGGACAAGATTTGTTGGTACTAAAGAGTGAGTACCCTGGAAGGGCAATGAATGAACCGGTCGACATGCATATGTTTTGGGAGTTAATCAACTCGAGTTATTTTGATAATCCGATAGATTGAAACATATTATAAATGTCCTGAACCTTCATTTCTCTCTTATCAGCTCAAATCACTCTGGTCATATTTGATCACACAAATAACTCATATACAAAGGATCTTGAATACCCCATTTGGTTCAATTGGACTTAAAATTCTGATAATTCAATTCATAATCCTGAATACCTCTGATTGTAGAGTAATTGAATCACTCTCAGTAAATCTGAATATAGAATTATTCTGTATAAAGGTTCCTGAACAACTTCTTGATGCACCTGAATCATAGCGGGATTCTAAGGTATCAACTTTAAATGTATGATTAGTTCCATTAGTAATTGATTCCTTTCAATATGACCTTGTTCCTGGAATCCGATCAAATTAAATAAATTTCATGTTTTCCTGATACTATTATGTGCTTCTGAAAAATACCTGGATCTTTTAGTGTGTTCCACATGTACTACTTAACGGTTTTATATGTTTTGAAATTAGTTTTAACAAAATTATTGAATTACTGGTTTATGAACCATGGCACATTTGTATGTGTTCTCCGATTACAATTTTCACCAAAAAATATGATTTTTTCTTGATTTATGGAATCATGGAATTTACTAGTTTATGAATTATGGTTTCCTATTTTCACGGGTTATACTCAAATTGTTTTATTGGGATACTATCTGGGTAGATCGGAGTATGGAGGTACAGCTCTGATCAAGCTGGTAAATCCTTGCGGACCTAAGGTGATCCTTGGTAGGCTCTCAGGCCCCAAGGCACTCTCTTGAGTTAATCATACGACTACTTATGGTATACAGGTGTTGATCAGTTATATGGTTTATTAAATTATCACGGTTATGACATATTACTGGATCACGATCCAAATATTATGGTTTATGGCTAAAACTGATTTCTACTAGATTTTTATATGGGTAGGATTCTGATGTATGGAGGTTCAGCCCTGATCCAACTTGTAAATCCTTACGGACCTAAGGTGAACCTTGGATACGCTCTTGGGCCCCAATGCATTCTTTTAGGTTATCTCCCTTATGGATTTGCTGTGTGCTTAGGGTAAGCCCTTATAGATGCAGTTATGGGGAACTGCATAACGGTGTTCAGTTGGAGGGTTATACTATGGTTTTCAAAATATGTTATAAACAATTATTGTTCTAAAAAGATTTATATCTTTCACTGGTTTTGGTTGGAACTCACTAGACATCCTATTTGGCCTCCTGAAAACTTAATACTATGAATGTTTACTATGAACTGAGATCTTCATGGCTTCTACTCGATGAACTACCAATGGAAACCCAGCTTATCCCGAAATCTTGTATATGTCTATTTAAATAAGGAAATTTCATGGCTTTTCATTTATCTGCATGTCCTGTAGCATCAATAATCTTCTGAGGAGAAGCACTTTTTTTTGCATCAAAGACTCTTTAACCAGCCATTGCTGTTAACCCTGCCATTCCTAGCTATTAGGCCTTACTCTATTACTCACCATTTCAGGTTAAAAGAATCGTACCAGTGCAGCTTCCGACATCTGCAAGGGAGTTCTTCCGGCGTTGCTTGCGGAGTACGGTGCATATGATTAGGGGGCATGTAGCTTGTATATTGTTTTTATATCCGAGTCTGGAATCTGTTTTATTTTTGAATAATGTTAAATTTTACTTTTATGTTTATAAATTGTTTTATCATTTTACATGTTTTAACAAAAATTTTAATTTTTCCTAGATTTTTATGGAGGGTTGCTCCGGTGGCCCTAATGTGACACCCTGGATCGGTCTGGCCAACCACATTGGTTCGTGGGGTTACACATAGTCTGGTAAAAGGGAAATCAACTTAGTCTTCAACTGTTTCTTATTGCTTTTGTTCTTGTATGCGCGCCAATATTAATAATAATAATACTAAGGATAAACTACATCTTTAATCACCCAACTATTCGTTCAGTTCCATTTGGGTCACATATTTGGTGATGTTTTTTCAATAATGATGTGGCATTATCTTATGGTGATATGTCAATTTTAATATTAATATTTTAATTACGAGTGACCAAAATAAAACTAAAATATAATATTAAATATAATTTTTACATATAAAAAAGTAAATTTACATATTTTTTATGTTACAATTGCAAGGGTAAACTACACAGGAGACCACTAAACTATGGTATAAAATCAATGTGACCACCGAACTTTCAATTGAATCAATTAGACATTAATTGATTAAATCAAACCATCAACCGTTAATTTTTAATAGAGGTGGTGACATGTCCATTAATAAAATTGGCATAATTATATATTTGGTCTTTAATATTTACAAATTCTATCAATTTAGTCACTATTTTAATTCAATTAAATAAATGTAACTATCCAATTATAACGTGACACATGTCAATACATGATTTGAAAGTTTTATTTATGAATTTTAAATTATTTAATTAAATAATTTTTTTTCGAATCACGTGGTGACACGTGTCACCACCAATTGAAATGAAAATAAATGGTGCTTAAGGGGAATCAAACAAGGGTCTTGGGGGGATAGAGCAACAGACACCCAAACCATTGGACTAAAGGTCTCCAATGGTTTAAAGTTACAACAATTAATATTTATCTTTTAAAGGTTTGTTAAGGATAAAAAAATAAACAAATTATTTTTTTATATTAATTGTAAACTGTTTTTATGAATTAAAAATATTCAATTGTTATATAAATTAGAAAATTTTAATTTTTTTGGTTAATTCGAAAATTGATCGAATTAACTGAAATTTGTTCGGTTCGGTTAATAATTTTTAAAAAAATTGGTTATTTTGGTTCAGTTAATAATTTTCAAATAAATTTTGGTTTGATTAACGGTTAAAGAAAAAATTCGGTTAATCGAACCAAAATTTTATTTGAAAATTATTAACCAAACTGAATTAATTTGAAAATTATTAACTAAACCGAATTAACTGATTTTTTTTTAAATATTATTAACCAAATTAATCAAAACAAAATTTTGGTTAATTCGGTTCTGTTAAACGAACCAAATTTTATTTGAAAATTATTAACCGAACTAAAATTAATTTGAAAATTATTAAGCAAACCGAAATAACCGATTTTTTTTTTAAATTATTAACCCAATTAATCGATGCAAAAATTCGGTTAATTTGGTTCTGTTAATCGAACCAAAATTTATTTGAAAATTATTAACCGATCTGAATTAATTTGAAAATTATTAACCGAACCAAATTAACCGAATTTTTAAAATTATTAACGAATTAGTCAAAGCAAAAATTCTATTAATTCAGTTCAGTTAATCAAACCAAAATTCTGTTAATTCAGTTCGATTAATCATGTATTAACATGTGTCATGTTATAATTGGATAGTTAAATTTATTTAATTGAATTAAAATAGTGACTAAATTGATAGAATATGTAAATAATAAGTACAAAGTATATAATTATGTCAATTTTATTAACGGACGGGTCATCGCCTCTATTAAAAATTAATGGCCGGTGGTTTGATTGAATCAATTAAATAGTTGGGTGGTCTGATTGATTCAATTGAAAGTTTGGTGGTCACATTGCTTTTTTACCATAGTTTAGTGGTCTCCCGTGTAGTTTACCCTAATTGCAACTATAGGACGATTCACAAACGGATTTATAAATAAATTAGAATAAGTCATATCAGAGGTCATCCAAGTGTGGCCGAAAATCTTCAAGCAAATTCATTGATTTTCTTTGGGGTTTTATTCTTCAAGATTGTTTTCATCCTGAGCTAAGGAAAGATTTTGTCCGCATGAGAAGTGATCATGCATCGGTTCTGGAGAAGATCAGAAGGAAAATCAATTTTGGATAATTATGGATAATAATTTTCGGTTGACATTTTATGTATGTTGGACACATGTATGATACACCCATGAATGATACGTTATGTACATTGAAGTTTCTAGTTTGATGTATAACCTTTGAAAAATTATTCTGAAAACTATATGAATCTAGTGAATGTAGATGAGTGAGGTGGTATTTGTTATACATGGACGTAGTTTTGTTTTCGAGCTATGTTTTGAAAAGTTATATGTTTTGCATGAAATATTAACATATTTATGATAAACATGGATTAATTGAAAAATTATTCATTATGAGAACTTTAGATATGAAAGTGACACATGCACCACACGCCACTTTGCCAAAGAGGATGGGCTAACTCTTTCATCTGTCCTAATTACAAGAAACAAGTTAAACTCTTAAAAGACAAGCTTAAGACTGTAGTCCAGGCTTTCATCAACAAAAGAATACAAGCCCACATAGAGACAAAAGAATTTAAAGAAGGAAACTCATTCATCCTTCCTCATAATACTACTTGGGCCTCCATAACCCAAGTTGAAGATAACTCAGGACCAAATTGCAAGATTCATGAAGATGGCCTTGAAATTAATTTCAAATCCCCTTAAATTTCTAAAACCTCGTACCCATTGCTAGAATATAAAGCATGAATCACTTTTCCTAAGTAGATTTTAGTTATTTAAGTTGTTTTCTTTATTTTATTAGGATCAGGCCCAAAGATGGTGATGGTTTGTAATGACAAAACCCTAGAAAAAGTCCATCATTTCCACTCCCCATCACATGGCCGACTCTTCCTTGCTTTCTAATGCATTGTCACCCCTTCATCTTCTAAAAGGGTCATCCAGACTGTCCATCAAGCAAGAGGTTTCATCATGCATTCAAAAGCTTTGATATTATCACAATCGTTGGATCAAGAACTTCATCAATGGCCAACATTCATGCCGCCCATTCTAGTTCAAATAGAACATGTTTTTTTTATTATTATCTTATTCCATACTTAGGCTCTTACAAGGATTCCTCCTCACCTATAGAAAGGAGGCTCTCCCTTCATTAAACTTAGAAAAAATAATTAGTGTAGTCATCGAACGTGTTTTTGTACCGAATATGATCCTTAAACATAGGAAAAAATAATCTAACACTTTAAAGAGAGAAATCAAACGTTGATCGTCACGATGCTTATATGACAGTTCACAAACTTACTTGACAATTTACAATATTCATGTGATATCTCATGATATTATTGTAGCAGTACTCGATGGACGATGATGTGATAGATAGACTTAATTGATTATTTTAGAAAGTTTGAGGACTTATTTAATTTTTAAAAAATTAAAAAATATATTTAAATTGAAAAGATAAACAACTATTAAGATATTCAATACATTAAATATAAAAAATTAAATTTGTAAAAAATTAATTTAAGGACTATATTGAGTGTAAATAAAGGTTTAGGGACCATAATGATTTTTTTACAAAAGTTTGAGGGTTTCAAATAGAAGTGCACAAAAAATCTGAATATTTGATTTTGTGCAAAAAATATTCGAAACTGGATTTGGGAAAAACCGTTTTTTTAAACCGGATCAAATATTTAAAAAACGGATAGCATAACCGGTTTGGGAAAAAATTGGACGATCGGTTTTTTTACCGGATAAAAACCGGTTTGAAAAAAACTGGATAAAAACCCGGTTTTTATCCGGAAAAAAATCCGGTCTGGGGTTTTAAAAACTAGCCGTTAATATAGCCGTTGGGGGGGTTTTGTGACCGTTTTTGACCGTGTTTTTTAAAAAATACAATTTTACCACCCTAAACATTTATAAATAGGTTGGGGATGTATTTGGTTGATTACAACTTTCTCAAATCTTATTACACAACACCTAAACATCTCTCAAATCTTATTTTTATAATTTTTTGTTCATCATGGCTACAAACCGGTTTTTTTATATCCGGGTTTTTTTAAAAAACCGGTTTTTTCAAACCGAAACCGGTTACATCGCATATACTATCCGAGCCTCCAAACCGGTTAGGATCCAAACCGGTTTTTTTAAAATCCAGTTTTTTAGCTAGGTGAAAAAACCAGATCGGTTTTTTATCCGACTTTGTGCATGTCTAGTTTCAAATATCATCAAGTCAAAAAATTATTGTTATGATGATTTAAACTTATGTAAGTTAAGTCAAAACTCTAGATATCTTATTTCCTTATTCTTAAAATTTTTAAAACAAAAATGAATGAAAACAGTGAAAACATCTTTTTTATGTTTTCGTATTTGCACTTATTTTTGTTTTTATTTTTTATTCAATATTTTTTATTTTCTAAGAAAATGAAAATGAAAAATAACTTATATATTCTAAAACCAAACAGACCCTCAATGTTTCAATAAATTATAATAAATTTACATTTTATTTATGTTGGACACATATGTACGATGACTTTCTGGTTTGATGCATAAACTTTGAAAAATTATTTTGAAAACTATATGAATTTAGTAAATGTGGGGTGAGTGAGGTGATACTTACTATCCACAAGCGAGTGAGGTGATATTTGTTATCCAATCAAAGTTGATCATATTCAATGACAATCAACGTAGTTGTGTTTTAGAACTATGTTTTGAAAAGTTATATGTTATATGTTTTGCATTAAATATTAACTTATGATAAATTTGGATTAATTGACAAATTATTCATTATGAGACCATTAGATATGAAATGCATATCAAGGAAAGAATACTTTATGCTTTTATTAATGTGTTAGTGAATATCGAGATACAAGATATGATTAGAAGTGTTGAGCTTGTTCCACTTGAAGTATACTAGATTGAGGTGTTAGAGCTTGCTCCACTAATTTTGTGGTTTCAGGATCTATGCGAGTTCTTGATAAAATGAGAGTTGTGTGGAGTTCATTTATCTAGTGAATAAGTTGATTATGTTTCATTTCAAATAAAGTGTCAATGAATCTTGAATATGAAATTTGATTTGCGATCATTATGTGCATTTTTTATATTGCTGATTTTTGGTACATTATTGTTCATCAAGCATGCACAATTGTATGACATTAAAGTGGCAATCATATAAGGTAAAAACAATGAGTTTGCATGGTATTTAGGATACTTTCAATTAGTTCTGAATTCAAAAATTCACCTTTTCTATGATCATTTGGACTCATTACTCATCCGATTAAAACCTATAGTCTAGTTAACGAATATAGTCTTACTATTTGATCCATTTATGAGTTGAGTCAACACTCAAATGTTGACTAAAAAAACTAGATTGTACACATCCTTTAAAAAAGTCAAATAATCAATTTTTGCATAAATGTTAGCTAAAATTCTAAACTATTAATGGTATTAGTAGGGGTGAGTAAAACTCGACTCGACTTGAAAACCCGATTTTTTTTTCTTGACTCGATTCGAAAAAACTCGACTAGAATTGAGTTCGAATTGTAATTTCATAAACTCGACTTGACTCGAAAAAATTTCAAATCCAACTCTAGTTGTAAAATATAACTCGGATAACTCAAAAGTTTTAGTAATTAGTAGATTCATTTTCAAGTTTAAGTCGAAGTTTGAGTTGAGTCTCTCGACTTTATATGTTATATGTAAATCACATATGGAAAAAATAAAAAAAATGTATATATGTATTGTGTATGAATATAAAATATCATTTAAATTAGAATTAAATAATTTCATAATATTATAAATATTTATCATTAAATTTAAATAGAAACTCAAAAATTTGACTCGACTCGACTAGAATTTTATAAAACTGAGTCGACTCGAAATTTTTTTAAATCAAATCCGAGCTATAAAATAGGACTCGTTATCAAATCCATTGTACTTCATGTTAACTTTTGTGGAAATTATTTTAATATTTTTATAATTTTAAAATTACTCATTAATAAACAATTGTAATCACCATTTATCAATCTACCCTATTATTATTATTATTATTATTATTATTATTATTATTAATATTATTATTATTATATTATAAATATTATTATTTACAAACCAACAAATACATATATTACAAGCCCAAGAAATAACGAAAAACCCAGGCCCCTTTACAAAGTGAAACCCGAGCCCCTTTATAAAATAAAACCCAGACTCGGAGCCCAAACCAGAACCCGACCCGAAACCCAAACTAAACCTGACCTGGAGCCTACCCTAACCTAAACCTAACCCTAGGGTAGCTACCCCCAATCCCCCTATCAGCTTCCGTCGATCTCTGCCCCAAGTAAAGGAAGGCAGCTCCAGCATCCCACCACCTCCAGCACTCCAGGCTACCTGCAGAAAACAACAAAGAAGTCAACAAAAATTGTTATGATTTTCTTTTCTCTGTAATGGGTATAAAACCCCAAAGCAAACCATGTACAAGGGATCTTTTTTCCCTTTTTTTTATAAGCAATACAAGGCAAAGAATAGTTTGGAAGTATATATTTTTTTCTTTTCTATTTTTTTTTCAGTCCCGAATAATAGCAAAAGGAAACTTTTTTGTTTTCGAGTAACAACAACAACAAACTCTTATTATTTTAGTTTTGGAACAACAAAAACAACAAGAGGAGAAAACCTATTTTTTAATTTCGAGTAGCAGTAAACAGGAGAAAAAAAAACCTTTCGAAATAAAATCATCCAAGCTTTATCGAAATAAAAAATAAAAGAAAAAAAGAGAGGGTAGATTCGAGTTTACCTGAAGTCGTGGGGGCTTCGTTAGAGTTCGCCGGAGTTGGGGGAAATTGAAGGGTCTAGGAGGTTTTTCGAGGTCTTTAGGAGTTTGTTTCAGTATTTTTAGCCCCAAGTAGGGGCCTAGGCTAGTATATCTGACTTTTTGGGTCTTTTAGGTGGGTTTAGGAGTTCCGACCGCTGTGTGTGGCGGCCGAAACGACGTGTGAGGCAGTCGATAGTGGGCCGGTCGAAGAAGAGATGAGAGAGGGGAGAGGATTTTTTTTTTTTTTTTGAGTTTTTGATTTCAAATGAAAAAGAAAGGAAAAAAATGGTATTTATAGAAATAATTTAGGGGAAATCACGCTTAGGTTCCCCGACTTTAAGCGTGTTTATACAAAACAGTCACCTGTAGGGATTAAAATTGGTATTTGCTTATTTCCATGTATGTTTTATAAATTTTGGTCTATTCACTATTTAGTCCCTCTAACTTTAGCGTGTTTTTGCATTTTGGTCCTCTTTGAGGACTTAAACCATTACATGTTATATAATTTTTGGTCTATTTATTGTTTAGTCCCTATAAGTTTAGCGTGCTTTTACACTTTGATCATATGTAATGACTGCTTAAATTTTATTTTAATTTGGTTGGACTAATTATATAATTTTCTCATTTTTGTTTAATAGGTTATTTTAGGCTTAAATAATGCAAATAATTAGTTTTTAGTCCCTACAACTTCCACGTGTTTTGCATTTTTGTCACTAACATGTTTTTTTGTTTAGATTTAGCCACTAAATTTTAATTTGTTTTAATTTATCCCTTTTTACATGTTCAATTTATTTTCTTTAATCCTCATAATTTTATATTCATGCGATTTAATCTTTATTTTTTTATTTCTTTGATGTTTGCTTGTTTGTTTTAATATATTTAATTGTGTTTATTATTATAGCTATAATTTCATAGTTTTTGGTTAATTAGTCTTTTAGATTTCAGCTTTAGATTATGTTAATAAACAATATTGAATCTAGTAATTAGGGTGCCACCTTAGTTTTAATTAGGGAGCAATTCGAACCTAGGTTTCGCCTAAGATGCCCGATTACTCGAGTCGATTGTTCGAAATTTTAAATTGTTAATCATCAACTATTTTTCTAAAACTCTTTTAATTGAATCCCGTAATTTTTAATAGGTGGATTTAGATATTATTTAGAACTTTGATTTGTTGATTAGTCCGTAAACTTTAGGAGTTATCGATTTAGATCCTCAAACTTATTGTTTTTAGAACTCTGGATCTTGACCCTTTAGTCCTTAAAATTTCAAATAGATTTTTAAATTAACATAATCAAATAGGTTAAATAAAGCATCCACTTTTAGCTAGATTTCAATATAGTCCTCCTAATTTAGGGAATAATTCGAGTCGACCCTCGCCTAAATGCTCAAGGGACCATCTCTATTATTCGATTAAACAATTAATTAAAAATCAAATAGGATTAATATTAGAACATACTTTTCTAGGTTTGTGCCTTTAGGTTATTTAATTCTCATAATTTGACACTTCAGGATAGAGAGAACCTTAATTTACCCTTAGCTTAATTAGGATGAATAAAAATGTATTTAATTGCATTTTATTTTTAAACCTAAGACAATGTTCAATTATTAGGGAATTAATAGTATATCTCCTGCAAGTATGCTCAGGGGAGTGACTACTGGTGATTCCCGAAATAGGTCGACATCATTTTCAAGACCACATCATGATTTTTAAAATTAAGGCAATGTCTGGTTATTAGGCAAAATAGACGATATCCCGCATTTGTGCTAGGGAATGAATGCTATTGGCATTAATAAACGAATACCCTTTTCAACTTTGCATCCCTAATGATTTTTAAATTAGATCAAGTTTAAACTCAAAATTTTCGATTCTAAATATAGGGTAATCAACTAAGTACCGATTTTTGGGTGCTTGTGGGGGTGCTAATCATTCCCCACACGTAACCGGCTCCCAAACCTGATTTCTGGATTTTCACAGACCTTAAAACTTGGTATTTTGTTAAAAATAAAATGTTTTATTAAAATCACCCAGTTTTTATGGTGTCCCAAATCGCACCTTAAAATGATTGGTGGCAACTCCTCACATTTCAAAATTATTTTCAAAGGAAAAGCCCCAAGTCGATACTTGTCTTTGCCCCGCCCGGGCGAAAAATAGTGACGAGAGCTTGGCGACTATTTTGTTTTTTAAAATAATTTGAGAGTCGAACCACGAGTTGGTTATCCTATATTTAGGATTATGGAAATTATGAGTTTGGACTTATTTAATTTATAGTTCATTATGTTATTTCAAAGTAAAAAAGGATTTTCTCTCTGGTTAATGCTTACATTTTCGTGAATACTTAGGAGTTGTTGCATGTCATAGCTCTAAACCCTAGCTCAATCCCGATTTATTTAAGTAGAGAAAAACTTCACACTTCATGGGAATCATTGGGCTTCCTCGTATGGGTCAGACAAATTACCTCTGGAAAGCATTCTAATTTGCTTGTCCGGATACCAATTTTGAGATACACTTTTAGTGGTGTAATCCCCTAAGTCGAATCCAATTTGTAATTCTATAATGGGTCTGAATCATGGTCACCCTAGAAGATTGTATAGATGGCTTCGAAACCTTTGATAGAACCCAACCTCATGTAGAGAATTTAGTAAACTTACTCTGCTAGAGCCTTGTGGATAGCATAGGAGAATTATAACGCATGTGGTTAGGACTCTTAATTTATTTTGAATACTTTATTTTTCAATCTCAGTTTTGAATTATATTTAATTATTTTTGCTAACCTTACATTTCTTTGAATAATCATTTCAACTAACTTGATTTTTTTTGTATTGTTTCTAATTAACTCGATTTCTTTTTGTCTGGTCTCGTGCTTTGTTGCATTTGCATCAGCATTTGCATTTTTACATTTGCATTTACCTTTACACCTTATCTGTTGTTATGCATCCTAAATTGTTTTCATTTTGCCTTTATTTTTCTTGCATCACATGTTTATGACATATGCAAAAGGGTGTTGATTCTGAGTAGTGGGCAATTAAAAGGTTTTCAAGTAAATTGGGAATATGAAAATAAAGGATAACACGCAAACTAGAGGAATCACGTGCAATCATTGTCTGTATCAACAAGTTATCATGAAGTAGAAAGTAAATAGTGAAAATGGTAAAATTTCAAGTAAAGATGGATGAAGATAAGCCACATGATCATTTCAAAAGGGGTAAATGGTAAAATTTCAAGTAAAGATGGATGAAGATAAGCCACATGATCATTTCAAAAGGGGTAAATTCGTGTTCCTTAAAGATCCAGATGTTATAATCGTATATGGGAATATGAAAATAAATGATAACATGAATCCAACTACAACATCTTAGTGTTTGATGCCAGCTTCGAAAACTAATGTTCGCTCAATAGAGAAGCACCTCATAATGACCAGAAGTTAGGAGGTAGTGAACCTAAATTTGATCTTACTCTTATCACATATAGAGATTTATACAATTAGTTGTTAGAAGTACGATAATTGACCCCACAATATGTGAAGCCTTTGTAACCTCTATATCCATAGTTGTATGATGCCAATGCCAACTGTGAATATCACGCAAGAGCCCAAGTATATTATATCGATACATGTATTACCTTCAAGCGTCAAATTTATTGCCTACTAGGGCATGTAGTATTGGAATTCGAGAAGGAGGGTTAATCTGGTTTAGTAGCCAAAACATCCAGTCGAGGTGAAACCGAGAGAATCTAAAGAAAAAAGTATCAGTGAGAGCTTCTAAAATGAAGAGCGTCTTTTGAAATACGAAGCTCAAATACATCAATTGCATAATGAAAAGGACATTCTGAAGAAAGAATTAGAAGCCATGCAAGATGGTTTTCAAAGAATCAGTCAAGCCTTCCAAAGTGTGGGTTTAGGCAATACTCCATAAGAGTGGGAAAAGAAGCCTCTAAATTGAAGAGTGACTTCAAACAATGGAAAAGAAATTGCAAAATGCATGAAGGACACTGAACAATAAGTGAAGCCTTTGCAACCTCCATATCCATAGTGACCCCATAGAAGGTAAACGTAAAATAACCTTACAAGAATTGGGGATATGGCAAACAAAGAATGAAATGTTGAGAACAACCCTTACCAACGTAGAAGCCTCATTTCAAAACCATAATTGTAAGAAAAATATTGAACTATAAGCCAGTAGAGCCAACAATAAAATAATGACAGACTTGATACATGATTATAGAAATATTGCACGAGAACTTCATGACCGTATCAAGTCTTTTACAAGAGAGGATGGTCAATATTGCCTACAACTTTATAGGTTGAAATGTAAAGTGGAGGAAAAAGATAATGCGATGAATGAGTCGGTTACTCAAGCAACCAATGTGGCTAACAAGTTGGTCGACTTAACTGTCTTTGCAAGATATTTGTAGCAGATTAATGGCTCAGCACCAGATCATGTCTGGAAGATAACCTGGCTCCTGAATGAAATAGAAAAGCTAGGATCTAATACTGTTCATTATCTGTAGTTTGTCTATTTGATGTACTGAAACCTTTTGTGTGATCAATGAAAATCATTTAAGATGGTTACTATAGAATGACACCCTTTTGCATGCATTACATTTATTTTATTTTTTAAGCATTTCTTATGAAAAATAATCAAAATAATTTATAGAATGTTACATGACAATAATACTGAGATTACCTATTCGCATTCTCTTCCACTCTCGTTGGGTAAGAGGTTAGAAGCAACAGAGCAGTCCCAAGGAGAGTTACGAGGTCAAATACAAGACTAGATGGCCATGATGCAACAGAGTATGAGAAATAAATCATTAGTTTCTCAAGAAGAAGTGTTGGGTCAGATGACTGGAACATTGGCTACAATGGCCGTCAACAAAGAAAGAGCATCTGCTGAAAGACATCAATGTCAACAAATTGACACAACAAGGTTGGTTAACCTCCCTGGGGCATCCTATTTGGATAAGGGGAAGAAACTCGTAGTTACCGAGTGATCGCTTGTAAATGTATATGCTAAGGCAAGCAAATCTGTGCAAGTGCACACAGACGAATCAAGTAATAAAGGGTAAGTGAGTTATATTCTCCTCAGAAATTGGTAGGGGATTTGATGTTTCGCCACAACTATAACTAGGTGTCACGAGCTAGTCCCTAAATTCTTGTCAAAATAGAGAAAAAATTAGTAATGGATTGTACAAACATGTTTCAAAGCGTTGCTAAAGCAAGAGAATATGATGAAGTGTGGTTGTAGAAAAGTTTGGTTGAGGCAAAGAAAATATGCAAAAGTAATAAATAAAAATAGACAAGGTAAAAAAAGTGCTGATTCAAATATATTCAGAATAACCTCACATATTCAGACTTTTCATAGAGCACTTAGGTCAGTATTTCTATGGAGAAATTATTCCAAGTCTGGAAGAATTTGTTATGATATGCTTAGGCTGCCCGATAGGATTACTGGAGTATTCTAAGACGGTTGCCATGGTAATACTACTCAGCGTGAGCTACAACCTTGGTTTGTCAGACTGTTGTTGTGGCAATACCCCTCAGTGTGAACTATACTCGCTGTCTATCCTACTCAAGTGTTCATCCTTTTTAGTCGATTGAAACCCTCACCTTATCTCTAAGGCAGATAGGTTAGAACATCACCATCCTAGATCTTTTCCTTTTTTCACGTAGATTTACCTTAATTCTCTCGAATCTAAGAATCAGTTTCTAGAAGAACGACAATCTCTCAAAATCTCTTACAGTGTTAAGGAAAAATATTAAAACAATAAAAAAATAGTCTTAAGCAAAATCATAATGCATCATTCATAAATTATTAAATAATTGTCTCAACAAAACAAAAACCAACACCAAGTAAAGGAAATCATGGTGTTGCCAAAGTATCATCGTTTAATACACACCCCAAAATAGATTAAAGAAATTAAACAGAAAGGAAGAACGACTCCCAAACAGGGGCTCTGTCGTGACAACATTGACCAGCACTACGCCTGCTCTGGCGACCAACCTCTCTTGAGGCCTGATCGCCGCTCTACTATAGCCTGGCTATGGAGGGCACCAAAGAAAGTCGGGTTTAGAGAATGGTGGAAGGTAAGATACTACAACTTCTTACTCCACGTCTTATGTAAATTGTCTTCTTCCTTGCCTCCTCTTTTTGGCAGCTATGGCTAAGTATTTATAATAGGAATTCCTAGGGTTTTGTGTAATTAAATATTCCCTAAATACCCATGTTGACTTGTCCATGCTATAGATAGAAAGGCAGCTGGATATGGTCGGATTCTTGGAGGGCTTGATTGCATGTGAGGTCCGTCATACAGCTGGCAGGTGACATCAGCAGTTCGTCAGATTTCATTTCAGACTTGCAAGATAAATCTTGCCTTGGAAAGAAAATTTTGTCGCTGTCTTCATCTTCTGTGTTCCATTGGCCCTTGCTAAATATTTTGTCACGGCTGAAATGTTCTTCCTAAGTTATTTCCTGGGCACACACAACCCACAATAGCCCTTTATCCTCAGCAGCATTAGTGAAGCCAAATAAATCTTGCCTAGGTAAAACTTATCCACCACATGAAAATATGACCTAAATGCAACTAATGTGCTACGACAACAATGTTTAGACAAACAATAACTTAAGTAAAAAGACTAAAAATAGAGTCTTTTTACAGAGTTATCATACCCCACAACTTAAGCTATTGTTTTTCCTCAAACAATGAATAATAATTTAGCAGAAAAATTAAAATTGTCACGAAAAAGTAATATTAAGACAATCATGCGGTATAAAATTTTAGCCCTCAGCAAAATTTTAGCCTCAAAATGCTAGACTGTCATATAATTCAAGTACATTCCTAAGTCAGGATTCTTTGCTAGTGTGTGTGTGTGTGATTATACTCAGTCTATACATTAACGTATTTAGAAAACTTCAAGTAAGTACTTATGTTTTGCCAAGGCATCAAATTATTTGTCAAACACAATTTCTACTTCTATTTATTCATATTTTGAGGGGAGTCAGTTCATCACACCTACCATCCCACACTCTTAGTGAAAGGGAGCATACCTTCCACCCCTGATCTAGTTAGGTAGAGTCATCTCGTGACTACTTTAATTCACTCATATGCCTAGGAAACCATTTATTTTTAAGGAGTTTCTCGGTCATGCCATTACACATAGGAGTGTCCCTTTAATTCAACAAAATTTAAACACTAAGAAGTTCAACTTTAAGCTTTACAATTCTTTAATGTCAAGGCATGCAAAAAGTTCTTTCATAAAAATTTACTAAGCACCTTAAGAAGAGAAAGAATACAATCGTGTTTACAAGTTCACAAAGAATCAAGCCTAAGGTCGGTTCTATCCTTCGAAAGTCATGTAAAATAGTTCTGACCTAGGCAATAAAATTCTATTTCACCATCGAACATTCATAATTCATTCCAAACAATAGCCTAAACATCCCATGCCATGACAACCAAAATTTTCAACCAATTATCATCAGATGCTATTACTAAGTATGAGACGCAACACCTCCCCAAACTTGAGGGATGCATTATCCTCAATGCATGAAAAATAAAAACAAACCACATTACTCTAAATGCAAATGCAAAGGGAAATTTTTTTACCTTATTGTGGTGGGGAGACTTGGCTTGTCGCATGTGTTATGCGTTTCTTTGGAGGAGAGGGCTCTCGGATCTAGTATCTCTCGATAAAATCGATAGGGAGATGACTGAAGGACACACTAGCTATTCACTTAATGCGTCGCCCCGTGCTCAGGGCACTAGCTAATGATGGTCGTTCGTTACTGTGGGTAGGCTATATAGGTGTTTCTTGAGATTGGCTTTCTTCAGGGTCAGGAACTGGTGTAGTATGGCGATCTGGAGAATGCTCAAATGCTTGTTTGGTGGTGGATTAATCGGGACCGGAATGAAATCATCATCTTCAAAAAAAAACTAAATGCAACTAATATGTTTTGACAACAATGTTTAGACAAACAATAACTTAAGTAAAAAGACTAAAAATAGATTTTTTTACGGAGTTGTCACTGAGAATTTTAAAGGAAAAATTTAAATAGTTAGAGGGGTTGATTGAGGTAATAAAGGCTGGTGAGAAAAAACTTAGACGTGAGATGGCTAAGCTTAGTCCCCACCTTGGTCATTCCCCACAAGTTTTGGGTACTTGAGTTTTATAAGTATAATGGTACCATTTGCCATTTAATCCATTTGAAGATGTTCTGTAGAAAGGTGGAGGGGTACTTGAATGACAATGATTTGTTGATTCATTACTTTCACGACAGTCTTACGAGATCGGCTATGGTATGGTATAGCCGCTTGAGCAAGGAGAAAATTAGATCATGGGTCGATTTGACCAATGCCTTTCCAGACCAATACAAATATATCAAAGACTTGGCTCCAAATCGTCAAGATCTCTAGAAATTGAAGATGAAATCTACTGAAAGCTTTGAAGAACATTCATTGAGATGGAGAAGCATGGAAACTCAAGTTCAACATCTGATACTAAAAAAGGAAATGTCACGTATGTTTCATAGCACCCTTTTGGAACCTTTCTTCAAGTTGTTGCTTGTAAATTTAACAAATGATTTTGAAGATCTTGTGTCAAGTGAGGAGTAGGTAGAATATGTACTCACCAAGGGGAATTTGAAGATTGCCTCCGAAAGTTCAACCATTCAAAATTCAAAAGATGATGAGGTGAATGAATGTCACGTCCAAAGCCCCCACAACTACAAAAGAGAGAGGACGACTAGTCGCTAGGATCGACCAAAGAAGATTCATCGAGTTAGAAAAGCTTTAGAGGTGTTCCAAACACCCATATCATAAATGTTCCCTTATCTTGTTAAAGGTCAACATATCACTCCAAGACCAATGAAAGTAATGTCAATCCCTTCTGGTCATAGCTATGACAAAGATAATGTCTGTGATTTCCATATGGGAACACCTGTGCATTCTATAGGGAGTTGTGGTCTATTTATGAAAGAAATAGAGATGCTCGTCAGTAATAGAACGTTAACTTAAGAGTTGGTTGAACAATGGATGACAAAATTGAATTACCCATCAAAGCATAATATGTAGTATCCTATCGAGTCTAATGCCATTGCATTAGACGAGTAATGTAGCAATTGGTTATAGAGGAAACTTAAGAGCCCTGGCTTTATCAATAGATTGCATTCAAACCATGACATTGCTCAGGTACTTGGTTGTTTGGTGTTTAATCCACTACGATTGTCAAGTCAAAGACTTTGTGATGTGATGAACCCTTCAGCTAGCCCGATAAAGGCGATTATAATATATATACAATAAAGCTGAATTTAGCTAGCCCGATAAAGGCAATTATAATATATATACAATAAAGCTGAATTCAGCTAACCAAACAATGGCAAATTAAATAAAATTTATGTAATAACAAGTTTCAGTAAAATGAACTAAATGAGTTGAGGAACACCTGCTATAGTCGACCTCACAAAAGAACTCGTGAATTTTATATTTAGATTGATGTCCCTACGCTACATCTACTAAAGGAGTTTGCAAAACTTGAACAAATGAAAGATTTCTTAGAACTGAAATAGAAGTATTCTAGAAAGTCTAGTAATTAATTATTCTAGTTGTTTCATTTTGCCTACATCCACTTAATATGCCAAGCCAATAAAGAGGGGCATAACACAAGGTTCACATGGGCGTATAAACAAATGAAGATATCTCAATGGCTGAAACCATAAGCCAACCTGAAGCTAACCCACTAGTCCTGACACTTGTCAAAGGAGTATAACTATGAAAATCTAAAGGAGAATATATATTTTTTGTGATATTCAGGCTTATGATTTGCTTAAATTGTAAGCCTGAATTAAAGGGCAATACTTTACAAAATTCTTTTGTTATTTGATTTTTAAAATAAAAAGAAGGAGAAAAATGTTTTCAAACAAGACGATGCCTCAAGAAAGAGGTCCTTGAACTTGACGAGACTTATAGATAGAAACCAAAGTGAAGAAATGAGCGATGATGAAGCAATAAGACAATAGGCTAAACAATAAGGGGCACGGTTTACCTCAAGATTTCCTGGTATCTCAACTCATATCGAGGAAAATTTTGGTCATTTCAAATGTCCAATTGTTTTTAATATCTCATAGAAAAGGAAGGTCCCTAAACTTTGACAAGAAGAAGGGAGACACGTGACAACGTTTCCGTTTGCCCAAGATGACAGCTTGTTGTCGTTAACAAATGGTGCGATGATCAAATCTTCAAAATAAAATATCGACTCTTGATGTCCCTATATTGGGGTATTCCCAGAAAATATCAATCATATAGAGACAACAAGATCAAAATCAAGAAGACCCTGAAGGAGAGTATCATCACTTGGAGTGCCAGGGCGAAAAGATGAAAACAAAAATAGCTCACCTTGAAATGAACCATTCATGCTTTAGATGGAAAAGGACTCTTGAGAAAAAAAATGATGGAAAAGTAGAGTCAAGGAAAAGTAATATGCCCAGTCATCTACCTGATTACAACAAGAATTCAAGAGAGGAAACACTTCTTCCAAAATTATGTTGAAGAAGCAAGACAAAAGATAGAATACATAAAGGAAATGATTGTACAAGATTATTAGTTGACCATGTAGATATTGGGGTAAACTCCATACAAGAGGGATCAATTAAAGGAGGACCGAGATCTTCACTTTGAAGTCAAAAGAGGATTACTGATAAACATTTTTGCATACAATAAAGTCATGCATTACATTTACAAACATTTAAGTGCATTCATATCGTCATACATATACATAATTCTTACAGATTTTCCAGGGAAATGAGGGGAAGTAAAGAAAAACCAGAATTCAAGTCTCAAATGGAGGGAATTACATTAAGAGTGACATAACCTCAAGAATTAAGAAACTTAATACACAAAACAATCATCATTTTTGAAGTGGGGCAAGTAACCCAACTAACACGATTTTTTTAGAAACTAAGCCTAATTTTTAGGGGTTTCTTGATATTTTTAAATAATTTTTTTCAAGAAACTAAGTCTATTTTTTAGAGGTTTCTTGACATGATGAGTTTTTAAGAAACTAAGCTTGATTTTCAATAGTTTCTTGATGAGTAAGTTCTTTGAGCCATAAGTAAGTCTTTTGAGCATGATGTTTAAGTCCTTCGGGCCATCAGTAGGTCTTTCGAGCATGATGCTTAAGTCCTTCGGGCCATCCATAAGCCCTTCGGCTAGGATGTTTTCACATGATTTTTGGAAATGAGAAAACAATTTTAATGTTTCTCATTTAAATCTTTTCTGAAAATTGATTTTTTTGAAAAGTAAGAAAATGATTTCCAAAGTTTCTTACTTAGTAAGTCCTTCAGGCTATTTATAAGTCATTTGAGCATGATGTTTAAGTCATTTGGGCCATCAGTAAGTCTTTCGAGCATGGTGCTTAAGTTCTTAAGGCTATCCATAAGGCCTTCGGGCAGGATGTTATCACATGATTTTGAAAATGAGAAAGCGATTTTCAAAGTTTCTCATTTAAATCTTTTCTGAAAATTATTTTTTCTTGAAAAGTAAGAAAATGATTTCCAAAGTTTCTTACTTAGTAAGTCCTTCAGGCCATCAGTAAGTCTTTCGAGTATGATGCTTAAATCCAGGGGCATGGTTGAGGGTCGACAAAGTGTGCGACGGCGCAGGGCCCAAAATATAGGGCCCCCGAAATCTAGTATATCTATCAATTGTTGCCATTAAAATGCCCCAAAAAATATGGGCCCCGAAATTGAGTATATCTATCAGTTATTGCCATTAAGAAGCCCAAAAAAATAGAGGCCCTAAAACTAAGCTCGAGATCTAAGGGCCCCTTTATAAGAATTTGCACATGACCAATAGCAACCTAGCCACGACCCTGTTTAAATCCTTCGGGTCATCTATAAGTCTTTCGAGCAAGATGATAAGTTCTTTGCACCATCCATAAAACCTTTGGGCATGAAGTTTTCACATGATTTTCAAAAAAATAAGAAAGTGATTTCCAAAATTTCTCATTTAAATCTTTTCTGAAAATTGATTTTTGTTGAAAAGTAAGAAAACTATTTCCAAAGCTTATTACTTAGTAAGTCCTTCAGGCCATCAATTCATCATTTGTGAGGTTGGAGCGAGCCAGGTGATAAGATCTTTAAACAATCATAAAGTCAATCCAGTAAATTATAAAATGAGAGGAAGATTCGGTGGAGGGTCAAGGAAGAACGCTGGTGTAAGATCAAGCTTGAAGAGCTGGAGATGGAGACTCATCCAAAAGAACGAAGCAAAGATGGTTACATTTGTAACAAGGACTCGACGATTCCGCATAAGGAGTTAGATCAGCATCACCTTGGGTCAACTATCGCGTATGGGGTTGGATCAACATCATCACTCTACTCTATTCCATCACAGAAAGAGGTGGATTGACAATCCCAACGAAGAGTTTGCAGCTTGACAAGCAGAGACCAATTAGAAAAATGATGTTTTGTGTGTCTTTGCTTTATTCCCGTTTCACTTCAATGAGCAAAGTGGAGTAGCTTTAATCACCATTTTTCAATATACCCTTATATTATTATTATTATTATATTTATATTATAAATCTTATTATTTATAAACCAACAAATACATATATTACAAGTCCAAGAAAACAAAATCGAGCCCCTATATAAATTGAAACTCGAGCCCCTTTCCAAAATAAAAGTCAGACTCGAAGCCCAAACTAGAACCCGACCCATAACCCAAACTAAACCCAACCCAGAGCCTACCCTAACCTAAACCTAACCTAGGGTAGCCGCCTCCAATCTCCCTATCAGTTGTCGTCAATCTCTACCCCAAGCAAAGGAAGGCAACTCTAGCACCCCACCACCTCCAGCACTCCATGTTACCTGCAAAAAACATCAAAGAAGGCCAAAATGTTTTATGATTTTCTTTTCTTTGTAATGGATATAAAACCCCAAAGAAAACCATGTACAAGGGATATTTTCCCCCGTCTTTTATAAGCAATACTAGGCAAAGAATAGTTTGGAGGTATATATTTTTTTGTTTTTTATTTTTCAGTCCCGAATAATAGCAAAAGAAAACTTTTTGTTTTCGAATAACAACAACACAAAAAACTATTCCTTTTTAGTTTCGTAACAATAAAAATAACAAGAGGAGAAAACTTATTATTTTAGTTTCGAGTAGCAGTAAACAGGAGAAAAAAGAAATCTTTCGAAATAAAATCATCCAAGCTTTTATCGCAATAAAAAAAAGAAAAAGGAAGAGGGTAGATCCGAGTTTACCTAGAGTCGTGGGGGCTTCGTCGGAGTTGGGGGAAATCGAAGGGTCTATGAGGTTTTTTGAGGTCTTTAGGAATTTGTTTCGGTATCGTTAGCCCCAAGTAGGGGTCTAGGCTAGTAGATCTGACTTTTTGGGTCTTTTTAGGTGGGTTTAGGAGTCTGACCGCCACGTATGGCGGTCGGAATGGCGATCGAAGTAGGGTGTGAGGCGGCCGACAGTGGGCTGACCGAAGAAGAGAGGGCAGATGATTTTTTGTTTTTTTATATAAGTTTTCGATTTCAAATGAAAAAGAAAGTAAAAATGTGATATTTATAGAAAGAATTTAGGGGAAATCACACTTAGGTCCCTGACTTTAAGCTTGTTTTTACAAAATAGTCACATGTAGGGATTAAAATTGATATTTACCCATTTCCATCTATGTTTTATAATTTTTGGTCTATTCACTGTTTAGTCGCTCCAACTTTAGCATTTTTTGCATTTTGGTCCTCTTTGAGGATTGAAATCGTTATTTTCACTTTTATTTGCATGATATATAATTTTTGGTCTATTTATTGTTTAGTCCCTATAAGTTTAGCGTGTTTTTAAGTAGTTACTGTTTAAATTATATTTAAATTTGGTTGAACTAATCTTGTAATTTTCCCATTTTTCATTTAATAGGGTATTTTAGGCTTAAATAATGTGGATAACTAGTTTTTAGTCCCTACAACTTCCACGTGTTTTTGTATTTTAGTCACTAACATGTTTTTTTTATTTTTTTTAGATTTAGCTACTAAATTTTAATTTGTTTTAATTTAGCCCTTGTTACATGTTCAATTTATTTTCTTTAATCCTCGTAATTTTATATTCATGCAATTTAATCCTCATTTTTATTTTTTATTTCTTTGATGTTCACTTGTTTATTTTAATATATTTAATTGTGTTTATTATTATAGCTAGTATTTCATAGTTTTTGGTTAATTAGTCTTTTAGATTTCCGGTTTATATTAGGTTAATAAACCAAATCGAATCTAGTAATTAGGGTGGCACCTTTGTGTTAATTAGGGAGTAATTTGAACCGAGTTTTTGCCTAAGATGCCTGATTACTCAAGTCGATTGTTTGAACTTTTAATTTGTTAATCATCGACTATTTTTCTAAAACTCTTTTAATTAAATCCTGTAATTTTTAATAGGTTAATTTAGATATTATTTAAAACTTTGATTTGTTGATTAGTTTGTAAACTTTAGGAGTTATTGATTTAGGTCCTCAAACTTCTAGTTCTTAAAACTCTGGATTCTAGATCTAGACCCTTTAGTCCTTAAATTTTCAATTAGATTTTTAAATTACATTAATCAAATAGGTTAAATAGAGCCTCCACTTTTAGCTAGATTTCAATATAGTCCTCTTAATTTAGGGAATAATTTGAGTTGACCCTCGCCTAAATGCTCAAGGGACCATCTCAATTATTTGATTCAACAATTGATTAAAAATCAATTAGGATTAATATTAGAACCTAGATTTCTAGGTTTGCACCTTTAGGTTCTTTAATTCTCATTATTTGACACTTTAGGATAGAGAGCAACTTAATTTACCTTAGTTTAATTAGGATGAATAAAAATGTGTTTAATTGCATTTTATTTTTAAACCTAAGATAATGTTCACTTATTAGGGAATTAATAGTATATCTCCTGCAAGTATGCACGGGGAGTGACTATTAGTGATTCTCGAAATAGGTCGGCATCCTTTTCAAGACCGCATCATGATTTTTAAAATTAAAGCAATGTTCGGTTATTAGGAACAATAGCTGATCTCTCGCATTTATGTTGGGGATTGAATGTTATCGGCATTAATAAACAAACACCCTTTTCAATTTTGCATTTGTAGTGATTTTTTAAATTAGCTAAAGTTGGAACTCAAAATTTTTGATTCTAAATTAAGGCAATCAACTAGTGACAACTGTCATTTTGATGTTAAAATAAATTCCTTAATCTCAATTAATAAATTAAAGAAATACGTAGTAAAGAGAGTAAGGGTCGATTCCACAGGGACATAAAAAATTCCAAATTTCTATCTGAGTTGTTTAAACCATGCGTGAAACAGTAAACAGGGGGAGTTTTGGTAAAAATATATTAAATAATAAAATAGATTAAATAAAAGTCAATTTAAAATAAAAATAAGAAATTAAGGAATGTAACATTGAAAATAAATGTGGTAAAAAACAGACTCAAGCCTTGCTTTGACTTAATTTCCTTCATATCATCGAATTAGATTTTCAATTCGGGATTCATGTAGGTTACTTTGTCTATAAGGGCAATACTCGTGACTCCATTTGGTATACCGAATACCCAATCCAATCTTTGATTCCGGCTTCGGAAACTGATCTGATCAACATCAATTACCGTTTAAGTTCGTAATGACCGACTCAGATTCTTGTTTCAATAACTATTAATTCCGATCTCATTTCCCTCTTGGCAATGTTATCTCACCAAGTGTGTTCCCAGGAAGTCGAATGTGCTTTCAATAAGCCAATCCTTCCTCCCACAAATTTAATCGCAATAACCTCTTGACCAAAGTCAATCTTTGATTTTGAAAACTGTTTTCATTTTGAAAAAAAAAATAAGTGCAGAGATTGAGAGAGAAATTCTGAAGTTATTAAGGGTCTTTTTCAATTCTCCCGTTGGAATTTAGTCATCACTTCAGCTCTCGTCTTATGAGAAAATTAGCTAAGCATGACAAAAGTCAAACTTAGCATATTTAAAAACAAAGCTTAAAAATAAAGTAAAAAAGAAAAAACTTGAAAAATAAAAGAGAGATTTTTTTATAAAACTAGTAAGGAAAAGAAGATTGTAATATGAGTTGTGAATTTAGGCTTACCCCAAGAGGGTATTTATAGCCTTTAAAAACCTAGAGATAAACAAAGAAATTAAAATAAAATAATCCTTAAGATAATTATTTTTCCTAAATTCAAACTTTAAACATGTCTCCTAATGCAGCTCTGCTCGTCCATCTTCCAGAAGGCGCACTAACTAGATCTTCTAGAAATTTTCGTTGACTATACCTTCTAGAAACTGCCACGTCAGACCGTGTCATGCCCAGAGTCGTGCCCATGTCTCCAGCATTGACCAAATAATATAAAAATTTAGAATGCACCCGTTTTACCACTAGGTCTGGAAAGTAAGATCCTACACGAAAACAAGCATAAAAAAGCCAATTTAGCAGCAATAAATCCATAAGATCGAAGAATTAACGAGAAAATATTACCAATTCTGAACACTCATCAAATTTCCCCTTAGTTATCTCATGCTTTTCCTCAAGTATGACATAATCAAATAAGTAAAAAAATTCCATTTACCTTTCTTTGTCAAGTTTCACATTCAAGGAAGCAAGGTAGTGACCACAATAATTATTCAAGTCAAGAAATCAATCAATTGAACATCACCAATTGGAACAAGTTAAATGCAATTGTAACATCCATTCATCCATCAATCTCAATGTTTGTAACTCAACACCTTACCGAGATTCACTCAATGTGTTTGGGATATAGAAACGCTCAATGTCAGAACCAACACGATATTACCATGGGCCTGCAAATAAATCAAATCTCCACTACTAATGAGAATAAGATGCATAAATCAAGGGGTCTTTTATTGGTTGTAACAGAGCTTAGGTAAAATGGGGAAAAGGCTAAATAATATGGCTAGAATTTAAGGCAAGGAACTAAAAAATAACAAGTTCAACTCTATTAAAACATTAAGCGCAACAAGATGAAAAAACAAACTATCAAACAACAACTTTCTTTTCGAAATACATTTGATTTTTTTCTCTTTGTTGTTGTTTTGTTTTCCATTTTTTTCTTTTCTCATGTCTTTTCTCTTTTTTCGAACATCTTTTGTTTTTCTTTCTTTCTTTTGAATTGCTGCTGTTTCTCTCTTTTTTTTCTTTTTTTTCATGGAGCATATATCAGTTAAACTGTTCACTTGCCCTGAAAGGGGTAGAAAAGAGTGATAAAATAAAAAGGCTCGGGTTTATGAATATGGTGAAAACAAAGAAATGGAGATAGGCTCAAAAGTGGTTAACTATGGGAAAATGCATGGGTAGGCAATTTTAGTGGGTAAAACGAAATAAATAATCCAAAAGTGCACAAATCATTTTTAAGCATCATGTTCATGTGTAATCTCGATAATATTTAAAATGAAGGTTCTAGAATACCAATTTTAAATTCGACACACTCAATCCAACAAAATGATATGCTCGTAAAGGCTCAAATCTCACCAAATTATTTTCATGCATTGAGCTAAGCATATTTCAACCAAAAAAATCATGGAATATCACAAAAATACCAACTTGATCACAATTCATGCTATTCACTATCAAGAACAACCTAACCTAAACAATTATTTATTCCCAAACAATCATGGCATACCAAAAATATTCAACAAGACACAAGAATTCACTAAAATTTTCAACAAATCTAATCAACACATACTAGCATCAAAACATAGAGATACACAAAGGAAAATTCAACCTAGACTATATTCCCCCTCACTTAAAGCATTTTTCCCCAAAACGTAAAATTAAAGTACAAGAGAAGGAATAGAGAACTCCCCAGATTTACTATCGATCAAGGCCATGGCCACGGCCGCGGCGGGAGGCGTTGTGAAGAAAAATGGACTGCTCGAGTTGATATCATGAACTAGAAGCATGGTCAAGTGGTGTCGTCGGTGGAAAACTGGCATCTAAAGCTTCTGTAAAACCATGAACGAGATGGTACATTAGTAACGACTAAACAGAAATAGGATCAGAATTTACCTCCAGAGTATTGACCGATTCCATTGAACGTATAGAACTCGATGGGAAGGTCGATTGTTGTGGACGAGAGGAAGAGGTGGACATGGTTGCATAGACTGGAATGATGGAAATGGTGAGTGCGGTGGAGAGGAACGACAAATAGTGCTTTGTTCCAGACGGAGAGAGACGGTGGGTGCGAACGTCGAATGGTACGACGTGGACAGAGTGTTTGGTGTTGGCCCTGGCATCATTGTTTTGTTGGTTCCTCGTGTGCACCATTGTGGAGAGGAGTGGACGATAGAAGCATGAACTGGGTGGTGTTATGAAACCGGTGATAGTTAGTGAAGAGGTGAGGTTTGATAGTTTTTCGGGGGGTTTCGTTTTGGGATGAGGAAAGGGTGTTGAGGTTTTTAATTTGATTTTGTGTTTATTTTCGTACGTAGGAGTGTTTAAAATTGGTTATAATTTGGTTTTAATAAGGGAAAAGGAGAATTTAAAAATTGAAAAGGGGAAGTGATAGGGAAAGTGGTGAGGCTCGCTGTTAAAGGAAAAGAAATGGAAGAGATATGGTAAAAGGTCGGCAGCAGAATGTCTCACAAAAGGGGGAAAAGTGTGATTTGGGTTTTGCTAACGTGCGTCGCCCTTTAAAAGGGTTTTGCTAATGTGCATCGTTTAATGAAACAGTGCGTATGGGCTGAAACATCATTCTGCGTGAAAGAAAAAAAATAAAGTTGCTTCTCCTGGGGTCGAAATTTGGCACTGCTCGAATGAAAATTTTGTAAATCTCCATCATTTTAGCTTGACTGAAAACATTTGGTTCCTGAAAAATAAAGCAAAAAATTAAATGAAATTTTTATAACTGAAATAAAATAGAATAAAACAAAACGCAAAAACAAATATGGGTTGCCTCCCATGAAGCGCTTTTGTTTAACGTCCTTTGCTCGACGACCTGGTTCAGACTACAGGTTCTAAGAGAAATACATCTTCCACTTCATACTCTTTTTCCATCTACGAATTTCCTTATGAGAAATTCTACAATCGTATAATTCTTTTATTTTATCCTTGTAGAATTTGACATTCTCATAGGTTATTTGATGTAAGGCGAATCTACACGCTTTGGTGGAAAAGAGTAGATAGCCTTATTGTGTCCCGATCTAGGATTGACAAGTACTGATGCCCTTGAATTATAAGCTTGGGCTGAAAATAAGATAAGAAATAAATATGTTTAGTAATGGAAGGATAAATGGAATAATAAGATAAGAAATGAATTTAAAAGAATGGTATAGAGATGGCTGCGGAATTGATGGTCTTGTTGGTTGATGTTGATGGTGCAATGGAGATGGTGATGATGTATCTCAAGCATGCCAAAGAGGAAACAATGCTAAGAAGCACAATCCCGTTCTTCACAAACTTACTTGAGGGGTGGTGATAGTGTCTTCAACCCACTAGATATCAATCTAGGAATTTTGGAATCAAGATGGAAAGAATGACGCAACAAGTATATGAATTATACTTGCTTAATCGATAAAGTTCACAAAGAACTTTGAAGAGAAATAACTTACAAGAGTATGTTTTATATAAGAGATGAGACGATTACAAATGAAATGCACTAGCCTATTTATAGTTTTTCAAAGGGTTTAGGCCGAATTGATACATGATGGTTCAGCTATGGATGAAACCCCTTTGAAAATAAATGATTTTTAAATGAAAATACATGATTTTAATGAAGATACATGCTCTTGGCCGAATGGTAAGGTGTTGGTTCGGCCTAAGGATGTTTTGAATGCCTTTGGAAGTTATTTGGCCAAAATGAAGAGGAAAGAGTCTTTGGCCGAATAGGAAGCATCCCTTGGTGTTTTGGTGCCAATTTGATGTCAGATGGAGTGCACATGCTTGAATGATGCACATGGCAGCCTACTTGAACGCACATGGGTTTTCTTACAAGGCTCTAGGTGTCATGGTCTTCAATTGGCAGCAACTTGTCATGAAAGGTCACATTTGTGGAAGGTAACATTTCATCATTTGATCCACTTTCCATGTGTTTGAGCTGAAGATGAGCTGGCCATAGATGAATTACATGAAGATGAGTAATAGGACAGCTCCTTGTGAAAAGGCACCTCTTGTAATGGCAACTATTTGCGAAAAGGTACAAATCCACAAAAATTGACATAGACCATATTTGAAGTACTCTGTGTGGTGGTGATGATGGTGCAACTCTCCAGCTGAAATGAAACATCTAGCCAGCTCAAAAGTCCAGCTCAAGTCAGCTATGAGCTCGGGGGTCAGCTGGAAACTTTGTCCCAAAATGTTCTTGAGCTGTCCCGGAGTTATCCTAGTTAAGTTTTCATAGCTCTTGGACTCTAATGCTAGCTTTAAGTCAGCTACCATCATGTGGCCGAACATGCATCTACAAAAGAAAGCATAATATCAGCTAAGTATATGAATTATTATAAAGTAATAAGAATGTGCATATTATAAAGATGTGAACTATAGGTTATAATAATAATTCATGCATCATATGATAATGATGAATATTATTATTACAACTATAGATTATATGCATGAATATCAATCATTGATGCAAACCATAGGACATAATGAATGAATGCACATGTTATGATAATTCAAGCATAGTCTAATATGAAAATGTATGCTCATAATAATATATAGTGCATAAATGAGTAAATATAATATAAAGTAAGGTAGAACTCCCTTATATTGAGCTTGGTGGAATTTCAATGATGTGAGTATGTCATGCAAAAAGTTGGTGCTAGATAGGATCACATCATCCTCCCCTTCTTTTGGGCGATTTGTCCTCAAATCGAAAGGTGACTTCTCCAAATCGTTCGTCCAGAAAGGAATCTCATAAGTAAGAGAATGATTAATGATAAATAAGTGAAAGAAGTACTCCCTGTCTATGTTTGCTGGATGGTCAAGAGTCATGTCTTTTGAAGACATATTGTCTTTAATGATCATATCTCTTGGTACCCCAAAAGACATATTGTTTGGTTCTTCAAAATTCATGTCCATTGAATGAAAAGTTATAGCTTTTGGCACTTGAAAAGATAATTCTCTTAAGCTTCCATGGATCATTCCTCTTGGTTCCTCCATATGACAAGTTGTGTCATTTGAATCATCCTTCATGCTTGATGCATCAATGTTTGGTAGGATAATCCCATGTATATGAATTGATTTCCTGCAAATTAAATCCAAATTAGAATATGAGAAATTATAAACAAAATGAATGGAAATATCAAACCAAGGTGGATGTTTAATGGGAGTTGGTTGCTTAATGATGGAGAACTCCATTGGTTGTTGAAATCCCTTCAATATGTGCAGTGTATTTGGAATGTCAACGGCTGCTACTCTTGGCATTTCAAGTGACACTTCCTTTGAAATATCAAGAGACATGTTTTGTGGATCACCAAAAGTCACATCTTTTAGTCCTCCAAAAGCCATGATTCTTGATTTATCTCCTTGAAAAGATATGTCCCTTGAATGGTCCTGCAAAATAAAAGGAATGATAGGAGAAGAAAGGTTGGATGAGATTTGTTCTTCACTCTCCTCTTTTTCTCCCAATTCATTCTTCTCATTTTCAACTCCAACATTTTCTACATCCATTCTCTTTTGTTCAACTTCAAAAAGCTTTTCTTCATTTGAATCTTCCTCCAAATGTTCTCCTTCAGTTGCATTGTTTTTAAGTTGCCTTTTCATTGCTTCAATTCTCATTTTCAAATGAGTTTGATCTTCACTCACTCGGCTAGGAGATAATGGAGTCAAAATTAATTTTCTGTCATTATGGATGATTGAGTACCGATTTGTGAATCCATCATGGACATCCCATTTGTCAAATTACCATGGCCTCCCCCAAAGTAAATGACTCGTACTCATAGGCACCACATCACATAGAATCTCGTCTTTGTATCTTCCGATTGAGAATGGCACAAGTACTTGTTCAGTGACCTTCATATCTTCCTCGTTGTTCAACCATTGCAATTCATATGGGCTGGAATGTTTAATCGTTGCAAGCCCCAATTTTTTCACCATGTATGTACTTGCAATGTTTGTACAACTTCCTCCGTCAATAAATACAAGACACACTTTACCATTTACATGGCAACGAGTGTGAAATGTGTTTGTTCTTTGTTGTTCGTTCTCCAATGTTTGGAATGATGAAAAATCATAAGACATTGTTAGTAGAAAGAAAGAAAAATTAAACCCTTACCAGCACGCTCTCAAAGCCTCACAATCTTCACTCCAAAGAAAATTAAGAGATCTCTCCACTCAACACTCGTGTTTACTCTAGGGAATATAGTTTGGCTTTTAACAATTCCCCTTCTGATCTCACTCTCTCAATAGCCTTTTTCCACTCAAATTTCTCTTGCTAAGTCCTTTAAGGAACTTACTCAAGATTATAACAAGTTAATTCCTACCTTGTGTGCGTCAGCTGCAAATAGGTTAGGGTAGAAAGATTAGAAAAAAAATGGAAATGTAGAAGAAAGGATTCAAAGGTATTAAAAGAAGGAAATGGTTGAAGACAAGGAAAATGAAAGGATAGAAAATGAGGAGGTGACTTACAATTCAAGAAACAACACTTACTGCAGCCTTTCTCAAGAACAATAAGGTTATCTTCTCTTAGTGTAGATGGCCTCTTTGATGTACTTTGCAATGGTAGAGCACTTTACTTGGCTTGCTTTCTCTTTTTCTTTTCTTTTCTTCTTTTCTTTTTTCTTCTTTTCTTCTTTTCTTCTTTCTTCTTTCTTCTTTTCTTTCTTCTTCTTTTCTTTTCTTCTTTTCTTCTTTTCTGATTTTTTTATATTCTTTTGTCTTTTTCTTTCTTTTTGCACTCCAATTTTGATGTAGGAGTCTTTTCTTTTGTTTTTCTTCTGTTTTGCACGCCAATGACACTTTTTTTGTCAATCCAACTATGCTCTGATTACCGCTTGATGTAAGGCGAATCTACACGCTTTGGTGAAAGAGAGTAGATAGCCTTATTGTGTCCCGATCTTGGATTGACAAGTACAGATGTCCTTGAATTATAAGCTTGGGCTGCAAATAAGATAAGAAATAAATATGTTTAGTAATGGAAGGATAAATGGAATAATAAGATAAGAAATGAATTTAAAATAATGGTACAGAGATGGCTGCGGAATTGATGGTCTTGTTGGTTGATGTTGATGGTGTTGATGGTGCAATGGAGATGGTGATGTTGTATCTCAAGCACGCCAAAGAGGAAACAATGCTAAGAAGCACAATCCCGTTCTTCACAAACTTACTTGAGGGGTGGTGATAGTGTCTTCAACCCACTAGATATCAATCTAGGAATTTTGGAATCAAGATGGAAAGAATGACGCCACAAGTATATATTATACTTGCTTAATCGATAAAGTTCACAAAGAACTTTGAAGAGAAATAACTCACAAGAGTATGTTTTATATAAGAGATGAGATGATTACAAATGAAATGCCCTAGCCTATTTATAGTTTTTCAAAGGGTTTAGGCCAAATAAATACATGATGGTTCGGCTATGGATGAAACCCCTTTGAAAATACATGATTTTTAAATGAAAATACATGATTTTAATGAAGATACATGCTCTTGGCCGAATGGTAAGGTGTTGGTTCGGCCTAAGGATGTTTTGATTGCCTTTGGAAGTTATTTGGCCAAACTGAAGAGGAAAGAGTCTTTGGTTGAATAGGAAGCATCCCTTGGTGTTTTGGTGCCAATTTGATGTCAGATTGAGTGCACATACTTGAATGATGCACATGGCAGCCTACTTGAACGTACATGGGTCTTCTTACAAGGCTTTGTTGAGGTTGCAACAACCATGGAATGAAGATAGGTAGCAACTAGGCGTGACGTAGCTCCCAACGTGCATCTAGGTGTCATGGTCTTCAATGGGCAGCAACTTGTCATGAAAGGTCACATTTGTGAAAGGTAACTTTTCATCATTTGAGCCACTTTCCATGTGTTTGAGCTAAAGATGAGTTGGCCATCGATGAATTACATGAAGATGAGTCATAGGACAGCTCCTTGTGAAAAGGCACCTCTTGTAATGGTAACTATTCACGAAAAGGTACGAATCCACAAAAATTAACATAGACCATATTTGAAGTACTCTGTGTGGTGGTGATGATGGTGAAACTCTCCAGCTGAAATGAAACATCTAGCTAGCTCAAAAGTCCAGCTCAAGTCAGCTGGAAACTTTGTCCCAAAATGTTCTTGAGCTGTCCCGGAGTTATCCTAGTTAAGTTTCCATAGCTCTTGGACTCTAATGCTAGCTTTAAGTCAGCTACCATCATGTAGCCGAACATGCATCTATAAAAGAAAGCATAATATCAGCTAAGTATATGAATTATTATAAGAGAAAATCGCCTGAGTGACCAAAAATGCCTTATAATATACGATTTTAACCAACTTTTTCCGGATTTGCCAAAATGACCAACAAAATCGCAATGCGATCGCTAATTCGCAACGCGATCTCCATTATCGCAAATTCGCGTTGCATTTCGCGTTGCGATAGTTGGAAATCGCGTTGCGATGGTCTACAGTGTCGTTGCGATTTTCCCAATTCGCAATGCGAATAAGTAAATCACAACGCGAATTGGGAAAATCGCATTGCGATACTGACTATCGCAATGCGATACTGACTATCGCAATGCGATACTTACTATCGCAATGCGATAATACAAAATCGCAACGAGATACTGACTTTCGCAATGCGATTCTTACTTTCGCAACGCGATTTTAGCGCCATTCGTATTAACGCGTATTTTTTTTTCAAATTCCAAACACGAATTTTTTCTTAATAAATCGGAAACTGAACCGTCTACAGTAATCACAACTCATAACCTCAAACCCAAAATCACAACACTCAGTCCCATCTCCATCTTTCACTCTCTACGGTGAAATCCGTCCCCATCTCCGAAGATTTCCGTCCCCATCGCCGGCGAAATCCCTCACAACCATTCACAGTCAAAAATCCCTCACAATCATTCAGAAATTTTTGTATTATTTTAGGTTTTTCATATTGAGATTGATGATAAGTTTACTGGTAATTTCAATAATAGATTAACCATTTCACTTAGATTTCTTATTAAATTCATTCGATTGCTTCCAATACTGCTAAACTGTTTAGCCTGTGAAGTTAGTATTTGTCTTTGTTTTGTCTTTTGGTTGAAGTAATGCAGAAGAAGAATAGTTTCGAGAATGAAAATCGCAACGCGGATATAACTATCGCAACGAGAGAATCGCAACGCGAAATACAAATCGCAACGCGAAACCAAAATCGCATTGCGATTTTCATTTCGCATTGCGATTCTCTCGTTGCGATTTTCATTTCGCGTTGCGATAGTCATTTCGCGTTGCGATTCTCTCGTTGCGATAGTCATTTCCGCGTTGCGATTCTCATTATCTCGTTGCGATTTTCATTTCAACCAAAAAACAAAACAGTGTTGCAAATTTTAGTTTCAAGAAAAACTACTATTAGTTTATTGTTTTTTGTATATCTTGACAGTGTAGTTTTTAGTATATCTAACTTGGTATGTTTATTGTTTTTGTAGAATTTTTTTTCGGCTTCATTGACATTAAGGAATAAAGTTAGCCTAGCCACTACAATTGCTTCAAAGCTTTCACCTGCACAAAGAAAATTGTTTGAGGAAACCTGCTTCGGGCCGTGGCTGAGAGTACAGCATCCGGGTGGAGATGCTAATTTGACCCATTTGTGGCTTCAGACCATGACTAGAGATCTACCCAATAGTATACAACGTGGTGAGGAAGAGATATGGTTTCATTTTCCGCCGGCGTATACTTGTTTTGGGCGGAAGGAGTTCTGCTTAATCATTGGTTTACGATTCGAACACGATGATGTAGGCCGGTACACTCGTCATATCACCCGCCCATCATGGTTATCCAGGGTTTTTCCTGATGAGTCAATAGAGAAGCCAAACTTACACGTCGACGACATGAAGAAATTGTTTAATAAGAAAGATGGTTTTACTCGGATGAATGACGTCGATGTTGTCCGAGTATGCCTTCTACTACTTTTTGTATGCCGGTTTTTTAGGCAGAGAGTCCAGACAACCTATTCCTCAGCAGCTAATATTATTGGTAGAGGACCTAAATGCATGGAATCTGTTTCCGTGGGGTTCGTATATATGGAAAGCTACCTGGACTAAGTTGTCGTCTGCCTTTGATGACCGCAAAAGTTTGCGGGGCGATGGGTCGAAATACACTTTGTCAGGCTTTGTTTGGGCCTTTAAGGTAAGAATTTCTATATAATTGTAACACCCCAAACCGATGCGGGTAGCCCGATCCGATTTGGGAAGTCACATTAGGGCCACCGGAGCGACCCACTGTAAAAATTCGCTAAAAATTTAAAACTTTTATTAAAACATGTAACTAACCAATTGATTTATCATTGTTCAGAATTAAAACAGATTTTTCAGATTCGTAAATAAAACAAAATACAATTACATGCCCCCTAATCACAAGTACCATACTCTGCAACCACGCCGGAAGAACTCCCTTACTGAAGTCGATAGATGCACTGGTACAATTGTTTTAACCTGAAAAGGTGAGTAATAGAGTGAGCTTTGGAAAGCTCAGTAATACAAAACTACCAGATGATGCTACATGACATGTAGATAAATGGAAAGCCATATAATTTCCTTATTGAATCATACGTATACCAGCTTGTAGAATAATTTGGGGTTCCATTAAAAGTTCATCGAGTAGAAGCCATGAATCTCAGTTCATAAGAAACCTTTCAAAGTATGACATTTTCAGGAGATCGAATAGGATGTCTAGTGTGTTCCAACAGTATAATAAAATCATAATAGGTACAAATCATAGTCCAGTAAATCTCACTCACAATTTCGTAAAAGAGTTTAACTTTTGAAAATCATAGTTTAAACCCTTTTCTGGTACACCGTCAGTAGTTTCCAAAAATTATTTTCCATATAGCTTACTTTATGCACATAGCAAAAAGAAAGCCGACTTAAGGATAGGCTATGAAGCTTGTATCCTTAAGCCCAAGTCAATAAGTCCATATAGCTTACCCTAAGCACACAGCAAAGGAAAGCCGACCTAATGAAACATCTTGGGGCCCTCAAGAGTCACATTAGGCCCAGTTAGCTTGATCAGAGCTATTCCATCGTAATTCAATTCCAAAATTCAATTGCACCGTGACATAAATTCCATAAATCCAAAAACATGGTAATCATATACCATTTCAAAACAAAAATTAGATAGCAGCCATATTCCATAAATTGTACATTAAATTGGTGCATCCATAAAACAATAACCAATGAATTCGGTGTACCACATATTAAAACCAATAAAACAGTTCAATAATAAGTAGGGAACACACTAGAGAATCCAAGTATTTCCAGAGGCCATTGTAGTTATCATTTTGGATAACATGAAACTTATGAAATTTGAACGAATTCCTGGAACAAGGTTCTATTGAGGAGAATCGATTACTAACCGATCTAGCCAGATATTTAATGTTGATACATTAGAATCCCACTATATTTTCGTGTGCTTTAGGAAAACGTTCAGGAACCTTTATACATAATAATTCTAAATTCAGATTTACTGCGAGTGATTCCATTACCCAAACAATCAGGGGTATTCAGGAATATACTTTAAATTCATAGGATTTCAGCCCAATTGAACCAAATGAGATATTCAGAATCTTTTCCATCTACGTTACTTGTTTTTTTTTTCAAACATGACCGAAGTGATTTTAGATGAAATATAGAATCGAAGATTCAAGTCATTTACAATCTACGACTATCGATCATATTATCAAACAACTCGAGTTACACAACTCTCAAACTGATGCATGTCAACAAGTCAATTCATTATCCTTCCAGTGTATTCACTCTTTAATACCATAGTACAGATCCATAGATCATCCCCATAATCATCACTGAATAAATCTTCCAACGGTCTTTATTTCATTTCCACGTTTCAACAATATCAGGAAATACTGACGTACTTGATCCATGGATCATAACCCATAATGACAATCCATCATGTAAGTTCAACAGTGTTTCCAAACTCATCAAATCACCTATTTAATCCTTAGTCATTGATGTTACTTAGTTCGTTTGGTAAGCAAGTATATCCCGATTACTTTAAAGTTTTCCAGAATAATTCAGACGTTTCTGAATTTCAAATACACGTTGTACTTCATTTCATTTCAATTTATTCATATAATAAAGTCATTCTGGTATTCGTGGTTGATTTGACAAATGACTACCCACTTATTAGTACTGTATGCACTCTAGAGTTGAGCTGCGCCAAGTACTTCCAGAATTATCATCGATCCAAATTTGAGAAGATGATCAGACATTCAAGTGATACTCATATCATTCAGGTAATGATATAGTACTAACGTTGATTAATCACTTAAGTTGCGTTTCACAACTTTTACTGGTAGCACAACATCCATGTTTATTTGGATTTCTTAATTAATCCAAGACATTTACTTATTCTAGGTCATAAGGGCATTTTGGTCATTTTGGTGCTTAACATTTTTTTCTATTCATTTCAAAGCTTGAGTATATCCATTTATTCCTGAGCTTGGTGACATTCTTGAGTCATTTCCATTCCAGGGGTAATTTGGTCATTTTATAATTCTAGAATATTTCAATCATTTCCTTCCATTCGGTCTTATTATTTAATTCAATCTTATCATTTACTTCAGTCCTTTCGAACAATTCTGTCAGCAGAATACCTTCGTTAAATTACTCTTCAAGTATTTACTCCTTATTCGAATATTTTCGGGTCAAGTGTCTTCTCAGATTTTACAAACGGAATATTATAAATTTTTCTGTACAAAGACAGGATCTTAACAATTAAATTCGTACTTAATCGAGTTAAGTACAAATCCTCAAAGTACTCTCTCATTTAGGGTCAATTCAGACTATTTTATCTCTCAAGGGCATTTTCGTAATTTCTTAACCAGATAAATTTCAATATTAGCTCTTAACGAAAATAATTATAATTTAGAGATCCTATGATCAATTGCTTTCCCGAACATTCTTTGATTTTGAAATGATTCCTTCACAAACTCTCATAGGATTAAAACCGATTATCCATAATTTCCAAATAAAACTAACATTTCTTATGCACATCAGTAGTTATACCGGATCAATATATCTTTTCAGAGTTATTAACCAACTTCCAGTGGCAATTCTTATCATTTTCTAACATAAGGGTAATTTCGTAATTTTACCATATCGGAGTATTCTCATAATTTTTCATCCAAGTCTTAACATTTAACCCTTGATGATATAAAATATAAGTTACAAATCCAGAGCTGATTTCTTTATCACCAATCACAAACTTGTAATTTAATTCTAACAATTATCAATCTCTTATCTTAGTCATTCGATCCGTATTTAGTTACAGAATTTCTACCACATTCATATCGAGTGAATAAATTATTCAACTCCACAAAAGTGACCAACATTATCTTATTCATGCATTTACCAATATCAACATGTTCCATAAAGCATAAAGAGATAGTAAAGTATTACCTCATTTTCCGTGTCATACTGGTCGACCATTAAATTCCATTCGAACACCCTCGATCTTTAATTCAACTTCCTATATTTTCCTCACGATCCAGGCCATCAAAATTACTAACTCGTATCCAAATAATTTCCTTCGCCATAAAGATAGCTTATTAGAATTTAAATAATAATTTGGAAATCCAATTTGTATAATAGAATACTTGTGGGGTTACTTTAATAATTAATCACTAAAAATAGAGACTGAACCGAAATAATTTACACTATTGTGCCATAAACCAAAACTAATGAAAACTAGGAGACAATGCCAGGTTCTTACCATATGCTTCTTCGAAATTCCAAGCTGTATGTGGAAATCAAATAAATGCGGCCCCACCTTTGACATTGAAATTGATAATGATTTGAATAGCCATGTGTTTGCAATAAATAAATAAAATGATAATGGAATGGTCTCCACGGCAAATGCAACAATTGAAAATGCGTTGGACCCCGCGGCAATTTCAATAAACAAAAGTAGTTGATAATTCATTGGCCCCCACGGCAATACAGAACCGAAAGTCACATTGGACTTGCTCGAGTGATTGCATCGTCCACCTTTTTCTCACTTCCTTCTCTTTGTACGATTGGTTTATAGAGCATGGCTCAGTGTATAAACTTGCTTTTGGATCAAAATCTTTTGTCGTTGTATCAGATTCTATATCACGAACGAGGTATAAGAAAGCGAAGTTATGGAGGGTCTCTAGCCAACATCGATCTGTCATAGCTAAGTTCGCCACCCCTAGGAGCTTCCTAAATCCATAACCGGTCAAAGAGTCCCAGTGATGCATCAATTACCAGAAAGTACACCACTCGGTTTCCATCATGAGAGATGAAGCGGCAATACCATGCATGTAGACTCCTTGCACTACCTCTTGTCTCCTTCAAGAATCACTCGGGAGAAACCCATGTCCAAAGCAACTCGACTGCATGCGAGGCAGACATAGCTTCCGCTCCAAAATTCCATAAGTGGAATCTGAGGAAAGTTGCAGAGATGAAGCGGTTATAGTGGTTGCGTCCATTGAAACTAAAGCAACTTTCTCGGTGGGATTTAGTGGATACAAAAGCTTGCAAAAGTGAAAGCTTAAAAATGGATTCCACTGCCATACCATTATCCTTATTTAAAAAATATCTTTTCAAGTTGTGGTTCCCAAATATTTAAAATATATATATAAACAAATCAATCCATGTTTTAATCAATCACTCATCCAACAATTTGGACACATTCAACCTATCTCCTTATCTTCAATTTATTTAATAACTTAATGGTCTAATAAAATAATTATTAGCCAACCAACATCATATCATTTAATATATTTTAAACTAAAAGAAATCTAACCCCATCTTGGGGTGTGACAATTCTCTCCCTTAAAAGGTTTTCGTCCTCGAAATTCATGTCATAGAATTGCAGAAATGACACTTCCATATGTTCTTTCATACCTTTCATGTAGCTCTTATAGAAATACAAATCCTCCTTTAATCCTTAATCAGTTGAGTATATATTCTTATCAGAACTTTTCCTCATTCCAATAAAAGAATCCGAACGAAAATTTCCTTGAGTATTCAATTCAGTCTTAGTAACGAGAATATGCTCATAGAGCAGCAGCATATCCCAATTTCATTTCCAGAGTCGAGTCAGAATTTCTCATATGAATAACTCTCATATGGCTCGTGAGGTTCTTCACAGCGTTTAGACAGATGTTCCGGTATTCCTTTATAAAAAGATAGAGTCCTAAAGGATAAAAACTTTGGTTTGCTCGTTACAGATAGGGACTCAACCTTGATGTTCCAGCTCAGAGAGGTACAATTGCAGTCTAGGGGCATGTAATAATCAGACATATTTTGACATTCGACCGGCCGGTCTATCTTGAAAAATTTTGACTCAAACCATAGCTCTGATACCACTAAATGTAACACCCCAAACCGATGCGGGTAGCCCGATCCGATTTGGGAAGTCACATTAGGGCCACCGGAGCGACCCACTGTAAAAATTCGCTAAAAATTTAAAACTTTTATTAACATGTAACTAACCAATTGATTTATCATTGTCAGAATTAAAACAGATTTTTCAGATTCGTAAATAAAACAAAATACAATTACATGCCCCTAATCACAAGTACATACTCTGCAACCACGCCGGAAGAACTCCTTACTGAAGTCGATAGATGCACTGGTACAATTGTTTTAACCTGAAAAGGTGAGTAATAGAGTGAGCTTTGGAAAGCTCAGTAATACAAAACTAGATGATGCTACATGACTGTAGATAAATGGAAAGCCATATAATTTCCTTATTGAATCATACGTATACCAGCTTGTAGAATAATTTGGGGTTCCATTAAAAGTTCATCGAGTAGAAGCCATGAATCTCAGTTCATAAGAAACCTTTCAAAGTATGACATTTTCAGGAGATCGAATAGGATGTCTAGTGTGTTCCAACAGTATAATAAATCATAATAGGTACAAATCATAGTCCAGTAAATCTCACAATTTCGTAAAAGAGTTTAACTTTTGAAAATCATAGTTTAAACCCTTTCTGGTACCGTCAGTAGTTTCCAAAAATTATTTTCCATATAGCTTACTTTATGCACATAGCAAAAAGAAAGCCGACTAAGGATAGGCTATGAAGCTTGTATCCTTAAGCCAAGTCAATAAGTCCATATAGCTTACCCTAAGCACACAACAAAGGAAAGCCGACCTAATGAAACATCTTGGGGCCCTCAAGAGTACATTAGGCCCAGTTAGCTTGATCAGAGCTATTCCATCGTAATTCAATTCCAAAATTCAATTGCACCGTGACATAAATTCCATAAATCCAAAAACATGGTAATATACCATTTCAAAACAAAAATTAGATAGCAGCCATATTCCATAAATTGTCACATTAAATTGGTGCATCCATAAACAATAACCAATGAATTCGGTGTACCACATATTAAAACCAATAAAACAGTCAATAATAAGTAGGGAACACACTAGAGAATCCAAGTATTTCCAGAGGCCATTGTAGTTATCATTTTGATAACATGAAACTTATGAAATTTGAACGAATTCCTGGAACAAGGTTCTATTGAGGAGAATCGATTACTAACCGATCTAGCCAGATATTTAATGTTGATACATTAGAATCCCACTATATTTTCGTGTGCTTTAGGAAAACGTTCAGGAACCTTTATACATAATAATTCTAAATTCAGATTTACTGCGAGTGATTCCATTACCCAAACAATCAGGGGTATTCAGGAATATACTTTAAATTCATAGGATTTCAGCCCAATTGAACCAAATGATATTCAGAATCTTTTCATCTACGTTACTTGTTTTTTTTTTCAAACATGACCGAAGTGATTTTAGATGAATATAGAATCGAAGATCAAGTCATTTACAATCTACGACTATCGATCATATTATCAAACAACTCGAGTTACACAACTCTCAAACTGATGCATGTCAACAAGTCAATTCTTATCCTTCCAGTGTATTCACTCTTAATACCATAGTACAGATCCATAGATCATCCCCATAATCATCACTGAATAAATCTTCCAACGGTCTTTATTTCATTTCCACGTTTCAACAATATCAGGAAATACTGACGTACTTGATCCATGGATCATAACCCATAATGACAATCCATCATGTAAGTTCAACAGTGTTTCCAAACTCATCAATCACCTATTAATCCTTAGTCATTGATGTTACTTAGTTCGTTGGTAAGCAAGTATATCCGATTACTTAAAGTTTTCCAGAATAATTCAGACGTTTCTGAATTTCAAATACACGTTGTACTTCTTTCATTTCAATTTATTCATATAATAAAGTCATTCTGGTATTCGTGGTTGATTTGACTAATGACTACCCACTTAGTACTGTATGCACTCTAGAGTTGAGCTGCGCCAAGTACTTCCAGAATTATCATCGATCCAAATTTGAGAAGATGAACAAACATTCAAGTGATACTTATATCATTCAGGTAATGATAGTACTAACGTTGATTAATCACTTAAGTTGCGTTTCACAACTTTTACTGGTAGCACAACATCCATGTTTATTTGGATTTTAATTAATCCAAGACATTTACTTATTCTAGGTCATAAGGGCATTTTGGTCATTTTGGTGCTTAACATTTTTTCTATTCATTTCAAAGCTTGAGTATATCCATTCATTCCTGAGCTTGGTGACATTCTTGAGTCATTTCCATTCAGGGGTAATTTGGTCATTTTATAATTCTAGAATTTCAATCATTTCCTTCCATTCGGTCTTATTATTTAATTCAATCTTATCATTTACTTCAGTCCTTTCGAACAATTCTGTCAGCAGAATACCTCCGTTAAATTACTCAAGTATTTACTCCTTATTCGAATATTTCGGGTCAAGTGTCTTCTCAGATTTTACAAACGGAATATTATAAATTTTTTACAAAGACATGATCTTAACAATTAAATTCGTACTTAATCGAGTTAAGTACAAATCCTCAAAGTACTCTCTCATTTAGGGTCAATTCAGACTATTTATCTTCAAGGGCATTTTCGTAATTTCTTAACCAGATAAATTTCATATTAGCTCTTAACGAAAATAATTATAATTTAGAGATCCTATGATCAATGCTTCCCGAACATTCTTTGATTTGAAATGATTCCTTCACAAACTCATAGGATTAAAACCGATTATCCATAATTTCCAAATAAAACTAACATTCTTATGCATCAGTAGTTATATCGGATCATATATCTTTTCAGAGTTATTAACCAACTTCCAGTGGCAATTTTCATTTTCTAACATAAGGGTAATTTCGAATTTACCATATCGGAGTATTCATAATTTTTCATCCAAGTATCTTTAAATTAACCCTTGATGATATATATAAGTTACAAATCAGAGCTCTTTCTTTCCAATCACAAACTTGTAATTTAATTCTAACAATTATCAATCTCTTATCTTAGTCATTCGATCCGTATTTAGTTACAGAATTTCTACCATTCATATCGAGTGAATAAATTATTCAACTCCACAAAAGTGACCAACATTATCTTATTCATGCATTTACCAATATCAACATGTTCCATAAAGCATAAAGAGGTAGTAAAGTATTACCTCATTTTCCGTGTCATACTGGTCGACCATTAAATTCCATCGAACACCCTCGATCTTTAATTCAACTTCCTATATTTTCCTCACGATCCAGGCCATCAAAATTACTAACTCGTATCCAAATAATTTCCTTCGCCATAAAGATAGCTTATTAGAATTTAAATAATAATTTGGAAATCCAATTTGTATAATAGAATACTTGTGGGGTTACTTTAATAATTAATCACTAAAAATAGAGACTGAACCGAAATAATTTACACTATTGTGCCATAATCAAAAACTAATGAAAACTAGGAGACAATGCCGGTCTTACCATATGCTTCTTCGAAATTCCAAGCTGTATGTGGAAATCAAATAAATGCGGCCCCACCTTTGACATTGAAATTGATAATGATTTGAATAGCCATGTGTTTGCAATAAATAAATAAAATGATAATGGAATGGTCTCCACGGCAAATGCAACAATTGAAAATGCGTTGGACCCGCGGCAATTTCAATAAACAAAAGTAGTTGATAATTCATTGGCCCCACGGCAATACAGAAACGAAAGTCACATTGGACTTGCTCGAGTGATTGCATCGTCCACCTTTTTCTCACTTCCTTCTCTTTGTACGATTGGTTTATAGAGCATGGCTCAGTGTATAAACTGCTTTTGGATCAAATCTTTTGTCGTTGTATCAGATTCTATATCACGAACGAGGTATAAGAAAGCAAAGTTATGGAGGGTCTCTAGCCAACATCGATCTGTCATAGCTAAGTTCGCCACCCTAGGAGCTTCCTAAATCCATAACGGTCAAGAGTCCCAGTGATGCATCAATTACCAGAAAGTACCACTCGGTTTCATCATGAGAGATGCGCAATACCATGCATGTAGACTCCTTGCACTACCTCTTGTCTCCTCAAGAATCACTGGGAGAAACCCATGTCCAAAGCAACTCGACTGCATGCGAGGCAGACATAGCTTCCGCTCCAAAATTCCATAAGTGGAATCTGAGGAAAGTTGCAGAGATGAAGCGGTTATAGTGGTTGCGTCCATTGAAATAAAGCAACTTTCTCGTGGGATTTAGTGGATACAAAAGCTTGCAAAAGTGAAAGCTTAAAGAAATGGATTCCACTGCCATACCATTATCCTTATTTAAAAATATATCTTTTCAAGTTGTGGTTCCCAAATATTTAAAATATATATATATAAAACAAATCAATCCAGTATTTTAATCTATTATATTGTTTGTAGATTTGGATATTCGAGGCCTTTCGCCATGAAGACATATGCAATAAAATCTTCAAATGATATTCCCAGGGCTATTTCCTGGAAGAGGAAACGTCTGTTGGATTGGGAAGACTTAATACCATATGCGACAATAAATAATGTAAGTTAACACAAATACTATCATATAAACAAGTTATTAATAGTAGACGTTTAACTTTGTTTGAGTTTTTATATTTTTAGGAGGCAACATTCCATTAATTAGACTGACACCCACGGAGGCTGAGCTTGCCACTGATTGGTGGCAAGCTAGTCAGTGTTTTTCTTGATGGCACGAATGATGAGCAACCTCCACTTCCTCACTTCGAGAGCCATCACCTCACCCAGAGCCATCACCTGATCACCCGACTATACACTCTACCAACGAGAGCCATCACCTATCCCGTCACATCATCGAGCCTCTTCTCACCATCACTCATGATAGGCGACCGACAAAGATGCCACGACTTCTATCTCCCTGTTCTCCAACCTCCACGGGATGAGTCAAGGGAGTTACGTGATGAGGTCATGCCTTGCGTGAGGAGATCGGTACTCTACTCGATAACGATAGTGCATGGCGTGTGGAGGTGTCTACTTTACGTGGGAGGTTGCCGCTCTACGTGAGATGGTGGTATCGTTGTAGAATGAGGTTCATACTCTACGCAACGAGGTAAGTTTAAGATTTTCCATATTTAACTTGATGATAAATACTCGTAATTTCACTTAAATTAACCATTTCACTTAGATTGCTTAGTAAATTTATTCGGGTGCTGCCAATACTGCTAAACTGTTATTAACACTATGAAGTTAGTATTTGTCTTTTTGTTTTGTCTTTGGTTGAAGTAAATTTATTCGGTTGCTGCCAATTCTGCTAAACTGTGTTATCTTTAAACCATTTCACTTAGATTGCTTAGTAAATTTATTCGGGTGCTGCCAATACTGCTAAACTGTTTATTAACACTATGAAGTTAGTATTTGTCTTTTTGTTTTGTCTTTTGGTTGAAGTAAATTTATTCGGTTGCTGCCAATTCTGCTTTATTTTGTCTTTGTTTTCACTGTTTAAATATCTGTTTATTATTTACTGATATTGTATTTAATTATTTAGCGGACCGATAAGGTGGATGCTTTATGTCGGGTTTTTCTTGCACGACAGAGTTCACGCATCAGACGGCGTGCACGTGCTATTAAGTCTCCGTATACCCCAATAGTGCGAAGACACCGCAAGAAGAAGCCCAACTCGCCTGTCATCCCTCAAGAGTCCACTCCTATCGTTGAAGAGGCCCCTATCATTCCTCGAGAGTCTCCTCCCACCGTTCAAGAGGCCACTGTCATCCCTCAAGATTCCACTCCTATCGTTGAAGAGGCCCCTATCATTCCTCGAGAGTCCCCTCCCACCGTTCAAGAGGCCACTGTCATCGTTGAAGAGGTCCCTCCCACCATTCAAGAGCCGATTCACATGGCGTCATATGTAGGATTCTTGAGAAACCTCTGACGTGCCAGACATGATGGATTCAGTTGGCTCTCGTATGAGTTACGGCCAGTACCATACCGGTATCTGAAGTGGAGAGGAAACAACTACCGGACACAATTCTGGATAACACCCTTTGGGCTAAGACCGCAGTTGATTTTTATCTACATGAGTGAAGCCAGGGGTGTTTCACTGACATATGCAAGTTCAATGATGATATCTATTTGTTGCTTGATCGGTCTTGGTGGGGCGTATTATTAGGGGTCGAAGACAATGGCTATTTCGATGGAGGGGTAAGTCTTATATTTTTCTTATATTTTAATTTGATTATTTTTTTGTAAATTTATGTAAGTTACTAATATATGTCTTTTTTTGTAAAACAGCATATCGATGCGTGGTTGTCACGTCTTCTAATAATTAGGAAACTTAAGGAAAATAAAAGAAATACACGATATATAATTATGCCGACGTCTTTTAACGTCGTTCACTTGAAGAATCAACGAGATGAATCATTTGCGTTGGGTAATGGACAAGCTAAACTTTATCCTGCATGGTGGGAGGTCGATAAGGTTAGTGTTTATTTTAGATTGAGTTTAAAGGTATTCATAAATAAGTGCGCAAATGAATGATTTATTACTTATGATTGCAGGTGTTTATCCCTGTTTTGGAACGTAACCATTGGCTTCTCGTCGAGCTTCAGATCCCATCCATTAAGGTAATAGTATATGACAGCATGATAAATTACATATCATTGGCTGATTTAAGAGATATTATTAAGGGATGGAGCTCTTATTTGGCTAAATTCTTGGATGCGATAAATTGGACTCGTTCTGGAAACAAGAAGCCAAAGAAGCTCAATATTACAGTTAGCAGAGACGAGACCGCACCACAATAAACGAAAGGACCCAGAGAGGATTGTGGTCCTCTCGTATTCTTGGCGTTGGACCGTTTGATCACAGGAAGTATAAAGTATCTACCTCCCACCGATATAGATAGAGCTGCAGTAGGCTTGTGGTTTCGACATTATATGGCTAGATCGATATATACGAGACGCTACCTACCTGCATCCGCGTTATAAAAATGTCCATAAACAATTGGTATATTTATAGGCTTGTGGTTTGAAAATGTTTGGTTAAGTACCTAGAATTCAATAATTTGCTGTTTGTAGGTTTTAGATGTGTAGAAAGTGTTGTTTGAGCAAATGTTTGGTTATGCAGGTTAATCTCAGAAGTGAGCTGCGTGAAATGATGTATGGCTGCAAAAGTTGATTCAATAGTAGAAATGTTATTTTCTCTAAGAATTATTGCTTATTTTTTGATTGTTTAATTGATTTGTAAAAGGTGATTTGTTTAATTGATGTTAACATAATTCTTATTTGTGCTTGTTTAATTGATTGAAATGTAATGGTTGATTTTGTTGATTTCAATATGCATTATGTTGAAGGCAAAAAGTACTATCGCAATGCGAAATGAAAATCGCAACGAGAGAATCGCAACGCGAAATGAAAATCACAACGAGATAATCGCAACGCGAAATTAAATTCGCGTTGCGATTTTCATTTCGCATTGCGAAATTAGCATTGCGATTTTCATTTCGCATTGCGATTCTCTCGTTGCGATTTTCATTTCGCATTGTGATAGTAATTTCTGCGTTGCGATAGACATTAAGATGATTGCCTATTAAGTGATAACAACTGAACAAATCATAGCAATTTTCAAACTCAAGTTACTAATACATGCCTAACTGAAAATGTTAAAAGTTGACACATAAAATACATAATACAACGTTTGCATTTAAAAATCACCTAAGTTAACAGTCCCAAAAGGTGAAGCCAGTTGTGATTGGGATTTTAAAGATGATTGCGATTTTGATTGCCTTTTTCTTGACACCATATGAGCTTGGATTTTGACGATGATCCATATTTGGTAGAGGAAAAGATGATTGTGATGGCACTGGTGATCCACATGTCAACCTTGTATGACCACTTGCACCGACTACATGTCGATCTCTTCTTCTCTTCACCCTTAGACGGTATCGATCGTGACTTTTTGGTCGGCCAGGTAGCCTTCTGTCCATGGCTGGTGGCAAAACTGTTTGTAAGTCATCTGGTATGTCCCACTCAGAAGGATGTGGAATATGGTAGACAATCTCGGCATAAGTCTGTCGATATACTTCTGTAGTGTAGCAATCCATAGCGTATGTGCTTGAATCATCTTGGTTTAGATGAAGAGCAACTTTATAACATGGCCACACGGATAACCAGATGTTTTCCATTTCATACAACTACACGTCCTTGCATTTAGATCGACAAGCCCATTTAAGTTATTATCCAGTACTTCAAACAAAGTGTTTGAACATGGTTCAACTCTCCATGACGTTGACTTCACAACACGTTTCGTTATCTTTTTTCAGTCCATGGTGTAACACGATGTTCCAATGTTCCTGTAAATTTAAATAAATAATACTTAGTAAATATATGATAAGTTACGAATTCAAAGAAATAATACCTGCATGGTTCTTTTCTTGTAGTACCACTGTTGAATAGAGGCTCGAAAAACTCCATTAACATAGTAATGGGTAATTTCTGGGAATGACGACTTAGAGCGTTGATTGATTCTGCACTATTAGACGTCATGAAACCATATCTTGCTCCAAGTTGATGTACTCTTGACCATCTTTCAAACCCGACATTCTAGTGTTTGAGCACACTAAGGCAAAACACGTCTTAAACAGTTATGCTTATTGAAATCCACTTCTCGATAAGCCTTTACAGCCTTCCAGTATGTCCATTTGTGTTTTTTATACCAGCAGACCTTGATTTTAGATTTCTATACAAATGAACACCACAAAGTCCATGAAAAGCATCTGGGAAACACCTTCTAACAGCGTTGTCAATTGAGTTTGCCCTATCGGATATGATTGTCAGATTAATAGGACTTATGCAATCCCTAAGATGCCCCATAAACCATGTCCATGAATCAGAGGTTTCAGATTTGCCAACCCCGTAAGCTTGGCAATATCCCATTGTTAGCATCCATGACTACTGCTAATAAGTTTACTCCAAGGTATCGACCTTTCAAATGTGCTCCGTTAACTATAATAACTGGGCGCATGCAAGTAATAAACGAACGAATCAACAAATATACACAAGAATATAATCATTTAAATGTGAAATGTAACTAACAGAAATGAGTCAACAGAATTATATTGATTTACTAACCGCAGCACCAATGGCGATAAACAGCAACTCAAAGCGTCCATCTCTATCTGTTTTGATATGAGTTACCGACCCAGGATTTTCAGCTTTAAATTGTGACAATAAGCCGGCAGTTGGGCAAACGATGCTTCTGGCGACCCCCTCAACAATTCCAAGGCATAACATTTGGCTCTCCAAGCTTGAGAATATGATATACTAATCTTGAACCGAGCATTCATGTCAGTCATAATTTCATGTCCCCGATATACCCTGCCATTCAAAAACATTAACTCAGCCAGAAAACCACCCAAAACCTTTTGTTTGCCTGTCTATGGTTAGGAAAAACTTGGGTTCTTGAACATGTATGTTATCAATAAAAGTCCTAACTTGAAACATTTCGTAATCTTTTATCCTCTTTGCAATCATACGCCACGTACAGTTTTTGTCAATCATACACCTTGTTTCGAAACGATCTTTGCTTGATTTGTTAACTTTTAGTTGATAGCCATCTTCCATACATTTCGTATACAAAGCTATCTTCAAGTCTTCCTTTGTATCAAAACAATCATCTTTCTTGATACGAATAACTTTTGTGTAACAATAAACTGCTTTCTTTGCCAACTCTTCTTCCGGTAGCTGAAGTAATTCTGGAATATTCCAGTTATACTCCCGTGGCATTTTCTTTTCTTCGGGGACTTTTTCTTCTTCTTTTTCTTCTTCAGGATTATATGAATTACAGAATGGATGTTCAACATGTTAATTCACAGTTGTAACTTCCTCCTCATTATCATCAACAACATCTTCCTCGGCAACGGGTGTTTAATCATCAAAATTCAGGTATTGACCAATATCAAAATCATTACACGCAGGGTCTGTTTCTTCTTCTGAAACATCATCAAAATGAGTATGACCAATATCAAAGTCCGGGTATTGACCAAGATTAAATTTTGAATACTGACTAGTACTCACAATTTTTTCTCTTGGCTCATCATCGTCTAATTGGTCAATATGAAAACCAGAATTTGGTGCTGAAAGTTGATTTGGATTTGGATTAGAGAAAGGTTATGGGTTTTGAGACCCACTTAGTTGATTACTACCCGCTACTGACCCAACAATACTACTTCTAGGTTCAACAACATACAATGTAACATCATCACTTGAAACATTAATGTAAGCAATGAATCGTTCAACATCTTCATTGTCGGTTAACAAATAAACTTTACCATTTCTCTGATAAGATAGCCTAAATCCACTTAGGGGCTCTAAATTCAATTTCTTTGAAACACGTAACATTAGAGTTTCATAAGTTAACTTCTTTAATGACAGTTTTAGTTGAAGATTCATGGGTAAAGGCATATATTGTAAAACACCATGAACATTCTCCCATGACCCTCCAAAACACAAATCTATCCAAACATGATCAACATTAGATGATTTCATGGTTGTAAATTAATTTACTAAACAAACGAGATGAGAAACTAAGACCTGTTGCCGGATGGGGAAGGATGTCGTTGGATATAGGAACAGATGTCGCCGGAGAGAGTGATAGATAGAGATGGAATGAGTTGCGATTTAGGGATTTAGGTTATGAGTTGTTGCTGCTGTGTAGATATATACACAAAAAATTTGGCTTGCGAAACTAAAACCTGTTGCGAACTTTGAAACTCGCATTGCGATTCTGTATTATCTCGTTGCGAAAGTCAGAATCGCGTTGCGAAAGTCAGAATCGCGTTTCGAAATTCAGAATCGTGTTGCGAAAGGCAATCATTTGACCATCGCAATGCGAAATACAAATCGCAACGACAGAATCACAATGCGAAATGAAAAAGGAGTATATATGTTAACAAAACTTGCATTATGTGTATTTTATGTGTGCACTTTTAACATTTTTAGTTAGGCATGTATTAGTAACTTGAGTTTGAACATTGCTATGATCTGTTCAGTTGTTATCACTTATTAGACATTCATTTGACTATCGCAACTCGAAATGGCTATCGCAACAATAAAATCGCAATGCGAAATGAAAATCGCATTGCGATTTTCTCATTGCGATTTTCATTTCGCATTGCGATTTTCATTTCGCATTGCGATTCTCTCGTTGCGATAGTCAGTTTTGTGTTACGATAGTCTGTTTTGCCTTCAACATAATACAGATTGAAAATCAACAAATCAACTATTACATTTCAACACAAATAAGAATTATGTACACATCAATTAAACAAATCAACATTTACAAATCATCTTTTACAAATCAATTAAACAATCAAAAAATAATAATAATTCTTATTTCTTCATCAATTATTGAATCAATGAATCAACAACTTTGTGACCCCATACATCCATTTCACGCAGCTCACTTAAGGATTAACCTACAGAAACCAAACATTTGCTCAAACAAGACTTCCTACACATCTAAAACCTACAAACAGCAAATTATTGAATTCTAGGTACTTAACCAAACATTTTCAAACCAAAAGGAGTATATATGTTAACAAAACTTGTATTTGACTTACCAATTAACAATGGACACTTTCATAACACGGATGCAGGTAGGCAGCGTCTCGAATATATTGCTCTAGCCATATAATGCCGAAACCACAAGCCTACTGCAGCTCTATCTCTATCGGTGGGAGGTAAAAACTCTGTGCTTCCCGTCGTCAAACGCGCCAAGCAAAGGCATACGAGAGGACAACAATCCCCTCTGGCTCCCGGCGATTACTGTGGCGCGGTCTCATCTCTGACAACTGTGACATTGAACTTTTTTGGCTTCTTGTGTCCAGAATGAGTCCAATAATTAATCCCATCCAAGAATTTAGCCAAATGAGAGCTCCATCCCTTGAAAATATCTCTCAAATCAGACAGTGATATGTAATTGATCATGCTGTCATACACTATTATCTTCAGGGATGGGAGGTGAAGTTGGACGAGAAGCCAGTGACGACGTTCCAAAACAGGGATAAACACCAGCAATCATAAGTAACAATTCATTTATTTGCGCACTTATTTATGAACACCTTTAAAAAATTTAAAAAATAAACACTAACCTTATCGACCTCCCACCATGCAGGATAAAGTTTAGCTTGTCCATTGCCCAACGAAAATGATTCATCTCGTTGATTCTTCAAGTGAACTGCGTGAAAAGCCGCCGGCATTATTGTATATAGCGATTTTTTTTTTTCCCTAAGCTTCCTTATTATTAGTAGACGTGACACCCACGCATCGATATGCTGTTTTACAAAAAAATACATATATTAGTGAATTACATTAATTTTTAAACAAATTAATCAAAATCATATATAAGACAAATATAAGACTTACCTCCCCATCCAAATAGCCACTGTCTTCAACCCCTAATAGCACACCCCACCAAGACCGATCAAGCAACAAAAACATTTCATCATTGAGTTTGCTGATGTCAGTGTAACACCCTTGGCTCCGCTCATGTAGATAAAAATCAACTGCGGTCTTAGCCCAAAGGGTATTATCCACAATTGTTTCCGGTAGTTGTCTCCTCTCCACTTCAGATACCGGAAGGGTACTAGCCGGTAACTCATACGAGAGCCAACTCTCATCCATCATGTCCGGAACCGGTGGGGGTTTCTCAATACTTCGATATATTACCCCATGTGAATCGGGCTCTGGAATGGTGGGAGGAACCTCTTCAACGATGACAGTGGCCTCTTGAACAGTGGGGGGGAATCTTGAGGGAGGATAGGGGCCTCTTGAACGATTGGAGGGGACTCTTGAGGGATGACCGGTGAGTCGGGCTTCTTCTTGCGGAGTCTTCGCACCATTGGGGTGAACGGAGACGTAATAGCACGTCCACGCCGTCTGATGCGTGAACTCCGTCCTGCAAGGAAAACCCGACGTAAAGCATCCACCTTATCGGGCCGCTAAAAAAAATTAATACATAAATCAGTAAATAAACAGACATGATATTAAACAAAGACAAATATGTTTCAAACTAGCATTGTATTCACCCAAGTCATTATTCTATCATAGTTCACAAAATGCTCAGATAACATTCCAGAAGTAAGCACTTATAAACATTTAAAAGGACAACATATATAAACATTCCAGAAGAAGAATAGTTTACTTTCGCAACACGAAACTTAAAATCGCAACGCGAAAATGACTATCGCAACGCGGAAATGGCTATCGCAATGCGAAATGAAAATCGCAACGACAAAATTGCAATGCGAAATAAAATCGCAACGACAAAATCGCAACGCGAAACACAAATCGCATTGCGATTTTCATTTCGCGTTGCGATTTTGTCGTTGCGATTTCATTTCGCATTGCGATTTTGTCGTTGCGATTTTCATTTCGCATTGCGATAGCCATTTCCACGTTGCGATAGTCATTTTTGTGTTGCGAAAGTAAACTATTCTTCTTATGCAAATTGAAACTTGAATGGATTGCATTACTTCAACCAAAAGATAAAAACAAAACCAAAAACAAATACTAACAAAAATAGTTTAGCAGTATTAGCAGCAACCGAATGAATTACGAGTATGAAAAATCTTAAACTTACCTCGTTGCGTAGAGTATGAACCTCATTCTACAACGATACTACCATCTCACGTAGAGCGGCTACCTCACCGCGTAATGTAGACACCTCAACACGCCATGCACCATCGTCTTTGCGTAAAGTACCGACCTCCTCACGCAAGGCATTAACCTCATCACGTAACTCCCCTAACTCATCCCGTTGAGGTGGAGAACAGGGAGATAAACGTCGTGGCATCTTTGTCGGTCGCCTATCTTGCGGTGATGGTGGAGAAGAGGCTCGATGATGTGACAGAATAGGTGATGGCTGTCGTTGTGGAGGTGTATAGCCGGGTCGATCAGATGATGGCTCTGGGTGAGGTGATAGCTCTGGGCGAGGTGATGGCTCCCGAAGTGGAGGCTGCTCATCAACCGTTCCATTAAAAAACGCTTACTAGCTTGCCACCAATCAGTGGCAAGCTCAGCTTCCGTGGGTGTCAGCTTCTGTATAGGAGTGTTGGCCTCCTAACAATATAAAATCTCAAACAAAGTTAAACGTGTACTAGTAATAACTTGTTTATAAACATATGATAGTATTTATGTTAACTTACATTATTTATTGTCATATACCATAGTAAATCTTCCCATTGCAAGGTCCGTTTCCTCTTCCAGGAAATAGCCCTGGGAATATTATTTGAAGTTTTTATTGCATATGTCTTCATGGCGGGAAAGGCCTCAAATATCCAAATCTACAAACAATATAATAACAAACATTAGTAATTGTTAAATAATTACTTATAATTTTGGAAACATTATATAAAAATTCTTACCTTAAAGGCCCAAATAAAGCCTGTCAAAGTGTATTTGGAACCATCGCCATGCAAACTTTTTCTATCATCCAAGGCAGACGATAACTTATTCCATGTAGCTTTCCATAAATACGAGCCCCACGGAAACAGGTTCCATGCATTTAGTTCTTCTACCAATTTGATTAGATCATTTGGAATAGGTTGTTTAGCCTCTCTGCCTAAAAAGCCGGCATGTAAAATAATTAGAAGGCATACTCGGACAACGTCGACGTCATCCATCCGAGTAAAACCATCTTTCTTATTCAATAATATCGTCAGGTCTTCTACGTGTAGATTCGGCCTCTCCAGCTCAGGAAAAACCCGGGATAACCATGATGGGCGGGTAATGTGTCTAGTGTACCGACCTACATCATCGTGTCCGAAGCGTAGACCAGTGATTAAGCAAAACTCCTCCCGCCCAAAACACGTATACGCCGGTGGAAAATCAAACCATATCTCTTCATCACGACGTTGTATAGTATCTGGTAGATCCCTAGTCATGGTTTGAAGAAATAGGTGTGTCAACATCGCATCTCCACCGGGATGTTGTACTTTCAGCCATGGCCCAAAGCAAGTATCCTCAAACATTTTTCTTTGTGCAAGTGAAAGCTTCGACGCAATTGTTTTGGCCAGGCTGACTTTATTTCTTAAGGTTAATTGAGCCGAATAAAAGTTCTACAAAAACAAAAAACATACTAAGTTAGATATACCAAAAACTACACTGTGAAGATATACCAAAAACAATAATAAACATAAAGAGTAGTAGTTTATTCTTCAAACTTAAATTTGCAACACTGTGAATTTCTTATTTGTCTTTGTTTTTTGGTTGAAGTAATGCAATTCATTCAAGTTTCAATTTGCAGAAGAAGAATAGTTTCTGAAAATGAAAATCGCAACACGAAAATGACTATCGCAACGCGAATTTGACTATCGCAACGAGAGAATCGCAATGCGAAACTAAAATCACGTTGCGATTTGCATTTCGCGTTGCGATTCTCGGTTGATTTAATAAGCAATCTAAGTGAAATGGTTAATCTATTATTGAAATTACCAGTAAACTTATCATCAATTTTAATATGAAAAACCTAATAATAATGCAAAATTTTCAAAAAGAAAATAATTAAAAAAAACTAACCCTCGTTGGTTGATTTGGTTGATTTTCCATTTCTGATTGTGAGGGTGGCTCTGAGAGATGGAGATAGATGGATTTCGCCGGAGATGGGGACGGATTTCGTCGGAGATGGGTGAGAGAGTGAGAGATTGAGATGGGACTGAGTTGTGATTTTAGGTTTTAGGTTATGAGTTACGATTACGGGATATACTGTGGACGGTTCAGTGTTCCAATATATTAATATTCGTGTTTGGAATTTAAAAATAAAATACTTGGCAAGGATACTAATGGAGCTTTGAAAATCGCATTGCGATTATGTATTATCGCGTTGCGAAAGTCAGAATCGCGTTGCGAAAGTCAGTATCTCGTTGCGATTTTGTATTATCGCATTGCGATAGTAAGTATCACATTGCGATAGTCAGTATCGCATTGCGATTTTCCCAATTCGCATTGCGATTTACTTATTCGCATTGCGAATTGGGAAAATCACAATGACACTGTAGACCATCGCAACGCGATTTCCAACTATCGCAACGCGAAATGCAATGCGAATTTGCGATAATGGAGATCGCGTTGCGAATTAGCGATCGCATTGCGATTTTGTTGGTCATTTTGGCAAATCCGGAAAAAGTTGGTTAAAATCGTATATTATAAGGCATTTTTGGTCACTGAGGCGATTTTCTCTTATTATAAAGTAATAAGAATGTGCATATTATAAAGATGTGAACTATAGGTTATAATAATAATTCATGCATCATATGATAATGAATGAATATTATTATTACAACTATAGATTATATACATGAATATCAATCAATGATGCAAACCATAGGACATAATGAATGAATGCACATGTTATGATAATTCAAGCATAGTCTAATATGAAAATGTATGCTCATAATAATATATAGTGCATAAATGAGTAAATATAATATAAAGTAAGGTAGAACTCCCTTATATTGAGCTTGATGGAATTTCAATGATGTGAGTATGTCATGCAAAAAGTTGGTGCTAGATAGGATCACATCATTATTCTTCGGATCTTTCTTAGCTTTGAAAGCTTATCCGAAATAACCAGTGGAGTAGCATTTTCTCCTAAAAAGGCACTCTTTAAGTTTTTTCGGCATTTGTTTCAGTTCTATCTCAGGTGCTTGTAAAACAGAAGGGAGTCCTTTAGACTTAGAAAAAATCAAACTTAAATAAGAATGAACAGAAAATAAATTTTCCAACTCCTTGATTTCCTCATTATTGTCTTCTAACTCGCTGCATAGATCAAAAGATACATTAGTTTCTATAAACTCATTTGCCAAAGGATCAATAATATCAACATAATTTATGCTCACCACTTTGTCTAGGTGTTTCATTGCCTTATACACATCAAATTTAATGACCTTGCCATCAAACTCCATGGTTAGAGTCTCGCTTCTTACGTCAATCTTTGTGTACGCAGTACTTAGAAAGGGACGCCCTAATAGAATATCAGAAAAAGTACTGGTACGATCATTCTCCGTGTCAATTACATAAAAATCAGCAGGAAATATTAAATCATTTACCTCCACAAGCGCATTTTCCAAAAGTCCTTCTCGGTAGATGACAGATCTGTCAGCAAGCTGAATTGATATCTTTGTATCCTTCAAGGGCCCATTAGTAATCATATTGTAAACAGAGAGAGGCATTACATTAATAGAGGTGACAAGATCACACATGGCCCGTTTTATCCTAACTTTACCAATTTTACAGGGGATTGCGAACATACCTTGGTCTTTCAGTTTTGGTGGCAACTTTCCTTGGAAAACAGCTGAGACATGCTCTCCCAAATTTACCTTCTCGACCCTAGAGAGCTTCCTCTTTGTCGTACAAAGATCCTTTAGAAACTGGGCATATCTTGGAACCTTTCGGATAACCTCAAGGAGAGGTATATTGATTTCCACCTTCCGAAATACGTCAAGCATTTCCTTTTCCTTAGCTTATTTATTCTTTTTTACTAACCTCGATGTAAAAGGTGGTGGCATGTCATAGGGAGATGACGTTGGATCTGTTTGTTCTTCATCACTCTTCTTCTGGGATCCTGAATCAACAATCTTCTTTTCTTTTTGGATTGTTTCATCTTTTGGAATAGGTGGCGCCACTACTGTACCACTTTGAATAGTGATGGCGCTGATATTCTCCCTTGGATTTACCTCGGTTTGAGATGGAAGTTTACCTTGAGATTCCAAACGGCCTACGGTTTGAGCCAGTTGGCTCATATGTTTTTCTATCTCTTGGAAGTGGGCTTTAGTACGAATCTAGAATTTTTACTGGGAAAATGCTAACCTCACGACAATTGACTTTAATGATGTCTTCTGAGGCTGTTGTGGTGGTGGAGGTGGTCTCGCTTGATAACCTTGATGAGTTTTGAGCATAACTGAAATTCAGAGGGTCTATCCATCATGAGTTGTAAGTATTAACATAAGGATTATAAGCTCTTTGGGGAGGTCCTGGAAAGTTCCCGACTGCATTGACTTGAGCCGCTGTGTCATCTTGGATCAATAGACAACCGTCTGTTAGATGATCGGGTAATGCACATATTCCACATAATTTGTCTGGTCATGTCTTTCCTGCAACAAGAGAGTTGACTACTTCAGTTAATTTATATATCTTACTTTATATAGAAGATGAACTTATCTCATGAACCCTTCGAGGAGGTTCATTATTTGTGCTGAATTATTGGGAATTTGCGGCCATTGTGGAAATTAAATCACTAGCCTCAGTAGGAGGCTTGTTCACCAAGGCTCCTCTGCTGGCAGCATCGATCATGTTCATTTCCAGGGGAGTTAATCCTTCATAAAAATATTGAAGGAGTGTTTTCTCTATTAATCCATGTTGTGGGAAACTAGCACAAACTTTTTAAACCTCTCCCAATAGTCATAGAGTGACTCTCCATCAAGTTGCTTGATTCCAAGTATTCTCCTTTGTAGTTTACTTACTTTCACCGCAGAAAAAAACCTATCAAGAAAAAGACGAGTCATTTGAGCCCATGTAGTAATAGAATTTGGGGGTAGATAAAATAACCACTCCTTTGTCGAAAAAGAAAAAGCTCTATGTTTGATTTTATCCTCAGTTACTCCATCTGGTCTCATGCTGGAGTAGACCATGTGAAATTCCGTGATATGTTTATGTGGATTATCAATTGGTAATCCACAGAAGGTAGGGAGGAGATGAATAAAGCCAGTTTTTAAATAATATGGAGTTTCACCTTGGGGAAAATCAATGCACAAAGACACTTGTTCAGAAGGAGTTGTGGCTAACTCTCTGATAGTAGGATCTGTCATCGGATTTGGTTCTGTATTAATGGATTCACCTGAATTTGATTCTGAATTCAATTATGGATCTAACTGTTGTCTCATTCTTTCCTAAAGCGTCTGTGCGTGAAGTCTCCTAGCTCTGGCTTCGATTTTTGGGGTCATACTCCACTAATGCGTCCGGATTAGTCCTGGTCAAAAATCAAAAGCAAACAAAAATTAGTAATTTTGGCGAAGTCCCCAGCAACATCGTCAATTTGACAATTGTCGTTTTGATGTCAAAATAAATTTCTTCTTCTCAATTAATAAATTAAAAAATACATAGTAAAGAGAAGTAAGGGTCGATTCTACAGGGACTTAGAAAATTCTAAATTTCTGTCTTAATTGTTTAAACCAAGCATGAAACAGTAAATAGGGGGAGTTTTGGTAAAACAATATTAAATAGCTAATGAGATTAAATAAAAGGCAATTTAAAGTAAAAAAATAAGAAATTAAGGAATGTAACGTTGAAAATGAATGTGGTAAAAACAACCTCAAGCCTTGTTTTGACTTAATTTCCTTTAGATCATCAAATTAGATTTTCCCTTCGGGATTCACGTCGGTTACTTAGTCTACAAGGGCAATCCTCCTGACTCCATTTTGTATACCGAATACCCAAGTCATTCTTTCATTCCGGCTTCAAAAACTGATCTGATCAACATCAATTGTCGTAGATCAATTACCGTTTAAGTTCGTGACGACCGAATCGAATTGTTGTTTCAATAACCATTAATTCCGATCTCAATTCCCTCTTGACAATGCTATCTCACTAAGTGTGTTCCCAAGAAGTCGAATGTGCTTTCAATAAGCCGATCCTTCATCCCACAAATTTATTCGCCACAACCTCTTGACCAAAGTCAATCTTTGATTTTGAAAACTGTTTTGATTTTGAAAAAAAAATAAGCGCAGAGATTGAGACAGATATTCTGAAGTTATTAAGAGTTTTTTTCAATTCTCCCATTGGAATTGAGTCATCACTTCAACTCTCGGCTTATAAGAAAATTAGCTAAGCATGTTAAAAGCCATACTTAGCATATTTAAAAACAAAGCTTAAAAATAAAGTAAAAACCAAAAACTTGAAAAATAAAAGAGAGAATTTTTATAAAACTAGAAAGGAAAAGAAGATTGTAATATGAGTTGTGAATTTAGGCTTACCCCAAGAGGGTATTTATAGCCTCTAAAAACCTAGAGATAAACAAAGAAATTAAAATAAAATAATCCTAAAGATAATTGTTTTTCCTAAATTCAAACCTTAAACAAGTCTCCTAATGCAACTCTGCTCATCCATCTTCCAGAAGGCGCGCTGACTATATCTTCTAGAAACTGCCGCTGACTAGACCTTCTAGAAACTGCTATGTCAGACCGTGTCATGCCTAGAGTGGTGCCCATGTCTCCAGCCATGACAAAATAATAATAAAAAATGCAGAATGCGCCCGTTTTACCACTAAGTCTGGAAAGTAAGATCCTGCACGAAAACTAGCATAACAAAGCCAAATCAGCTGCAATAAATCTATAAGATTGAAGAATTAATGAGATAATACTACCGATTCTGAACACTTATCAACTAGGTACTAATTTTTAGGTGCATGTGGGATGCAAATCTTTCCCCACGCGTAACCGACTCCCGAACCTGATTTCTGAATGTTCGCAGACCTTAAAACTTGGTATTTTGATCAAAACTTTCAAAATTCTTTTCAAAAGGAAAACCCCAAGTCAGTACTGATATTTCCCCGCCAGGGCAAAAAACGGTGACGACAACAATATCATAAACATGAAATATTAATGAATGATTGCATAAATTGTCATATAAATATCGTTGAAAGTTTAATATTTTATCAGTATCTTCGTTAACAAATAATTTGATTCTTTAAACTTATCTAAAAAATAACATACGAAATGAAATAGAAAATATAAATATTGAAAGTTAAAGGTACCGTTATATCTTTTTAATTTTGGATAAACTACCTCTATATTCATTAAACTATGAGGTTGATTCTGCTTTGACCATTGAACAATATTTTTATCAATTAGGATCAATTTCATTTTGATCATGTCATATATAGTTAATTGATGATGAAATTGTTAGTGTGAGAGTTGATTAAATTTATATAATAATATAGTTAGTATTTGTTATTTATACATTCTATTAAAATGGTCCTAATTTTAATTTAAAATAATTTCGTAAATTTAATCCTTCAATAAGATAGTGACTTCACTTCAATAATTTCGTAAATGAGGACACTTGAACTTAAGATATAAGTCGTGTAGGTGCACTTGCAACACTAAACTTAAATATTTTTTCTTGGTTGACAAAAAATATATTTAATTTAAATTGTAATAGATGTAAGAATTTTATAAAATAATATAAATAAAACTGAGATTGGGGATTTGAACCTAAAACCTAAGTAGGGCAGGAGTAATATGTTTTCATATTTTCAAATTAAATTTAATATATATATTTTTTTATAATTATATATAATCATTACATTAAAATTTTTTAATCTAATTAATACTTTTTTTGAATGAAAGAGAAATAATATGAGAGCTAACATATTAGCTCAATATTCATGTATTGGTAGCATGATGAATATCTTCATAAAATACAACTGATAAACCATCGAGCGACGTTTGAAACACTTGAAGATTCGGAACTCTCGTCTAAGTTAATCTTATCAAACCATCTGCAATTCTATTGCATTCACGTGAAGCAAAAGAAAAATTTACATTCCAGTTCCGGCTAACAATCTCACGGATATAAGGCAATAAAGAAGAGTCATCACCCATCCTAGGAGGTCGATGAATCCACGATAAAGCTTCTTTTCGATCACTTTCAACCACAACATTATGAGCATTAAGGTTCTAAATCAGGTTTAACCCCTCAAAGATTCCCCACAATTTTGCGTCAATAGTAAAGCATATTCCAATAAATTTGGAGAACTTTGATATCCAGTCTCCAACATGATTTCGTATCACTCCACCACAAGAGGAGAGACCCGTTGCTGGCAGTCTACTTCCATCAGTGTTAATTTTAAGTGATCCCTTAGGAGGCAATTTCAAACACTCCTTTCGATTCGCCCTGTTTCCCATGTTCGTACGTTGATCGCTCTGCATGGAAAGAGCATTTAGTGCTACCATGGTAAGTCTTCTGCCATTCTGTAGCACTGAATCTTCAGCAACATAGCTCGGATCAAATAAGAGGTGATTGCGACACACCCAGAGACAACAAAGTATAACACCAAATAATAAATCCCAATCAGCAAACACAATAGGAAAATAGTTGGGGTTTTCCATATTTTTATCAATCCCCCCCACCAAGATCCATATTACTAAATTCTGTGAGTTTATCTGGTTTAATCAACATCATCCAAGTGGATTTTGCAACCATATAGTCTCTAAAAATATGACAAGAAGATTCAGAGATATTATCACAAGTGGTGCAGCTTCTATCAGTTTCCAAATGTCTTCTAATTCGTTTAATGTTCGACGATATTTTATTCTTCCTCAAAAGTCAAAGCAACATTCTAACACGCGACAAACCACGGTAAGAACCAATCAACCTCCATGGCTGATGATGGTCTACTTTCTTCTCCGTTGAATGAAAAAGATAAGTCCCTTTGGTCGTGAATTTTTTATTAGGATCCCAATTCCAGCCGAGTTTATCAGGCCCACTGTTGACGATGGGGGGATGAAAAACCATAAGAGCATTAGTTCTATAGAGGGGAGAGTTAAATTAATTAAATTATAATTCCAATTACCATCGTGGTCAACCATGTCAGAGATGTTGGATCTCTCCTTAATTGGAGAGGTTCTAGAAAATTCTAGAGCTTTCTGGAGAAGTGTAGAATTTTCTAGAACATTCCAGAGATCTCTAGAGAAGTGTAGAACTCTCTAGAAGCTTGTGGAAGAGTGTGGAATCCTCTGGAATATTTTGGAGATGTGTGGAATCTTATGGAAGAGTATGGAAGAATATGGAAGGGAGTGGAAGAGTGTAGAGTTTCTTAGAGTGTATGGAGCATTCTAGATAATTAATCTCCACCCTTGGATGTAAGTAATCTCCACCATTCATTGTGGAGGTGGATTTGAATAAATAGGGGTGAGACACTTCATGATACATGCACCAGATTCCATAATACATGCTTCTTTGGACTAATGTTTCTACTCGAACCTATTAGTAGAACAAAGTCTCGAAGATTCGAAGCATATCTATTCGGTAAGTATAATGTGAATGAATCATTAAACGATTCTAATGTTGCTCCCTTTAATGTTTCACATTCGAGGTCGAATCTTTTTGAAGAAAGGGAGGATGATACATGCATCACAAGACTCACATCAAAGGAAGAAGTAATAACTCTTCCAAATGATCCACTCGTCCAAGCATTGGAAAAAAAGATCAGAACAGAAGCAGACTTGAGACGACTTTTTGGATGGGATCCTGAACTTATTTGGTTATATTTTCTTCTGTAGATACAACTTTCTGTCTCTTATCTTTCTAACGGTTCTTGAATCGCATGAATCCGATATCGGGAACTCAAGATATGACCATTTTACTTAAGACGGTGCATGCAGGAAATCCTATACGAAATTAATACGTGATTTTGTAAATATTACGATTTTTCAATATCTATATTGATTATTTGTAATATAATATATTATAGGATGAATAATTATCTTTTAGGGTCATATTTATTATTTTATTAGAAATTAAGGTTGGGTTAAAATAATATTTTTAGTTATTATTATTTTATTAGAAATTAGAGTTAAAACATGTTTAGTTTATTATTATTTTATTCTTTAGTTATTTAGGACCTTTAGAACTCAGCCCCTATATAAAGGAGGCTTCATTCAACTTTGTAAACAAGATTTGTTTGATTAATAATACAATGAGAGTTCGTTTTTTCAAGTGCTGATTGCCTTGTGCCTTCGAAGCTTATTCTCTTGGAGTTCTTTCAAGTTCTTGTGAGGGAGATTAATCTTCACACTCCAATTTGCCTTTTCATTACGACTAGGAGGGTTGGTTAGAGTCATATTATCGTGTTTGCCTTTTCATCGCGACTAGGATGGCTCGATAGGACATTATCCATCATTTTTCCACATATCCATCCACGCTATCAATCATCTTTACCATTCACTTTCATAAGGGATATCTTCTGATTTCTTGGTTATTTTACTTTATTTTTAATTCCTTTATATTTTGTTTATCTTGTTTTAATCTTGTTTCTTACCTTGTTTCCAGCACATAAAAGAACCCTAGCTATTGCCACCACCTTCCCTATTCATTCCTTATTGTTCTTCACCGAGTCTAGAGCTTTCTAGGTTTGATTCTTCAACAAGAGCAACGTTCATTAATCCGCCACCGCTTTCCTATCAATTGGTATCAGATTTGGACCAATTCCTGGAAAGAAGCAAGCAATCTTGCACACAAAACAGTCAAGGTATCCCAACGGAGCTAGTTCAGAGAAGATTCATCGTTTCAGATTCTTGTGATTTAATTTTAATTTAGATTCAAATCCTTCTTGTTAGTTTGCTATTTGAAAAAAAACAAAAAAAAGGCAAAAAAAAAATAAAAACGCCAAAATTTCAAAAAGAAAATACAAACAAAGGTATTTAGGGATGATTTTCTCCAGATATCATATTCATCCTAATAGAAATCTCCAGTTCAAAATTCACCCAAATCAGAGTTCATTAGAGCCATCAAATACATCATTCAAGTTTCATCGGAAAATTCGGTCTAGAATCTTGTCGAATTTCTTGAAAATTCTACAAGAGGAATTTCGTGGTGAAAGTTTCCAGATTGAAAATTCATATATACAAGATAATTCAAACAAAAAAAAATTGGAATTTTTTGGAGATCAATAACACCTTCGAACAAATAGATCAAGAAAAACAGATTGTTTGAGGACTCACCGTTCAACAGAGTCTACTGGAAACTACTGAAGGCATTTGGTTCTGAAATTTCACAGGTAGTTTCTTGACGCAACGAAAGACATTCAAGAATTTTTCCAAAATATTTAGACACTGGTAACCCTCTAAAAAACGTTGATCCAACATTTTCTAGGTTTTCTGGTTTGGTTCCTTTTTTATTTGACTCTTAGTGCTTTAGGTTCTTTTGTTTTTTCCTTTTATTGTTCTTTTGCATTATCTAACATATTATCTTTCTTGTGTTAGTAGGACTAAAGAGTTTGCATGCTTCTTCCTTCTTTGCATTCTCGTTCTCTTGGAGTCTAACCTTTGTTTGGCCTCTTAGAGCTTTTAAGTTTTTCTTATCACCTTTTCTAGTAATCAAACTCTGATACGAACTGTGGAAGACTACTTGGTAAAGTGAGTTTTAAAGAGTACAAGATCGGCTTACTTGCCTCTCGTTGTGTTACTTTTTTGGAGTGACTTGTGAGGTTTCTTGCTTTGTTGAATATTCTTTATTTTTATTTTTTTTACTTTAAAATTTTCTTTCGAGTGTTATGACTTTAGGATGGGCAACAATAACAACGAGACACTTACGACTATCTTAGCCGCGCTTGCACGACTTACGACTCAAGTTGAAATATTTGATGAACTTACCAATACCTTGAGATAATGATAAGAACCACAACTGGATATATGAAACCAGAATCCAAGACCAAACAATGTTGATCTTTTGGTACCTAGGCGAGAACAACCACGTTTCCAAGCACCCGAAATCTTTGCAAAACCAATGTTCATGATCCCGTCTTTCAAAGGAGACAACGATCCAAATAGGTACATTGATTGGGAAGGAAAATTTGATCTCATGTTTGCATACCATGACTACCCCCAAGCTAAACAGTTCCCCTTATCACCATGCAATTCGAAGGATATGCTCGAACTTGGTGGATGCAAACAAAGAAAAAGATCCAGAACTTCCAAATTCCAACGATCACTTCTTGGACTGACATCAAACAAACCATGAGGAAGCGATTCCTACCGACACATTATACACAAGAAGTTAAACTACGACTACACCGAATTCGACAAGGTAGAAGTTCAGTTGAAGACTACTATAAGGAGATGTAGTCATTACTCAATAGGGCTAATATAACCGAAAAATAAGAGGTCACCGTGTCAAGATCCATCTTCGGCTTAACTCAAACATCACTGATCTTCTTAACCTCCATGGGTACGAAAACCTTAAAGATACACTAAAGAAATCAATGACAATCGAAGCACAAATCCAAAGGAGATTTCGAATCAAAGAACATTATGAAGGTACTTCATCCTCTTACGAAGGTAATCTTTCAAATCCCTCCTTATCTTCTACTCCATCTTCTCTAAAAAAAGCCGAGAGATGACAAACCTGACAAGGAGAAAGAACGAACAACAAAGAATGACACACTTCCATCTCCTAAAGATCAAATGATAATTTATGAGGACGTAGGGAAAGAAAACAAAGAAAAAGATAAGAAAGAGGCCAAATCAAAAGAGGTCACTAGTTACAAAAGCCAAAAGAATAATGACCCATGGGTGGTGAGTGAACCTAAATGTGAGAAGAAAAGAGTGACTCAAAATCAATGTGTGAGCACAAAAGAATTAAGAGAGAACCTTTTTTACAAACAACCTTTCATCCTTGTTCACTTTAGGGAATCAATTGTTTCGATTTCTAACATTAACAAGGATTTGCCTAGTGTGTTTTCATCTTTGTTACAGGATTTTCGAGAAGTGTTAGAAGATCCACCTAACGAATTACCACTGAAAAGAAGAAAATAACACCAAACCAATCTAATTCAAGGTTTCATCATACCTCGTCAAACATACAATATCGAAGAAACCAAAGAGTTAGATTTGTTACAAAAAGGCTACATCCAGGAAAGCCTTAGTCCGGACGCCATCTTGATGACGAAACATGATTTGAACAACTCCACGGGCTTTGTAGTTCGTGCACAAGAAATCCATGTAAATGATGAAAAAGTAATAGCAACATGAGATTGGCCCACGCCATCTTCCATCGCCAAGAGTTGTCGAATAGTGTTAGGTGACCCTCTTGATAGGTTACCACCTGAAAACCCTAATCACTATGCCATATCAATGAAGAGTCACGATTTAAGGGAGTCCAAAGGTAAGTATTTTATTACTCATTTTAATGACATTGTAACGTACTTCTTCTCCTTTTTACAAGGTAAGGCTCGTGAAGTTGTCATCCATACTAAACACAACTCCTTTAAGTGTATAACAGACCGAGGTAAGCAAAATACAGTATACGATACACTACCACGAAGGTATACTCTTACCTATCAAACACATACTACTATTCCGAGAATTGAACATATCAAAGATGTATATCATAATAACTCGGATATTTTTTATATTTCTACCCATACTTTTAAAAGTGCTTCTAATGAGCTTTATCTTGTATATGATTTTCCTTGCCAACTAAACAGGTTTTACAGTCCACAAATCTCCTCTCGAGAATTTTTAATTCATGAACCACACTTAGAAGACTTAAGGGATTACTTTAACAAACCAGTTGACATGGTTTTTAAACACATTCTCGCCACACATGAATAAAACCATGGGGAAATTATCTGAAGAATCATACAAAAAAGCCAACAGTAGTCGGCGCCATGTTGAATTTCAACCTAAACATCATATTACAAGACTTGTATGTAAAACAGGATTTCAAGACTACAAGAAATCAGTTCCTAGAAAGAAGAAACCTCGACTAAAACGCATAAAGACACATCACATTGATCCTGGTAAATGTTTCACAAGTTTTTCTTTCAACATATCTAATTCTCTTTCTTTTGGATTTTCAGATTCGAGGGTGAATCCTTTTGAGGAGTGGGGGAATGATACATGCACCAGATTCTATAATACATACTTCTTTGGACTAATGTTTCTACTCGAACCTATTAGAAGAAAAAAGTCTCGAAGATTCAAAGTATATATATTCGATAAGTATAATGTGAATGAATCATTAAACGATTCTAATGTTGCTCCCTTTAATGTTTCAGATTCGAGGTCGAATCTTTTTTAAGAAAGTGAGGATGATACATGCATCACAAGACTCACATCAAAGGAAGAAGTAATAACTCTTCCAAATGATCCACTCGTCCAAGCATTGGAAAAGAAGATCAGAACAGAAGTAGACTTGAGACGACTTTTTGAATGCAATCCTGATCTTATTTGGTTAGCATGTCTTCTAGAGATAAAAATTTCTGTGTCTTATTTTCCAACGGTTCTTGAATCGCATCAATGTGATATCGAGAACTCAAGATATGGCCATTTTACTGAAGACGGTGCATGCAGAAAAACCTATACGAGATTAATACGTGATTTTGTAAATATTACGATTTTTCAATATTTATATTGATTATTTGTAATATAATTTAATATAGAATGAATAATTATCTTTTAGGATTAGATTTATTATTTTATTAGGATTTAGGGTTGGGTAAAAATAATATTTTTAGATATTATTATTTTATTAGAAATTAGAGTTAAGACATGTTTAGTTTATTATTATTTTATTCTTTAGTTATTTAGGACATTTAGAACTCAACCCCTATATAAAGGAGGCTTCATTCAACTTTGCAAACAAGATTTGTTTGATTAATAATACAACGAGAGTTCATTTTTGCACGTGCTGATTGCCTTGTGCCTTCAAAGCTTCTTCTCCTGGAGTTCTTTCAAGTTCTTGTGAGGGAGATTAATCTTCACACTCCAATTTGCCTTTTCATTGCGACTAGGAGGGTTGGTTAGAGCCATATTATCGTGTTTGCCTTTTCATTGCGACTAGGAGGGCTTGATAGGACATTATCCATCGTTTTTCCACATATCCATCCATGCTATCAATCATCTTTACCGTTCACTTTCATAAGGGAGATCTTCTGATTTCTTGGTTATTTTACTTTATTTTTAATTCCTTTATATTTTTTTATCTTGTTTTAATCTTGTTTCTTACCTTGTTTTCAACACATAAAAGAACCCTAACTATTGTCGCCACCTTCCCTATTCATTCCTTATTGTTCTTCATTGAGTATAGAGCTTTCTATGTTTGATTCTTCAATAAGAGCAACGTTCATTAATCCGCCACCGCTTCCCTATGACTTCGTTCCTAACCACCCAAGAGTTCCAAAAACACTAAGAGAGTCCACTTCTTAGAGTGAGAAACTAGAGAGTTAGAGAGTCTCTTTGAGAGAGAAGAGAGATAGCTTGGGAAGTCTTTATCCTCAAGCTTGAGTGAGCCACTGAGTGTAAGTTAAATCTTGTGAACACATCCTTGTTATCCTACAATTCTTTTGTATAGTGGAAAAATCTCCAAATTGGATAATTATACTTTTGTGCTCTCTTTACTATCTTTAATCTCTAAGTGTCTATGTTAACTTCACGAAGTGGGAAAGACCGTGATTCCTAATAGTGGTATCAGAGCTAGATTCATCTGTAGTCGTAATTAGCTCATGCAGTTCAAGATGGAGGATAAAGTCCATCATGATGGAGACATGTTCAAGTTCACAGCCAATAACTACTCATATTGGAAGCCAATGATGGAGGACCATCTGTACTGCAAAGATTTGCATGAGCCCATCATCTATAAAGACAAGGTACAAGGCAAGAGTGATACTCAATGGGAGCTACTAAATCGCAAGGTCGTTGCTATGATTTGTAAGTACATAGATAAAACCCTCTTTAAGCATGTTTCTACTTATAAAAATGCTTATGAATTATGAACAAAGCTTGAGTCCACGATTCAAAAGAAAACGCCTCATAACAAAGACAATTTAGTTCGACGGTTGGTGAGATTAGAGTATAAGGATGGTCAAATATGATTGAGCACTTAAATAATTTCAAGGGGCTCGTAAATCAATTAACAAAAACCGAGATGAAAATTGATGATGAGTTGTAAGCCCTTCTACTCTTTAGTTCCTTACCAGAAAGTTGGGATACACTCGTCGTTACACTTAGTAATTCAGCTCCGGAAGGAAAGCTCACCATGAATACCGTTAGTGATAGCCTCCTCGATGATGAAATAAGGAGAATGAAACGAGGTAAGTCTATTCACCAGAAGGTCGAGAATGTTAAGCGAGACCAAATCAGCCCAACGAAGAAGCAATAAGAGAATAGTAATACTGACGTAGTATCAAAAGAAGATTTGTTATATCTCGTTGATGAAGGTAATATCCTAAACGTTGCTTATGATGATAGCTCCTGGATTGTCGATTCTGATGCTTCCTTCCATGTTACTCCACATGGAAATTTCTTCTCATCCTACCAAAGCGGTGACTTTGGTATGGTGCAAATGGGAAATCAAGACAGGAGTAAGATTGTCAGGATAGGAGACATTATCCTGATGACAGGTACCGGATGCAAACTTATCTTAAAAGATGTTAGGCATGTTCCAACCATGCGCCTTAATCTTATCTCTACTGGGAAGCTAGATGATGTTGGTCTGATAAATTACTTTGGTCAAGGAAAGTGGAAGCTCACCAAAGGAAGCCTAAGAATGAGTAGAGGAAAGAAAGAATGATCATTGTATGTGATGCAAGCTAAGCTCTGCAAAGGAGAGGTAAACATCACAACTGAAGATGTGGAGATATGGCATAAATGACTTGGACACATTAGTGAGAAGGGTCTTCACATGCTTGAAACAACTCCTACCTGACATGAAAGGTAAACCACTTGATTCTTTTGCTCACTGTTTAGCTGGAAAATAACACAGAGTTTCTTTCCAAAGATCTTCTCCGCCCATAAGGAGAAAAAACATATTAGACTTCGTACACACTGATGTGTGTTCGATGTCCGAGAGATCAATAGATGGTGCATTGTAATTAGTCACCTTCATTGATGACCATTCAAGGAAGGTGTGGGTGCACCTGTTAAAATCAAATGATGAAATGCTTGAAGTATTTAAAGAATTTCATGCCCTAGTGGAGCGTGAAACCGGATAAAAGATCAAGTGTGTAAGATCTGACAATGGAGGTGAGTATAGAGGTCATTTTGAAACATATTGCAAGAAATATGACATTAGACTAGAGAGGACTCCACCCATTATACCATAATTGAATGGACTAGCTGAGAGACATAATAGAACTATTGAAGAAAGAGTTCGATATGTGTTATCTCATGTTAAGTTACCCAAATCATTTTGGGGAGAAGCTGTAATGGTAGTGGTTGACATTGTCAACCTTACACCAACTGTTCCATTGAACGGGGGCATCACAAAAGAAGTCTGTACGGGAAAAAGGGCTTCATACAATCATCTCAAGGTATTCGGGTGCAGGGCATTTATTCACATACCCAAAGATGATAGAGCTAAGCTTGACGCAAAGATGATGGAATGCATCTACCTTCGTTCACCTAAGGATTAATTTGGTTATCGACTTTGGGATCCAGTCAATAAAAATGTTGTCTGCAGTAGAGACGTTATTTTCTTTGAAGGCCAAACAATCAAAGATATCAAAACTTAAAAGAGCCCAAGATTGAGAATCAGCAAGAACAGTGAAACTACTCTAGTTCGACTTGAGGAAAATAATACACAAGAAAAAAAATGATTTTAAAGATCATAAACCTATGTTAGAGAAAAGCAACCAGTAGACTCATGATGAATCAACTCAAGAAGAGCCTCAATCTAGCTCTCCAACAGCACTTGAGCCGAGACGATCCTCGAGAGATAGAAGACCATCCACTTGGTATAATAAAGATGAGTATGTTATGCTCACTGATGAGGGGGAGCCTCAAAGTTATAAAGAAGCAATGAGTGATAGTCATAAAGAATAATGAAGAAGATCCATGCAAGAAGAGATGCAATCCTTGTATGAGAATCATACTTATAAACTTTTAGAGCTACCAAAAGGGAGAAGAGTCTTGAAGAATAAGTGGGTGTATCGAATCAAGACCGAAGATAGCAGCTCAAAGCCTCGCTATAAAGCTCGGTTGGTCTTCAAAGGATTCGAACAAGAAAAAGGTATAGACTTTGAAGAAATATTCTCTCCCGTGGTAAAGATGTCATCCATCCGAATAGTCCTTGGCTTAGCATCCGTACAAGATTTAGAGATTGAACAGTTCGATGTCAAGACGGCGTTCCAACATGGCAATCTAGAGAAAGAAATCTACATGAAATAGCCTGAGGGATTCAAAGTTCCAGGCAAAGAAAATCTAGTGTGTCTTCTAACTAAGAGTCTATACAGGTTTAAGAAAGCACCAAGGTAATGGTACAAAAAGTTTGACTCATTCATGGTAAACATGTTTTCAAAAAGACGGAAAGTGATCCTTGTGTCTTAATAAAAAGGTATGCAAGTGGTGACTTTTCTCATACTCCTACTATATGTTGACGATATGTTAATTATTAGACAAGATTGCATGAAGATAGTTGCTTTAAAGAAAGAACTAAGCAAGAGTTTCACCATGAAAGATTTGGGACCGGCTAAACAAATCCTTGGGATGTGAATAACTTGTGATAGATCAAAGTTATTGTTATTATTATCCCAAGAGAGATACATTAAGAAGGTGTTGGTAAAATTCAACATGCACAAATCAAAGCTGGTTATAGTCTCATGTAGAAATGAAGAAAATTCCATACTCATCTGTAGAAGGTAGTCTCACGTATGCAATGATATGTGCAAGACCAGATATTGCCTATGCAATTGAAGTCGTGAGTCTCTTCTTGGCCAACCCAGGGAATGAACATTGGGTTACAGTAAAATGGATCCTCTGATATCTACGAGGAACTTCCAAAAGATGTTTATGCTTTGGAAAAAGGAAAACCTGTATTGGAAGGATACACAGATGCAGACTTGCTTGGTGATATTAATTCAAGAAAACCAACATCGAGATACATAACTTCTTTTGCAGGGGGAGTTGTCTCGTGGAAATCAAAGCTGCCAAAGTGTGTTGCATTATCCACTACTAAGGCAGAGTACATCGTAACTATTGAAGCTTGCAAGGAGATGGTGTGGATGAAGAATTTCTTGTTGGAGCTGGGAATAGATCAAGAAATGTATGTCTTAAAGTGCGAGAATCAAAGTGCAATTTATATGGCAAAGAATTCAACATTTCATTCCCGCACAAAGCACATAGACAGTAGATATCATTAGATCCGAGAAGTTCTCAAAGAAAAGAAAATACATCTTGACAAGGTTCACACAGATGAGAAATGGTCAGACATGATAACCAATGTGTCGGCTTGCTATTACCTCCCAATTAAGTCGAGATGGGAAGATTTATTGGATATCTCCTTAATTGGAGAGGTTCTAGAAAATTCTAGAGCTTTCTAGAGAAGTGTAGAATTTTCTTGAACATTATGGAGATCTCTAGAGAAGTGTAGAACTCTCTAAAAGCTTGTGGAATAGTGTGGAATCCTCTGCAATATTCTAGAGATGTGTGGAACCTTATGGAAGAGTATGGAAGAATATGGAAGGGAGTGGAAGAGTGTAGAGTTTATTAGAGTGTGTGGAACATTCTAGATAATTATCTCCACCCATGGATGTAAGTAATCTCCACCATTCATTGTGGAGGTGGAGTAGTATAAATAGGGGGTGAGAGACTTCATTCCTAACCATCCAAGAGTTCCAAAAACACTAAGAGAGTCCGCTTCTTAGAGTGAGAAACTAGAGAGTTAGAGAGCCTCTTTGAGAGAGAAGAGAGATAGCTTGGGAAGTGTTTATCCTCAAGCTTGAGTGAGCCACCGAGTGTGTGTCAAATCTTGTGAACACATCCTTGTTATCCTACTATTATTTTGTATAGTGGAAGAATCTCCAAATTTGAGAATTATACTCTTGTGTTCTCTTTACTATCTTTAATCTCTAAGTACCCATCTTAACTTAACGAAGTGGGAAAGACTGTGATCCCCAACAAGAGAATCAAATATTAGAAGGAGACAAATCACCATTCTAAAGAAAACTATGACATAGGGGGTTGAGATCACCTAGTCAGGTGTCCAACCAAAAATTAACCATTGTGCCATCTCCTATATTCAATATGATGCCATCATGAACATAGTTCTACACGGTACTTATACCTCTTCGTAAATGAGAACAGTGTCATCGATCAATAGTTAACAGATTGATATCAATAACTTCATGCTTTCCTTGAAGGATACTGGCCCATAGATGATCTTTCTCAGACACTAGATGGAAAGTGGTTTTCATTAGAAAATATTTGTTTTAAAGTTGAAGATATCTAATGCCTAACCCCCCTTGATTAATTGGTCGACAGACCTCTTCCCAACGGACAAGATGAATCAATCTTTATTTTTATCTTAGCTTCCCTATATAAAACTTTGGATAAGATATTCAATATCTTCATAAACTTTCTTAGGGAGAAAAAAAGATTGCATCGCGTAAAACAGAAGAGCAGTCAGCACTGACTTTGCAAGAGTTATACGACCAATGAATGAGAGAAATTTTTCTTTCCAACCCATAAGTCTATCTTTAACCTTTTGCACAATGTACTGATATATTGAGTAACTAAACCTTTTATGAAGTAAAGGGAACCCTAATAATTTCCAAGACCGTCAACACAAGTGAAATGGAAAGAACTGCTAATATCCTCACGAGTTAAAGCGTTCATATTTTTTGGAAAAACAAATATTAGTCTTGGTCAGATTAATTTTACGACCAGAGCTAATACAGAAATCCCCAAGGATTCTTTAGATTGTGTCAAGTTGGGAGAGCGAGGCTTCAGCAAAGAGCACAAGATCATATGTAAAGAACAAGTTGGAGAGAGAAGGATCACCTCTAGATAAATTGATAGGCTTCCAAAGATCGAAATCAATAGCATTTTGAATATCTTAAGCTAACCATTCCATGCAAAGCACAAAATGGTAAGGGGATAAGGGGTCCCTTGGTGAATACCATGAAAAGGTCGAAAAACATCATAGGGTTACCCATTCCAAACAATTTTGAGTAGAAATAGTAGTAACATAGCTCATAATTAGGTTTCTAATATCATTAGGACATCCAATATCCATTACCGTACTGTTGATGAAATATCACTCAAGCCGATCATAGGCTTTTTCAAAGTAAATTTTTATTATCATTCACCGAATCCAACCTTGTTTATGTATCATAGAGTGAATGACCTCCTGAGAAATGATGATGTTTTCCAATATACTACGACCTAGGACAAAATTAATCTAGTTTTTGTTTATCCATTCTAACAATAATGGTTTCAGACGATTCATAATGACCTTAGTAATGGTTTTGAATAGAATCACATAGGTACTGATAAGGCAAAACTTAGTAATATTTTCACGTGAAGTAATCTTCAGAATGAGAACTAAAAGTGTTTTATTAATATCTTCCAGGATACATATTTGATCAAAGCAATCCTTAACCAGTCGAATGATAGTAGGGATCACTATGTCCTAATTACATTGATAGAAAGCGTCATTAAAACCATCATCACTAGGATCTTTAGAAGGATGAATTTCAGTAATAACATGCTTCACCTCTCTTCAGAGGCCAGTATAGATAATTCTTACAAATAAACATCAGTGAAATGATGAAATCTACCACAAATGTTGCAAATATACCCTAGGTCACGACAATTAGAGAATAGCTCTTTAAAATATTTCACAACATGTCACTTAAGAAGTTGTTTGTCAAAGCACCAAGAGTCATAGGCCAATGGTAATGACGAAATAGTATTAGATCGACAACGTTGTTTAGGCAAGCATGGTAAAATTTTGTATTACGATCACCATAAAAAAATAAATTGCGCCGGGACTTTTGATACCAAATACATTCTTCTTGTCTAAGGATTCTATCCAGTTCTTCTTTCAATTTCTTCTTATGATCAAAAAGAAAATTAGAGTGATGGGACTCCAACGCTCTATTGACCCCCCTAAGATGGACAATGAGTGATCTATTTTTCTTCCTAATCTCCCTAAAAATGTTCAAATTTTATTGAGAGATGAAAGGTATCAGACTTTGAATATTTTCCTAAATCTCACTCGAGTTAGACTAATGAATCTAGAGAAAAACTTTGAAATTCGGGTGGTCCTGTCAGGCAAGCACAAATAGAAAATGAGGATTTGAAGGCTATGGGCATGAAGATTTTAAGACGAATAAAAGGGGTCTATGATTTGACCCCATCCTATCAAGATGATACACCACTAAATTTGAAAGAGAATTTAGCTAACCATCGTTCACCAGAAATCTATCAAGGTTTTATTATAAAGAGCCTCGCTTGCAAATGAAAAAGGATCCTTGATAACTCGCATCAGTGAGGGCATTATCAAAAGCAAAGTTAGCAAAACCTCTACTAGTTCCATCTCTCCCAACTAAATCTCTGAGTCTCTCATCTTTGTTAATAGTAACATTAAAATCTCCTTCGAGACACCAAGGTTTGTGAATAGTGTTAAGATAAATCATAATACTTTCTCTAAAACTATAATAATAAATAATTTTAACACGCTTTTTTTTATATACATATTGTTGGATCTCTCCTTGGCATTTTATTTTGTGAATAGTGTTATTTTATGGGGAAGGTTTGGTTTGGATGTTGATGCGCAGGTTCTAGGGGCAAGGGTGTGTGAGGAAAATTATCGTGGCATACTAGGATGCTGAAGCATAATGAAAATGCCACGAAATTTTTGGGCACATAAAAAGACAAAGGAGATGAAGATATTTTCACACAAAGGCAACTGTCAATTCATTAAGTGTTCTTTTCTGCCAGCCACATAGAAGGGGTCCACTGTCACCTACTATACTACCCCTCACATGTGGCGAATTAGGATAATACAAATGATGGATATCATCTTTTTTGGGAAAAAGTGAGCTCAACAATAGAAGAAAGGCAACATCAAGCTTCTAACTTTATTTTTTTATTTTTCTCATCTCTTTCGTGGTGTTCCTCCATTTTCAAGCTAGCACCGTTAAGTTAGTTCGTGGTGGTCTATGGAGCTCCGGCAGTGCACGTTGGGAGTCTTTCTGCACTCTTATGCTTTATTTTTATTCATGTTTTATGAGTTGTAAGGAACGAATGATTTTCATGGATTATTCGAACCCCACCATTAACTAAACTTTATTTGGTGGGGTTCATCGTGTATGATTAAGTATTTTTTCTTTAATGGATGATTAATACTTTCATGTTTATTACTTGTTTTGCTTATTGTTTTTAATTACTTAAGATTGTAGGAGCTATAAGAGTAGCCTTTTCTTAAGTATACTACTTAATGTTCGAGAGAAACTAAGTTATTGATCTTTAGTGTTTGAGAGAACCAAAAGGAAGATCAATGTAAGAAACGGGTTATAGTTGATAACTAGAGTCTAATCCATAATCATAGATGAGGTTAGGATTTCAACGACTAAAAGGAGTAGTGCTGAATTGATAGGTTAGATATTGCTACTCAGCCTAATAGAATTTGCCGTGGAATTCTAATATGTAAGATTCCCTGACTAAAGATACCATAGGGACACTCGTAGTAAACTCTATCTAGCAAGTAAGAAAGAAATTTATATCATCTTAAAAGATAAGACTCAAGATTCATAAGTGACCCCATCATTTATTCCCTTAATAGTTTATTGTGTGAGCATTTTCACTTGATTGCACTTTAAACAACTATTTTTTCCATAAAATTCACATTTGATACCCACTCACGCTAACATTTCAACTCCAACTGCATACATTTCATACATACCATTAGCTATACTTAGATAAAATAGTTTGTTGCTTTGACATAACTCATAATTTTCTCCAATCCTTATGGAGATGATACTTACTCATCACTATATTACTTGTTATATTGCGTAGACTTGCACCAAAACTTTGCATAATTTATAGCACACACAAAACGTGGACAATTTTTGGCGTCGTTGTCAGGGATTGGCAATTGAAAGTTTAAAAGTTTTTTCATAGTATTTTTGTTTTACTTCTTTATTTCTTTTGTATAGTTTACTTGATATTTTGATTTACATTTTTTAGGCCTAATTGGTGCATGACCCGAGGATATCCAGAGGAATCATTATTATCAATTGAACCTTAGATTGAATGACTTTTTAGACAAAGAAGACGTGCTCAATGTGCTCATCAAAATATGTATAGATTTTAGAACCAAGGTATTGGCCAAGTGGAGGATAAAGTAGATCAAAATGTCAAGGCAATTCAAAATGCTGGGAATACTGCTAGGTCCCGTGCTATTCACGATCACTTAAATCCTATTTTAGACGATCTGAATCCTGGTATTGTGGCACCTAAGATTCAGGTAGCCAACTTCGAGCTCAACCCAATCATGTTCAATATGTTAAATTCTATAAGGTAGTTTGCGGGTATGCCACATGAAGATGTCATGCAACACATTCGTAAATTCTTGGAGGTGTATGATTCTTTCAGGCAATAAGGAATGCATGAAGATGTGTTGAAGCTTAAGTTTGTTTCATATTCTTTGCATGAACGAACGAGAGCTTGGTTTAGTGGATTTTCATATGACTCGATAGAGTCTTGGTCTGATCTATGCAAAAGGTTTTTACTGCGGTATAATTCGCTAAACATGAACACTCAACTTAGAAATGGCATTGTATCTTTCCATCAAGCTGAGGACGAGCCTATGTATGAGTGTTGGGACTGATATAATGGATCGCTTCGCAAGTGTACAAATCATGTTTTCCACGATTGGAATCATGTCGTGTTGTTTTATAATTGAGTCAATGCACCTATGAGGATGATGTTAGATGCCTCGCTAAATGAGACTTCGCTAAATAAATCACCTGAAGAGGCTTTTGATATTATGGATTGGATTGCAAGCAATGATTACCAATTCCCCTCTTTAAGGCTTGGAACTAGGAGGAAGGGACTTGGGACATATGAGTTAGATACTAAGGACTCAGTGTTTGCCCAACTTTCAGCTATCACAAATATGATGAAGAACTTATAGCGTTCTAACGAGGTGAAAGAAGTGAAGGCAGCTAGTTCAACACGTTTATTATGCCATGGAAATCGCCATGAGAGTGAGTGCCCAACCAATCAATAGCCCATCAAATAAGTGGAAAATTTTAATTGAAACAATAACAACAACCCCTATTCTAACACCTACAATCCAGGGCAGCGTCAGCACCCAAATTTTGCATGCAGTAATCAAGGAGCCCCCAATGCTAGTCATTTAACTTGACATCACAATATCAATGAACCCCCAACCTATCAAATTAATATGACATGGCATAATTCTAACAAGGGGGCACCATCTTCATAAAATACAAGTTATTGAATGCCACTATAAAAATTTTATAGCAACTACCAAGACCATGCCAGTACTATTAAAAATCAAGGTGTTCAACTTCAAAGTCAAGAAGCATTAGTACAAAGCCATAGCTCATCTCTAAGAGCTTTTTCGCTAGTCAGGTTGGTCCAATTGTTGTGCCATTACAAGAACACCAACTAGGACATCTGCCTAGTGACACTGAGGTCACTAAAGCTCATGGCAAGGAGTAATATAGCGTACTCACTCTAAGGAGTGGAACTCAAATCAATTTACAAGATAAGTTTTGGGGAAATAAGTTGGATGATTCTACCCCCACGACCATGCAAGCTGACTTTGAGATTTAACATGATGAAACCATTATAAAGAATGACAAAAATAAAGGTTCATTTAGTGAACCTACTGAGGTAGAAATAAAAAAATGTCACGGCAAAAATAGTTCCCACCCAGTCAGTAGAAGAAGAAATTATACCTCACCACCCTTCATGCAAATATTAAAAAAGCACAATGATTGTAACATCCTCCATATCGGGTTAGTGATTAAAGTGTAAGATTTTAAAATGTCAGTGATCAAATTCAATTAACCAAAAAGTGAAGGAATTAATTAAAGATGTTGGGTAGGATGAATTATTAAGTGAATGAGAACTAAAAGGGTAAAAGGGTCATTGAGCAAAGGTAATAATTAAATAATAGATAATGGGTATTATAATATCCAAGTGAAAGAAACAAGAGTTTCCAGATAACTCTTGATTCTTCTTTTTTCTTCAACGTGAAGAGCCCAAGCTAAGGTGAGTTTAATTTCTCTTGATTAATCCTTCAAATTCAAGCATGGTTTTAATTATGGAAGCCTTAAGAAAGGTTATAGAAGGAAAAAGAGTTTTAGAAACTCAAAGAATTGTAAGTTAAGGGAGATTAAAGGTTAGAAGCCATTGAATGAAATATTGGATTAGAGGTCATAATAAGAATTTGAAGTTGGATTTGACTTGTTATCAAGCCAATTAAGAAGTATAAGGTGATAGAATTAAAGTTAGAACATGTTGGTATTTGAGTATGATTCTTGAATATCATGTAAAAGATAGGATTTTGAGTTTAAGGAAGTGATTATGGAGTAGAAACGAGTTTAATTATGTGTATGAAAGTTAGGAATATTAATGGAAGTGAAGTATGAGGTATGGAGCTGAAAATGAAGGGATTTTCGAGTTCAAAATGTAATTATGGGCTAGGGAAATCGGGACCAATTCAAGGGAAACCGATACCCCTTCAAGCGAATAAAATTTCCAGAATGTCATGGGGGAACCGATACCCCCACAGGAGGGAACCGATTCCCCCTAAAGGAAAATTGTAAATATTGGTTTAATAAGTTCGTTTAAGTTGCTAGTATCAAATTACAAGGTGTAGGTATCTAATAATTGTCTTAAAATGTATAATTATGTAGATTCAGAGCCTAAACGAGTTCCGGAATCATTGGCAAGTAAGATCGATAAAAAGGGAAGATAAGAGATTGGAATGGACTAGTGAGGCCAGGTGAGTGCATACAAGTTAGTTTATGATGTTTAATGGAAATAAGACTTGCGACGAGTCTATTTCCTATATTATAATGCATTAATTTATGATCATAGGCATATGTTTGATTTGGGTATATGTGATATATATTACAATATGTGTTAAATGATTGTGTGAATACATTTATTGTGATAAGTATAGGAATTAATATGAATGGTCTATATGATTGCATGGGAATGTGAAGTAGGTTATATGATAAGTGGCCATACATGTTAATAGTATAAGTGATCAATTATAAGAATTTATATAATAGATTTATATGACTACATGAGAAAGGTGATGAGTTAAATAAGATTAGACTATAGAGTAATATGAGAATAATATATTAGTGAAGGGAATTGAGTATAAATGATGATACCAAACCATAAGATAAGTATTTACTTATAGGATAATATTATATTATATGAATATAATATATAACTTTATGAGGAAGAATTGGGTGTTATATGATTTAGGTATGAAAATGATCTATGCGTAAGTATATTAAGTGATTATGTGACTATGTGTGAAATAGAGTAAACTAGGTAAGTATAAGATATGTAAATATATGGCTATGGAACAAAGTATGTAATAATACAATGTTATTTGATTTATGATTTTGATATGTGCATGGATACATGAAATGGATATAGGTTATTATATATGTTACATGATTATATGCATGTGTGATATATGCTATGAGACATGCCCAATGTGAAATGAAATAAGCCAAGTGACTATATGAAATATGTGATTATGAATAGGTAGAAAGGAAACAAATGATGATATAAGAATCTATTATAAGATATATGATATGACATCTATTTTTATATGAAACAATGCAAGGTGATATGAGGTATGTGAGATATGAATATAAAATCATATGAGAAGTGAAAAGAATTACATGAAAATAGACTAAGTGATTACATGTATATGTGAAAGAAGCTATGAGCTTATATGAACATGTGATATGATATGGAATACATGGTTACACATACATATGGTATGTGACAGAAGAGAAATGACAAGTAATGTGAACTGTTAAATGACAATGCCCATGTTATGTGTCATGAGAGCTAGGGGTATAGTTGGCATGCCAAGAGTCGAGGGTCTATGTGTTCCTTCGAGACATATATGTATTCTTTGGAACATGTGTGAAGTCTGGTGAGACACATACTTGATCCCTAGTATATGTATATGATTCTTAAAGAATGATATGTGGTCCTTCGGGACATTTTGGTCCTTCGGGACATATATGTATTCTTTGGAACATGTGTGAAGTCTGGTGAGACACATACATGATCCTTGGCATATGTATATGATTCTTAAGGAATGATATGTGGTCTTTCAGGACATTGTGGTCCTTCGGGACATATATGTATTCTTTGGAACATGTGTGAAGTCTGGTGAGACGCATACTTGATCCCTAGTATATGTATATGATTCTTAAGGAATGATATGTGGTCCTTATGGACATTATTATATGGCACTACGGTGCAATTCTACGCGGCACTACGGTGCAATTCTATGTGGCACTTCGGTGCATTTATATGAGCTGTGGTGACAACATTAATGCACAACCTCCATAAACTCACATATCTATAGTTCTCACATATGTACATGGGCTAATCAAGAGATATAAACAAATATATGTTAGTGATATGATAAATGTTATAGAAATGATATGATGTTGTGTGTGTATAGTGTTTGATTGAAAAGGCTAAGTATAAAAGTATGTGATTACATGATGAACTGTTAATGATGAGTTATGTGTATGTATGTATTTACTGTAATTAATCTGATATGATTTTATATGATACGAAGAAAGCATGTAATTTGGTATAACATGATAGAACAGAACATGCATGTATTGATATATGTTATAAAGTGCATTATAAGTTTTTATGCCTTACTAAGTCTTCGACTTAGCATGTGATTGTTTCACACGTAGGTTTCGAGAAGAGTAAAGAGTAATGCGGAGCAAGACATGTCAGTTCTCCTTACCAAATGTCAGATCAGAAAATATATGTACTGTTTATAGAGTGTAGTTGGCATGTAGTCTAAAGATATAAATTGTATGAACTCTGATATATTTTGTAAACGTTTTGAATAAGTTAAATGTTATCAAAGTTTTTAAATTACTCACTATTTTATACGAATAAATGTTTGAAAAGTCAATGTGACACTTCGGACTTGTATCCGAGTCGGATACGGGTTGGGGGTGTTACATGTAATGGTATCAGAGCTAAGGTTTAGCCGATTCTCGGCATAAACCGAAGTCCAAACTGTCATAAAAGGTGTACATGCCAACACAGATTGAAATATTTCTTATCTGATAGTGTAAGGAATATGTTATCTTGCTAATAGAATAAGAATAGTTTAATATAGTAGAAATCCGATCGTGATAATTTCGAAGTAAGTGAAAGGTGATATTCCTGATTGTGATAGCTATTCACCTACCCTGGCCAGGCAGGATGAAGAGCAGACACCTCAGGAAATGCCTAGTAAGATCAAAAGTTGATTTCAGAAAGCTGAAATCATATCTGAATAATGATAGAAAGTTTTCATTGTTTTGAATTGGAAACACGATATAGAGTAGTTTTTTTATTATGTGGATAAGATAGAATATGGCGAACAGGTGTCACCATAAGAATATTAAAAAGATCTAATGACGTGGTGAGTACGTATAGAAGAACTCAAGGATAAGTGCATCAGTGACAAGTGTATAAGATGTATAAAGTCAGAGCTTATGAGTTTGAAACGAAGTGATAGTATTGCGCATAAACAAGAGTATGTTTATGATAAGGGTTTGAAGTTATGATGGAAAGAGTTAGCATTGGCTAACTAGAGTATGTGATAAAAATGTACTGGAATTATAAGATTATAAGATATTGTCATGATATGATAACCAAATCTGCAATGGATCTGGATACAGTTGCATATTTGGATCATAGTAATATGGTATAGTAAAGGAAAAGGAAGTAAGAATTTGTATATTTAAGTAAAGCTGAGGATTGATAAGAAGAGTTTGAGAATGTGTATATCGATGATCAGATTATAGGACACAGGAAGTCAGAATGTTGAGTTTGAGCAAAAGAAATTTCAGGATGTATGAGAATAGAGGTGAAATTGATAAGTTGAGTAAGCGAATTTTGAGATAATTTAGATTGGAAAGGATGTATATGATTTGTATAATAGGGCTTGTGCCCTAGATTGAACAAAATTTATTATCTAGCTATCAGAGTAAAGGTGCTAGAGTTATAAGATTGGAGGAAAGATAAAGTGGAGTTAATCAAATATGATATGAATCTGGATGTGGTTATGTATCTTGATCATACCGATATGATGTAGGCAAAGAGATAAGCATTGGTATGTTTTAAAAAGTGGCTTTAAAGAAGAAAATACAAATACAAGAGATGATAAATAATAAAGATCGGTAGAAGAAATAGGGATATCAAGTTATGAGGATGCAATGAAGATGGTTACACAGAGATAAAAATAAGTGATAAGACAATAGTATGTGAACATGGAAGGAAAGATATGATTTGTATATAAGAAGATTTTGATAATAAAAGGATAAATGGATAAAGAAATGAAAAGATGGTGTTTAAATGAGTAAATATGATAAAGGGTTATAAGGAAGTGCAAATTATAAGTTTGATTAGAAGTAAGAAAAGTATGTAAGGTTATATGAAGAGTTTATGTGTATCGTAATACAGACAAGGATGAAAGAATGAGTAAAAGTTTGGATTGTGGTGAATTAATTAGAAAATGAGGAAAGAAATGAATTGATTGATTTTTTGATTTTTAGTGATAAGAATTGATGTTACTGTCTACAGGATAAGTAACATTATATGAATGGAATCAGAGTTATGAATTTGAAACAAAGGGATAGTATTGTGTATAAGAAAGAGTGTGGAAATGATAAGGATTTGTACTTTAGAATGAAAGAGTTAGCGTTGACTAACAAGATTTTGTGATGAAATTGTATTAGATATAGTTGTATATTTTGATTACATAAACGTGATATAGTGAATGAAGTGAGGATTTGTATGGAAATGTAAATGATAAGTTCGATATAGAAACACGAAAGGTGTGCAAGCTGATGTGAAATATTGTTTGACTCCTTAAAGTATATGTTTAATCACAATTGAAGAAGATTTAAAGTTGTGTTTTGGTCAAATGATGATGAAATACAAGTTGGTATGGTTATAAGGTAATTAGAGAGTTATGAAGAAATAGATGGATTTATGATATAGAGTGATGAGATGGATGTTACTGTCAACGTGATGAGTGACATTATATGGAATTTTAGAAAGGTCAAAGGAAAAATGCATAATCGAATGAGAGAAAGACAATAATGGATTGGTATTACTGGTTATTGTTTATATGATAAGCAACAGAAGATGAATGTATAAACGAAAAAGATAGTTGGAAAACTAAAAGATTGAAAAGTAAGTTTCTGATGATGACAAGAAAGAATAAGTCAGGGAAGCAACATAAGAACATTAGAAGATATGTTCTTATTAAGATGTGCAGTGAAAATTCGAGGACGAATTTTCTTATAAGAAGGGGAGATTTGTAACATCCTCCATACCGGGTTAGTGATTAAAGTGTAAGATTTTAAAATATCAGTGATCAAATTCAATTAATCGAAAAGTGAAGGAATTAATTAAAGATGTTGGGTAGGATAAATTATTAAGTGAATGAGAACTAAAAGGGTAAAAGGGTCATTGAGCAAAGGTAATAATTAAATAATAGATAATGGGTATTATAATATCCAAGTGAAAGAAACAAGAGTTTCCAGATAACTCTTGATTCTTCTTTTTTCTTCAACGTGAAGAGCCCAAGCTAAGGTGAGTTTAATTTCTCTTGATTAATCCTTCAAATTCAAGCATGGTTTTAATTATGGAAGACTTAAGAAAGATTATAGAAGGAAAAAGAGTTGTAGAAACTCAAAGAATTGTAAGTTAAGGGAGATTAAAGGTTAGAAGCCATTGAATGAAATATTGGATTAGAGGTCATAATAAGAATTTGAAGTTGGATTTGACTTGTTATCAAGCCAATTAAGAAGTATAAGGTGATAGAATTAAAGTTAGAACATGTTGGTATTTGAGTATGATTCTTGAATATCATGTAAAAGATAGGATTTTGAGTTTAAGGAAGTGATTATGGAGTAAAACGAGTTTAATTATGTGTATGAAAGTTAGGAATATTAATGGAAGTGAAGTATGAGGTATGGAGCTGAAAATGAAGGGATTTTCGAGTTCAAAATATAATTCTGGGCTAGGGGAATCGGTACCCATTCAAGGGGAACCGATACCCCTTCAAGCGAATAAAATTTCCAGAATGTCATGGGGGAACCGATACCCCCACAGGAGGGAACCGATTCCCCCTAAAGGAAAATTGTAAATATTGGTTTAATAAGTTCGTTTAAGTTGCTAGTATCAAATTACAAGGTGTAGGTATCTAATAATTGTCTTAAAATGTATAATTATGTAGATTCAGAGCCTAAATGAGTTCCGGAATCATTGGCAAGTAAGATCGATAAAAAGGAAAGATAAGAGATTGGAATTGACTAGTGAGGCCAGGTGAGTGCATACAAGTTAGTTTATGATGTTTAATGGAAATAAGACTTGCGACGAGTCTATTTCCTATATTATAATGCATTAATTTATGATCATAGGCATATGTTTGATTTGGGTATATGTGATATATATTACAATATGTGTTAAATGATTGTGTGAATACATGTATTGTGATAAGAATAGGAATTAATATGAATGGTCTATATGATTGCATGGGAATGTGAAATAGGTTATATGATAAGTGGCCATACATGTTAATAGTATAAGTGATCAATTATAAGAATTTATATAATAGATTTATATGACTACATGAGAAAGGTGCTGAGTTAAATAAGATTAGACTATAGAGTAATATGAGAATAATATATTAGTGAAGGGAATTGAGTATAAATGATGATACCAAACCATAAGATAAGTATTTACTTATAGGATAATATGATATTATATGAATATAATATATAACTTTATGAGGAAGAATTGGGTGTTATATGATTTAGGTATGAAAATGATCTATGCGTAAGTATATTACGTGATTATGTGACTATGTGTGAAATAGAGTAAACTAGGTAAGTATAAGATATGTAAATATATGGCTATGGAACAAAGTATGTAATAATACAATGTTATTTGATTTATGATTTTGATATGTGCATGGATACATGAAATGGATATAGGTTATTATATATGTTACATGATTATATGCATGTGTGATATATGCTATGAGACATGCCCAATGTGAAATGAAATAAGCCAAGTGACTATATGAAATATATGATTATGAATAGGTAGAAAGGAAACAAATGATGATATACGAATCTATTATAAGATATATGATATGACATCTATGTTTATATGAAACAATGCAAGGTGATATGAGGTATGTGAGATATGAATATAAAATCATATGAGAAGTGAAAAGAATTACATGAAAATAGACTAAGTGATTACATGTATATGTGAAAGAAGCTATGAGCTTATATGAACATGTGATATGATATGGAATACATGGTTACACATACATATGGTATGTGACAGAAGAGAAATGACAAGTAATGTGAACTGTTAAATGACAATGTCCATGTTATGTGTCATGAGAGCTAGGGGTATAGTTGGCATGCCAAGAGTCGAGGGTCTATGTGGTCCTTCGGGACATATATGTATTCTTTGGAACATGTGTGAAGTCTGGTGAGACACATACTTGATCCCTAGTATATGTATATGATTCTTAAGGAATGATATGTGGTCCTTCGGGACATTGTGGTCCTTCGGGACATATATGTATTCTTTGGAACATGTGTGAAATCTGGTGAGACACAAACTTGATCCTTGGCATATGTATATGATTCTTAAGGAATGATATGTGGTCCTTCGGGACATTGTGGTCCTTCGGGACATATATGTATTCTTTGGAACATGTGTGAAGTCTGGTGAGACACATACTTGATCCCTAGTATATGTATATGATTCTTAAGGAATGATATGTGGTCCTTCGGGATATTGTGGTCCTTCGGGACATATATGTATTCTTTGGAACATGTGTGAAGTCTGGTGAGACACATACTTGATCCTTGGCATATGTATATGATTCTTAAGGAATGATATGTGGTCCTTCGGGACATTATGGTCCTTCGGGACATATATGTATTCTTTGGAACATGTGTGAAGTCTGGTGAGACGCATACTTGATCCCTAGTATATGTATATGATTCTTAAGGAATGATATGTGGTCCTTATGGACATTATTATATGGCACTACGGTGCAATTCTACGCGGCACTACGGTGCAATTCTATGTGGCACTTCGGTGCATTTATATGAGCTGTGGTGACAGCATTAGTGCACAACCTCCATAAACTCACATATCTATAGTTCTCACATATGTACATGGGCTAATCAAGAGATATAAACAAATATATGTTAGTGATATGATAAATGTTATAGAAATGATATGATGTTGTGTGTGTATAGTGTTTGATTGAAAAGGCTAAGCATAAAAGTATGTGATTACATGATGAACTGTTAATGATGAGTTATGTGTATGTATGTATTTACTGTAATTAATCTGATATGATTTTATATGATACGAAGAAAGCATGTAATTTGGTATAACATGATAGAACAGAACATGCATGTATTGATATATGTTATAAAGTGCATTATAAGTTTTTATGCCTCACTAAGTCTTTGACTTAGCGTGTGATTGTTTCACACGTAGGTTTCGAGAAGAGTAAAGAGTAATGCGGAGCAAGACAGGTCAGTTCTCCTTACCAAATGTCAGATCAGAAAATATATGTACTGTTTATAGAGTGTAGTTGGCATGTAGTCTAAAGATATAAAGTGTATGAACTCTGATATATTTTGAATAAGTTAAATGTTATCAAAGTTTTTAAATTACTCACTATTTTATACGAATAAATGTTTGAAAAGTCAATGTGACACTTCAGACTCGTATCCGGGTCAGATACGGGTTGGGGGTGTTACAATGATGATATCCAATTCAAGAAGTTTGTATACATTCTTGACCAGCTCTATATTAACATCCCTTTTCTTGAAGCCATAGAATAAATGCCCACTTATGCTAAATTTCTCAAGGAAATTGTCACCAAGAAGTGGAAAGTTAAGAAGTACGAGAGAGTTGCCACGACAAAAGAATTTTGCTCAGTATTGAAAAAGCTGCCACCAAAGAAAAAAAGATTCAGATAACTTTATTATTCAATGTTCTATAAGAGACAACTATGTTGGGAAGTCACTTTGTGACCTTGAATCGAGTGTGAAATTAATACCCAAATCAATATTTTTTAAGATTGGGATGGAAAATGCAATATCCATCTCTGTTATTTTGCAACTAGTTGATCGTTCCCATGTTCGTCCCGAAGGGGGAGTCAAAGATGTCATTGTGCGGGTGGACAAATTTGTATTCCCAATGGTATTCTTTATACTTGATTGTGAGGTTGATAATAATGCACCCATAATTTTAGGGAGGCCTTTCCTAGCGATCGGTCGCATCCTTATTAATATTGAAAAGGGTGAACTCACCATGAGAGTGGCCAACTATTATGTGACTGTGAATATTTTTCGTACTCTCAAATTTTTTGATGACTTGGAAGAATGTCAGAGTATTTTTGAAGTGGATTCATTGATAGAAGAAAGAAGCTGATCAATTTTGTCACAACAATTTCATACAGCTGGTAGATTATGAGAGGCTCATTAAAGAACAAATCATCGATGAGCCTACGAAATTTCCATTGGAGGTGAAGTAGTCTAGCTTACTCACAGCTAGACCATGTATGCACTTTGAACCTCTTAATTTTGATGAATTTGTTCCTCCTAAGCCATCATTCCAACATACACCTATCCTTAAGCTAAAGACTTTGCCAAAGCATATTAAATATGCTTACTTAAATGGTGGTGATACTTTACCTGTGATTATCTCCTCTAACCTTACTCCTGACCAACAACGTAGTTTGCCAAGTGTTTTGTCGCAACATAAGAATGCTTTAGGTTGGACTATGGCTGACTTGAAGGGGATAAGTCCCACCATTTTTATGCAAAAGATTATGCTGGAAGAATGCCATGGCAATTCCATTGAGCTACAAAGAAGGCTCAACTGTGTTATGAAGAAGGTGATGATGAAAGAGATCACTAAGTGACTTGATGCTAGGGTGATCTATCCTATATATAATAGTTCATGAGTTAGCCTAGTGCAATGTGTCCCCAAAAAGGAGGCACAATCGTGATGAGAAATGAGGACAATGAGCTCCTATCCACTCGCATCGTCACAGGATGGAGGATATGCATGGACTATTGCAAACTAAACAAAGCTACCAAGAAGGACCATTTTCTTCTACCTTTCATTGATCAAATGTTGGATCAATGGGTGGGAAAATCACACTATTTCTTCTTAGATGGATATTCTCGATAGAACCAAATTGCTATAGCACCATAGGACTAAGAGAAGACAACCTTCACATGCCCCTATGGTAATTATACCTTTAGGATGATGTCTTTCGGACTCTGTAGTGCCCTGATAGCTTTTCAATGCTTGATGCAAGCTATATTCTCTGACATGGTTGAGGATTTTCTAGAAATTTTTATGGATGTCTTCTATGTTTCTGGAGAAAACTTTGAGAAATGCCTAGTCAATCTGGTATGAGAGCTCAATAGATGTGAGGAGGCTGACCTTAATCTAATTGGGAGAAATATCACTTCATGGTGATGAAGGCATTGTGCTAGGCCACAAGATCTCATACAAGGGCATTAAGGTAAATAAATACAAAATTAGCATGATTGAGAAATTACCTCCATTGACCTCTGTTAAGGGAATTAGGAGTTTTCTTGGGCATGCTAGTTTTTACATGAGATTCATCAAAGATTTCTTCAAGATCTCCAAGCCTTGTGTACCTTGCTTCAACAAAACCAGCTCTTTGAGTTTGATAAATTTTTCCATGACGCATTCACATAGCTAAAACAAAGACTTATCTCAATACCCATTGTTGTTTCCCCGATTATACTTCACCATTCGACTTTATGTATGATGCGAGCGATTATGCCATGGGAGTTGTGCTTGGGTAATGCCGAAATACAATTTTCCATGTTATTTATTATCCTAATCGCACCTTAAATTAAGAAAAATTGAATCACACAACCACTGAGAAAGAACCACTTATCATGGTATTTATATTTGACAAGTTTAGGCCATACTTAATAGGGACCAAAGTAATTATAATGCCCCAAATATTGAATTAGGGACTCTATTGAAAAGATTTAAAATTTGAGGATTGAAGTGATTAAATGGTAAAAGATGATAAATGATTTGGTTTGGTGGTTTAGACTAAATTGTAACAATGGATGATTAGAAAGGGCATTTTGGTAATTGGATTAGAATGAATTTTAAATTCATTATTTACAAAGTATTAATGTAAAGAAATAAGGGGAAATTAAGTAATTTAGGTCAACCCTTTTCTTTTTCTTCTTCACGTGGATAGCTCTCCTCCATAGCTCAAAGGTGAGATTTCAAATGGCTGGTTTATCCTTTCGTTTTTTGTTGGGTTTTGAATCCTTGAGCATGATAGAAGCTTAAGCAATGATTAAATGTGATTAAAACTATGACATGAAGAAAATATTGGAGATTTTAGAAAATGGGTTTTGAAATGATGTGTTAGTATGTTAGTTTTTATTGATGTTTACTGGTAGATTTGACTTGTCAAATGTGTAAATAAGAGATTAAAAGCATTGGATGGGATTTAGAACATGTTAGAAAAAGGGTTGTGATTCTTAGATTTACATGTTCTTGGGAGATTTGAGATATTTTAAGAAGCTAAATGAGGGAAAATTAGTATAGATAAGTAAAAAAGAGTTTAATAGTATTGTTGGGTGTAAGCATAAGGGAATTTGACTAAATTTGGGTAATAATCGGGTTGAAAACTGGAAAATCTGGGCACGGGTATCAATAATGATAGAATAGTACCGATATTATAGGCTTAAATTGGAAGAAATTAGCCTAGTAGTATTGATACTATGAGGAAGGTATCAATACCATTGATCATAGAATGCAAAATTGGTATAGGTACCGTAATAGAGTATCGGTACCATAGTATAGTTTTATCAATACCATGGTATGTGTATCAATACTAATGAGCCAAAAATGTGAAGATAGGCTGAGATTGTTATAGAAAATATAATAATACTACTCTCAAGTATTGTTTAAGTATAATTGGTAGGAAATATACTAACAATTGATATTGTACGTGTTTTTAATGGGTGATTGAGTATATTAAAATCAAGTTCCCGAGTCTAGCAAAACGAAGGGCAAAGTACCTGAGTAATCAGCTTTGTATTTTGGATACGATAGCGAGGCAAGCCAGATGAGTGCACTTAATTGTGTAACTATATGTTATAATAGTTATAAAATAATGATTGCTTAATATATATGTGTGGTGATTACCAAATAGGCATTGAGTATGCAATTCACAGAACTCATCATATGCTGATGAATAACTGTTTCGGCACTAAGTGCGCAATTCACGGAATTCATCATATGTTGATGAATAAACGTTTCTGCACTAAGTGTACAATTCACGGAATTCATCATATGTTGATGAATAATCGTTTCAACACTAAGTGTGCAATTCATGGAATTCATCATATGTTGATGAATAACCGTTTCGGCACTAAGTGTGCAATTCACGGAATTCATCATATGTTGATGAATAACTGTTTCGTCACTAAGTGTACAATTCACGAAATTCATCATATATTAATGAATAACCATTTCAGTACTATGTCTGCAAACCGCAGAATTCATAATATGTTTATGAATGGTCGTATGGGCACTACAGGTGCATTACAAAGAAATGATAATGATTGGGAAAATAATGAATTGGTATTTGATCGATATGAAATAATGATATAATGATTTCATTGATGATTAGTTTTTACCTCACTAAGTAATACTTAACGTGTGTTTATTTCATGCGTAGGGTTAATACAAGATGAGTAAATAGATCATCGGACATCAAACCTAGAGTCACCTCGTCAGTAACAATATGACATGCATGTCTACTTTTGATGTATTTTAGTTGGCATGTAATAGGTTTAGTAAAAATGCTCTGAAAAGCATTTGAATTAAACTGTTGTAAAACAGTGAAGTGTTTGAACATCTCTTTTTGTTTGTTTATTTAATTTAATGCATGTTTTATTATAAGTAAATTAAAATGTTTTATAAAAAGGAACAAAATTTTACGGGTTTTCAAATGAGGAATTGTTTTAAAAGTGATGTAACATCTGTATCTCATATACGAAAAGGTATATGATAGATGGGTGTTACAGTAATTATGCACATTGATCACTCAACTATAAAATATTTACTGAACAAGAAGGGTGCCAAGTCTAGACTCATTATGTAGATACTACTACTACAAGAATTCGACTTGGAGGCTATAGATAGGAAAGTTACTGAAAATCAAGTTGCAGATCATCTTTCTAGGCTAGAAAACAATTCAGAATGCCTTGACATTTTAGACATTCAAGAGGATTTACCTAACGAGAAAATCTTATATGTCGCGTCATTTCCATGGTACACTGACATCGTTAATTTTCTTATTAGTAGAATTTTGCCTTATAATTTAAACAGCCATGGTAGGAGGAAGTTCAAGCATGATGAAAATTTTTATTTCTGGGACGAGCCATATTTGTTAAAGCAATGTGCAGACTAGATGATCTGTATATGTGTCCCCGAGGAGGAACAAAAGGACATCCTACACCATTACTACGCAACCCCATGTGTAGGCCACTTTATTGGTGCAAAGGCCCTACAAAGGTCCTTCAATCGGGCTTTTATTGGATTACACTCTTCAAAGATGCTCATGAGTTTTGCAAGGCATGTGATCAATGCCAACGTACTACGAACATTACCAAAAGCCACGAAATACCATTGTAAAATATTTTAGATATCGAGTTTTTTGAAATGTGGGGCATTTACTTCATGGGATCCTTCCCATCATCCTTTGGAGATCTATACATCTTGCTAGTAGTGGATTACGTGTCTAAATGGGTATAGGCAAGTGTAACACCAAAGAATGACTCTAAGACCTTGCTAAAGTTCCTTCACAAAAATATCTTCACTATATTTGGAGGATCTAGAGCCATCATTAGTGATGAGGGCACCCATTTTGACAATAAGCTAATTGACAAGGCATTGCATATCACCCCCCAGAAAAATGGCCAAATTGAAGCCTCCAACCATGAGATCAATAAAATTCTAAAAAAAATGGAAAATCCCAGAAGAAATGACTGGTCTCCAAAGCTCGATGAAACACTTTGGGCTTACCGTATGAAATTTAAAACTCCACTAGGGATATCCCCGTTCAAATTAGTGTATGGAAAAGTCTTCCATATTCCTGTCAAGCTATAGCATAAAGCTTATTGGGCTATCAAAAAACTCAATTTCGATGCATAATTAGCTGGAGAAGACATATTATTGGAGCTCAATGAAATGGAAGAGTTTAGGGCACAAGAATATGAAAATTTGAAGCTTTACAAGTAGAAGACTAAGAAATGTAATGACCAAATGCTTTTACCATGGCATTTTCATATTGGTCAACAGGTTCTCCTCTACAACTCAATACTAAGGCTCTTTCCGGGTAAACTCAAACCAAGATGGTCCGGACCCTTTGAAGTATACCACATGTACCCTCATGGAGATGTCTACATCAAAAATCTGGACGATAGGAGCATTTTCAAAGTCAATGGCCAGTGATTGAAGGCTTACAATAAATCTCCACCCTTACGTGATAAGTCTACGCTCTAGCGCAAGACACGTGAGTTTATCTTTCTAAGCTTTTTGAAATTACCACGGTATTTTGGATTTACTACCGTACATAAATAACACGTGCATTTTTTATTTTTATTATTTATTTATTTATTTTTCATTTATTTTAATTATTTGTCAAGTTGTTTAGGGCAAACAAGAGTTGTATGCATGAAGAGTTGAAATCAAAGGACAAAAAGAGGGATAAGCCCTAACTTTTAAGAAATGGGATGTGGTCGTGGCACTCTTTTACAAGGAGATGCTCCCACACTTGGCTCATAACCTTCCAATCTTTCCGAACACGATCTTACCAACATCTAATGATGCCACGGTAGTTCCAACTGCGACCCAGCAAAACGCTTCGCTCGAGCCACAGGACACTTATCCAAGCAATACGATGCTCGATGCAGAGAAAAGAATACATGAACCACAGCCCCAAGTCCAGACCAAACATGAACAAACCCCAGAGGCTTTTGCTGCTGATATGGAACTATCAAGTGAGCCACCCAGCCAAATCAAAATGTCACATCAACCTTCATCACGTAGAATCAGAAGACGCTTAAAGAAGTCAGCTAGACACATGAACATCACTGAGGGCCCAAGTACCCCACCTGTCTCATTAGAGTCCAACCCTGAATCAATCCTCACCCCATTGAGGAAATGCCCCAAGTATAGCGCGGCCAGCATTACATCCCCACCACCATAGGAAATTGAGGTACCTCACATCACATTGCATTGCATAACATGTAGGTTAGTTTTAATTTAATTTTAATTAAATCATTAAGGACAATGTTTCCCTCAAGTTTAGGGGATAAAGGGTTCTTAGTATGACATCTGCATTGTAGGGTTAACAATTATTATACCATGGCATCAGTAAGAGTTAGGATAGTTTATGGAATAAGTTAACGATATCCAATGATGACGAATTCTTTATGGCTAGAATTGAATGTACATGACTATTGGGAATGAGATAACCAACTCTAGGTCTTGATGCTTTGTGACTCTTGATACACGATTGTATGTTCTCTATGCTTAAGGAATTTAATTTTTTTATGAAAGAACTTTTTCATATATTGTAGCATAAAATTTTGATGACGAGCTTAAATGATAAATGGCTGCTTAAAGGTTAAATTAAATTCCCTTATATGTTGAGTTGTGTTTAGCTGCGAATAAATGCTTCAGCATAATTGTAGAGGGACACTCCTCTTTGTCATGGCATTGCTAGGTATTCTCTTTAATAAATGGCAGTCATGGGCATACTAGTGAATAAAAGTAGTCACGGGATGACTCTGCTCAATAGGCTAGGGAATGGGGTGTTTGCTTCACTTCATTCTCAAGTCTAGGAAAATAGGTGTGATAGATTGACTCCCCTTATAGAAATACAAAAAAAACTGAAGAAATGGGGATGAATAAATACTATGGAAAAACAAGATAACTTGATTAGAAACTTCCTAGCTTCGTTATGTATAGGTTAGATACAATATCACACACACATATGCAAAGGATCTTACCCTAGGGAATAATACTTGAATTCTCAATTTGTCTATCATGTTGAGGCCAACTTTTTTAAGGGCTGAAATTCTATCCCATATGATTGTCTTGATGTTGAAATTTGCCATGACATTTTTTCTTTTACTGACTACTATTCATTGCTTGAGGACAAGCAATGGCTTAAGTTTGGGGGTGTGATAACTCCATAAAAAGGCTATATTTTAGGCCTTTTTACTTAAGTTTTTTATTGTCTTAAGGATCACATAGGTTTATTTATATGCATTTAGGAGCATGTAGTTGCATTTGGTAGATTTATTTTGCCTTGACATTTTATTTTGTGAATGATGCTATTTTTTAGGGAATGTTTGGTTTGGATATTGATGTACAGGTTCTAGGAGCAAGGTTGTGTGAGGATAATTGTCGTGAAAAACTGGGATGCTAAAGCATAATGAAAATGTTGTGACATTTCTAGGAACAGAAAAAGACAAAGAAGTTAAAGATGTTTTCATAAAAAAGACAGTTGTTAATTCATCACGTGTTATTTGCCGCCAGCCACCCAGGAGGCGCCCACTGCCACCTGTTGTACTACCTCTCACATGTGGGGAATGTACCTTATGGTACCTTTGTAATTTTGGTACAAAATCCTAGGTATATTCCTTTGGTGTATATATAGATTATGACACCACAAATGAATTATCATCACTTTTTTGGAAAAAAAAAATTAAGTTGAACAAGAGAAGAAAGGTGGCAACAAGCTTCCAACTTTCTTTCTTTCTTTTCTCATCTCTTTTGTGGTATTTCTACATTTTCAAGTTTGAGGGAGCGACGAGCTAGGCATCTGAGATGAGCTAGCACCACTATGGTGATTCGTGCTGGTCGAGGGAGCTCTGGCAGCACGCGTTAGGAGTCTTTCCTTTACCCTTATTCTTTATTATTATTCATGTTTTATGGGTTGTAAGGAGAGAATGATTTTCATGGATTATTCGTACCACACCATGAACTAAACTTTATTTGGTAGGGTTCATCATGAATGATTAAGTGTTTTTATTTAATGGATGGTTAATACTTTCATGTTTATTACTTGTTTTGTTTATTGTTTTTAATTACTTAAGATTGTAGGAGCTATGATAGTAGCCTTTTCTTAAGTATACTACTTAGTGTTTGAGATAAACTAAGTTACTGATCTTTAGTGTTCGAGAGAAACTAAAGGAAGATAGACGTAAGCAATGGGTTTTAGCTAATAACTAGAGCCTAATCAACCATCAGAGATGAGTTTAGGATTTTAACAAATAAAAGGAGTAGAGTTGAATCAATAGGTTAGATGTTGTTGCTTAGGCCAAGAGTATTTGACGTGGCATTCTCATCTGTCAGATCCCATGACTCGAGATAGCGTGGGGACACTCGTAGTAAACTCTGTTGAGCAAGTAAAACATAGAAGTTTAGACCATCTTAAAAGATAAGACTTAGGATTCCTAAGTGACCCCATCATTCATTCTCATAATACCTTGTTGTGTGAGGGTTATCAAGTCATCTTACTTAAGTCACAAGTTATCAATCTATTTTGCCTTAGCATTTTCATTTTATCGCACTTTAAACAACTACTTTTTCCACGACATTCTCAATTGCTACCCCTTCACACTACCATTTCAACTCCACCTACGTATATTTCATTTTACCTCGGCATAACCATTTGTGCATACCATTAGATATACTTAGATAAATTAGTTTGTTGCTTTGACTTAACACGTAATATCCTCAAAACCTTGTGCTTACTATACTCACTCATCATTGTATTACTTGTTCAATTGTGTATACTTGCACACAATTTTCATGTAATTTGTAGCACAAACAAAACGCAAATAGCATACTTGATATTTCTCAATCTGCTTGAGTCACTTCTAATTCTTTCAATGGTATTCTTCCTCCTTAAACCTTTATTGATTATAACTGCTAGGTGGTTTCCCTCGTAGATTTGAGGGGTGTGAACTGAAACTTGGATTTTGCTCCTAGAGATTGTTGGGTTAACACGAGGTGAGTTACCTCTACCAATAATTTTTTATGAACCTGCTTGGTCTGCAATGGAACAATACTATTTTTCCTTGTCAAAATGGCTTTGGGATTTCTTTTAGAGTTCTTTGATACAGACTCGACATTCTGGGTACCTAGGGTGCTCACTTCTTTCCCCTCTCTTTTACCACTGATCAAGTGAACTGTTGATGCTAGCACTTTCGTAATCGACTGGTTAAGGTTAACATTCTCTTTTTCATAGGACTCAACCAAATTGTTTAGAGTCAAAAATCTTGATTGGAAGCATTGTATAATTTTATCATTCGTGGGAGGATAGTTAGAGTTCGACTTTTGAACACGTCTTTTCTAATTGCAGCCACCATCCAAGGACTATAATGGTCAGTACCTCTTTCTGAAGGTGGGGCATGAGGTATATCAGTGGGATTAACCTCTTCAACAATGAAATTGGTTTCCATTTTCCCACCGCAATGCTCATGAGAATGACCATAAAACCAAAATTAAAACAAATGTGCGATAAACCTTCATACTCCAAATTCTGAATGATTCCATCAATTCTGGTGCATGGTAAAAGGGCCTTATTAAGGTTAACAATGAAATCAATCCTCACAAATTAGCCCATTCCTCTTACATTCGTGTTATAATCAACCTTGATCACTTTGCCAATTTTAGAAGCAATTACCCAAAAGAGGGACATAGTATAATATTACTATGGAAGGCCAGGCAGATGAATCCAGATAATTACCTGGGAGAGGTGATTGTCCAAAGTATTAAATTTAATGTTCCATGGTTGCACTGTTAGGTAGCTCCCAAAGATCACCCCTGGGCCTTTGGTTGACACCTTAGTGAAGTCGTTATCATGTTCAAACTTAACCAAAAAGTAAACATGATCGAGATCGACCAGTTAGATTCTCCCTTGAGTCTGCCAATGTAAATTAATTTTATTCCAAAGGGTTTTATATCCAATTGTTTTTCCCAACAATATAATGATCACAGTCTTTCTCGTATTGAAATCAATGGAGTCGTGGACGTGGCTAGAGAAGTGGATGTCAAGATAAGGGCCACTACAATCCACTGTCACGTCACTCTTTAAGAGTAACGTAAAAACATTAAACCTAGTTGTATCGATAGAGTTACTCCCGACTCCATCGCCCACTAGGTTAGCCGCAAAAGATCAACTGCTATTCTTTCTTTTTATCTGTAAATCCCTAATATCAGTGCCTAAACTATCTTCCACCGTCACAGTAGTCTTATGCTTTCCAGACTCAGGGACAAAGTAGATTGTATTATCATCATTGGAAAGTGATCGTGGATTATCCACAAGAACCGGACGATCCGCGCGCTCAAGGAAAAACAAAGGGATAGGTTCGGTTGTTTTCGGGGCGGTCACTGATAATTCATTCATACAACACTAGCGTGAGAGGTAAGCGAAAATTACAGAGGCAAGCAATAAGGTAACTATCAAATTAATAATTTTAAAAATTTATATGTATATATAAACACATTTCTACATAATAATTGAAATATATTTTACTAAAAAAGTACAAATGAATATCTTCTCACTTTTTACTGTTATTCTCAGCTAAGGATGGTTAAAATACTCAAACCCGATAGATTCCGACCCAACCCGACTCTATATGACAGTTTTTTTTTTAATTTCGAGTTCGAGGTGGGTTATATAACAGTTAGAGTCGGGGTCTGGACAGAGTCGAGTTTAAGGTAAAAAACTATCGACTCGATCTGACCCGATTTAAATTACTAAATTACCCCTATATAATATATATTTAGGGTTTAAGGATTTTTTCCTTTTTCAGTTTCCCTCTCCCTGTCCACGATTACTAGGTATTGGTAGAAGACTGTAAAATCTTCTTCTTCATTTTTTTATTTCAAATTTTAGTTATAATTTTTTATTAATTTTCTAAGGTTAATCATTATTATATATTTTTGACAATTGGTGCTTGCATCTAACTTGCTTGATTATCTGGTTCAACTTCAACTACCACTGTCATTCCACTTTTAATTTGTTCTATAAGATAATGATTTATTTTCTATTATTTTTCTCTTTTGCATTTATTTCTATATTTATTTCTTATTTTATAATTTAATAGTTTTTTATTATTTTCTAATTAGAGGTTTTAAATCTCTTTTGAATACATAAAAATATAGATAAAGATTAATGAAGCATATTAGTCTAAACCTTACACTAAACTGAAAATCTCAATCGACGGGTGGTGTTGGTAAAAAGAAATGATCAATAAAGCTTTTGATATTAATTATCTATAAACATAAATTTTGTTCTAATTCAAAAACATTAATGATTTTGTTCAAAAAACTTTAACATCGAATGGTTACCTATCTTTTTATAATTTATCTTTTGCATTTTTCTTTCATATTTTTTTAAAAATAATTAATTTTGTAATTAGTTTTTTTGTAGCTAATCTTTTTTATGGTTAAATACCAGAGGATGCAAGTACTTTGTTTATTAATCAAACAAACAAGTCATATTAAACACAATAAATAATATCTAATTATTCAGTAATATGCATCTCGTTTTCCATATAATATCCAATTATTCAGTAATATGTATCTCATTTCCCATGTAAATCAGCATATACTTCATGTCCATGTAAGAACACCTACTTAAGATCTAGAAAACGGTGTTATAATAATATATGTCTCAACTCTAGTGCATGAACCATACTACATTGCACATAATTGTCGACAAATCAATACGACCACACCTAGCTAATTTTAGTGTCTTTGATCCTTTGTCGTTTGTAATTAAAATTTGTTTATTAAATATAATTTCCAATATTGTTGTTATTTGGTAAGAAATGAGTAAAGTCAAACACGCGAGAAGAGTAAAGAAAATGTATGGCAAAAAGATTGACAAAAATTGATGAAAGATTGTATATTTTTATATTTTTTCTTGCATCATTTCTTCAATAACTATTCCTTTAATAGTATTAGTTTCTCGTTATTCGATGATATTGTTTCATGATCATAATGTTTTTTGTTTTTTTTTTTTTGTATAGGAAGATGTTCAATGTAAAAAACTCTGTTTGATCAACAACTCTAACTTGCAACTCTAATCAATTGTCAAACAGTGAAAATCCAATTGGAAGTTGTAATGAAAACATAAATCCCTCATTAAGTCAACCTGATGTTTTGGTTGATAATAATGAATCAAATGAATACAACTCAGCGAAGCTAAAATCTATAGTATGAGAATATTTTAAAAAAGAAAAAAAAATCAACGAGTGGAAAGCAATATGTAATCATTGTAAAATAAAGCTTGGTGGTGATTCTAAAAATGAGATAACACATTTACATGATCATTTAGCAATGTGCAAGAAGCAAGGTCTAATGGACATTCACCAAAAAAGCCCTAGTAGCTAATCAAAAGAAGGTGGATAAAAAATTTGCAGTAAAAGATGATACAAGGAAGGAGCTTGCTAAGATGATAATCATGCATGAGTATCCTTTATCAATGGTGGATCATGCACAATTCAGAATGAATTGTTATACTCCCCAATTGATGTTTCATATGCCTTCTCGTAGCATTATAGTAGCATTATAAAACGTGATATCTTAGATATGTTCGAAGAGGTAAGGCGAAAACATTGTCCGAGTTGGAAGCTAACGAAGGAAGAATTGTTATTACAACTGAATTGTGGACTGTAGATCACCAAAATAGAGGATACATGGACCTTACTATTCATTACATAGATAATTCATAGATTCTACAAAAGTGCATCATCATGTATTTTTTAAAAGATGTATTTTATTAATTATTCATTTAACCTTGACGAAAGTATTATATTTATGTTTAAACTTATGTATTTTATTTATTATTTAAATAAGTTTGAATATGTGCCAACCCCCATACTATGAACGTCATTGCTTCAAGTTTGATGAGATTTTTTTTAGATTGAAATATTGATAAGAAATTCACATCATCACAGTTGATAATTGTAGTGTGAATGATGGTGTTGTTGAAATATTAAACAATACATTGGGAGGTGATACACTATTGCTTAATGGGTCATTATTTCACATGTGTTATTATGCACACATATTGAATTTAATTGTTAAAGATGGATTGAGCATGCTTGAAGATGGAATAGAAAGAATTCATCATAGTGTCCTTTTTTGGAGTTATTCTCCAATGTTGGTTGTGCTAAAGGAACTTATCCTACATTGGAAGGGTGCATCCCTTGTGAAGGGTATTCAAAAAGACTTCTTATCCCCTCCTTGCTCAATGAGGATAAGATACTCCCTCAAGCACACGCGCCACCATTGTTCGTCCGGTCGGTCGGGTCATGGTCGATGGAAGAATTTCAGATGTTTGTAAAACTTAAATGAATTTCTTTAAACCATTTTTATTGGCAGAATAATACTTTTCAAATTAGTAATTTAATTTATGTATTTATTCATTATTATCATATTGATAGATAACAAATCAAAATTTAATATTCTATGATTTTACAGCGATAATAGTTGTTCTATTTTGGAAATTTGACTAATATATTTCCACGGTTGAACCTAGACGGTTTTAAGGCTATGTTCGGGCCTAAATTCGTGTAGACATTAGATTAATTGTTTATTTTAGGAGAAAAATTAAGGAGCCTTAATTTTAATTGATTTAACACCTATATTTTCAGGAAGAATTTGGCCTTTTCTGTTTCCAGGTTCAGTCAGCTATTAATAGAAGTATTAGAGAATTAATTATGTGATTAAATTCATAAATAAATTAGTGTTTATGACTGATTTTTTTTTATGATTTTACCCCTTCTTTCAGCCGATAATTAGAGATGGTTTTCTCATTTTCAAATCATCCAATAATCCAAAGCTTTTTCTTCTCTTTTAAAAGGTCTCTAAAATAGCTTTCATATTTTTCGGTGAGAAGAGCAGTTCCACCATTGCCCACTCTGAAAATTTGGGTGTACGAATTTTTTAGAGCCGTGCTAACCTCGGAGGCGACCATCTATAGCAACGATTACACACATCGAGGAGAAATTTGTTTCTAAGGCAATTGTTCACACCGCGACACGGTTGTTTGAATTTCCATTTAAACTTCATTATTTCTAATCAGTGCTAACGATTTCATTTTGCGGTTTCTATTTCCAACAATTTAGAAACGGATTTAAACTGCAAAATATCGAACACCATAGCTAAGCTCATTCTTGTGTCGAAATGGTTTTCTGAAAAGGGAAAAGGGAGTATCGTTTCAAAACAATTTTTGATAACCGATTAACGATAAAACGTGGTTTGAGTAGTCACCACCAATCTTTGATCAGGGTATGATTGGGCACCCAAAAAGTATTTTTCATTTTTAAAAACGTTCGTTTTAATTAAAACAACAAATTTGCGTTCTGCGTTACCAAAATTTGAGTTCGGGAGTCAGTTATGTGTGGGGAAGGATTAGCACCCCATAGCGCCCAAAATCGATACGCAGTCGATTAATTAATTCTCTTTGCAATGTTCTTTCATGCCTTGAAACAATCATTTATTACTCAAATCAAAATGAAGAGATATTACTATTTCGTCTTAAAATTCAATATCGATTCGAGTGAAAACGATAATATCTAATGATTTCCAATCGAGAATAAATGATTTCTCATACCTTAAAGAAGTCATTTATTGCTCCAATCAAAATGAAGAGATATCACTATTTCATCTTAAAAATCAATATTGATTCGAGAGAAAAAGGTAATATTGAATTATTTTCAATCGAGAATAAATGACCTCTCATGCCTTAAAGCAGTCATTTATTGCTCCAACTAAAACAAAAAGATATTACTATTCTCAATATCGATTCGAGTGTTATTATTTTGTAAACCCAATGGAAAACACATGCAAAAATAAAGCAAATTAAAAGCATATATCAAGCAAGTATACTTAATTATTTATTTTACCATATTTAATGAGAATAAGGATGTTCAATTATTTAAATACCTCGAGACGAGACCTTAGATTTGATCTAATAGCCTTTTCTCGGTGAATTTAATTAAAAGTACATGATCTTTTTCCCAATCCCTGAATTTTAAAATGGATTCAATTTAATTTGTGTCACTAAATGGGATATACTTTCATTTTAAAATTATCGAAAGTAATTTTCTTATACGTTATGACAGTCACTTTACGACAATATTAAAATGAACGAATATTACCCTTAGTCAATTTATTTCGGCTCGAGTCAAGAGATGCTTATGAGGGTATCATGCAAAATTAATTAAGGACTAAAATGAACTAACATGCAAGCAACATGCTAAAATTAAAATAAAATAAAATGAAAATATGACTAAAATATAAACAATCAAACCATCATGTCAAAATTAAAATAAAATAAAGTACAAAAGTGACTAAAATGAGCATGTTTAATATTGAGTACTAAAATTACAAAGAATATAAACAAATAAAATATGAGTACTAAATTAAAATAAACTAAAATTGCATGGCCAAATTAAAATAAAAATATATATTCATATTCAAAATATAAACATGTAGAAACTACAGGGTCTGTTTTCTAATTATTCTCTTTTTTCTATCCCAAAATATGCATTCGAATAAAAAAGGGTAAATTACTAAATCAATCAAAAATATTTAAAAAAAATTAAACAGTCACTGCATATGACAAAAATGTAAAAACACGCTAGACATATACGGATTAAAAAGCAAACCTACAAACATTATAGATTAAGATACAAAGTAAATAAATTAATCATGCTTGGTAAATAAAGATTAAATCATGAAAAAAATAACTTGAAAGACTCGACTACAACATCAACGACAATAAATGTAACAACCGAAAATATCAAACAATACTAGTACTAAAAATGAAAAAACCCATAAACAATGTTTAGGACTAAAATAAAATAAATCAAAAACTTGTAAGGGTAAATAGGAATTATATCTAAAAGCAACAATATACAAAGCAATGACTGAAATGAAAGATTTGCAAAATAGCTAGACCAGAGTCAAACATCAATAAAGTGGCATAATTATAGAATGGTGACTAAAACGTAAGCAGAACATAATTCAAAACATGTGTAAATTCTATTAATGACTAATATGAGAGATTAAAAAGTAAAAAAGACCCCGAATGGGGTTATCCCCAAGTGCTAAACGTGTGATTTCCCCTAGAACGGCGTCGTTCCACGCGTAACTTATATGGCTGAAAATCAGGCCAAAAATCGACCAGAATTCCTCATTATCTCATTCACTCTTCTTCCTTTTAACAATAATATGAGTCAAAAGGCTCTCACCCTCATCATTCTTTCCTCCACCGCATAAAGGAAAAAGAGAAACTAAGGCTACCGTAAATCAGCAGTGAAGGAGGACAAAACAAACTGAAAGCTCTCCTCTATATCCCTTGGCCTTTCTAGAGCCTAAAATTTAATCTTTCTCTCCCCTAAAACTGAAACCCAAATCCCAAAGGTAACAGTTTTACCTTCGATGTCGAAGTATTGTCGCTCTAATGAAGCAATGGTGATTGGGTTTTCCCTAAAAGGTAAATCTTTTAAGTGGTGGTTTGTTTGGGTTTGAAAATCTCTTGTTTTTCTTTTTTTTGGTTTTTTTTCGATTGCTCCCCTCTTGTTCGAATATTTTTTTGTTCAAATATGAGTTCCCCTCATTTTTCTTGTCCAAAAATCTTCTCCTTTTTTTCTTCAGTTTGCTCTCTGAAAGCTCTCCCATATCTCTCATTTTTTCTCTCATTTTTGCCCCTTTTTGATCTGGTTCAAAATTGGTTTTTTATTTGCGTGTTTTGTCAGATTTTGCAGTGGCTGCCAGGTAAGGAAATGATTTACATTTTGTTTCCTTGTTATTTTTTTGTTGCTTTTTCACCTTGCGTGTTGATATGGTTTTTTGTTGCAGAGAGATGATAATATTGGTTGTTGAAACGGTAGTTGTCAGGTGGCCAGCGTGACGGCAGAAGCGGCAGTGATGATTCCTGGCTCTAATAGCGATGGCAGCTAGCATTTAGAAACCCTAACAGATTAGGGTTAGCATCAAGCCAATTAGGCCCTCTTGTAATTGGGCCTGAGTCTAGATGCAACTGGGCTCGGGTCTATTGTAAAGGGTTAGGTCAATTGGGTCTTGTATTATAATTCAGGCCTACTTTTGGGTTTTTGTAACCTGTAAATATAATAATAATAATAATAAAATAATAATAATAACATTAATAATAGTAATAATATTATTAATAATATTATTATTAAAAACGTCAGGACCAAAACGGGTGTCGACAGCTATCCCTCTTTGCCCATTCTTGTGTTAACAAGAATAGGGCAGATATAAAAAGATAATGTGTTCTTGTTCGGTTTCATCTTGATGGTTTCTCATGTGAGACTGACCGATGACCTGAAGGGTTTAATCATCATGCTCGAAAGACTTACTGATGGCCCGAAGGACTTGCCAATTTTGGAAATAGTTTACTAGGTAAGAAACTTTTCTTACTTTTCAAAAATTTCAATTTTCAGATTTAAATCAGAAACTTTTCTCATTTTATTTTTCAAAAAAACATGTGAAAATGTCCTGCCTGAAGGTCTTGTGGATGACCTGAAGGACTTATCATCTTGCTCGAAAGGCTTATAGTTGACCCGAAGGATTTAAGCATCATGCTAGAAAGACTTACTAATGGCCCAAAGGACTTACCCATTTTGGAAATAGTTTACTAGGTAAGAAACTTTTCTTACTTTTCAAATTTTCAACCTTCATATTTAAATAAGAAACTTTTCTCATTTTTTGAGAGACATGTGAAAACATCTTTTCCAAAGGTCTTATGGATAGCCCAAAGGACTTATCATCTTATTTGAAAGACTTACATATGACCCGAAGGATTTAAGCATCATGCTCGAACGACTTACTGATGGCCCGAAGGACTTACCAAATTTGGAAATAGTTTACTAGGTAAGAAACTTTTCTTACTTTTCAAAATTTTCAATTTTCATATTCAAATGAGAAACTTTTCTCATTTTTTGAAAAGCATGTGAATACATCATGCCTGAAGGTCTTATGGATGGCCCAAAATATTTATCATCTTGTTCGAAAGACTTACAGATGACCCGAAGGATTTAAGCACCATGCTCGAAAGACTTACTGATGGCCCGAAGGACTTACCAATTTTGAAAATAGTTTACTAGGTAAGAAACTTTTCTTTCTTTTCAAAAATTTAAATTTTCAGATTTAAATGAGAAACTTTTCTAATTTTTTGAGAGACATGTGAAAACATCCTGCCCGAAGGTCTTATGGATGGCCCGAAGTACTTATCATCTTGCTCGAAAGACTTACAGATGATCCGAAGGATTTAAGCATCATGCTCGAAAGACTTACTGATGGCCCGAAGGACTTACCAATTTTGAAAATAGTTTACTATGTAAGAAACTTTTCTTACTTTTCAAAAATTTCAATTTTCATATTCAAATGAGAAACTTTTCTCATTTTTTGAAAAACATGTGAAATCATCCTATTCAAAGGTCTTATGGATAACCCGAAGAACTTATCATCTTGATCGAAAGGCTTATATATGACCCAAAGGATTTAATCATCATGCTCCAAAAAAATGATGGCCCGAAGGACTTACTAACTAAGAAACTTTGGAAATCGTTTTCTTACTTTTTAACTTATAAAATGACTTAATGGTAGGGCAACATGCCCTACTTCAAAGTAATGCTTCCTCTATGGATTGGGTCCACCTTGTTTTTCAGGTTCTGCCTCCCTAAATATGATTCCCTGTATTTGAGGTTTGAACTCTAACTTCCACTTGTTGGGATTTTAATACCATGAATCTTTTCTTTTCATTGGAAGAACTATAAAAACCATACGTTTATGTGTGAAATGTGAATGCAATGTAATGCATTTTCTTTTATGCCAATGATGTTCTCATGTAAGAGAAAATGTTGATTCAATTTTCCTTTGACTCCAACGTGGGGAACTAGGTCTTCTTCCACTTGTTCACTCTTTTCTAGGTTTTTTCAGACATTAATGTAGCAACTTATAATTTCAAGATTGCGTTCTTGAATAGATATATGATCATCTTATGTCTTTGTGTCTTCTTTTCCTTTTATTTGCATTAAAGTCTCAGAATAAATGTTTCTTGAATTCTTGTTGCGGTCAGGAATATAAACTCGATGCCCCCTTCTGCCCTTTACTCAATTATGCTATCATAGTTGTTTTTCCAGGAGTTTACCGTTAATCGATGCTTGACTAATTTTCTTTACAAGGTAAGGTATGCTCAAATTCATGATCTGCCCCTAACACTCCAAGTCGTGAGACTCACTCTCAATGCCTTCTTGGTCTAAATTTTGTTATCTCAATGTAATTTGGGTTTTTGGTCATGCCCCAAAGTGGTTATTTAAATGACTTATCCCTATTTCGGTGCCAAAATTTCATCATTGACTGGTCTCACTCTTACATTATGCCATGAGAAGGATATGTGCCCCTTTCAAATAAGGCAATCATTTGCTTCTTGACGCGTTACCGATAATGTCACAAAGAAGTTCTACAAGTTCAATCCTCCAGTCCTTCTACTCTCATAGGGTATTTGCTTTCAAGATTATGGAATGATTCATTATTCTAATATCGCTTATTCTTTTTCTCCAATGGGGCAGAATGAGCCTCGCTAGCTTCAGGAACACTTTCGCATTTGAGATTGTCCTATTTGAAAATATTTTTCTCATTTTCTTTTTTTAGATATCAAAGAACGAATGAATTTTGTAAAGTATTACCCCTTAATTTAGACTCACAATTGAAGAAAATCATAGATATGAGTTAACATAATATCAAAAGAATCAATAGATATTTTAATATTTTCAAAGTTATAGTTCTTTGACAAGTGTCAAAATTGATGGGTTGGCTTCAGGTTGCCTCTTTATTTTTGAGGTTTCAGTTATCAAATATGTCATTTCTTTCTTAGTCCTTGTGACCATTATAACATGCCCCTCTTTCTTGCCTTGGTATTTTAATCGGATACGGACAAAATGACGCATCTATCATAATCAATTAGTAGACTTTCTAGAACACTTCTATTTTAATTCTCTAAAATCTTCCATTTTTCAAGCTTTGCATACTTCCTTAGCAAAGATGGTGCAGATACATCAGTCTAAATATAAAATCCTGAGTGCTTGTGTGAGGTCGACTATAATAGGTGTTCCTCAACTCCCTTAGTCCATTTTACTGAAACTCATTATTAGATAAATTTTGCCATTGTTTGGCTGGCTGAATTCAATTGTATTCTATATATATATTATAATCGCCTTTATCGGGCTAGCTGAAGGGTTCATCTCATCATAAAGTCTTTGACTTGACAATAACAGTGGAGAAAACACCAAATGTCGAGTACCCGAGCAATGCCATGGTTTGAATGCAATCTATTCATAAAGATGGGGCTTTTGAGTTTCCTCTATAACTAATTACTTTAAAGGAATAGCTCAGCTTTATTGTATAATCTATAATAATAATTTTTAAACTTTTGAGTATTCAGATTTATAATTTCTTAAGCTTATCAAGAATAACCTATTATAGTATATGTGTTCTTGATGGTCAGACAATCCCATATTTATAGTTTAGTTCCCAAACAACTGGCATATACTGAATTCATCCACTCCACCATTCCATTTGTGAAGATTAGGATTATCACTAAACGTCCTCAACAAAAATGGAGTCTAGTCAGTTTTTGCAATGTCATACAAAGAGATGCCCCCATGTTGTCCGCTCCTATGCATACCTGAATACCAAGCCTTTTGTTTATTTACTTATGAGGGAAAAATGTTATATTGGTCCCTGCAAGAGAAGGGTATGGTATTCGAGTGTGTATTTTGGGGTAAGGAGAAGGGTATAGCTATTTTAATATTTACCGATTTTATTGAATAAAGGCATTGCCAATATTATTTTAAGTTATATGTTTGTGTTTAACATAAACTGAAAGATAATAAAGTCCATATAATAACATTATTAAAAGATTCATAGTCAAGTATTATTATGGGCATGGACAATAATAAGACGCTTAAGACTAACATGTTATTGATTGATGACAAGGAGTTGTCATTGACATAGAGATGTCAGAATTTATACATGATTATATTGTTAGAGAACAATGTATTGGATTGACCCATCATGAGCATATGTCTTGGATTATTATGTAACGGTCACAACATTGCTCATGTTGATGACTATATGTATGATCCTCAGACTTGAGATCAATGTCATCCAAACATATATTGTTGTATGTTTTGATACAGTTAAACATGCTCCATAACTGGTTACACTATAAAGAGTGTTATTGAATATATCTCGATATATGTAGTGGGGTGTATATGGTTAAGATAGGATTTGTCCTTCCTACATAATAGGAAATATATCACAGGCCACTTGATTGAGTGAGACTAGAAATGCATGGCCATGCTTGAATAAGTTGATATGTGATATCACAAATTATTCGTTAATTATAGTCTACTCTAGATGTCAAGAAATAATAGATGGGCTATACAAGTGTGACTATTCTAAGACTTGTGCCTATTCTAGATATAAAGGACAAAAGGATGTAATACATAAAAGAGTTAATCACCAAGATGATATTCTGAATCATAATTTCTTGTAACTTAGGTGATAATGATATAATGCTAGATGTCACTCATTGTATGAAATATTAGAATTGTTATAATAATTACTACTAACGTTACAATAACCTACAGGGTCACACCCTAGGATTTAAATAAGCAAAGATATACAATTTGTTGTACGTTACTAAAATATATCTAGAGTCAAGATTTGTATATTTGATATACATATGAATTTAATAATGTAAGGACTAGCAGCCGTTTTTTACTTCAGCCATTTTTCTCAAAACAGTTTTTGGGAAAAGAAAAATGTTGCTTTCAATCGGGTGAACTAAGTAGAGGTCGAGACGTGTTTTCGTGGAGGCTTACGACTCGAACCGTTCGTGATCACCACTTCCTGTTGCTGCCTTTGCTGCTTTCAAGGAACCCATTGTAAGTATTCGCATCATTTCCTCCCGATTTCGGTTTTACGTACTTGGATCGCTGGTGAGACCGTTGAGTTTTATTTTCACTGCACCGTGGGGTGCACCGACGGTCCCAACAGTGGTATCAGAGCCACTTGTACGATTCGAATTCAGGTTAAATTCTTGGTTGATGCGATAAGTATGAAATGCATGTTCTAGTTTTATCATTTTCAGCAAATATACATGATATCATTGTTCGAATCGATAACCGCAATGATTAATATGTTAATATGTTTTTCAATAGATTTGTTGCTGCAAGGATTTTTCGAAATCCATATGTCAATCGTTGACATGATGATCCGTGGGAGTGTGTTGGCAGATCGGGTTTGGCAGTGGAACAATGGTTGTTCCGATGCAGAAAAACTTTGGGATTGAAAATCCCAAAAGCACGATTCTGTTGATAAGTGTTATCAAATCATGAGGTTTTTCTATAGAAACATAAGTACTAAGGGGCTTCCCCCCTTGACCCCTCATTAGTAGTACAAATTGAAGGACCATATTAATGTTTTTTAACAAAGGCGTAACAACGTGTATATATAAGATATGTTTGTTTTCCACGGTGTTTGACATGCATGGTTATAGCCCTTGTTCAATTTACAATGGTTTAATTTGAAATACGGCTTGCGAGCCGTGCCTTTCTATATCTCTGTTATATTTCTCTTCTCATCTTACTCCCTCATATGTAAAACGATTTTCTTTTAAAATTTTAATCCTATTAAGATTCACAAGGAGCATAAGAACGGCGAGAAGATACCTAGAGAGCAGTCTTAGGCTTTAGGGTTTTTTGGTTCTCCCATTGGCTTGGGATGGGCCACCTAGTTATTGTTTTGGGCTATAACTATTGCATCTTTTTATTTTTATATCTTTTATGTATGCAATGCATCAAATGATAAAATAAGAATGAATATTGATGAGATCAATAAGGGCCTAATATTAAAATGAACAATGATGAGATAATTACGTAAATTCCTCTTTATAATCTAAGTTAACTTAACCGTCCAAAATTTTCCCTCATTAAGGCTTCGATCGATATTGTGTGGGCTTTGCCAAAGCATTGGCACATAAATCAATCTTGGTTAAACGCAAAGAATAAGCAAGTGATATTCACCGATTGAGATATTGGTAATAACTTAGCTAGGTTATTCTAATAGGATTAGAAACCTAGAGGTTAAATATTTGGATAAGTCATGAGATGACTTGATAAGAGTTGTTCACCAAAAGGAGGAGTTACATGAGATGTAACTAGTAAAGTGTTACTTACCTAAATAATCACTATCCTAAAAGAAAAACCAAACCTGATTTAGGAAATTGATATATTATGGATCCTCACGCACTAGAAAATTTTTCGTTGAATTTTTTGAAATTAAAACAGAGAGGGTTTTTAAATTTTGAATAAAATAATGGGAATAATTTGTAAATAGAGACCTATTTATAAATTTTAATTCGGTAAATTTACTTACTTTAATATTTCCATTATTGTAGACTTAATGGAAAACAACACTTTATCACTGCGATCACTCCTTGAGAAAGATAAACTTAATGGCATAAACTTCCTTGACTGGTTTCGTAATTTGAGAATTGTTCTCAAATAGGAAAAGAAGGAATATGTCATTGAAGAACATATTCCTGATGAACCGGTAGCTAATGCTTCAAAGGCTGACAAAGAAAAATTCAAGAAACATATGGATGATATGCTAGATGTTGGATGTCTAATGCTTGCCACAATGACTCCTGAGCTTCAGAAGCAACATGAGAACATGGTTGCATATGAGATGATTCAAAATCTCAAAGAAATATATGAAGGGCAAGCACGTCAAGAGAGATATGAGACCTTTAATGCTCTTTTTCAATGCAAAATGGCAGAAGGAACTCCTGTAGGAGCTCATGTCATCAAGATGATGGGCTACATCCAAACATTGGAAAAGCTGGGATTTCTTCCTAAAGATGAATTGGCTACCAATGTTATCATGTAATCGTTTCCATATAGCTTTAGCCGATTTGTCCTTAATTTCAACATGAATGAAATTAACAAGACTTTTCCACAGTTACTTGGCATGTTACGAACTGCTGAAAGTAACATGAAAAAGGTTGGACCTAAGCCCATTCTGATGGTCCACAAGGACAAGGGAAAGGGAAAGAAAATCATAGTGGCAAAGTCTAAGGGAAATTGTAAGGCCAAACCGAAAGGAAAAAATGCATTGAAACCCAAAAGGGGAGTTAGCAAGGAAGGAAAATATTTCCATTGCGATAAGACCAGACACTGGAAGAGAAACTACCCTGTTTACCTTTAAGAGGTCAAGAAGGCAAAAGCAAACAGAACGTTTGTTTTAAGTTTTTATGTTATTGATGTTAATTTGTCAACATCTACATTTTGGGTATTAGATATCGGTTGTGGTTCTTATATTTGTACTTTCGTACAGGGACTGTAAAAGAGAAGGAATCTGGCTAAAGGAGACGTAGACCTACAAGTGGGAAATGGAGCAAGAGTTGTTGTATTAGCTATAGGGACATATGTTTTATCTTTGTCTAGTGGACTTTATTTAAATTTAGAGGATTGTTATTTTGTGGCTAGTTTGACTAAGAACATTATTTCTATTTCTTGTTTGGACAATATTGATTTTGAGATTATTATTAAGAATAATTGTTGTTCTTTTTATCTCAATAATGTTTTTTATGGTTCGGCACAATTGGTTAATGGTCTTTATATTTTGGATCAAGAAAACACCATTTATAACATAAATACTAAGAGATCAAAAATAAATAACTCGAATTAAACTTCTCTTTGGCATTGTTGTTTAGTCCATATAAGTGAGAAACATATATCAAAACTCCATAAAGATCGATTCTTAGATTCATTTGTTTTCGGACAATATGATGTATGCGAATCTTGTTTGATGGGAAAAATGAGTAAAGCTCCTTTTAATAGTAAAGGTGAGTGAGCAAGTGATTTATTGGCGTTAATACATAGTGATGTATGTCGACCGATGAATACATAAGCCAGAGGTGGATTTTATTACTTCATTACTTTCACCGATGACTTTAGTCTGTATGGGTATATTTATCTTATGCACCGTAAATCTGAAGCCCTTGAAAAGTTTAAGGCATTTAAAAATGAAGTACAAAATCAACTAGGCAAGAGTATTAAGGCACTTCGATCAGATCGAGGTGGAGAATACTTAAGTATAGAGTTTGATGAACTCCTGAAAGAACGTGGGATTGTCTCACAGCTTACACCACCTGGTACACCACAGTGGAATGGAGTTTCTGAAAGAATGAATCGAACACTGTTAGACATGGTTCGATCGATGATGAGTCATAGTGATCTTCTGACTTCATTTTGGGGACATGTACTTGAAACAACCGCTTTCACACTAAATCGTGTTCCATCTAAATCGATTTAAAAGACACTATATGAGATATGGACTGAGAAGTATCCTAGTATGTCTTTTATAAAGATTTGGGGTTGTGAAGATTATATAAAGCATCAGATGTCTATAAAGCTCAAACCTAAAGCTCATAAGTGTATATTTGTTGGATATCCTAAAGAAACTAATGTATACTATTTCTTCAACCCTAATGATAACAAAGTGTTTGTTGCTCAAACATGAGTTTTTCTCTAAAGAGAATTTATCTCAAAGAAATAAAAGGGTTGAAATATTGAACTTGGAGAAGTTCAAGAACAACAGATCAATGAACCTACTTGTTTCACAAGTTGTTAAGGAGCATTCAATAGTTTTAGAAACATAACCAATGCGCAGATCCATAAGAGAACACCGTGCACCTGAGAGATTTGGATTTCTCGTTACTGCACATGGAGATGTTCTTCTTATGGATCAATATGAGCCCAGAACTTATCAAGAGGCCTTGTCTAGCCCACACTCTAAGAAATGGCTTGAAGCCATGAGATCTGAGGTGGATACCATGTCAGTAAACCAAGTATGGACTTTGGTTGAACCACCTGAAGGGGTTAAACCTATAGGGTGTAAATGGGTTTTCAAGAAGAAAGCCGACATGGATGGTAATGTACAAACATACAAGGGCTATTAGTTGCTAAAGGTTTTCGACAAGTTCATGGTGTAGACTATAACGAAACATTCTCCCCCAGTAGCTATGTTTAAGTCCATCAGGATCTTGCTCGCAATAGTTGCATTCCATGATTATGAAATCTGGCAAATGGACGTCAAAACCAATTTCCTTAATGAAAAACTTGAAGAGGATGTGTATATGACACAACCAGAAGGTTTTGTCATTCCAGGAAATGTTGAAAAGGTTTGTAAGCTACAGAGGTCTATTTATGGACTAAAGCAAGCTTCTCAAAGGTAGAATCTTCGTTTCAATGATGCAATCAAAGAGTTTGGTTTTATCAGTAATGATGATGAGCCTTGTATTTATAAGAAGGCTAGTGGGAGCATTGTTTCTTTCCTCATCTTATATGTAGACGACATACTCATCATAGAAAATGATATAACTACTTTACAGTCTGTTAAGACTTGGTTAGGTAGTTATTTTTCTATGAAAGATTTGTGTGAGGCAATGTATATCTTAGGAGTTAATATCTATAAAGATAGATAAAGACGACTTCTAGGTCTGAGTCAAAGTACATATATATACAAAGTGCTGAAAAGGTTCAGTATGGAAGAATCCAAGAAAGGGTTTTTTCCTATGAGACATGGTATTTCTCTTTCGAAGGAAATGTGTTCTTCAATTCCACAAGAAAAAGAACGGATGAATAAGATTCCATATGCTTCGACTATTGGTTTTATCATGTATGCTATGATATGTACTCGACCAGATGTATCGTATGCTTTAAGCATGACGAGTTGGTATCAAGCAAACCCTGGTGAAAATCACTGGGTTACGGTTAAAAATATCCTTAAGAACAACTAAGGATAAATTTCTTGTCTATGGAGGGGAAGAAGAGCTTAGTGTAAAAGGTTATACTGATGCCAGCTTCCAAACTGACAAGGATGACTCATGATCGTAATCGAGTTTTGTGTTTTGTCTTAATGGAGGTGCTGTGAACTAGAAAAGTTCGAAGAAAGACACAGTAGTTGATTCTACGACAGAGGCTGAATACATTGCAACCAGTGAAGCAGCAAAAGAGGTTGTTTGGAACAAGAAGTACATATTGGAATTAGGGGTTGTTCCCAGTATATCAGATGTTATAGAACTCCGTTGTCACAATAATAGAGCCATTGCACAAGCAAAGGAACCCAGATCTCATCAACGATCCAAACATATTCTTAGGCTCTTTCATCTTATTCGAGATATCAAAGATCGAGGAGATGTGGAAATATGCAGAGTACATACGGATGACAATATTACTGATCCCTTGACGAAGCCTCTTACACAACTGAGGCATGATCGTCACACTGAGTCACTCGGTATTAGATATGTGAGTGATTGGTCTTAGTGCTAGTGGGAGATTGTTAGAGTATGCCCAAAGGCCAATCATATGATGATTAAAAAAAATACATTTATTTACCGATTTTATTGAATAAAGTCATTGCCAATATTATTTTTAGTTATATGTTTGTGTTTAACATAAACTGAAAGATAATAAAGTCCATATAATAATATTATTAAAAGATCCATAGTCAAGTATTATTATGGGCATGGACAATAATAATACGCTTAAGACTAACTTGTTATTGATTGATGATAAGGAGTTGTCATTGACATAGAGATATGTCAGAATTGATACATGATTATATTGTTAGAGAACAATGTATTGGATTGACCCATCATGAGCATATGTCTTGGATTATTATGTAACGGTCACAACATTGCTCATGGTAATGATTATATGTATGATCCTCAGACTTGAGATCAATACAATCCCAACATATATTGTTGTATTTTTTGATACAGTTAAACATGCTCTGTAACTTGTTGAACTATAAAGATTGTTATTGAATATATCTCGATATATGTAGTGGGGTGTATATGGTTAAGATAGGATTTATCCTTCCAACATAATAGGAAATATATCACAGGCCACTTGATTGAGTGAGACTAGAAATGCATGGCCATGCTCGAATAAGTTGATATGTGATATAAAAATTATTCGTTAATTATAGTCTACTCTAGATATCAAGAAACAATAGATGGGCCATACAAGTGTGACTATTCTAAGACTTGTGCCTATTCTAGATATAAAAGACAAAAGAATGTAATACATAAAAGAGTTAATCACGAAGATGATTTGTCGAATCATAATTTCTTGTAACTTAGGTGACAATGATATATTGCTAGATGTCACTCATTGTATGTAATTTTAGAATTGTTCTAATAATTACTACTAACGTTACAAGAACCTACAGGGTCACACCCTAGGATTAAAATGAGCAAAGATGTACAATTGGTTGTACGTACTAAAATATATCTAGAGTTAAGATTTGTATATTTCATACACATTTGAATTTAATTATCCTGAATATAGTAAGCATTAAAAGAATGTAATTTAGATTACACCTCTTTTAATTGATATATATAATTCGAAATAATTAAATAAGTTTTTAAATAAACATTAAAGATTATAATTCTGATTATAAGTCTTTAATGTATATTTAATTTGAATTAATTAAATAATATTTTATTTTATTAATTCGAAATACCTTTAAAAACCTTAAGATGTTAGGGTAATTGATATATTTAAGGACGTAAGGTCTAGCAACCATTTTTTACTTCAGCGGTTTTTCTCAAAACAGTTTTTGGGAAAGGAAAAATTTTGCTCTCAATCGGGTGAACTAAATAGAGGCTGAGACGTGTTTTCATGGAGGCTTACGATTTGAACCTTTCATGATCACTAGTTCTCGCTGCTGTCTTTGCTGTTTTTCAAGGAACCCATTGTAAATATTAGCATCCTTTTCTCTCGATTTTGTTTTTACGTACTTAGATCGCTGGTGAGACCATCGAGTTTTGTTTTCGCTGCGCCGTGGGGTGCGATGGTGGTCCCAACAGTCACTTGTGCATTTGACATCGCATAATCATTTTCATCAAGCTCTTACCTTACGTTTACAAAAGTTTCTTTTCCTTTGGCCAAAGCAGTTATTATATCCATCATCTTGGACATTTTCTCTCTCATATATCTTATCTCTTTTTTCTCTTCATCGGACACACAACCCTCGGGCGTATAACTCTCCACTATTCTCGGAGTTTCCTCAAGATGACATTCCCTAGGTCTGTCATATTTTACTTGATCATGAAAACCTTTTACTCTGATGACCACTCACAAATCAACACCTTCATTATGTCATGATCATGTGGTGTAAGCAAAAAATAAAAGCAACATAAAAACAAGTTAGTACAAATAAGATGACAAGATGACAAGAATTATTATAGAAGAAAATAGAAAAATTAATTAATTAATAAACTAATAAAAAACGAGAATACAAATGCAAACGAAAATACACAAGGTGTTAATTCCCAAAAGTATTTTTCACTTTTTAAAAACATTTGTTTTAATTAAAACAACAAATTTGCAAAAACAATTAATCAGTCGACTAATGGCTTGACTCTCTAAAAACATCCCCAGCGGAGTCGTCAAACTGTCGAAACGATTTTTCGAAAAGGGAAAAGGGAGTCTCGCTTCGAAATAATTTTTGATGATCGGTTAACAATAAACGTGGTTCGAGGAGTCACAAATAATCTTTGATTAGGGTGTGATTGGGCACCCAAAAAGTATTTTTTATTTTTAAAAACATTTTTTAATTAAACAACAAATTTGCGATCTGCTTTGCCAAAATTTGAGTTCGGGGGTCGGTTACATGTGGGGAAGGATTAGCACCCCCAAGCGCCCTAAATCAACCTAGTCGATTAATTAGTTGTATTTGCAATGAAATTTAAGAATTCGAGTCTAATTTAATTTAAGATCCTCTACAAATAATACTCTTTGAACTTTTGGACGAAACATGATAATATTTAATTATTTCCTATCAAGAAGAATCGACCTCTCATATCTTAAAGCAATCAATTCTTACTCCAATCGAAATAAAGAAATGTTAAAATTCCATTCTAAAGTTCATTATTAATACAAAATAACAACGCCCAAAATAATTTTTATAGAGAAAATGATTATATATAATTATTTCTCATCGAAAATAAATGACATTTCATGCTTTAAAACAATCATTTATTACTCCAATCAAAATGAAGAGATATTACTATTTCGTCTTAAAATTCAATATAGATTCGAGTGAAAATGATAATATCTAATTATTTCCAATCTAGAATAAATAACCTCTAATACCTTAAAACAGTCATTTATTGCTCCAATTGAAATGAAGAGTTATCATTATTCCGTCTTAAAATCAATATTGATTCGAGAGAAAACGGTAATATCGAATTATTTCCAATTGAGAATAAATGACCTCTCATGCCTTAAAGCAGTCATTTCCAGCCGAATTGAAAAGATGTTACTATTCTCAATATCGATTCGAGTGTTATTATTTTGAAAACACATGCAAAAATAAAGAAAATTAAAAGCATATATCAAGCAAGTATTATTAATTATTTATTTTACCAATATTTAATGAAAATAAGGATGTTCAATTACTTAAATACCTCGAGATGAGACCTTAGATTCGATATAACAGTCTTTTCTCGATGAATTTAATTAAAATAACATGATATTTTTCCCAATCCCCGAATTTTAAAATGGATTCATTTTAATTTGTGTCACTAAATAGGATATACTTTCATTTTAAAATTATCGAAAGTAACTTTCTTATACGTTAAGACAGTCACTTTACGATAATATTAAAATGAATGAATATTACCCTTAGTCAATTTATTTTGATTCGAGTTAAGAGATGCTTATGAGGGTATTATGCAAAATTAATTAAGGACTAAAATGTACTAACATGCAAGCAACATGCAAAAATTAAAATAAAATAAAATGAAAAAATGACTAAAACATAAACAATCAAACCATCAAGTCAAAATTAAAGTAAAATAAAGTACAAAAGTGACTAAAATGAGCATGTTTATTATTGAGTGCTAAAATTACAAAGAATATAAATAAATATAACATGGGGACTAAATTTAAATAAACTAAAATTACAAGGCTAAATTAAAATAAATAAAAAAATAGATTCTGGTTCAAAATATAAACATGCATAAACTTCAGGAGTTATTTCCTAATTATTCCCTTTTTTATCACAACACATGCATTCGAATAAAAAAAGGTAAATTACTAAATCAGTCCAGAATATTTTTTTAAAAATTAAGCAATCACCGCATATGACAAAAATGTAAAGGCACACTAAACACAAAGGGATTAAAACGCAAACCTACAAACATGATAGACAAAGATACAAAGTAAATAAATTAATCATGCTAGGTAAATAAAGATTAAATCATGAAAAACAATAACTTGAAAAACTTAACTACGACATCAACGACAATAAAGGTAACAACCGAAAATATAAAACAATACTGTACTAAAAATGAAAATAAACCATAAAAAATGTTTAGAACTAAAATAAAATAAATCAAAAACTTGGAAGGGTAAATAGGAATTATATCTAAAAGAACCAATATACAAAGCAATGACTGAAATGAAAGATTTGCAAAATAGCTCGACCAGAGTCAAACATCAATAAAGTGGCATATTCAAAATCAAACATGCATAAATTCTATTGATGACTAATATGAGAGATTACAAAGTGCAAATAACCTTGAATGGGGTTATCCCTAAATACTAAACGTGTGATTTCCCCTGGAACGGCGTCGTTCCACGCGTAACTTATATGGTTGAAAATTAGGCTAAAAATCGGCCAGAATCCCTCATTATCTAATTCACTCTTCTTTTTTAACCCTAATATGAGCCAAAAGGCTCTCCCCCTCTTCATTCTTTCTTCCTCTGCATAGAGGAAAAAGGGAAACCAAGACTGGAGTAAATCGGTGGCAAATGAGGATAAAATAAATTGGAATCTCTCCCCTATATCCCTTGGCCTTTTTAGATCCCTAAATTTTAAGCTTTATCTCTTCTAAATCCGAAAACTAAAACCCAAATCCCAAAGGTAAGAGCTTTATCTTTGATGTTGGTGTATTATCACTCCGATAAAGCAACAGCAGCCAGGTTTTCCTTAAAAGGTAAACCTTTTGAATGATGGCTTGTTTCGGTTTGAAAATCTCTTGTTTTTCTTTCTTTCAGTTTTTTTGTTCGAATGCTCCCCTCTTGTTCAAATATTTTTTGTTCAAATATGGGTTCCCCTCCTTTTTCTTGTCAGAAAGTCTTCTCTTTTCTATGTTTTTTTTTTCAGTTTTCTCCCCAAAAGCTCTCTCATATCTCTTTTTTTTCTCTCCTCTTTCCCCCTTTTTGATCTAGTTCAAAACTGGCTTATTCTTTGCGTGTTTGGTCAGATTTTGCAGGGGATGCCAGGTAAGGAAATGATTTCCCTTTTTTTGCCTTGTTATTAACTTTTGTTGTTTTTTCTCCTTGCGTGTTGATATGGTTTCTTGCTGCAGAGAGATGATCATATTGGTAGTTGAAACAATGGCTTTCAGGTGGTCGGAACAGCGGTAGAAGCGGCAGAGGTGGTTCTTGGCTCTAGTGGCAGCGACAGCTAGGGTTTAGAGACCCTAACAGATTAGGGTTAGCATCAAGCCAATTAGGCCTTCTTATAATTGGGACCGAGTCTGGATGCAATTGGGCTCGAGTCTGTTATAAAGGGCTTGGGTTGGTTGGGTCTTGTTTTGTAATTCGGGCCCATTTTTGGGTTTTGTTGTAACTTGTAAATATAAAAATAATAATGAAATAACAATAACATTAATAATAATATTATTATTATTATTAACAATGTTAGGATGAAAACGAGTGTCAACATCTCGACTTGTCAAAACTAGATGCTCTCGACGGGACAAATTATCGCCAATGGTCCTAAAGGATAATCATTTTCTTCGAACAACACGACCTTGACTACGTGTTGCTAAAGGTGACGCCCCAGCCCACTTCATCCTTAGATGTCACATTTAATGTTGTCGGAGGTGACTCAACTCTTGCTCCTTCCAGTGAAACTCTTCCAACATTAGCTACTATTGTTCCTTCCTAGTTGTCCTTAGAGAAATACGAGAATGATAACAAGATTGTTCGTAGTTTTCTTCTAAGTCACATGTCAAATAAACTTTTTGACATGTTTCTTAAGAAGAAAAGTGCCAAGGCGATATGGGACAGTTTGGAGAAGAAGTACAAAGCTGACGATGCTGGGAATAAACCACAACTGAACATTATTGAGGAAACTGACAAAGTCATAGCATTAGTGGTTTCTGAAGTTAACTTGTGGATCATTGACCCCCGGTAAATGGGGACTGTTTATCAAGTTCAAGGATATGAAAAATGGTGAACAAGTGTACACGGGGAACTCTATCAGCTCTGAAGTGCTAGGTAAAAGGAAGGTTTTACTAAAGCTGACTTCCGGTAAAACTTTAGCCTTGACTAATGTTCTGTATGTACCTTCCCTACAAAGAAATCTGATTAGTGGTGGATTATTGAATAAGGCAATCATTAAACCAGTTTTCAAATAAGATAAACTCATACTTTCCCGTAATAGTGATATAAGGAAATGTTATTTAAAAGGAGGTTTATTTGTAATCAAAACCCAGTTTAATGAAAGTAAAAAAACACAACACTTCTGCTTATATTGTTGAGACATTTGATATGTGGCATGCTAGATTAGGACACGGGAACATTCACTCTCTTGAGAAACTTATTAAATTGAATTTACTTCCTAAACTATAAGAGAATAGCTTTAACAAATATGAAATTTGTGTAGAAGCTAAGCATGTTATACCTTCTTTCAAAATTGTTTCTATTAGAAAAACTAAACTATTAAAACTTAGTCATACTGATCTAGCAGACTTTGGAAAATCTGAAAGTAAGGGAGGTAAACAATACTACATAACCTTTGTAGATGAGTTTTCAAGATATATAAAGGTATATCTCTTTAGAACTGAATATGAAGCTGAAAACTTCTTTCTTATTTATAAGGTAGAAGTTGAATATCAGCTTGATATGAGAATAAAACGGCTAAGGTATGATAGAGGAGGTGAATAAGGATCTAACTTTCTTAAGGAGGTGTACGAAAAGAATGATATTATTCATAAAACCTCTGCCCCTACTTTCCTCAACAAAATGGGATAGCTGAGAGGAAAAACGGAACCTTAAAGGAGATGATGAATTCGTTATTCTTTAAGTTCTTGGTTATCTGATAACATGTGGGGGGAAGCCATTATATCTGAAAATAACATTTTAAATTAAGTACCTCATAAGAAGTTAGACTATACCTTATACGAGCTCTGGAAAGGTTATGCACCTAATTTGCAATACCTAAAAGTGTAAGTGTGTTTGGCAAAAGTTGGATTGCCTTACTTCAAAAAGTCCATCATAGGTCCCAAAATCGTTAATGAAGTATTTATCGAGTATGCTTCAAACAGTTCCGCATACAGACTTATGTATCTACATAATTTCTGTATTTATAAATCTAGGGATGTTGTGTTCTTTGAAGATAATTTCCCTTTGAAGAAACCTATATTAGGTGTTGAAACTCAAATAAAATCGTGTCATAACTTCTTTTGTTCCTGTCAAGGATACTCTAGTGATAGAATTAAAGCCTAGAATAAGTAAAAGACAAAGAGTAGCCACTACTTTTGGTCCAGACTTCTTAACTTCATTTATTTCTCAATTAAGTGATGTAGACACTATTTATGTGCTTATAGCTCAGGCCTTCCTATTAGATAAGGATCAAAAGTCATATGATGAAGCTATAATTTCTATCGATGCTAGTTTTTAAGAACTGCAATAAATGAAGAACTATGGTTAATAATGTTTGATCACACATGGAAGCTGGTAGATTAGCTAGAGGGTTTACACCAATCAACTCTAACTAGGCTTTCAGAAAGAAACTTAGGCCAGATGGGTTAATCTAGAGATATAAGGCAAGACTAATAGTCAAATTATTCACTCAAAATTTTGGTATAGACTTCTTGATATGTACTCTCCTGTCATGAAATCTCAACGATCCATGCCTTATTTGCAATAGCATTTTTTCAAAAGTTGCACGTACATCATATGAATGTAAAGACTACATTTATGAATAGAGATCTATATGGAGCAATCACCAAGTTTAGAAGCACTTGACTTGGAGGCAAAGTATGCAGACTTAAAAATTCACTTTATGGCCTTATACAAGCTCCAGTACAAGAAATTTCACAAAACCATTTTGCGCTTTGGTTTTATTGTTAATTGTTGTACCCTAATTTTGTCTGAATAATTCAAATTAACTAAGGGTGATCGAAGACAGGTTTGAAGACGCTCATATATTAGCGCTAATTTGATCTAGGTGGCATTGGTGACGTGATTTTGCTTGATTGAATTTATTTGGGTTGGGTGACTTTATGTCAATTATGGAATTTAAAGCCATATATATTTTAAGCCTTTTCATTAAACCAAGACCAAACTTAAGTAATCCAAAACATTTTCCTAATTCGTTTTACAAGTTCCACAAACCAAAATAAACAAATACCAATTACCCAAATTAAATAAAGTCTCCAAATGTCCATAAAAATTACCCAATTACATTTATCCTAACCCATTTTCCATACCCGAAGCCTACATTACGAATGGACCCATTCACTGAACTCACAAACAAGACTCATTAAAACCAAACAATATCGAGCACGTAGGCCCAACTTGTTGAAGGCCCAATGAACCCAAATGTTGTGAGTTTGCAAGGAACCCTGGCCATAAAGAGAATTTGTCGCTGCCTGATTTCATCCATTTATCTGTTTTCAGTTCCAATAGTACAAACCCTATTGAGATCCCATCAGTTGCAGTCGCCGCCTCAAAGCTCCACATGCTAGCAAGCTTCCAGAAGTTCCAGTCGTTCATACCAGCGAAGCAATGGTCCCCTCTCAATCAACTGTTTCCAGAAGCTTCCCCTGAATGCCTCCATCGGCCACATCAGCAAATCCAAGATTCTCACCGGCAGTTACATACAAGACAAAAAATGAGGCGATTATTATTTGTAATAGAATGAAAAACCCATATTTTGGGGATGATAAAAGGAGGTTTCCACAGAATATAAACGGGGGATGGGGAAACAATTTGAGGAGGCTCTTGAGCACCCATCTTTCTTCTGTAAAACTCGGGGACTTCCCCATTCAAGATCAATACAAAACACGAAAAAGAAAGAACTCACATTTTTCTGTTTTTGAAAAGAAATAAGGCAATACAATCGATTCTCCTCCCCATATCCGATTCATACAAGAAATAAAAGCAATTAGAAGTCCATTTTTCGTTTTTAAAGGTATTTTCCTAATATAGTTTCGAACCAAAAAATAGGAAGAGAAAGTTAGGGTCGTTTACCTTGGCTTTTTAAGACGATCAGAGTATTCAGCGGCGCCGGTTCATGGCGTTCTACGTGGTTGCCATACTTAGGTGGTTTCGGCTGTGTACTTGGGTGAGAGTGGCGGTCTTTTCATATTTGGAGGTTTTTTAGAAGAAAGAAAGTGAAAGATTTTAGGTTTAAGTTTTTTAGGGTGATTTTCGAGTAAGATAGGGAGTTAGACAGCAAGAGTGAAGCGTTTGGATTTATGTGGTTCCATTCTTGATCTTATCGGTCAATTTAAAGGACGGCCAGAGGAGTAGGCGCCGGCGTTGAATGGCGGTTTGATAGGATTAGGGTTGCCAAGATAGAAAGGGGAAGGGATTAGGGTAAACTTAAGTTAGGTTAACTTATAATTTTATATTGGGTAAAGTATAGTAATGATCACTTAACTTTTCTAAAGTTTTCATTTAGGTCTTTCAACTTTTAATATTTACAATACAATCCTCCAATTTTAGTTTGTTTCAAAATGGTCTCCCAACATTTAGTATGTTTTCAATATGTTCCCCGATCGTTTGACGTCGTTACACTGCCGTTAGTACGTTTTCAATATGGTCACTGAACTTTTCAGGTACTTGCATTTAGGTCCCTCAATTTTTAAAACATGTAACACAATCATAAATTTCATTATAAACCTCAAATTCCTTTTCGATCTCAAATTTCCTTTTTCGCTTCTCTCTTCTCAATTCCAGCGTAATTTTTCAGTCAATGATGCATTAGAAATTCTAATCTAACTTTGAATTATGTTAGATACAGGTCATCTCAGGTGAAGCATAGATGTTCGATGAAATGCTTGTGAGAAAAAAATGGCGTTACAAATGCAGAGTTGACAAATACTACTAAGATGGACTAAGTATCATTGTTGAAAGTCACCAACAAAGTAGGAATTATTTTGTATAAATGACATAATAATTTCTTCGTTTCATCATTGTACTTAAAGATTTTCCAACAGATGATCAAATATAATGAAATCTCAAACAGTGCATTCACCTCTCGTTTAGTTTTTGTTCTTCAATTTTCTGTGTAACAACCCAATTTAGGGGTTAAAATTTAAGAAATTATAAAGTGGTGAAATTAATTGGTATTTTTGGAAGAAATTGGGGATTAAATTATAAAGTTTTAAAGTTGGCATATCGCTTTATAAAGTGTAGGAAATTCAGTGGCTAAACCCATGATTTAACCATTTCTTATATATGATGAATTATAAGCTCTTTCCCGTGCGCATGTTTCATATTTTCCAGATTTCCCTTCTCCAACAACCCTCCTTCCAACTCTGATCTACTCGCCGTCCGACCTCTGATCGACGAGCCGAAACCATCATCGTGTTCGTTGTCAACCAAGGAACAAAACCCCTTAAACCTTTCATCGTGAATCGTCGCCGTTCGTCGTTAATTTCAGTCGGAAATATCGTTGGTAATAACTCAGTTTTAGTTGGTTTTTCATCGATTCACAACGATCGGGTCATCTGTTTACGACACCTCTCGCACCATCGTGTTCCTTGCATCGTTCCGAGTCCGCCAGTGTCATCCTTGGTCTCCGTCGACAGCGGCGCGTGAGGAGGTGAAGCGGTCAAAGTTTCCGATTCATTGAAATCGAGCTCTCCGCCGTTCAAAAATTTGAACCGAGCTTTGTAAGTATCTCGAAATCGCTCAAAATAATTTTTAAGAATTTTTCACGGAATTTAGGACTGTTCACGCACCCCCACGGGCCGCCACTGCGCGTGGGGTAGGAAAAAGTGACCGGTTTGACCGGTTTTGGAACTATTTTGACCGGTCACAACCCGACCCGACCCGTTGACCCGACCCGATTTGTTGACCCGATGACCACTGTTGACCAAAACTTTGACTGGCTTTGACTGGGCATTAAACGACCTTTGACTTTGACCGAGTATACCTATCCTGACATTTTTCAACGTTGCAAATCCGATTCCGCAGTCCGTTTCTCGAAGTTCAAACCCGAAGGCCTCGAAATTGCCGGTCAAACCCGTTGACTTTGATTTTGACCAAAAATTCCAAATTTCCAAAAAGTCATATTTTATGCTTTCGACGTCCTGAATCTGAATCCGAAGTCCGTTTCACCAAATTCGAACCCGGTAAGCTATTTTTCACTAATTTATCACCCGATTCGATTCGTTTGTCCCAATTAAGCTCCGTTTCTAATATAATTTATGTTGATATGTATCTGAGGAATTATTGGAAGTTGAATTGAAGATCAAAGGCATTCGAATGGAATTTTTATGGTCGATCAGTATTGCATGGAAATCGAGGTAATACTTTACTACCTCTTTATGCTTTATGGAACATGTTGATACTGGTAAATGCATGAATAAGATAATATTGATCACTTTTGTGGAGTTGATTAATTTATACACTCGATATGAATGTGGTAGAAATTCGATAACTGAATTCGGATCGAATGATTAATATAAGAGATTGAGGGAATGTTAGAATTAAATTACAAGTTGTGTGATTTATGATAAAGAAATCAGCCATGGATTTGTAACTTATATTTTTAAAGGTTAAATGTTAAAGGTACTTGGATGGGAAATTATGAGAATACTCCGGTAGGGTAAAATTACGAAAATACTCTTATGTTTGAGGATAACAATGATTGTCCCTGGAAGTTGGTTAATAACTCTGAAAAGACATATTGATCCGATATAATTACAGATGTGCATAAGAAATGCTAGTTTTGCTTAGAAAATTTGGATAATTGATTTTTAACCCTAAAAGGGTTTGTATAAGATACTATAAGTCTGTTAAGGAATCATTTCGAGATCAAAGAATGTTCGGGAAAGCAATTAACCATTGGATCTCTAAAGTATAATTATTTTCGTTAAGAGTTAATACCGAAATTATCTGATTGAGAAATTATGAAAATGCCCTTGAGAGGTAAAAATAGTCCAAGTTGACTCTGAATGAGGAAGTAACATGAGAATTTGTGTTACACCGATAAATTACTGATTTAATTGTTGAGATCCTATTTTTGTATGGAAAATTCTGATAATCCGTTAGTAACATCTAAGAAGGCACTTAACTTGGAAATCTCCGACTTGAGTAAGTACGTGAAGAATAATAATTTATCGAGGGTGATATTTTGTCAGAATAGTTTAAAGGGACTGACATAAAGGATAAGTTTGAATTAAATAATAAGACCGAACGGAAGGAAATGATTGAAATATTCTAGAATTGTAAAATGACCAAAATACCCCTGGAATGGAAATGACTCAAGAATGTCACCAAGCTCAGGAATGAATGGATATACTCAAGCTTTGAAATGAATAGAAAAACGTTGAGCACCAAAATAACCAAAATGCCCTTATGACCTAGAATAAGTAAATGTCTTGGATTAATTAAGAAATCCAAATAAACATGGATGTTGTGCTACCAGTAAAAGTTGTGGAACGCAACTTAAGTGATTAACCAACGTTAGTGCTATATCATTACTTGAATGATATAAGTACCACTTGAATGTTTGTTCATCTTCTCAAATTTGGATCGATGATAATTCTGGAAGTACTTGGCTCAGCTCAACTCTAGAGCGCATACATTACTAATAAGTGGGTATTCGTGAGTCAAATCAACCACGAAAACCATAATGACTTTATTATATGAATAAATTGAACTGAAATGAAGTACAACATGTATTTGAAATTCAGAAACGTCTGAATTATTCTGGAAAACTTTAAAGTAATCGGGATAGACTTGCTTACTAAACGAACTAAGTAATATCAATGACTGAGGATTAAATAGGTGATTGGATGAGTTTGGAAACACTGTTGAACTTACATGATGAATTGTCCTTATGGGTTATGAGCCATGGATCAAGTACGTCCGTATTTCCTGATATTGTTGAAACGTGGAAATGAAATAAAGACCGTTGGAAGATTTATTCAGTGATGATTATGAGGATGATCTATGGATCTGCATTATGGTACTAAAGAGTGAATACATTGGAAGGATAATGAATTGACTTGTTGACATGCATCAGTTTGGGAGTTCTGTAACTCGAGTTGTTTGATAATATGATCGATAGTCGTATATTGTAAATGACTTGAACTTTCGATTCTATATTTTCATCTAAAATCACTTCGGTCATGTTGGAAAACGTAAGTAACGCATAAGGAAAAGATTCTGAATACCTCATTTGGTTCAATTGGGCTGAAATTCTATGAATTCAAAGTATATTCCTGAATACCCCTGATTGTTTGGGTAATGGAATTACTGGCAGTAAATCTGAATTTAGAATTATTATGTATAAAAGATTCCTGAACGTTTTCCTGATGCATATAGAAACTTAGTGGAATTCTAAAAGTATCAATCTGAAATGTCTGATTGGATCGGTTAGAAATCGATTATCTTCAATAAGATCTTATTATTGGGATCCGATCAAATTGCATAAGTTCATGTTATCCATATTGATAACTATAAAATGCATCTGAAAAATAATTGGATTCTCTAGTGTGTTCCTTATATTTTGAAAAATTGTTTTATTGTTTTAACATGTGGTACACTTAAATCTATGGTTACTATTTTATGGATGCACCGACATAACGGTGATGGCTTATGGATTTGTATCATTGCATAAACTGTATCTTGGAGATACAGATTTGTAAAGTACAGCTCTGATCAAGCTGGAAAATTTTTATGGACCTAATGTGACTCTTAGGTAGGCTCTGCGGCTCTGAGATCATTCTCGGGTAGGCCCTGCGGCCCTAAGATGTGTTCTTAGGTAGGCTTCACGGCCCCGAAATCTATTTTGGGTAGGCTCTCAGGCCCTAAGATGTTTCCTTAGGTTAACTCTTTGTAAGATGATTTTAAAATACGAGTTTAAAAAGCTCCACTACAGTATGGTTTATGGGATTTTACTGAACTATCATTTGATTAGTGTACCTACTATGGTTTTATCGTATTGATGGAACACACTAGGCATCCTATTCAACCTCATGAAAAAGTGATAGTATGAAAGGTTTTTTATGAACTGAGATTCATGGTTTCTATTTGATGAACTTCTAAGGGAACCCCAAATTATTCCGCCCACTGGTATACGTATGATTCAATAAGGAAATTATGGTTTCCCATTTATCTGCATGTCATGTAGCATCATCTGGTAGTTCTGTATTACTGAGCTTTTCAAAGCTCACTCTATTACTCATCATTGCAGGTTAAAAGAATTGTACCAGTATCACTATCAACATCAGTAAGGGAGTTTTCCAGTGTTGCTTGCAGAGTATGGTACATGTGATTAGGGGGCATGTAGATTGTATTTTTGTTTTATATCTTAATTTGAAAAAAAACCTATCTTATTTCTGAATAATAATAAATAATTTTATGTTTTATATATTTTAAGAAAAGTTTTAAATTTTCTGCTATTTTTACGGTGGGTCGCTCCGGTGGCCCTAATGTGACACTCCATATCGGATCGGGCTATCTGCATCGGTCTGAGGGGTTACATTTAGTGGTATCAGAGCTATGGTTTGAGTCAAATTTTTTCAAGATAGACCGGCCGGTCGAATGTCAAATTATGTCTGATCAGTAGATGCCCCTAGACTACAATCGTACCTATCTGAGCCGGAACTCCAGGGCTGAGTCCCTATCTGTAGTGAGTAAACCAAAGTTTCTATCCGTTAAGGCTATACTTGTACAAAAAGGAATACCATTAACATCTATCTAAACGCTGTGAAGTACCTCACGAGCCATATAAGAGTTACTCATCTGAGAAATTTTGACCCGACTCCGGAAATTAAATTGGGATATGCTACTGCTCTATGAGCCTATTCTCATGACCAAGACTAAATTGATTACTCAAGGCCATTTTCGTTCGGATTCTTTTATTGAAATAAAGAAAAGTTCTGATAAGAATGTATACTCAACTGGTTAAGGATTAGTGGATGATCCATATTTATATAAAAGTTACGTGAAGATATGAAATAAGTTATGGAAGTTTTATTTCTGCAATTATGTGACACGAATGAATTTCGAGTACGAAATTCTTTTAAGGAGGGGAGAATTGTAACACCCCAATTTAAGGGTTAAAATTTAAGAAATTATAAAGTGGTGAAATTAATTGGTATTTTTGGAAGAAATTGGGGATTAAATTGTAAAGTTTTAAAGTTGACAGACCGTTTTATAAAGTGCAGGAAATTTAGTGGCTAAACCCATGATTTAACCATTTCTTATATATGATGAATTATAAGCTCTTCCCCGTGCGCAGGTTTCATATTTTCCAGATTTCCCTTCTCCATCAACCCTCCTTCCACCTCCGATCTACTCGCCGTCCGACCTCCGATCGACGAGCCGAAACCACCATCGTGTTCGTTGTCAACCAATGAATAAAACCCCTCAAACCTTTCGTAGTGAATCGTCGCCGTTCGTCGTTAATTTCAGTCGGAAGTATCATCGGTAATAACTCGGTTTTAGTTGGTTTTTCATCGATTCACAACGATCGGGTCATCCGTTTACGACACCTCCCGCACCATTGTGTTCCTTGCATCGCTCCGAGTCCGTCGGTGTCATCCTTGGTCTCTGCCGACGGCGGCGTGTGAGGAGGTGAAGCGGTCAATGTTTCCGATTCGTTGAAATCGAGCTCTCCGCCGTTCAAAAATTTGAACCGAGCTTTGTAAGTATCTCGAAATCGCTCAAAATAATTTTTAGGAATTTTTCCGGGAATTTAGCACTGTTCACGCGCTCCCACGCGCCGAGGAAAAAGTGACCGGTTTGACCGATTTTGGAACTGTTTTGACCGGTCACAACCAGACCCGACCTGTTGACCCGACCCGATCCGTTGACCCGTTGACCTTTGACCATTGACCGGCGTTGACAACTGTTGACCACAACTTTGACTGGCTTTAACCGGGCATTAAACGACCTTTGACTTTGACCGAGTATACCTATCCTGACATTTTTCGACGTTCCAAATCCGATTCCGCAGTCTGTTTCTCGAAATTCGAACCCGAAGGCCTTGAAATTTCCGGTCAAACCCGTTGTCTTTGATTTTGACCAAAAATTCCAAATTTCCGAAAAGTCATATTTTATGTTTTCGACGTCCTGAATCCGAATCCGAAGTGCATTTCACCAAATTCGAACCCGGTAAGCTATTTTTCACTGATTTATCACCCGACTCGATCCGTTTGTCTCAATTAAGCTCCGTTTCTGATATAATTTATGTTGATATGTATCTGAGGAATTTTTGGAAGTTGAATTGAAGATCAAAGGCGTTCGAATGGAATTTTTATGGTCGATCAGTATTGCACAGAAATCGAGGTAATACTTTACTGCCTCTTTATGCTTTATGGAACATGATGATATTGGTAAATGCATGAATAAGATAATATTGATCACTTTTGTGGAGTTGATTAATTTATACACTCGATATGAATGTGGTAGAAATTCGATAACTGAATTCAGATCGAATGATTAATATAAGAGATTGAGGGAATGTTAGAATTAAATTACAAGTTGTGTGATTTATGATAAAGAAATCAGCCATGGATTTGTAACTTATATTTTTAAAGGTTAAATGTTAAAGGTACTTGGATGGTAAATTATGAGAATACTCCGGTAGGGTAAAATTATGAAAATACCCTTATGTTTGAGGATAACAAGGATTGTCCCTGGAAGTTGGTTAATAAATCTGAAAAGACATATTGATCCGATATAATTACAGATGTGCATAAGAAATACTAGTTTTTCTTAGAAAATTTGGATAATTGGTTTTTAGACCTAAAAGGGTTTGTATAAGATACTATAAGTCTGTTAAGGAATCATTTCGAGATCAAAGAATGTTCGGGAAAGCAATTAACCATTGGATCTCTAAAGTATAATTATTTTCGTTAAGAGTTAATACCGAAATTATCTGATTAAGAAATTACGAAAATGCGCTTGAGAGGTAAAAATAGTCCAAGTTGACTCTGAATGAGGAAGTAACATGAGAATTTGTGTTAAACCGATAAATTACTGATTTAATTGTTGAGATCCTATTTTTGTATAGAAAATTATGATAATCCGTTAGTAACATCTAAGAAGGCACTTAACTTGGAAATCTCCGACTTGAGTAAGTACGTGAAGAATAATAATTTATCGAGGGTGATATTTTGTCAGAATAGTTTAAAGGGACTGACATAAAGGATAAGTTTGAATTAAATAATAAGACCGAACGGAAGGAAATGATTGAAATATTCTAGAATTGTAAAATAACCAAAATACCCCTGGGATGGAAATGACTCAAGAATGTCACCAAGCTCAAGAATGAATGGATATACTCAAGCTTTGAAATGAATAGAAAAATGTTGAGCACCAAAATGACCAAAATACCCTTATGACCTAGAATGAGTAAATGTCTTGGATTAATTAAGAAATCCAAATAAACATGGATGTTGTGCTACCAGTAAAAGTTGTGGAACGCAACTTAAGTGATCAACCAACGTTAGTGCTATATCATTACCTGAATGATATAAGTACCACTTGAATGTTTGTTCATCTTCTTAAATTAGGATCGATGATAATTCTGGAAGTACTTGGCTCAGCTCAACTCTAGAGCGCATACAGTACTAATAAGTGGGTATTCGTGAGTCAAATCAACCACGAATACCAGAATGACTTTATTATATGAATAAATTGAACTGAAATGAAGTACAACGTGTATTTGAAATTCAGAAACGTCTAAATTATTCTGGAAAACTTTAAAGTAATCGGGATAGACTTGCTTACTAAACGAACTAAGTAATATTAATGACTGAGGATTAAATAGGTGATTGGATGAGTTTGGAAACACTGTTGAACTTATATGATGAATTGTCCTTATGGGTTATGAGCCATGGATCAAGTAAGTCCGTATTTCCTGATATTGTTGAAACGTGGAAATAAAATAAAGACCGTTGGAAGATTTATTCAGTGATGATCATGGGGATGATCTATGGATCTGCATTATGGTACTAAAGAGTGAATACATTGGAAGGATAATGAATTGACTTGTTGACATGCATCCGTTTGGGAGTTGTGTAACTTGAGTTGTTTGATAATATGATCGATAGTCGTATATTGTAAATGACTTGAACTTTCGATTCTATATTTTCATCTAAAATCACTTCGGTCATGTTGGAAAACGAAAGTAACGCAGAAGGAAAAGATTCTGAATACCTCATTTGGTTCAATTGGGCTGAAATTCTATGAATTCAAAGTATATTCCCTAATAACCCTGATTCTTTAGGTAATGGAATTACTCGCAGTAAATCTGAATTTAGAATTATTATGTATAAAGGATTCCTGAACGTTTTCCTGAACGTTTTCCTGATGCATATAGAAACTTAGTGGAATTCTAAAAGTATCAATCTGAAATGTCTGATTGGATCGGTTAGAAATCGATTATCTTCAATAAGATCTTATTATTGGGATCCAATCAAATTGCACAAGTTCATGTTATCCATATTGATAACTACAAAATGCATCTGAAAAATAATTGGATTCTCTAGTGTGTTCCTTATATTTTGAAAATTTGTTTTATTGCTTTAACATGTGGTACACTGAAATCTATGGTTACTGTTTTATGGATGCACCGACTTAACGGTGATGGCTTATGGATTTGTATCATTATATAAACTGTATCTTGGAGATACGGATTTGTAAAGTACAGCTCTGATCAAGCTGGAAAATTTTTATGGACCTAATGTGACTCTTAGGTAGGCTCTGCGGCCCTGAGATCATTCTCGGGTAGGCCCTATGGCCCTAAGATGTGTTCTTAGGTAGGCCTCACGGCCCCGAAATCTATCTTGAGTAGGCTCTCAGGCCCTAAGATGTTCACTTAGGTTAACTCTTTGTAAGATGGTTTTAAAATACGAGTTTAAAAAGCTCCACTACAGTATGGTTTATGGGATTTTACTGAGCTATCATTTGATTAGTGTACCTACTATGGTTTTATCGTATTGATGGAACACACTAGGCATCCTATTCAACCTCATGAAAAAGTGATAGTATGAAAAGTTTGTTATGAACTGAGATTCATGGCTTCTACTCGATGAACTTCTAAGGGAACCCCAAATTATTCTGCCCACTGGTATACATATGATTCAATAAGGAAATTATGGTTTTCCCATTTATCTGCATGTCATGTAGAATCATCTGGTAGTTCTGTATTACTGAGCTTTTCGAAGCTCACTCTATTACTCATCATCACAGGTTAAAAGAATTGTACCAGTATCACTATCAACATCAGTAAGGGAGTTTTTCGGTGTTGCTTGCAGAGTATGGTACATGTGATTAGGGGGCATGTAGATTGTATTTTTGTTTTATATCTGAATTTGAAAAAAACCTATCTTATTTCTGAATAATAATAAATCATTTTATGTTTTATATGTTTTAAGAAAAGTTTTAAATTTTCTGCTATTTTTACGGTGGGTCGCTCCGGTGACCCTAATGTGACACTTCAGATCGGATCAGGCTATCCGCATCGGTCTGAGGGGTTACATTCTACCATTTAAAATTGTAAACCCAAACAGTGATCTGTCTTTCAGCTTTTTTGTTCTCGCATTGTGTGTTTTTTGTTGAAATTTTTATGTTTCTGGAACTCCATGTCAATGATCTGGATATTCAGTGTTAGTTTAGAACCAAAACCATCTAATTTTCTTTCTTTCTTCTTAATTAAAACTTTTAGTACTCCTTATGAAAGATATTTAGTCCATCAGAATATAAGTGAAATAAGGTCCTAGGCTAATTTTTTTTTATTCTTGTTTGTTTTTTCTTTAAATAAGGGAATTGGTTGTGAGTATCGACATAGTGAAATCGCCAAGCTCAATCCGAGAAACTGCTAGTACTAGTTTACTGGAATTTTATTGATCCGATCTATAGCTTTCGGCGTCCTGTGAGCTCGTTTTTAATAAGTTCATGTTGATTATGGGACTGATATATCGTGAACGAATTAAATATTTTTACATGTTTTGGAAATTTTACAGTTGAATTGTAATGAATTATAGCTTTAGAAGACAATTCTGCATGCATGCAACTCGAAAGGCATCATGACATCGTAGTATATTTGGAGCAGTTACTTGACCCTGTCATGATGCCTTTCGAGCTGCGAAAGAGACTGAGAGGTGAATGCGCTGTTTGGGATTTCATTATATTTGATCATCTGTTGGAAAATCTTTAAGCACAAGGATTAAACGAAGAAATTATTATATGCCATTTACACAAAATAATTCCAGCTTTGTTGGTGAATTTCAACAATGATACTTACTTCATCTTAGTAGTATTTGTCAACTCTGAATTTCTAACCCCATTTTTTTCTCGCAAGCATTTCATCGAACATCTATGCTTCACCTGAGATGACTTGTATCTAACATTACACCTTGAATCGTTGATGGTCCCGATAATCCCTTGATCGGGTCTTCTATCAATGGACCCTTATTCAAGTCAACACTTCCACATAATTCAAAGTTAGATTAGAATTTCCCATGCATCCTCGACTGAAAAGTTACGCTGGAAATGAGAAGAGAGAAGCGAAAAAGGAAATTCGAGATCGAAAAGAAATTTAGGGTTTAGAATGAAATTTAGGATTGTGTTGCAAGTTTTAAAAGTTGACGGACCTAAATGCAAGTGCCTGAAACGTTTAGTGACCATTTGCAAACGTACTAACGATAATGTAATGGTGTCAAATGGTCGGGGACCATATTGCAAATAGACTAAATGTTGGGGGACCATATTGCAAACAGACTAAATGTTGGGGGATTGTATTATAAGTTTTAAAAGTTGAGGGACCTAAATGGAAGCTTTAGAAAAGTTCAGTGACCATTACTATACTTTACCCTTTTATATTTATATAGAGCAGTTAGGGTTAATTAGCTTAGGGTCTTAAACATTAGGCGAGTTTTACAAAATCGTCCAAATTTCCCTCAATTTCTTGAATCTTTTTAAATGTACAGGCCTTGTTCGTGTTATTTTTCATTTTTTTTCTAAATATATTTACTCTAATTAAAATGGAATAATCAGCTGAAGCCACTAAATGTTTAGCACAAATTTCCATTTTAGTTACATGTGATTTAATTTTTTTCCGAATGTTTTGTCCTAATTTTGCAAATTTTCACTTTCAATTGTTAGTATGTTAGGCTCGTAAAATATGGCAAATTGTACTTTAGTCCCTTTAGTTTATGCATCTTTTTGCATTTAGATCATTGTGTAAATTCCAAATTATATGTTTAATTTCAATTATTTTTTTAATTTGGTTATTGCCTTGTAAATTGTACAATTAGTTTAGATTTAATATTTGAACTATTCTGTATGTTTCAATTTAGTGATTATGTTAGATGATTAACCTTAATTTTAATTTAGTTTAATAAAAGTCACTTTGTTATTTGTAATTCATTATTAAATTTTAGTTCTACTATTAATTTTAATTTATTCTTGCATGATTGGTTGATTATGTATTTATTTAATTTTATTCGCTTTTATTTTATTTGTCTTTAAGTTTAACATTTTTCTTTTAATTACAAAGATTTTAGGATAAATTCCTTAGAATTAATTTTATTTAATTTAGGCCATAGTTAGAGCTTTAGACTTTAGATTTAAACCTTAGATTTAGATTTCTCACACTCCAGTCCTTTAATTTAGGGATTGGCTCTTGCATTAAGATGTTCGAGGGTTCATTTCGATTATTCGATTCCATAATTTGTTAAAATTAATCAAGTTAATAATTAGACCCTCAACTTTAGATTCTTGTCAATTTAGTCCTTTAGCTCTTTTACTAGATATCATTTTAAAATAATTAATTAGGTCAATAATTATAGCCTCAATTTTAAATCCTTCGTAATTTAGTCCTTAAACTTTTTAATTAGATACTCTTTTAACAAAATTAATTAGGTTAATGATTATAGCCTGAATTTTAGATTCTTCAGATTTAGTCCTTCTGGAAATTTTTCTTTTAACATAATTAATTAGGTTAATAATTAAAACCTCCATTTTAGGTTTAATTTCACCTTAGTCCTTTAATTAAGGGAATAATTCGATTTAACTTTCGTATTAAGATGCCCAGTTGTTTAAATCAATTATCCGATTCAATATTTGGTTGAAATAAATTAGGATTGATATTAAAGACTTCATTTTTAGATTTAGTCATCTAAGTTCTTTAATTTTCATAATTTAACACTTTAAGTTAAGAGAACCTTAATTAACCAACCTAGCATAATAAGATCTTTAAATGGTTGTCTGACTGCATCTAGATTTTAAAATAATAAGGCAATGTTCATTTATCAAAGAATTAATAGTGAATCTTCTATGTTATGCTCAGGGGGTTACCATTGGTAATTCTTGAAGTAAATCAACATCTTTTTCAAAACATTGTGTCATGATTTCTCAATCTTTATGGCAATGTTCATTTATCAATACCAAGAATTGAGCTTTCGTGTAAATGCTTGAAGGTGAATGTTATTGATCTCAATAAACGAGTATCATTTATAAATTTGCATCCATAATGATTTTTAAGTTAAATAAAACCTCGAACTCAAAATTTCTAAGTTTTTAAATATATGGTATCGACTAGGTACAAATTTATGGGCGTTGTGGGGGTGCTAATCCTTTCCACGTATAACCGACTCCCAAACTTGATTTCTAGTTTCCACAGACCCAAATTTGGTATTTTGATAAAATAAAATATTTTATTAAAATTACCTCATTTCAAAATCATTTCAAAAAACTCCATCATTGCAACTAGCTAGTCGGGTTTTCCCCTGAAAGGTCGGTTGCGACATTAATAGCACAAGTGTATGCGTTTATTCGAAAATATTCAAGACTGGTTGTATCATCATAAGTCCATATGTTGATGACATGTTGTTATTCAATACTAAAACTGAATGCATTAACAAAACTAAAATTTTCTTGTCTATTAAATTTGATATGACAGACTTAGGAAAGGTTGATGTAATCTTAGTAGTTAAGGTTACCAAAACTGATAAGGGATTTTATTTAAATCAAACAAAATATATTCAGAAGGTGTTAAAGAAATTTGACGATTTTGATGTCACCCATGTCAGAACTCATTCTGACACTAGTATTCAACTCCTTAAGAATAAAGGAAGCATTGTTTCCCAACAAGAGTATGCTAAAATTATTGGGAGCCTTAAGTTTTTAATGAACTACACTTGACCATATATTGCCTATGTCGTAAGTAGGTTGAGGAGATATACTCACAATCCTAGTTGTAAACATTGGATTGCACTAAGACCTTACTTAAGTATCTTAAAGGTACTATGGATTTGAAACTCAATTTTGTTGTCTATTTTTTAGTTTTAGAAGGTTACTATGATGCCAACTAGGTTACTAATAATGATGAAGTAAGCTCTACGAGTGGGTAAATTTTCACCGTAGGTGGTGTAGCGATCTCGTGGAAGTCTTCTAAGTAGACATGTATTGCTCACTTTATAATGGAGTCATAGTTCATTGCTCTCGACTTAGCTGGGAAAAATGCTGAGTGGGTCAAAAACTTGTTAGCGAAAATACTATTGCAGGGAAAACTGACATCTCCAGTGCCCTTGTTGTGTGATTCACAAGCTGCGATACGTGTGACTCAAAACCAATCTTATAATTGTAAAAAAATAGACATATTCGCACCAGACATGAATCAGTGAGACATTTAATAAGGAATGAAGTACTCTCTTTAGAGTATGTGAAGTCAGAGTGGAACATAGATGATTCGTTTACCAAAGGGTTAAGTAAATAATTGGTTCTAGATTCGTCAAGGGGATGGGTCTAAAGCCCATTAGTTGAGGAATTCATGGTGTATACTCAACTTAGTTATCTAAATTAAATATGGTCAAACAAAACCATGGAGATACTCATAGTGTACATTCTATTACCTATCCCTATGACGAATAATGCACATGCATAGGATGAGCTTAATTGCTCTTAATAAATTAATATCCCATGCTTTGGGTGGTTATAGTGTGAAAGACTTGATGAATTTATCGACTTTTTGTTGAATATATATTCCTAATAAGTTCACAACCTAGTGTTAAGTGGGTAGTCTTAATCTTGAAGGACTAGGTGAACTTACTGTTTGAAAGTTTGAGTTTTCTTAAAAATAACTCTTAATGAATTCAAACCCAAGAGTTTGGGTTTTCCTAATAAGAAGGACACATAATACACTTACTATAATTCTGAGGAAAGAAAGCTACTTCTATAAAAAATGTTGTATTGCTTTGAAACTCGATGGTTGCTCCATATAGATCTTCTTGTCTAGATCTCCATTCAAAAATGTAGTCTTTACATCCATCTGATGTACGTGTAACTTATGAATAAACATTATTGCAAATAAGGCACTGATCGTTGAGATTTTCGTGACAGGATAGTACATATTGAAGAAGTCTATACCAAATTTCTAAGTGAACCATTTTACTACTAGTCTTACTTTATCTCTCTAGATTGACCCATCTGACCTAAGTTTTTTAAAGAGAAAAGTGCCAAGGCAATATGGGACACATTTTTTCTAATACACTTACTATAATCTTTGTTGAGACATCGAGGACTTCAGTGGATCAAGAGGTTAGTTGTGTGTTATGAATTAACCCTAATCTTAAAAAGTTCAAGATTCATTCACTCATATAAGAGAGGAATTACTTATCATCACTATGTATTAGTTATAGATACGTCCACTAGTGCTTAAGTAACTAATCTTGTAATTACCCTTCTCTCGTTTTATAAATTTAAAATCATTTTTCTTTTCAAAATAATTCTTTCTTATTTTGTGGGGCAATGTTGTTGTGCTTAAGGACACTTATCCCACCTTAGGAGGGTAAATCCCTTGTGAAGGGTATTTAAAGATACTTATTCTCCCCTACTTATTGAATGTGGATGGGATACTCCCTCGCACGTGTGCACTGTCGCTACTGCCATCAGTTCGTCTTGTCAGGTCAGGTTAGGTCGTGGTTGTGGTAGCATGTGTCATTGGCATTTCCCCGCATGTTCTATCTTTTTAGAGAAAATACATAAGAATTTCAAATGTTTGTAAAACTAAAATGAATTTTTTTAAACATATTTATAAATAGAATAATATTTTTCAAATTGATAATTTAAGTGTTGTATTTATCAGTTATTAGCTGGATGATAGATAACAATCAAAATTTAATCTACTGTGATTTTACAGTTATAAGAACTATTCCTTTTTGAAAATTTGACTAATATATTTCCATGGTTGAACCTAGATGGTTTTAAGCCTATGTTCGAACCTAAATCCGTGTAGACAAAAGATTAATTGTTGATTTTATGAGAAAAATAAGGAGCCTTAATTTTAGCTGGTTTAACAGCTATATTTTTAGGATGAATCTGGATTGTTTTGTATTCAGGTTCAACTAGCTATTAACAAAAGAATTATATAATTAATTATGTGATTAAATTTAGAATAAAATTAGTGTTTATGATTTATTTCTTTTTACAATTTTATCCCTTCTTTCAGCATATAAATAGAGATGGTTTTCTCATTTTTAAATCATCCAAGAATCCAAAGCTTTTCTACTCTTTTACAGACTCTCTAAAAAGCTTTCCTATTTTTCGGTGAGAATATTAGTTCCACTATTGTTCACTCTAAAAATTTGGGTGTACAAATTTTCTAAGAATCATGCTAACCTCGAGGGACGACCACCTTTAGCAGCGATTACACACATCGAGGTGAAATTCATTTATAAGGCAGTGGTTCATACCATGACACGTCTGTCCAAATTTTCCATTTTATTATTTATAGTCAGTCATAACGATTTCATTTTGTAGTTTCTATTTCCAACAATTTAGAAATGAATTTTAAACTACAAAATGTTGAACATCGTGGCTAAGCTCATTCCTGACTTGTCAAAACTTGATACTCTTGATGGGATAAATTATCGTCGATGGTCCCTGAGGATAATCATTTTCTTCAAACAACGTGGCCTAGACTACATGTTGCTAAAGCTGATTCCGCAACCAATTTCATCCTCAAACACCGTATTTAATGTTATCGGAGGTGACTCAACTCTTACTCCTTCCATTGAAGTTCTTCCAACCGTTGTTGTTGTTGTTCCTTCCCAGGTGTCCTTGGAGAAATACGAGAAAGATAACAAGACTGTTCATGGTTTTTTTTCTAAGGCATATGTCAACTAAACTTTTTGACATGTTTCTTTTAAGTCTATGACTATGAGAAGCTCGTTTCTGACATCTTACTCGAAGGCATGAAAACGTGAAAAGTCTTGCAATTAAATGTCCTCATCGAATAGCTACCCAAATCTTGATCCGACTACCGAAACTCTATGAAGACCAAGAAAAAAGTATTCACTATTGAAGATCTAGTGAGCCACATGAAAATAAAAGAAGCCAACTAACTTAAAGATAAGTTGACTCATTTTAGTAATCTTTCTTTTAAGGTTAATCTGGTTGAATATGAGTCTGCCTCAAGATCCATGTTTAATAAACCTAAAAGACAAGATGGCAAAAAGCATAAGGTCAAAGCTCAAAAAGTTGTCAACTTCAAGAAGCATACAAAAGTGAAGGCTCCACCAAAGCCTTTCAACTACTATGTGTGCGGATCGGATGAACACAAAGCCTACCAATTCCAACAATGATCCAACTGCCAAAATGAGAACAAACCACAATTAAACATTTCTGAGAACGCTAACAAAGTCATAGTAGTAGTGGCTTCTGAAGTTAACCTGGTGGAGAACAATGTTGAGTGGATCGTTGACACCGACGCTTTCATACATTTCTATGCCAAATGGTAAATGTTCACCAAGTTTGAGGATATGAATAATGGTGAACAAGTGTATATGGGGAAATCTAGAAACTCTGAAGTTCTAGGAAAATGAGAGATTTTACTAAGTTGACTTTCAATAAAACTATAATCTTAAGTAATGTTCTGTATGTACCTTCCATGCGTAGAAATCTTATTAGTGGTGGATTATTGAATATGACAAGCATTAAACTAGTTTTCAAAGCAGAGGAACTTATACTTTCTTGGAATGGTGATTATGTAAGGAAAGGTTATTTAAACGAAAGTTTATTTGTAATCGAAACCCAATTTAATAAAAGTAATACAACCACCACTTATGCTTATATTATTGAGACACTTGATATGAGGTATGTTAGATTAGGAAATGTGAACAATCACTCTCTTAAGGAACTTATTAAAATGAATTTACTTCCTAATCTAGATGAAAATAACTTTAGCAAATGTGAAATTTCTATAGAAGCCAAGCATGTTATACCTTCTTTCAAAATTGTTTCTAGCAAAAAGACTGAACTATTATAACTTATTCATATTTATCTAATAGACTTTAGAAACTCTAAAAGTAAGAGAGGTAAACACTAGTACATAACTTTTGTAGATGAATTTTTAAGATATACAAAGGTATATCTCCTAAGAACTAAAGATGAAGTTGAAAACTTCTTTCTTATTTATAAGGAAGACATTGAAAATCGGCTTGATAGGAGAATAAAATGGCCTAGGTCTGATAAAAGTGGTGAGTACGGATCTAACTTTCTTAAGAAGGTGTGCGAAAATAATTACATTATTCATGAAACCTTTGCCCCCTACTTTCCTCAACAAAATGGGATAGTTAAGAGGAAAAATAGAACCTTAAAGGAGATGATGAATTATTTACTCTTAAGTCCTTGGTTATCCGATAACATGTGGGAGGAAGTCGTTATATCTGTAAATCACATTTTAAATTGAGTACCTCATAAGAAATTAGATTATACCCCATACGAGTTATAGAAAGCTTATGCACCTAATTTGCAATACCTGAAAGTGTGGGGTGTTTGGCAAAGTTAGATTCCCTGACTTCAAGAAGTCCAATATCGGTCCCAAAACCATTGATGCAATGTTCATCGGGCATGTTTCAAATAGAGTCGCATACATATTCATGTATCTACATGAATTCTCTATTCGTGAATCTCGGGATGTTGTGTTCTTTGAAGATAACTTCACTTTGAAGAAACCTAGATTAGGTATTGAAACTTATCGACTTCTTCTGTTCTTGTTGAGGATGTTCTAGAGATAAAATTATAGCCTAGAAGAAGTAAAAGAGAAAGAGTAATCACCGCTTTTAATCTAGATTTCGTAATTTCCTTTATTTTTGAATTAAGTGATGTAAACACTATTTTTGTTCATATAGCTCATGCTTTCCTATTAGATGAGGATCCAAATTCGTATATTGAAGCTATAAGTTTATCGATGCTAGGTTTTAGAGAACTATAATAAATGAAGAGCTAGAGTCAATAATGTCTAATCACACGTGGGAGTTAATAGAATTGCCTAGAGGGTTTAAACCGATCAACTCTAAGTGGGTTTTCAGAATAAGAAACTTAGGCCACATGGGTCAATCTAGAGATATAAGGTAAGACTAGTAGTAAAAGGATTCAATCATAAATTTGGTATAAACTTCTTCGATATGCACTCTCCTATCATGAAATCTGAACGATCCATGCCTTGTTTGCGATAGCGTCTATTCATAAGTTGCATGTACATCAGATGGATGTAAAGACAACATTTCTAAATGGATATCTAGACAAAGAGATCGATATGGAGCAACCACCAGGTTTCGAAGCACCTGGATCGAAAGGCAAAGAGTGTAAACTTAAAAAGTTACATTATGTCCTTAAACAAGCTCCAAGGTAGTGGTACGAGAAATTTCACAAACCCATTTTAATATTTGGTTTTATTGTTAATGGAGTGGATACATGCGTGTATTTGAAAATGTTCGAGACTGATTGTGTTATCATAAGTCTATATGTTGATGACATATTGTTATTCAGTACTAACATTGAATGCATTAACAAAACTAAAATTTTATTGTCAACTAAATTTAAGATAACATACTTAAGAGAGATTGATGTAATCTTAGGAGTTAAGTTTACCAAAACTGATAAGGGATTTTCTTTAAATCAAATATATCGTATTGAGAATATGTCAAAGAAATTTGACAGTTTTGAGGCCACCCCTGTCAGAACTCCTTATGACGCTAGTATTCGAATCCTTAAAAATAAAGGAAGAATCATTTTCCAGCAAAAGTATGCTAAAATTATAAGGAGCCTTATGTTTTTAATGAACTACACTCTGCTAGATATTATCTATGTTGTAAGTAGGATTAGTAGATATACTCACAATCCTAGTAGTGAACATTGGACTACACTGAGACCTTACTTAAGCATCTTAAAGGTACTATGGATTGGAAACTTGATTTTGTTGGTTATCCTACAGTTCTAGAAGGTTACTGTAACGCCAAATGGGTTACTGATAATGATGAAGTAAGCTTTACGAGTGGGTATGTTTTCACTTTCGGTGGCACAACGATCTTGTGGAAGTTTGCTAACCAGAGTTGTATTGTTCGCTCTATAATGTAGTCAAAGTTCATTACTCTCGACTTAGCTGGGCAAGAAGCTGAGTGGGTCATAAACTTGTTAGAAAAAATACCCTTGTGGGGAAAATTTACTCCTACGGTGTCCTTATTGTGTGATTCACAAGATTCGATATGTGTGGCTAAAAACCAAGATTACAATGGTAAGAATAGACATTCACATTAGACATGAATCAATGAGACATTTAATAAAGAATGAAGTACTCTCTTTAAAGTATGTGAAGTCAGATAAGAACCTAGCTAATCCACTTACCAAAATGGTTAAGTTAGAAATTGGATATGGATTCGTAGAGGGGGATAAGTCTAAAGTCCATTGGTTAAGGAATTCATGGTGGATACCCAACTTAGTTATCTAAGTTTAATGTGGTCAAACAAAACTATGAAAAGAATCATAGTGTATATTATATTACCTATCCCTATGACGAATAATGTACATGCATAAGATGATCTTAATTGCTCTTAATAAATTTATAGCCCAGGCTTTGGGTGGTCTTAGTGAGAAAGACTTGATGAATTTACTGACTTTTGGCTGAATATATATTATTAATAAGTTCACAACCCAACGTTGAGTGGCTAGTCCTAATTGCGAAGGATTAGGTGAGCTTACCGCTTGAAAGGTTGGATTTTCTTAAAAAACTCTTAACGAATTCAAACCCAAGAGTTTGGGTATTACTAATGAGAAGGACACATAGAATCCACTGATCGTTGAGGTTAAATATTTATTCTTAATGATTTTTTATCTCTGAGTTTGGGTGGTTTATTAAAAATGAACTTAAAGAAATTCACCTTACCCATATGTGAGGATGAGTTATTATAAAAGCTCTTAATTATTGCATAGCCCAGTTTTGTGTGGTTTATGTTGAGATAAACTTGATGAAATAACCTACATAAGTGAGAAGGAATAGTCACATTCTATGAAAAACATCGGGTTATTTTTCTAATACACTTACTATAATCCTGAAGAAACAAGGCTACTTGTATATACGTTCGTAAATACTCTTTGTTGACACATCAATGACTTCGGTGGATAAAGAGGTTAGTTGTGTGTTATGAGTTAAACCTAATATTAGAAAGTTCAAGATTTGTTCACTTATCTAAGAGAATAATTACTCATCATCATTATGTACTAGTTTCAGATACGTTTACTAGTTCTTAAGCTACTAATCTCAAAATTGCTCTTCTCTCGTTTTATAATTTTGAAACCATTTTTTTTTCAAAAGAATTATTTTTTATTTTGTGGGGGAATGTTGGTTGAGCTTAAGGACATTTATCCTACATTGAAAGGGTATATCCCTTGTGAAGGGTATTTAAAGAGACTTCTTCTCCCTTCCTTGTTGAATATAGATAAGATACTCACTCGCATGCGTGTGCGCCGCCGCCATCACTGTCTAGCTGGGTCGGGTGGAGTCGTAGTCGTGATTGTGGTCATGGTCATGATCATGGTAACATGTGTCTTTGACATGTCCGAGCACATTCTATCCTTTTAGAGAAAATACAGAAGAATTTTAAATGTTTGTAAAACTGAAATGAATTTATTTAAAACATATTTATAGGAAGAATAATATTTTTCAAATAGGTAATTTAATTGTTGTATTTATCCGTTATTAGCTGACTGACTGATAACAAATCAAAATTTAATCCACTGTGATTTTTATAACTATAACAACTGTTACTTTCTGAAAATTTGAATGATGTATTTCCAGGGTTGAACCTAGACGGTTTTGAGGCTATGTTCGAACCTAAATTCATGTTGATAGCAGATTAATTATTGATTTTATTAGAAAAATTAAGGAGCCTTAATTTTAGTTGATTTAGCAGCTGGTTTAACAACAATATTTTTAGGATGAATATAAACTGTTTTGTGTCTAGGTTCAGTCAGCTATTAACAAAAGAATTACAAAATTAATTATGTGATTAAATTCAGAAATAAATTAGTGTTTATGACTGGTTTCTTTTTATGATTTTACCCATTCTTTTAGCCTATAAATAGAGATGGTTTTCTCATTCTCATATTGTCCAAGAATTCAAAGCTTTTCTTCTCTTTTATAAACTCTCTAAAAAGCTTTCATATTTTCCGGTGAGAAGAGTAGTTCCACCATTGTCCACTGTGAAAATTTGGGTGAACAAATTTTCTGAGAGCTATGCTAACCTCGGGGGACGACCACCTATAGCAGGGATTACACACATCGAAGCAAAATTCGTTTCTATGGTAGTGGTTCATAACACAACACAATTGTTTGAATTTTCCATTTTATTATTTACATTTAGTGCTAACGATTTGATTTTGCAGTTTCTATTTCCAACACTCCAAAAAGATAGGAAAAATTGATAAGACAGTGCAACAATTGCATATTTCAACTACAAAAAAGGTTACACATTAATGTTAGAACTCGATGGAATTCAACTTTTTTTATGCTTCAAACTACCTTATCGTACAAGGATGTTTTTACTTGTGTGCAACTGTATCGTGATCCTTTGTACAAGCACTTACCAACTGAAGATGATTGAAACTTTGCAGTAATGATTTGTGAGAAGTTCAATTTGTTTTATGAGATCACTGAAAAGTTTTCGGGAACAAAATATTCAATAAAAAATCTTTATTTTATGGGTATTTGCTCGATTAGGGTGGCATTGAATCAATGGATTATACTAGTAATGCCACTATTTCAAGAAAAGTGAAATGTCTGTTGGGGAAATTTGAGAAGTATTGGAGTGATGTGAATGTATCATAGGTGTTGCTACTCTTTTAAATCCAAGGTACAAAATTGTTTTGTTGGAGTATTACTTTGAGGATATTTATGGGGATGCTATTGAACATGAAGTTGAAAGAATTGTGCAACTTTTTCGAGATTTGGTTCGAGAGTATCAAGAAAAAAAGTTTTCGTTGGAGAGTGAACATCCATCCTTCACCACTACATCTAATATTGTTGTTGACATGGGAGGAAAATTGGGAAGTTATGATGCTTATGCTTCAATTGTTTGAGTTAGAGTGTTATTTAGAGGAAGATGTCGTTACTTGATTGTCAAACTTCGATATATTAAATTAGTGGAAGACAATTGGGTCTCAGTTTCCTATATTGCAAGGTATTGCAAGTGATACTTTACTGGTTTCTAGTGTTGTTTCAGAGTTCAATTTTAGTATTAGAGGGAGATTGATGAATGCACAACGTAATAGACTCCATCCATCAATGATAAAAACTTTGACATGTCGTTAAAATTGGTTATGAGCTGAAGAAGAAGAAGAAGAAAAAGGTACAAAAATATTTATCTTAGAATTTTGATTATATTTTTACTTATGTGTTTAGTTATTATTTTTTTTAGTGGACTTTGTTTTTATTTATGTTGTTTTATGATCAAATTCAAATAAGTCAAACTCATCCTCTGAGGATCTAGATGAAATTGAGATGGTAACTAAAATATACATACTTATTATTATTTTTATATTACTTTCTATATATATTTATTATATGAATTTATGTGTAGGATTTATGTAGTTAGAGAATATTATAGAACATGAAGTCGATGACATTGGAGGATTGTCTTCATTTAAATGTTTATATTTATGTCTTGTTTTATATGATTTATGTTGTTAAAAGATGTTTTAGAATTTATTTAATTTTACTGTGGACTTTGTTAATTATCTTGTGTTGGTTAAAAGATTTATGTTGGATATTTTGAGTATGGACTGAAATTAGAGAATATTTACGATGATTTGTATTATTTTTATTAAGTTTTTAATTCTGCTTTGGACTATGTTAACTTCTATTTTTTTAATCCTTTGATATTTAGAATGTTAAAATTATGAAAGTTGTTGTTAGTCGTTGGATATGAAGAATAGGCAGCAGACTCACCGTTTGTAGGAGAAAATTGATGCTTAAAGTGTGATTAATTGATATGTTTTTTTAATTTGTTTTCTAATTGTTTTTCTTTTGTAGTAAAAAAAAGAATTTTCAGTAATTAAAATGCAGGCGCAATACACTGTTACAAGGTTAAAAATTGTGTCTAAAATGTATAAATTTGTAATCATTGAGTCGAGTCGGGTCTAGATCGAGGTTTTATTCTAAGAACCGGGGCGAGTTCGGGGCGGGAGAAAAGCTTCTAATCATTGGGGTGGGATGGGGTCGGGGTGACAGAAAAATTGCACTGTCCTGCCCCGTGCCCATCCCTAATCTCAGTTTTTGATATCCCTCATCCAATGATCCTAAAAAAGTGTACAAATTTTTTATTTTACACTACATAATTGGACTTAACCCTATATGTATATATATTCACAATTTTTTCTAAGTTATTGATAATGTATATACAAATGCTACTGTTCAAACCCAAAACCTTAAAAAAGAATAACATTCAATTTAACCACTTATATTGATCCATAAATTCACTAAGAGTCTTTTTGTTTCATGGAAAACTGATTTCGAAAAATGAATTTTGTAAAATAAATTATATTTTTTGAAAAATATTTTTTAAAAATCATTTTACAATGTTTGAATGACGTTGAGCAATTCATTTTTCATTGGTTAGTAATTTCTTTTAATTTTTTTATTATAAACATAAAATACATAAATAATAATTTTATTAACAAAATAATAATAATAATTTGAAAATATTAAAATAATTTATTTATTATTATTTATGTCAATATTATTACTAAAATAGTATATCTACAATTTTATAAATAAAAATATTAAGATTATTATATTTTATTAAAATAAAATTATTATAAATTATATTACTTATTTATTGAAATAAAAATAATATATTATTAATTACTTATTAAAATAATAATATTAAAAAAATTATAATATTAAAATAAAAAATTATATTATATTTTAATAAATATATTTTAAATATTCAAAAAATTTATTTTAATGAAATTAATAAATAATATTAAATTATTAATAATTAATTATATATTATTAAAATAAAAGTATAATATTGTATATTATAATAATATGGATATACTGATAAAATGTAATAGAATATTATTAAAATTATTAATAAATATAATTTAATAATTAATATTTTTATTAAAATTTACTAAAATGATATATTAATATTAAATATATAATAGTAATATTTTAAGTATTTATGCTTTAAAGTTAAAAGTTTGTAAAACGGTTACGAAAAATTAGACCATAAATTAATTTTAAAAAAATAAATTCACCAAAAAATGAATTAAATTAATCATTTATTTTGCGTTAATCAAACTCAAAAAATTAAAAATATATTTTCCCAAAAAATCTATAAGAATAAACAAACCCTAAATTTCAATTTTAAATTCAACCCTAGCATATAAGTGTCATATGCATCACGTTATTGGGGTAGGCCCCACTCCCAAAAAATTTCATTTAATATTTTTATAATATAAGATCAGATTTGTACATAATTATTAGTTAGATGCTAAAATCTTTAGGGTAAACTATGCATTTAGTAATTAAATTATTAATTTTAGTTCGTTTTAATACCTAAACTTTTAATTTTTTTAAAATCATATCTAACATTTAGTTTTCATTTTATTTTAGTATCCCGTCATTATAAATTTAGCGTGTTTAGTTCCTAAACTATTAGGTTTGGTTCGTTTAGTACATAAACTTTCATTTTTTTTTAAACTTAACGTTAAATTTCGTACACGTTCTAAAATGAAATAAAAACAAAAGTTTTTAATGGCGTGACACTAAAATAAAACAAAAACTAAACTTTAGGTATGATTTTAAAAATTGAAAGTTTAAATATTAAAACAGACCAAAACTGATTTAGGTACTAAATTTGTAATTTACCTAAATCTTTAAGTTATTAAACGAAAGTTTGATTGGTATATAAATTAATTTGTAAAGATTATATAAAAAAATATTATTATGCTAAAACTAATTATTATTGAAATAAATAAATATTTCATTAAATTTAGTCGTTCGAACGAAGGATTTTAAGAGTATTATTCATTCGGTATTAAAGGAGAGATTGATCTTCCCATTTAACCGTCAGATCTTCCTTTTTTTACCTATTTCAGTGCTGGTTATCCTCCTCAATTTTGTATCCCCAAACCCAGAATAATGGGCGTCGATTACTACAATATCCTCAAAGTGAATCGCCATGCCACCGACGAGGATCTCAAAAAGGCCTACAAAAGGCTGGCCATGATTTGGCACCCGGACAAGAACCCTTCCTCCAAACGACCCGAAGCCGAGGCCAAATTCAAGCTTCTCTCCGAAGCTTACGATGTTCTCTCCGATCCCCAGAAACGTCAGATCTACGATCTCTACGGCGAGGAGGCTCTCAAATCCGGACAGTTCCCGCCTTCTTCTGCCCCGCCTAACCAATCGCACGCTTCCACGTCATATTCCCGCGGAGCTGGCCATTACTATAACAACCAGAGGCAGCAGCAGCAACCTAATACGGCTTCTTTCAGGTTTAATCCACGGAACGCCGATGATATATATGAGGAACTGTTTGGGGCGGAGGCCAATGGTGGAAGAGGAAATAGAGGGTTTAGAGAAGGGCATTTTAGGAATAATAATAATGGTGGTGGTTACGGGACTAGTAGCAGTACTAGTAATGGAGAAATGAGGAAAGCCGCTGCTGTGGAAAATATGTTGCCTTGTAGTCTGGAAGAGCTCTATAAAGGTGCCAAGAAGAAAATGAGAATTTCCAGGAATGTTTTTGATCAATCCGTTCAAGGGTAAGCTAAGTCTTTTTATATATACATGCAAATTTAATGCCTTTAATTTTAATTATGTATAAAATGAGATTACTATTTATTGGATTTATGGTATCGAAAATATAAGAATTTTGTTTTCTAGATGGTGGAAATGGTTCTTGGTGTTTATTGTGCATGTGATTTATGCTGTTGAAAAGATGGGAACTTTGTTTGTTTGATAGTTAAATATTTGTTGGAGAAGAAAAGACCCGTTGTTGCTTGATGGCAGGCTATGTTATATCTTTAATTGCTTCTTATAAAGCAGCAAATTATATTTGGTTCTTCTGATTGCTTATTCTTTGTATTAAATTTCTTGTTCTATTTGGTTTTATTTATGGTCAGAAAACATTTCGAGTTGTTTACGATGGATACCAAATAAACCGGGGCAGTCTCACTTTTAGTGAAAAATAAATGTTGACTCAAGGAAGGAACGGTCTTCTGTTTTCTTGTTGATCATAAGAAGTATCAAACCATGTTTTTGGGGGATGAGGTTAGCATTGGACAAGCAGAGGCTGTTGAATAAGTAAACTCCTATGAAGGATGATTAAATATTATAACCTCGCAGCTTATGCTTCTCTGTTTAGGAATAGAGATGAAGATTTACAAGTGAATCTCGTGGTTTTGAGTCACCTAAATCTCCTCAATAATCTCACTTCTAAATATCTAAAAGCCATAAGATCCTTACGTCTCATAGACCCTAGGATACATAGCAAGGACATTTTGTTCTCTAAAGATAAGATTCTGAGATTTGAATAATTCTGTTTCACTTTTTAGCCTGCTTGATTTGTCTTTGAGCCTATATGCAAGGAAGCAAGAGCTCCTCTTTTAGCCTATGCTGTTACAACACATAGGTTATTTGTGGGTACCTATGGGATTTTAAAGATCATCTAGAGAAGAAGAACGAAATAGGAATTATGAATTCTTGTAGCATTCTCAATTTTGATAGAAAAATAGACAGATAAACTAACACATTCATCTCATGACACCCAGTCTGGGTCTGTATTAGCCTTTTTCTATTCGTTTTTATTAATAGTCTTTGCGGTGCTATTTACATGAATACTTCCCGCTGTTACTTTGACCTGACAGCTGAACTAATTTCTTGCAGTAAGTCTAGGACTGTAGAGGAGATATTGACCATTGAAATAAAACCTGGTTGGAAGAGGGGAACAAAGATCACATTCCCGGAGAAAGGCAATGAGGAGCCTGGTATAATCCCTGCTGATGTCATTTTTGTGATAGAGGAGAAACCACATGCCCTTTATAAAAGGGATGGTAATGATTTGGTGGTCAATCAGGAGATTACTCTGCTAGAGGCCCTCACTGGTAGGACTCTTGAGCTGACTACTCTGGATGGGAGGAATCTCTTGATACCTCTAACTGATATCATCAAGCCCGGTGCTGAAGTTGTGGTTCCAAACGAAGGAATGCCTATCTCGAAAGAACCTGGGAAAAAGGGTAATTTGAGGGTCAAGTTAGATGTCAAGTACCCATCAAGGCTAACCACAGAACAGAAATCTGAGTTGAGGAGAGTTTTGGGCAGTGTTTCGTAACATGTTTAATATTAGTGGGTCTTGAACTTTCTGTTGCATGTAAATAGCGTGGTTACAGTGTTAGAATGTGAAGGTTTGGAAGTTTTTGGGTTTTCCACTATTCCTATGGGTCTGGAGGAGCTGAGAATTGGCTAGCCATTACATCAACCCTTTGGAGAGAAGTGGGAATAGGTTTCATTCTAACTGGAAGGATAGGATTAAAAAGGTAATTAGACCTGAGTTATATATTCCTTGAGGGTTTCACTCAAACTAAATGCCATACATAAAAATGTCAAATGCCTTTGGAATTTTCGGCTTGCTTGAAGGAAAAAGTTGATTTGGTGTATTGATTCATTGCAAATGGAACATTAAATTGCTGATTATCTTGATTTTGTTCTTTTTGAAAATTGATTATGTTAAGATACTTTTAATCAGCAAATTCTGTTTTGGAATTCTTATCTTGCCTTGCCTTGTTTAGGTTCATAAAAAATACTGTTGCTTGTATGGTAGTAAAAAGTATGATATTTTAGAAGGTTGAGAAGTTATGTTTTTTCGTATGTATGAATTTTTTGTTTCATGTGAGGCATAAAATGTTCAGACTGGGGATTACTTAGGTTTGTTTCACGTGAGTTTTTATATTAACTCAAATTCCAAACATAATTTTGTATTCTAGCATCGATTATTAAGATTTGACCTATAAATCTATTGGTGTTGCTAATTAATTAAGTTTTAAGTTGAATGTAATCTAAATCAACTTCTTTTACTAGTATAAAATGATTATGGGTAGTATCTGTTTGAATGAATCTCAATCATTAGACAATGTACATTCAAATATCATGTAGATGTCTTGTTCAAATCTGAAATTTTTAGATATAACAATCTTCTTTTAATTGTTGAAGTCGTTTGATTCGTTTATTTTTAGAGATAATAATATTCCTTTAATCACTGAAATCGTTTGATTCGTGCATCCTGCAGATGATAAATCGGACAGAAGTGATAATTTCTTCTCCTTGTAAATAAGCAAGATGCAATTTCTTTTCCCTGTTATGCGTTGGAATTGGGTTATTAGATATTTACGTAGTAATTATTTATTGGCTAAAATCTGTAACCCACAATTGGCTGACCTTGAAAATTCAACATCCTTGCATTCCGTGTTACGAGTACTATATTTAACTAATATACTATGATAAAATTCATCTATTATCACCTGTTACTGAAGTCTTATATATGATCGATTATCACCTATTATTAATTTTGAGATAAATGATTTATTTAATAATTTTTTTAATTTTGATCATTCAATTATTATTTTTAAATTATATTTAATATTATATTTTTTATTTTAATTATTTGTCATTAAATTTAATTATTGATTTAATATAAATGATGTTGTGATGTGATATAATAATAATTTAAAATAATTCAATAAATTCTAAATATTTTAAATTTTTATCAATTTATCCCATTTTAATTTGAAATAATTAAGTGTTAATTTAACTTCCTCCCATTCCTATGCTACTATATTTTAAATTCTAGTTTTTTGTTTTACTTGGTAAACATGATGCTCTTATCTTTTTCCCCCTACTTTGTTAATTAATTTTATGACGGTAAAATTGAAGAAAATCTAAGTTTGGCCCCTGCCTTGGTATGAATTCGCCCTACTAACACCAAATATAAGCTGTTGTGAAGGAGCATAAGATAAATACTTAGCTATCAATCCATTTATCTTTAGCTATGGCCATATAGCTGAAAGCATATTATAGGATAGCTTATTCATGACCATTACAAACAAGTACGAGGATGGGATCCTTTTGTCTTACCCTTTTTGCTTCCTTAAAATAACTTGTCGAATCACCATTAATTTCCTAAAAATATATTGGGATAACTTTAAATCAGAATACTGTCGGAACAATTTCTTTTTTAAAAAACACAAGTTTAATTTTTAATTAAGTGTGATTTAAAAAATCTCGTCTCGATTAATTTAGGGTTTCCTTTTAAAATTCAAAATAAAACATTGTTCGAGGAATCTCTACCAATATTTGATTAGGGTGTGATTGAGCACCCAAAATGTTGTCATTTTAATAAAATTTAATTTAAAAATTATTAAACAACATTTTAAGGCATGCCTATCAAAAATTGAGTTCGGGAGTCGATTACGCATGAGAAAGGATTAGAACCCCACATTGCCCTAAATCGATACCTAGTCGATTAATTAGTTGTCTTTGCCATAAAATTTACGAGCTTGAATTTAATTTAATTTAAGATCCCTTCAAATAATATTCTTTGAATTTTAGGACGAAATACAATATTATTTGATTATTTCCTATCGAGAAGAAACAACCTCTCATGCCTTAAAGCAGTCAATTCTTACTCCAATCGAAATAAAGAAATATTACAATTCTATTCTAAAATTCAATATTAATTCGAATGCATGAATGATGATAAAATAAAGTAAACAAAATTAAATTAGAAATTACCAATCCTTATAGAAAGAAGAAGGATATTCAATCATTTAAAGACGCCGAGATCAGACATTTTATAAGTTTTAACGATCTTTTATCGAATAATTTAAATATACGAACATTCCTTATTCTCTCGTTCTAAAAAAGTGTGATTGCTTTTTAGGGTTCCACTTGACGGGATACACTTTCATCTTAAGATTATCAGAAATGACTTTCTTATACGTTAAGACAGTCACTCCACGATGACCTAAAAATGAAAGGGTATTACCCTTAGTCCAATTATTTGAATCGAGTCGAGTTATACTTATGAGTGTTGCACATGTTGATTTTGAAAGCATAAGTAAAACCTAAATATATATATGTACAAACAAACATGATTAATAAACACAAAAAAATGAATTAAATAATATGTCATTTTATCTATATTAATTTAAATAAAATTTAAAAGTATGCATAGACCTAACTTAACAATATTCCATACCATATAAATTTCACAACATGCTACATTAAATTTGACCTATATAAGGGTCAAAAGATATCGTGTATATATGCACATATAAACTATAATGGTCTTGAATGAAAATGTAAAAACATGGCAAGTCAAAATACAATTAACTAAGGCTAAACAATTTTAGTAAACTATGGAAGAAATTAAAAGAAATCTAAATTTAAGGACTAAATCTAAAAGATAAAGTGATCTAAATCAGGACTAAAATATTTGAAATCTAAATCTAAGGATTCAATTTAAAATCAAAGTTCTAAGACCAAATTGAAGAAAATTAAAAACAATTAACAAATATAAAGGGAGTAAATCGAAATAAATTAAATATATAAGGCTTGAAATTAAAATTCATTAAATAAAGGAGCAAAATAAAAGAAAACAGAAAGTAAAATGCAAAAACTAAATGACTGAAATGTAAATGATGAAATTAGAATAACATAATTAAAGGGCAGAAATGCAAATGACATAAATTAAAGGGAAAAATGTAAATGACAAAAATTAAAAGAAATCAAATATAATTAGAGTTAGGGGTTAATTTTTAATTGTTATTCGGACCATAAATACACGAATCATATCCCAAGGCGGGTCATTGCAAGGCCGTAAAATGATTCGAACGTAAATATAAAAATTAGTGGTTAGTGATTAATAAATTAGCAAAGTTAACAGTAAGTGGTTAATAAATTAGAAAAGTTAGCAGTTAAATTAGAATTTTACATGGACCACAATAATGCAGATCGTACCCCAGGGCGAGTTACGTAATAACGATTAAAATTAACAATTTAAATATAAAGTAATAAAATGTAAACTAAAACAAATAAATAGGCAAATTATAAATAATTCAGTAACCAAAATGCAAAAAAAGGAAACAATGTCAATATTAAAATAAAGTAACATAAATAAAAGTGACTAAAATAAAATGAAAAGAAAAGAAAATGTCAAATTAGAAATAAATAAAAAAAGGAATATTAGTGACCACTTTATAAAAACACGCTGAAAATAGGAGACCTAAGAAGAATTAACCCCAGGTAAACGTCTCACTCTTCTCTCTTTGTTTTTTATTTGAGACCTCACATGCAAAAGAATAGAAACTAAAAAGTGGCTAGAATACCTTTTTTGAAATGTTTGTCTTGTATTTTTGATTTCAGAATGGGTTCCTCTCGAATAGGGAAGAAGGGTTACAATTTTTAGAAATGGAAAAAGCCTCGTCCCCTTTTACATATATTTATTTTTAGGTTTTATAGTCCTGATTTACAACTGAAAAAATGAAAAATTTTCATTTTTCATTTTTTTCTTTATTTCTTTGTCTTTTTTCATCTTTATTGCTGGTGGCGCATTCAAGGGTATTGTTGGAAGCATGAGACCACCGACGGTGTGCGTGGCTAACAAGAATACTGTGTTCGTGGTCGAGCTGCTGGTGGGGACTCAGTTTTGTTGATGGAGTGAAGGCTTAACCAACTGAGAAGGCTATTCAAGTGTCTGTTGGGTTCTTTGCTGTTGGGTTTCGTAAAATGTGGACTTTGTACTAGACCTTGGATGAAAGTACATATCTACAACTGCCCTTCTTTACACATTATTATGTAAGAAAAATAGGGCAAAGATGAATATATATGAATTTTAAATTATGACCAGTTCTATAAAGTAATATGCTCCACTGCAACTTCAGGGTAGGTCGGATTTGATATGCTCTGCTATTTTTCTAGGTAATCAAATTTGAAAAATTTGATTCATTTTGCTGCTCTTCAGGAAGGTTAAATCGAAGTTGATTTTCTTCACTGTTATTCAGGAAGACCAAATCATGGAATGAGGATCTGCACCACTACTCTTTAAGGGAGATCAGACTTAGAAATTTTGATTCAATTTCACTGTTCTCCAAGAAACATTGAATCGAACTTAATTTGCTTCGTTGCTCTTCAGGAAGATAAAATTAGACTCAAAAAATTTGACCCACTTCGTTGCTTTTCAGGGAAGATTGAATCGAACTTGATTTGTTTCACCGCTTTTAGGAAGACCAAATCTGAAAAAAGAATGATCTGGTCCATTTTTTCGTGTAATCAGAACTTGAATTTTTTTTTATTTTCTTCACTGCTCTTCAGGGAAGATTGAATCAAACTTGATTTGCTTCATTGCTCTTCAGGAAGACAAAATCTGGGGAAGAGGATATACTCCCCTACTCTTTAGGGAAAACAATATCTTTTTAAAGAAATTTGATTCGTTCCACCACTCTTTGGAAAGAATTGAACCAAGATCGATTTGTTTCTCTTGTATTAAAGAAGATTGAATATGAAAATAAAAACATTACCACTTGTTAGTGTATGTTTGAGAATTAGAAAACATCATACCTGAAAGTTTATAATTTAGTAGGATCAATTTCTCCTGTAGAAACTCCTCTTGTAGCCATCAAATACGGAAATCTGCACTGACTCTGGTGTCATTCGAACTCTTCTATTTCTGAGGCTTTGAATTGGTTTCTTTTATCTTGAGGTTTCAGTAATACTCACTTGCGACTTTTCTTGGAAGACCTGTAGATACTTAATTACATATGTTACATTTATAAATGTCATGATTCTTTTTATGCCTAAAATGTGTGCAATAATGAAATTTTAGTGTTTTTTTCGAGGGAGAATTCTCTTTTGTTGGTCGTCTTGTGACTCGGTCTAATCTTGGGCTTAGAAACCACGACCGGTTCACTTCAACTGACAATCTTTATCAAATGCTATTTAGTTAGACATGACTTTGGTTTTCTTTCTTCTTGAAACTTGACAATATTCATTATCAGCTGCCTGATCTGTGACAAACATCTTGGATTAAGCCCCAACTTGCTGAAACTTTCTATGTACCCCAAGGTTTTAATTTCATGTACCCATCATCATGCCAGCCTCATGCTAAAATCATTGTCAACTTTAGAACATCTGCTCTTTTCCAAAACTCTTTGCACAATAATACACGATGATCTCAATTTTTTCAAGTTAAACTACTAGTATTTAATTTTAAAGTAGGATGCTTACAAAAGGGTGTTAACAAGAAAAAGACCTCTTTTTATTTGTATAAATGTAAAGAGTTTTTAGGTAAATACATGGCAAACTTTTAACAGGAAAAAGTAAGAGAAAATGAAGTAGGTGTTCCCAAATATCAATGGTACAGATGCTTTTAAACTGGCACGCCGCAGACTAACTCAAGTGTAGCTTATGTTAAAGAGATCTCGAGAATTGTGACAATACGTAAAGGAGTGACTTTCCTTCTAGACTACCAAAATTCCATATATTAAATTCCATAAACCAATATTGGATCTCATCTTCATTAAATTTCTTTTCTGGTGATTTTAATCAAGACTTTTTCAATCTCTAGTCCCAACCCCGATCACCATTGATGTTATCTCTTAAATCAGGAGCTCTTATGGTTTTAAAATCAATTATAAACCTCTACCATGCACGAATATTGAATTTAAATGACACTCAAGCTACCCTTTGCGGGTTTTTAACTTGATACCTCCTTTGGTTTCAAGACACCCTTTACGGATTTTTATATTGGACCTCCTTTATTTATTTATTTATTTATTTATTTATTTTTCTTTTCTTTTCTTTTATTTTTTTCTTTTAGGTAAAGTATTTCTTGACATCATCAGAGTTCACAGGGTTAGGTAACTCTGGTCCATCCATCTCAGTTAGGATCAAAGCTCCTCCAGAAAAGTCTTTCTTCAAAATATAAGGTCCCTCCCAGTTTGGTATCCACTTTTCCCGAAATTGTTTTTGAATGGGTAGGCTCTTTCTAAGCACAGATCTCCCTCGTGAAACTCTTGGGGGGTGAACTTTCTTATCATGTTCTTGAATCATGTACCTATGGTACATCTGACCATGAAAAATAACTTTCAATCTATTTTTTTCAATCAGATTCAATTGGTCGTATCTAGATTGTACCCATTCTGCCTAATCTAGCTTCACCTCTGACAAAATTCTAAGTGAGGGAATTTCTACCTCAATAGGTAACACAACTTCCATCCCATAGACTAAAGAAAACTGAGTTGCCCCAGTAGATATCCACACCGAAGTTCGATAAGCAACCAGAGAAAGTTGTAACTTTTCATGACAGTCTTTATAAGTCTCAGTCATCTTCTCTAAAAGCCTCTTGATGTTCTTATTAGCTGCCTCTACTGCCCCATTCATCTTTAGGCAATAATTAGTGAAATTATGATGCTTTATCTTGAACTGCTCACAGACTGATTCCATCATCTTATTGTTTAGGTTCAAGGCATTGTCGGAAATGATTTTTTCTGGTAAACCATAAAGACAAATGATTTCCTTCTTTAAGAGCTTATAGGCTATTGACCGAGTGACATTTGCATAAGAATCTACTTCTACCCATTTAGTGAAGTAGTCTATTGCCACCAATATGAAACGATGACCATTTGATGCCTTGGGCAAAATTTGTCCAATGACATCTATACCCCACATAGAGAACGACCATGGAGTTGTCACCACGTGCAATGGATGAGGAGGGGTATAGATCTTGTCTACATAAATCTAGCACTTGTGACATTTTCTGGTATAATTGATACAATCGGTCTCCATTATTAACCAATAATACCAAAATCTCAATATTTACTTAGCCATTGAATGTCCATTGACATGGTACCACACATCGCTTCATGCACTTCCTAGAGAATAGTTTTAACTTTTTTAGCATCAACACACCTCAGCAGAACTTGATCTGGACTTTTCTTGTACAAGATCTTACCATCAAGCACATACCTTGCAACCATCATTCTAATAGTTCTTTTGTTATTCTCGGTTGCCTGCTCAGGATAACTTTGTTATATGATGTATTGCAAGATATCATAATACTAGGGATTTCAGTCTTCCTCCTATTCGATGCTATAACAATGGGCTAGATAGTAATAAGCCTGCATATCAATGGCATCATATTTGAGTGCTTATTTACTTTTAATGCTACTGCCAAAGTAGCCAAGGTATCTTCCATTTGATTCTCTTCTCTGGGGAGGTAATTGAATGTCACTTATTTGAATTCTTCAATAAGCTTCATGACCAATTTGCAGTATTCTACCAGTTTGAGATCTTTTGTCTCCCACTCTCCCCTGAGCAGATAAATAACTATAGCTGAATCCCCATATACTTTAAGTGTTTTTACTTTGCGGTCAATGGAAGCTCTGAAACTCAAAACACATACTTCGTACTTGACCATATTGTTCATTCAATCAAAATTCAGCCGATTGGTAAAATAATAATGTTCTCTATTCACTGAGACCAAAATTACCCCAATTTCATGCCCCAAGGCATTTGAAGCACCATCGAAGTTCAACTTTCAATGTTCACTGATAGATATAATTGTTTCCTTAGGAACTAAATGGTCTACTTCACCCACTTTTTCATTCTCTTTCTCTATATTGTCCAACATGCACTCATATTTCCTTGTAAGAGAATGGAAATGGGGGGCGTGATTACCATATTAAGAGTTACTTTTTCTACCACATGGGTTTTTAGTATGATAATTAAGGGACAATTGGCATTGTAAATTCCCCTGGAAGAATTCTCAGATGCATACACATCTACGTATTCTTCTTTAATGACTTCTTTGTAAAATTTCATCTCTTTGTCGTCCATCATTCTCTGCACCAAAGTTTGAAATTCAAAATAGTCTTGTATGGCGTGTCTGTCGCAATTGTGATATTGGCATACATTCTCATTGTTAACTCGTTCAACTGTTAGATTAGGAACCAATAAGCATGCCTTGATCATCTGACCCCATATCCAATGCATTGGTAATTTTACCTCACTCACCTTCGTTATAATCTTATTCCTATTTTCTTCTACAACTACATTTGATTCATGCACCTGCATGATTTGGCAGTGGGTTCTGGGCCACGTTTGGTTGCTCAATATCACTGAAGTTGATGATGTTCTTCTGCCTTAACCTTGGGACAATCTTTTTAAAGGCAATGTAATTCTCTATTGAATGTCCAGGAACCCCTGCATTATACTCACATTGGACATTAGCATCATACCATTTAGGGTAGGGAGGGTGATAATGGTAGGGTGACACTACATGTCTGCCATATAATATTTGGGATAACTCCTTGTAGGACATAGGGATCATATGAAACTAAAGTTTTTCTCTCTCTTGCTTTTGCTCCCTTGCCACTTTCCTAGCAGAATTTTATTTAGATGATTATGTAGCTCGAGGTTGAGACACATTGATGTTACTAAAGTCATATTTCCTAATGTTGTTGACCTCATTATCATTCTTTTTCACCGGTGGTTTCTTGCTAGACTCACCTCCACTGAGTCTCCCACTTTTAATTATCATCTCAATCATGTCCTCAGCTATGACTAAGTCAACAAAAATCTTAGATGAATTCCCTATGAGGTGACTAATGAAAGAAGCTCTTAAAGTATTTATAAAGAACATGTTTGTCTCTTATTCTTCAAGTGGCAGATGAACTTGTACAACCACATCTCTCCATCTCTAAGCATACTATCTAAAGCTCTGATTGGATCCATTCTTCATGCTTTACAACATAATTCGATTGGGCCTCACATCCTTCACATGCTTATATTGCTTAAGAAAAACTTTGGCCAAATCTTTCCATGATCTGATATGAACCCTGCTCAGTTAATTGTACCATCAAATAGAGGAACTTGTTAAACTCTCCTAGAAGCAATGGATAAACAGTTGATCATTCCCTATGTAACTAGTCATTTTCTTGCAGAACATTGTGATATGGGCAGAAGGACATCTTGTGCCATCAAACTTTTAAAAGTCAGGAACTTTGAGTTTCGAAGGCAGCACCAAGTCAGGAACTATGCTTAACTCATTGTCATTGATTCCATACACACTAGTATATTCTTTCATAGGCCTGAGTTCATCCTCTAGCTATTTTTATTTCTCTTCTAATTGTTTTTTTGCTCCAACGTGGCTTCTTCATCAAAATCTAGGACTTGGTGATATTGATGTTCTTCCTGGTGTGAGCTAGCTCTAGGATATAAGTTTACAGAGGCACCAACTGAATTAATGTGCACCTTCCCTCTATGAATATGCATTTATTGGAGTGTCTCAGATTGACCCAGGATGAACCCAGATGGATAGAGTGGTCCCTCAATCATAATTTTAGGTACCAGGCTTTTTCCCTGTATGAATAGGGATTATTGTTGTTCCGATTGTAGTTGACCATTAAATTGGTTGACTGATGGTTTTTAGGACATTCTCTCTCATGATGGTTCCATCACAGAACATGCACACATTATTGGTTGCTTCGACTTCTCTTACCTCATTAGGACGTTGCAATTTTTTCAACATGTTGGTTATGGTAGAAAGTTGAGTTGCTACCGAATCTTTACTCTCTAATTCATATGCTATAAGGGTTCTTTTGTCGGTTCCTAATCTTGCACTTGGAAATTGATAGCCATTATTTGATATTCTATCGAGAATGTCAAAAGCTTCCTTGGGTGATTTGTTTAGAAAGATGCCATTCGCTGAGGCATCTAGCATCATTCGAGTTGGTGTGTTGACTCCATTGTAAAACATGACTACTTGCGTCCAATAGTGGAATCCATGGTTAACACATTTGCGAAGTAAACTTTTATACCTATCCCAACATTCGTACATTGATTCATTATCTCCTTGGCGAAAACTTGCGATGTCGTTCCGAAGCTGTGTATTCGTATTGGACGGATTATATTGGAGCAGGAAACTCTTGCATAAATCTACCCATGACTCAATTGATCCGGATGGAACTCCGTTAAGCCAAGCTCTTGCTCTGTCACGTAAGGAGTAAGGAAAAAGCTTCAGTTTGAGCACATCTTCATGTACTCCTTGTTGTCGAAATGAATCGTATACTTCAAGGAAAGCACGTACATGGTGTCGAGTATCTTCATTAGGTGTACCTCCAAATTGGCCGATAGAGTTCAACATATTAAACATCACTGGTTTAAGCTTGAAATGAGTGGCTTGTATCTTGAGTGCCACTATGCCATGATTTAGGTCATCAAGAATTGGGTTCAAATAATCTCGTATCGCTCTTGGTCTTGCAACTTGGAGATTAATCGTTGTATCTAGGTCTCCTAGATCTCCCATGTCGTTTTGTATTTGATTCAATTGTTCTCTGGTTCTTTGGGCATGCAACCTTTGTCTTAACGATTGCTAAACTTCGAGGTCCAATGGTTCTAAAGGTTACCAGAAGATCTCAATGTCATGCAATAATAAAAACCAATAAAAGAAAATAAAAACTACATTAGACTAAATAGATATAAAGTGACAAAAATAACTTGTTATGGCAAAAAAAAAATTCGTCAGTTGCCAATCCCCGACAACGGCACCAAAAACTTGATTGCTTGTAAATATATATGCTAAGGCAAGCAAATCTGTGCAAGTATACACAATCGATGCAAGTAATATAGTAGTGAGTGAGTATCGTCTCCACAGGGACTAGATTAGAAATATATTTTCACCACAACTAGAACTAATGTCACAAACTAAATCCAACTAAGTATTCAAACTAAGAACTAATACAAATAAACTAAGAAGAATGATTCAATGATTACAGAATAATGTAGTCGAGACAAAGGAAATATGCAAACAGATAAAACAAAACAAAACAAGTACTGGTTTAAATATAATGCAAACAACCTCTCATAATCAGACGTGTCACAGAGCACTGATGCTAAACTATTGTCTTGACAACAATTATTCTAAGTTCTGAATGAATTATTATGTCTCACTAAACTGCCCGACATGATTACTAGGTATTCTTGGATGGTTACTATGGTAATACCTCTCGGCGTTAACTATAGACGTTGTCTTAACCTATTCTAGCAATTATCCCTTTTTGTCACTTGAAACTCACTCCTTATCTCTAAGGTACACAAGTTAGAACTTCACCATCCCGGATTCATTCCTTTGCTCACGTTAAACTACCTTTATTCTCTCGAATCTAAGAATCGCTATATATACAAAAGGCTATCTCTCGATGCTCTCACAATGCCAAGATATGTTTTACCGAAACCCCAGGCGATCTCTCGATGCTCTTACAGTGTTAAGGCAAAATATTTAAACTATGAGAAAAATAGTCATAAGAAAACATAATTCATCATTCATAAACATAAAAATATTTATTAGGCAAAACAACGTTTAACACCAAGTAAAGCATTCATGGTGTTATCAAAGGTCATCTAAGATTTAACCGTTTAATACAAACCCAAATATAATAAGAATTAAGAACAAAGGAAGAATGACTCCCAAAACTAGGGGGTCTATCGCGACAATCCTGATCAGCACCATGCCTACCTTGGTGATCAGCCTCTCTTGAGGCATGATCACCGCTCTGCTATCTTCTAGCTATGGAGGAAACCAAGAAAGATTGGGGGGTAGACGATGGGAAAGCACTACAGTTGCTTGCTCACACCTTAGGTAAAGCTCTTATCGCTTCTTCTTCCTTGCCTCCTTTCTTTTTACGGCTACGACTGAATATTTTTAAGGAAAAATCTCCTAGGGCTTTGCAATCTTTTGGAGTTTCCTTAATTAGCCGTTATTAATTTCCCAAGCTTTAAAAGGAGAGGCGGCTAGCGACTGTCAGAACAATCAAGGTTTGCTTGCACGTGAAGTAGGTCATCCAGCTGGCATGTGACATAGGCAGTTTCACCAAACCTGTTTTAGAGTTCTTCAGATAAATCTTGCCTCGGTGAGATAAATCTGCTCTTCACGTTCTCTTCTGTTCAGTTGACCTTTACAACTTTGCATTGTCATGACTGAAATGTTTTTCCTTTGTAGAATTCCTGCACGAACATAACTCAAACAACCATTTCTCCTCAGCAGCATCAGTCAAGCCAAATAAATCTTACCTAAGCAAAACTTATCCACCACAGGCTAATATAACCTATATGCAACTAAATGAAACTAAAAATACAGTGCATACTTTGTTTAGACGAGAAATAACTTAAGTAAAAAGACTAGAAATTGAGTATTTTTACGGAGTTATCACACCCCCAAACTTAAGCTATTGTTTGTTATCAAGCAATGGATAATAGCTAGAAGAAAATCAAAATTGTCATGGTAAAGCAGTATCAAGAACATCATCAGGTTTAAGATTTCAGCCCTCAGCAAAAATATTCAGCCTCAACATGTTCGACAGTCATATCAGTCAAGTCCCTTCTCTAGTCAAGATCCTTTGCTATGGTGTGTGCGTGATTGTAACCAGTCTATGCATATAGGTAATTAGAAAACTTAAAGTAATCACTTTTAGTTTTTCAAGGCAACAAACTATTCATCAGGCTTAGTTTATACTCCTAGTTATTTATCAACTTTTATTCTCTTTATTCACACATTTTTTTTATTTTTTATGTAAGAGTCAGCTCATCAAACCTACCGTTCCACACTCTAAGTAAAAGGGAGCATACCTTCCACCCCAAGCTAGTCGGGTAGAGCCATCCTGTGACTACTTTCATTTACTCATATGTCTTGTCTACTCTTAATTTCTTTTGGAGTTTTTCTTGTTCATGCCTTTGCACAGAGGAGTGTTTCTTTGTGTTTTTCGAGTTTTTTAAGTTTTTAAACACTAGAGAGTTTTTACTTTATCCTTAGAATATTTTTTTGATGTCTCGTCAATTAGAAAGTTCTTTCCTAAACTTGATTGCTTGTAAATATATATATTAAGGCAAACATATTTGTGCAAGTATACACAATCGATGCAAGTATTGGTTTAAATATAATGCAAACAACCTCTCATATTCAGACATGTCACAGAGCACTGATGCTAAACTATTATCTTAACAACAATTATTCTAAGTTCTGAATGAATTATTATGCCTCACTAAACTGCCTGACAGGATTACTAGGTATTCTTGGACGGTTGTTATGGTAATACCTCTCAGCGTTAACTATAGACGTTGTCTTAACCTACTCTAGCAATTATCCCTTTTAGTCGCTTAAAACTCACTCCTTATCTCTAAGGTACACAAGTTAGAACTTCACCATCCCAGATTCATTCCTTTGCTCACGTTGATCTATCTTAATTCTGTCGAATCTAAGAATCACTATCTAGACAAAAGGCTATCTCTTGATGCTCTCACAATGCCAATACATGTTTTATCGAAACCCCATGCAATCTCTCGATGCTCTTACAGTGTTAAGGCAAAATATTTAAACTATGAATAAAACAATCATAAGCAAATATAATTCATCATTCATAAACATAAAAATATTGTTTAGGCAAAACAAAGTTTAACACTAAATAAAGCATTCATAGTGTTATCAAAGATCATCCAAGATTTAACTGTTTAATACAACCCCAAATAAAATAAAAATTAAGAACAAAGGAAGAACAACTCCCAAAACCAGGGGCTCTTTCGCGATAATTCTGATAAGCACCACGCCTTCCTTGCTGATCACCCTATCTCGAGGCATGATCACCACTCTGCTATCGTCTAGCTATGGAGGACACCAAGAAAGTTTGGTGGGTAGACGGTGGGAAAACACTGCAGTTGCTTGCTCACTCCTTATGTAAAGCTCTTCTCTCTTCTTCTTCCTTACCTCCTTTTCTTTTTACGGATACGACTGAATATTTATAAGGAATAATCTCCTAGGGCTTTGCAAGCTTTTGGAGTTTCCTTAATTAGGGGTTATTAATCTCCCAAGCTTAAAAAGGAAATGTAGCTAGTGGCTGTCAGAATAATCAAGGCTTGCTTGCACGTGAAGTAGGTCATCCAGTTAGCATGTGACATAGGCGGTTTCGCCACACCTGCCTCAGACTTCTTCAGATAAATCTTTCCTCGGCGAGATAAATCTTCTTTTCACATTCTCTTCTGTTCCGTTGACCTTTGCAACTTTTCATTGTCACGACTGAAATGTTCTTCCTCTGTAGAATTCTTGTACAAACACAACTCAAATAACCCTTTCTACTCAGCAGCATCAATAAAGCCAAATAAATCTTGACTAAGCAAAAATTATCCACCATAGGCTAATATAACCTATATGTAACTCAAAATGCAGTGCATACTTTGTTTAGATGAGCAATAACTTAAGTGAAAAGACTAGAAACTGAGTCATTTTACGAAGTTATCACACCCCCAAACTTAAGCTATCGCTTGTCCTCAAGGAATGGATAATAGCTAGAAGAAAATCAAAATTGTCATGGCAAAGCAATATCAAGAACATTATCAGGTTTGAGATTTCAGCCCTCAGCAAAAATATTCGGCCTTAACATGTTCGACAGTAATATCAGTCAACTCCCTTCCCTAGTCAGGATCCTTTGCTATGGTGTGTGCGTGATTGTAACCAGTCTATGCATAGAGGTAATTAGAAAACTTAAAGTAAGCACTTCTAGGTTGTCAAGGCAACAAACTATTCATCAGGCTTAGTTTATACTCCTAGTTATTTATCAACATTTATTCTCTTTATTCACACATTCTTTTTATTTTTTATAGGGGAGTCAGCTCATCACACCTACCATTCCACACTCTAGGTGAAAGGGAGCATATATTCCACCCCTAAGCTAGTCGTCCAAAGTCATCATGTGACTACTTTAATTCATTCATATGCCTTGGCTACTCTTATTTCTTTTGGAGTTTTTCTGTTCATGGCTTTGCACAGAGGAGTATCCCTTTGTGTTTTTTGAGTTTTTCAAGTTTTTAAACACTAGAGAGTTTTACTTTACCCTTAGAATATTTTTTGAAGTCTCGACAATTAGAAAGTTCTTTCCTAAATTTTTTATAGATTACCTAGAGCAAAGACAACCTACAATCGTGTTTATAAATTTCAAAGAATCAAGGCCAGGGTTGGTTCTCTAATTTAGACACTCTTAACAATAATTTCTGGCCTAGGCAATAAAATTATGCTTTCATCATTGGGTATCCTAATTCATTCCTAACAATAATCTTAACTTGCTTATGTCATGACAACCAAACTTTTTAACCAATAAACATCAATTACTATTTAACAAAGTATGGCAAAATGGTACAACAGCTCCCCCAAACTTGAGGGATGCATTGTCCTCAATGCATGAAAACTACACTATATGATTTTATATGCAGATGCGAAAAAAATTAAAAAGAAAACGATAACTAAGAAGAACAAACTCACTTTGGTGGGGTGGCTTCACTGGATGCCCTCGTGCGACATCATTTGGGAGGAGAAGGATTCTCGGATCCGGAGTCTACTGCTGCTGGGGAGGGAGATGGCTGAAGTATACGTCCTACTGTTCTCTTGTAGCGCTTCTTGCTAGACGAGGCGCGTGCTGGAGTGGACTACTCGGTCGCATGAGTCTGTTGTGCTGGCACGGGTGGTGGACTAGGAATTTTTGTTAGAACTGGTGGTGCTGATTGAACCAGAGATAGAATAGGATCATGCTCGGGTTGCTTCGGTGCTGGTGTGAAATCTTCATTAGTGAGGAAGTGGAGTGGAGTATTATCGCTGCTTTCGATGGTCGAGACGGATGAAGAACTATGAAACTCTTCTGTGTCACCTTGGCCTTCTTCTAGTACGGGTGGGACATGGGTTACCAGTGGTGACACATCGGTGGACACTTCTGGTGGAACATGTAGAGGGACATAAGATGTCGAGGCATGGAATGTACTGCCGCCTACATTGTAGTTGAGGATAACACTGGGAAAGGTTGGCAGTCTGATCATTATGGTCGGTAGTAACTCCTTGATGAAGGCGTTGAGTTGCATGTCCCTTGCCTTGTCATACTCAAAGTAAAGTTTCATGTTGTCCTCTAGGCATCCGATCTCAGCCATTCTAGCTGCCACAACCGATTTTGCGCCCCGCTCCAGACCTTCCTGCGGGTCGTCATCATTGAAACTCATCAACTCAAAGACCTTCTTCTTTGTAATACCTTCTTGGGTTTGATGAAATCTTTGAATGGTTCCTTAAGAACCTTTTTCTTCATGCACAACACGGGTTTAGAAACAATAGGTTACCCTAGTTCCGTTTGGCACAGTCATGGATCTGCTCAAAGATGATTTCACCCACGTCGATCTTCTTACCATATATGATCGAGTGTAAGAGCATTAGTCGCTTGACGATGACAATGGTGTTATGGGACGTTGGCATTAGCTTGCCTTTGAGAAAGTGGTTTCATAATTTCACGTGTAGTTTTAGGGCTTGACGATCTACTCATTTCCTTGTGGGGGCATTCCCTTTGAACTTGGCCCACCCAAAGCATAAATCCTGTAGAACTCCGCTGTACGTTTCTTGATCTGCTTCGGCCATAAATCTCTTATGATGGTCTTCCACTTTCCCCAACTTAAAGTATTTGTTGAGTGTAGAGGGGGAGAAGCAAATGAATTTTTCTTGAACATATACTATGTGGTTTGAGGGGTCCTCAAGATGGGCATAGAACTCCCGCACCATTGCTGGTGCTGCGGCATTTGGATTTCGAGCAAACTTCTCCCAGGTATGCTTCTTTATGACGTCCATCACCTCGGGTCCAAATGGCTCCTCTTCCTCGACAGGAAAAATGAATCCATCTTCCAAATATACTTGGCGTAGCTGAATGGTTTTAAAGCGTGCTTTTACTTCAGCTATTTGGAAACATTTGAAACTCTGTTTGGGGGCTGGGGCCGGTCTTGATCTCACCAGTTTTCTTGGCTGAATTTAGTGGTGGCGACGGGGAGGTATTTTTGAGAGAAAAAAGAAAAATATTTATGGTTTATGGAGAAAGAGGGAAACACGATGAAGAAGAGGTGGCTAGGTAGTTTTTCCTGGAAAGTGATGGGTGGTTTTGGGGTATTTTAGTCTTTATATGGAGGGGAAAAGATTTCTCATTAAATGAGAAATATGTGATTTGAAATAAAGGAGGAGAAAAGATTTCTTTCCCCCTTTACTCTACCGCCAAAACCTTGTGCCCTAGTTTATCCTTTTTCCTTCATGCATGCTTCAACTCCCCATGTTGCCACATGTTCCTTGCTTGCATACAATATGAAAGAAGAAAATAATAAAATAAAATGTATTAAAGAAAAAAATAACTTAACTTATTTATGTACAGATTTCAGATTTTCGTTGCCTAGGCAACAAATATTTGCTCAATTAAGTAAAGCAAACTCTTAGGCATCATGTGCCAACAATGCTAGTTTGTCGCGCATGACTAGGGCTCCTTTGTACTCCTTGAGTCTCTGTCCATTTACCTTAAAGATAGAATCATCGTTTTGGCTCTGGATTTCAATTGCTCCATTGTCATAGACTTGGTGAACAATGAATGGTCCTGACCATCTCGATTTTAGCTTGCCTAGGAATAACTTAAGGCGTGAATTGTAGAGCAGTACTTGTTGTCCAGAATAAAATTACCTCGACAATATTTTTCTGTCATGCCATCGTTTTGTTTTCTCCTTGTAAAGGTGGGCATTCTCGTATGCATGTGCTATAAATTCATCCATCTCGTTCAGCTCCAAGAGTCTTCTTTCTTCAGCAAGCTGAGCATCCATGTTTTTCTTTTTGATGGCCCAATAAGCTTTATGTTCAAGTTCAACCGGTAAATGAAGTTCATTCCCGTAGACCAGCTTGCATGGGGACATTCCCAGCGGTGTCTTGAATGCTGTACGATAAGCCCATAGTGCTTCATCTAGCTTCGAAGACCAATCTTTTCGACTTAGGTTGACCACTTTCTCAAGGATTTGCTTGATTTCTCGATTAGAAACTTAGGCTTGTCCATTCGTCTGAGGGTGATACGCCATAGCGATTCTATGTCGTACACCATATCTTTTCAGTGCCTTGGTAATCATTTTATTGTCAAAATGTGTGCCTTCATCGCTAATGATAGCTCGTGGTGTTCCAAAACAGGTGAATATATTTTTCTGCATAAACTTCAACACCGTCTTGGAATCGTTCTTAGGTGTTTCAATGGCTTCTATCCATTTTGATACATAATCCACTGCCAAGAGAATGTACATATCTCCGAATGATGTTGAAAAATGTCCCATGAAATCTATTCCCCATACATCGAAAAGTTTAATTTCCAGAATGTTTTGCCATGGCATCTCATGCCGTTTCGAGATGTTTCCTGTTCGTTGGCATCTATCACATGATTTATAAAATTCATGTACGTCTCTGAATAGGGTTGGCCAATAAAATCCAAACTGAAGCACTTTTGATATTGTTCTCATTCCACCAAAATGCCCTCCATATGGTGACGAGTGGCATTGGCGTAGGATATCTATCCGCTCTTCTTATGGAATGCATCTTCAGATTTGGTCTCCGCATTTCTTGAATAGAAACGGTTCGTCCCAGAAGTATTGTCGTACATCATGTCGAAAATTTCTTTTGCGGTGGCTAGATAAATCAATAGGAACAATACCACTAACAAGAAAATTAACTATGCCAGCATACCACGGTATAGCCGTGACAAATAATATTTTCTCATTAGGGAAATCCTCTTTAATTTATGTAATTTCAGGACAATCAAGTTTGTTATCTAGCCTAGACAAATGGTCTGCCACTTGATTTTCCATACTTTTTCTATCATTGATCTCTAAATCAAATTCTTACAATAATAATATCCACCGAATTAGTCTAGCATTTGCATCTTTTTTATTAATTAGATATTTAATGGATGAGTGATCTGTGTGCACAATTACCTTAGTTCCTATTAGATATGGCCTAAACTTATCGAATGCAAATACTACTACTAAGAGCTCCTTTTCAGTGGTGGTATAGTTTACTTGTGCATTATTAAGAGTTCGACTTGCATAATAGATAACATGAAAAATTTTACTTTTTCGTTGCCCTAGCACTGCTCCTATTGCATAGTCATTAGCGTCGCATATGAGCTCAAATGGTTCGTTCCAGTATGTTGGGATAACAATTGGTGCTGCCGAAAGCATTTTCTTCAAATATGTGAAAGCATTCAAACAATCATTAGTAAATTCAAATGGATGATTTTGTTAAAGCAAAAGACAGAAGGGTTTAGACATTTGAGAAAAGTCTTTTATGAACCACCTGTAGAATCCTTCAGGTCCCAGGAAACTGCGTACACCTCGCACATTAGAAGGTGGGGACAGATTTTCAATTGCATCCACCTTGGCTTTGTCGACTTCGATGCCATGACATGAAGTTTTGTGACCCAACACTATTCCTTCGGTTTCCATAAAATGGCATTTTTCCCAATTCAATACTAGTTTGGCTTCTTCACATCGTTTTAACACCTTGGATAAATTACCGAGATATCAGTCAAAGTCATCACCCGAAACGGAGAAGTCATCCATAAATATTTCCATGCACTCTTCCACCATATCTGAATAGATTGCCATCATGCATCTTTGGAATATAGCTGGAGCATTACAAAGTCCACCATATCTGAAAGTTGTATTTTATTGGTCCTCGGGTGCTATGTCAATTTGGTTATATCCCGAGTATCCATCGAGGAAGCAATAAAATGCTTTTCCCGCTAATCTATCAAATATTTGATCTATAAAAGGGAAAGGAAAATGATCATTCTTTGTGGCTTTGTTGAGCTTCCTGTAGCCCATGCATATGTGCCAGCCCGTGACTGTTCTCGTGGTGAGTAACTTATCCTCCTCGCTTTTGACCACGATCACACCACCTTTCTTTGGTACGCATTGTACTGGGCTAACCCATGAACTATCGGATATAGGATAAATTACTCCTGCATCCACCCATTTTATTATTTTCTTCATAACTACCTTCTTCATGATTGGGTTGAGCCATCTTTGGGGTTATATTGAGGTGTTGTGGCTATCATCGAGATTGATTTTGTGCATGCATATGGTCGGACTGATTCCCTTCAAATCTGCCTTCATCCAACCTATAGCTTTCCTGTGTTGTGACAAAACATTCAACAAACTATTCTCCTTTTCAGAGATTAGGTTGGCTGAAATAATCATTGGTAGGGTTTCATCAACTCCTAGATAAGAATATTTTAAATGTGATGTTAAAGTTTTAAGTTCCAATTTCGGTGCATGTTGTGAAGATGACTCTTGAGACTTAACTTCATCATAATCTAAAGGTTCAAATTTCATACCTAACCTATTAAGAAATCTCAATTGGTCATTTGTCTTTCCTTCGCATCTTACCTTGGTATCGCTTTCATGGTATTCATTGCTCAGATTTCTATGGTTGGGGCCATAATTGTCAGATTCATCTTCTGAAAATAATTCATCTCAGCCAAAGTTTTCTACTTCATGCATCTCGGTTGTAGGTTCATGGTACAGAGTATTGTATTCATCGAGCCTTAGGGATTCACCTCGTCCAAGGATTGTATTTTCTTCAATCTTATTAATGCAATGGCATTCCTCTGGATCGTCCGCGTATTTCATAGAGTTGAATATATTGATCATGACTCTTTGCTCTCCAACTCTCATGGTGAATTCTCCTTTTTCATAATCTATTAAAATTATGTCGGTGGCTAAGAATGGGCGTCCCAAAATGATTGGTTCGTTTTCATCGACTTCGCAATCTAGGATGAGAAAATCAACTGGAAATACAAATTTATCCACCTTTACTACAACATCTTCAATTCTGCCCTCGGGTCACACTTAAGACCGATCAGGCAGCTGTAGGATGACTGATGTGGGATGGGCGTGATATCTGTCTAGTTTCATGAATATGGACTTTGGTATCAAGTTTACACTTGATTCCAAATCAATAAGAGCTCGTCCTATTAAGTCATTACCAATGGAACATGGTATCATAAAACTGCCAGGGTCTTTTTGCTTTAGTGGGAGTTTGCTCACTACTGAGCAGATTTCTGTTGCCGTGGCGACACGTTCTACCTTCCTTATTTTTTTAACAATTTCTTTTAGAAACTTGGCATAGGAAGGCATTTACTCAATGGCTTCAAGTAGGGGCACATTGATACACAACTGATCCAGAACATCAACAAATTTCTTGAACTGGATGTCATCATCATACTTCTTCAACCGTTGAGGGAATAGTGGTGGAGGTCTCACATCTACTGTTGATGGTGCTGAGGAATTGCTGGCCGTGACCATGAATTTCTTGTTATATGGTTGATGCTTTTCCGAGCCTTCATTTCTTTCATTCTCTTCAGGCACTTTCTTTCATTTAGCATTCTCAAATTTATCAGGTTGTGTTACACCTTGGCAAGACTTGTTCAGGTGATCTTCCCCAAACTTGTCATCTTGGTCAACTTGTTTTCCACTCCTTAGCGTTAGTACATTGCATTGCTCCTTCCCATGATGCTTAGTGACTTCAGTATCACTAGGGAGATTTCCGTGTGGGCGAGAATGTAATGTAGTGGCAATTTGTCCCACTTGATTCTCCAGCGCTCTGAGCGATGAACTATGGCTTTGCAACAATGTTGCTTGGCTTTGTAACAAATTTCCTTGATTTTTAATTGTTGCAGAGTGTTCGTGCATCAAGGTCTTTGTAGAAGCCATGAAATCTTTTGTCGAGGACATTAATTCCTTCAAGGATGATTCCAAGGAGTTAGTATTGGAATGAGTGTTAAAGAAAGAAGCTATACCTTTATTGTTTTGCTAGGGCTACTGATGATGCTGATTTTGAAAATGTTGATGGTCGAAATTATTTTACTGTGGCCTGTAATTTACGGCTTTTGCTTCCTTGATTATTCCATGAGAAATTTGGGTGTTGTCTCCAACCAGAATTGTATGTGTTGGAATAGGGATTATTTTTGTTCTGATTGTAGTTGCCCACAAAATTGGTTGACTCATGGTTTTTAGGACAGTCGCTATTACGATGGTTGCCATGACAGAACAAGCACACATTATTGGTTGCTTTTACTTCTCTTACCTAATTAGGACGTTGCAAATTTTTCAACATGTTGGTTATGGCAGAAAGTTGAGCTGCTACAAAATCTTTACTCTCTAATTCATATGCTCCAGGGTTTTTTTTCGGTTCCCAATCTTGCACTTAGAAATTGATAGTCATTATTTGCTATTCTATTGAGAATGTCAAAAGCTTCCTCGGGTGATTTGTCTAGTAAGGTGCCATTCGTTGAGGCATCTAGCATCATTCGAGTTGGTGCATTGACTCCATTGTTAAACATCACCACTTGCGTCCAATCGTGGAATCCATGGTAGCACATTTGCGAAGTAAACTTTTATACCTATCCCAACATTCGTACATTGATTCATCATCTCCTGGGCGAAAACTCGCGATGTCATTCCGAAGCTTTGTATTCATATTGGGAGGATTATATTGGAGTAGGAAACTCTTGCATAAATATGCCCATGACTCCTTTGATCTGGAAGGAACTCCGCTAAGCCAAGCTCTTGCTCTATCACGTAAAGAGTAAGGAAAAAGCTTCAGTTTGAGCACATCTTCATGTATTCATTGTTGTCGAAATGAATCACATACTTTAAGGAAAACACGTACATGATGTCTAGCATCTTCATTTGGTGTACCTCTAAATTGGTCGATAGAGTTCAACATATTAAACATCACTGGTTTAAGTTCAAAATGAGTGGCTTGTATCTCGGGTGCCACTATGCGAGGATTGAGGTCATCGAGAAATGGGTTCAAATGATCTCATATCGCTCTTGTTCTTGCAACTTGGAGATTAATCGCTGCATCTGGGTCTCCTAGATCTGCCATGTCATTTTGCATTTGATTCAAATGTTCTCTGGTTCTTTGGGCACGCAACCTTTGTCTTAACGATTGCTTAACTTCAGGGTCGAATTGTTCCAAAGGTTTACCAGCAGATCTCAATGTCATGCAATAATAAAAACCTATAAAAGAAAATAAAAACTATGTTAGACTAAATAAATATAAAGTGACAAAAAGAACTTGTTATTGTAAAAAAAAAATCGTCAGTTGCCAATCCCCGGCAACAGCACCAAAAACTTGATCTCTTGTAAATATATATGCTAAGGCAAGCAAATCTGTGCAAGTATACACAATCGATGCAAGTAATATAGTAGTGAGTGAGTATCATCTCCACAGGGATTGGATTATAAATATATTTTCACCACAACTAGAACTAATGTCACGAACTAAATTCTATTAAGTATTCGAACTAAGAACTAATATGAATAAACTAAGAAGAATGATTCAATGATATCAGAATAATGTAGTCGAGACAAAGGAAATATGCAAACAGATAAAACAAAACAAAACAAGTATTGGTTTAAATATAATGCAAACAACCTCTCATATTCAGACGTCTCACAGAGCACTGATGCTAAACTATTGTCTTAACAACAATTATTCTAAGTTCTGAATGAATTATTATGCCTCATTAAACTGCCTGACATGATTACTAGGTATTCTTGGACGGTTGATATGGTAATACCTCTCGACGTTAACTATAGACATTGTATTAACCTACTCTAGCAATTATCCCTTTTAGACGCTTGAAACACACTCCTTATCTCTAAGGTAGACAAGATAGAACTTCAGCATCCCAGATTCATTCCTTTGCTCACGTTAATCTATCTTAATTCTCTCAAATCTAAGAATCACTATCTAGACAAAAGGCTATCTTTCGATGCTCTCACAATGCCAAGACATGTTTTATCGAAACCCCAGGCGATCTCTCGATGCTCTTACAGTGTTAAGGAAAAACATTTAAACTATGAGCAAAACAGTCATAAGAAAACATAATTCATCATTCATAAACATAAAAATATTGTTTAGGCAAAACAAAGTTTAACACCATGTAAAGTATTCATGGTGTTATCAAATATCATCCAAGATTTAATCGTTTAATACAACCCCAAATAAAATAAGAATTAAGAACAAAGGAAGAATGACTCCAAAAATCGGGGGCTCTGTCGCGACAATACTGATTAGCACCACGCCTGCCTTGGTGATCACCCTCTCTCGAGACCTGATCACTGCTCTGCTATCGTCTGGCTATGGAGGACACCAAGGAAGATTGGTGGGTAGATGGTGGAAAAGCACTGTAGTTGCTTGCTCATGCCTTAGGTAAAGCTCTTCTCTCTTCTTCTTCCTTTCCTCATTTCTTTTTGCGGCTACGACTGAATATTTATAAGGAAAAATCTCCTAGGGCTTTGCATGCTTCTGGAGTTTCCTTAATTAGCCGTTATTAATTTCCCAAGGTTAAAAAGGAAAGATGGCTAGCGGCTGTCAGAACAATCAATACTTGCTTGCACGTGAAGTAGGCCATCCAGCTCGCATATGACATAGGCGGTTTCGCCACCCTACTTCAGACTTCTTCAGATAAATCTTGCCTCGGCGGGATAAATTTGCTCTTCATGTTCTCTTTTATTCCGTTGACCTTTGCAACGTTGCATTGTCACGACTGCAATGTTCTTCCTTTGTTGAATTCTTGCACAAACATAACTCAAGCAACCCTTTCTCCTCAGCAGCATCAGTCAAGCCAAATAAATCTTTCCTAAGAAAAACTTATCCACCACAGGCTAATATAACCTATATGCAACTAAAAATGCAGTGCATACTTTGTTTAGACGAGCAATAACTTAAGTGAAAACACTAGAAATTGAGTCTTTTTGCGGAGTTATCAGTGGTCCCTCAATCACAGTTTCAGGCATCAGGCTTTTTCCATGCTCGGGATTCCTTCCTTCAAGTAGACTAGAAAACTTAGAAAATATCTCTCTATGGGCTTTTAACATATATTATTGCATTTTTGTCATGTTTTCTTGTATCTCTTGTTGAGTTTTCTCAATATGGGTGATTTTGTCATACATTGCCTTTTTCATGGTGTTTACGGATGCTTAAAAATTCCATGTATTCGGCCACACAATTTTTTTATTAAGGTTAATGTTTTATTAAGGAATATGAATAAAAATACAATTTGAAGAGTAAATACAATGGAAAAAGTAAAATGTATATGCAAAATGCAAGGTGTTCATACTGGAACGATTGCTTATAACAACTTTTTATATTAGAAACGAAGTTTGATTACAAGATTTAAACATATCACAGATAGATCTGGGCTATCTCCCCTAATTTTTGCATGTGCCCAGTAAATCCAAAATCCTCTTAGCTTCTTCAGTCTCGGGTTTCAATCCTTCGCTTATAGTAGCATGCTCATGTGCTAAGTCAACCAAGTACTGAGCCATTGCTTGAGCATGTTACAGGAATCTACCAATAAGGTAATCCCTTTACTTAACTCTCCATTAAGCCTCTTCCCAATGATAGCGCCGGTGTATAGCTACTTCATAAGGGACTATCGGAAGTTCACTTGCCCTTCTATGAAAATCTTGGACCTTAGTCTCAAGTTCATTCACACGCTTTCTTAGGCTTTCAACCTCCCCACAAATCGTACTGCCTTCTTGGCTTCCTTATCATCGCAATGTTGCCTTTAAACTCAAGATCTTGCTTTTTAGTTTCTCATTCTGGATTTGACTCTTTTGCAGTTGTTTCTCCAATGCACTCTTTTCTTTTAAAAGTATTTTAGCATGATGTCTACTCTGTTTGAGCTCTTCCTTTCTTTCCCCAGCTTCTCCTTTAGCTCTCCCAGATCGTTTTGACAGATATTAATGTGGGTGTAACTAATCAAATATGACACATATCCATGATGTAAGCTCTCTCTATTGGTAAGTTGGGACTTCTGGGACATTATCAGAACACATGCATTGAATTTTACCTCTTTTGGACCCTTCGTTCCAATTACTAACATTCTATATGGACATCGATATTCACGGATCAACACCATGGAGTGAATAGTGCAATGCAAAAATAAATAAATAAAATAAAAAGGTAAAAGAAAATTACGTACTAATCATATGGAAATCAATTTGATATAATATAGTTCGTCAATAAAACCTACCCTCACATGCTGGCTACCCAATCATGCTTTAGCAGATCCTACCCAAACCTGATTTCTACCCCCATGCTTTATTTAGCATAAAAATCCTAACCTCGTGCCATCTAGTTCACATGTTTATTCGGAAATATAATCCTAACTACATGATCTCTAGTTCTCATACCCTTATTCGGAAAACAAAATTATACTGCAATAATTAAAAGACTCAAAAGAGCTTTTCCTTGTGTACCCTCCTCATGGGGATTTTTAAGGTTTGGGTTAGGCTCTATCTAGGTTTGGGTTCTAGGTTCACTATATGTTGGGTTCGACTCTAAAGCGAAAGGTTCTCAAATTGCCGTTGTCAGTGCCCCTTTAGGATGCTAGACCCTCAATCATAGCCCATCGCAGGCTTTGAGATCGAGTTCAACTCGAGGGAACACTCTTTCTTATATCCATACGGAGGTGAAAATCATCAAGAGGTCCATAAGGAGTGAGACTTATAAGCGATCCACTATCCCAGAAGTTTCTCACTCCCACTTAAATAAGACAGAACAGGGTTTTAGCTCATGTTATGATAATGCAAGTGCATAGTGTGTGAGGAAAAGCAAAAAACACACAATCACACAACACGCAAAATTCATTTCTCTATTCCCTTTAAGTCACATTTAATCTAAAAACATTAGCAAACAAATCAGTCCAACTATTTAGTAGTTAATCAAATTGCATAAAAAATTTATTTAAACTAAACAAGGCATCAAAAACGAAATTAGAACAAACTTGTAATTTTCATTACAAAGGTATTTAATTAATTGACTAACGACATGACTTTCTAAAAAAAGTCTCCAGCAGAGTCAATAAGCTGTCAAAACGATTTCTTTTTCTTTTTTTAAAATGCACAAATTTAATATTTAATTAAGTGTGATGTAAAAAAACTATCATCTAGATTAATTTGAGGTTTCCTTTTAAAAATCAAAATAAAACATGTTTTAAGGAGTGGCCACAAATCTTTGATTAGGGTGTTATTGGGCACCCGAAATGTTTTTTCATTTTAATAAAATTTTAATTTAAAATATATTAAAACAAAATTTTAAGATATGCATACCAAAAATTGAGTTCAGGAGTCGATTATGCGTGGGAAAGGATTAGCACCCTCACAACGCTCTAAATCGGCACCTAGTTGATAATTAGTTGTCTTTGCCATGAAATTTACGCGTTTTAATATAAGATCCCTTCATATAATATTCTTTGGATTTTAGGATAAAATATAATAATATTTTATTATTTCCTACCGAGAAGATATGACCTCTCATGTCTTAAAGCAGTCAAATCTCACTTCAATCGAAGTAAAGAAATATTACAATTCCATTCTAAAATTCAATATTAATTCGAATGCATGAATGATGATAAAATAAAGTAAAAAATTAAATTAAAAATTATCAATCCTTTTATAAAGAAGAAGGATATTTGATCATTTAAAGACATCGAGATCGGACCTTTTAAAAGTTCTAATGATCTTTTCTCGAAGAATTTAAATATACAAACATTTCTTATTCACTCGTTCCCAAATTTAAGTGTGATTTCTTTTTAGGGTTCTTCTTAATGGGATACACTTTCATCTTAAGATTATCAGAAATGACTTTCTTATATGTTAAGACAGTCATTCCACGACGATGACTTTAAAATGAAAGAGTATTACCCTTAGTCCAATTATTTGAATCTAGTCGAGATATACTTATGAGGGTGTTGCACATGATAATTTTGAAAGCATAAATAAAACGTAAATATATATGTACAAACAAACATGCTTATATAAACAAATAAAAATGAATTAAATGAAATGCCATTTTATCTAGTTTAATTTAAATAAAATTTAAAAGCATGCATAAACCTAACTTAATAATATTCAATACCATATAAATTTCACAACATGCTACATTAAATTTAACCTATATAAGGGTCAAATAAATTGTGTATATATGCACATATAAACTATAATAGTCTCAAATGAAAATATAAAAACATGGTTGTCGACCCCATTTTTTTGCCCAGGTGGAAAAAAACTAGTTCTCCTTGGGGGTTTTCTTTGAAAAGATTTTGAAATGTGAGGAGTCACCACCAATCATTTTAAGGTGCGATAGGGCCACCATAAAAATTGGGTGATTTTAATAAAACATTTTATTTTTATCAAAATACCAAGTATAAGGTCTATGAAACCAGAAAATAGGTTTGGTAGTCAATTACATGTGGGGAAGGATTAACACCCCCACAGCGCCCAAATATTGGTACCCAGTTGATTACCCCATATTTAGAATCTCAAATTTTGAGTTCGAACTTTATTTTATTTAAAAATCATTACGGATGATGCAAAGTTGAAAAATGTATTCGTTTAGTAAAGCCAATAACATTCACCCCTAGCATGAATGCAGGAGATCAACTACTTTTCCTAATAATCGGATATTACCTTGATATTTTAGAAATCATGATGCAGTCTTGAAAAGGATGTTGACCTATTTTGGGAATCACCAGCAGTCACCCATGAGCATACTTGCAGGAGATATACTATTGACTTCCTAATAAGTGAACATTGCCTTAGGTTTTAAAACATGATACAATCAAACAATTTATTATTAATCCTAATTAAACTAAGGGTAGATTAAGGCTTTCTCTATCTTAAAGTGTCAAATTATGAATAATTAAAGAACCAAGAGGCATAAACCTAACATGTAAGCTCTAATATTAATCCAACTTGATTTTAACTAGTTATTGAATCGAATAATCGTCATGGTCTCTTGAGCATTTACGCAAGGGCCAACTCAGATTACTCCCTAAATTAAAGGGATTAAACTAAAATCTAATCTAAAGTTGAGGCTCTAATATTAACTTAAATTAATTTTAATCAATATTGCAATTCGAATAATTAAAGTGGAACCTCGAGCAAATGTGAGTACCAAATTAAAAATTCTCCTAATTTAAGGACCAAAGGTGAAATTGAGCCTAAAATGGAGTCTCTAATATTAACCCTAATTAATCTTAATGCATTATTGATTCGAATAATTATTTCAGAACCTCAAGCATAAGCGAGGACCAAATAAAAAATTCTCATAAATTAAAAGTTTAGGGACCAAATTTTAAGTAGTATAAATTTAAGGACTATGCATAAAATCTAATAATCTAGATTAGTACTAAAATATTTTAAATCTAAATCAAAATGTTTAATTTAAAACCTAAAATTCTAAGACTAGATTAAAGGAATTAAAATTAAAGACGAAAAATAAAAAAAAACAATTAACACATATAAAAAGATTGAATTGAAAAAATTTAAAAAGTTGAACTAAAATTTAAATATTGAATAAAAGAATAAATAAAATAAATCAGAACATAAATTTTAAATTAAGAAATCACAAAAAAGTAAAAACTAGAACTTAAAGGGCTGAAATGTAAATGCTAAAAAATAAATGTGTAAATTAAAATGACAGAAATTTACATGTAAACTTTTAATGACAGAAAATAAATTACTCGAATAAAAAATTGTTAGGGGTTAATTTAATTGTTACCCGGACGATAAATAATACGAGTCGTACCCCAAGGCGGATCGTTGCAAGGTCGTATTAAGGTTTAATATTCGAATGTAAACAATAAGGGACCAAAATGCAATAAAATAAAATAAAAATAGTAGCCAAATTAGTGTTTGCCATGGCCACCACCTATTTGCCAAAAATTGGTGTTTCCTCTCTCCTTAGCCACCACCAGTAGTGGCCAGCTCTCCCAAACCCAGTTTAAACAAGACCCCAACTCCCAAAAAGACAAACCAAACCCCTAATAACTCTAAAGCTCTCGACTTCCAACGGCCAATTCAACAATCCCGTTGATAGCAAAGAATATGGCAACGTTATAGATCTCGACTACCCTTACAAATGGCGACCGACTACCAACAAAGGTACAAGCTTGTCTCCCTCCCTCACTTTTGTTTCAAAAATGGAAAAAATGAAACTTAAAAAAACCTTTTAAATATGTATCACTTCTGTTCGAATCTAGCAATAGGATACATATGTTGTTTTTGTGAATGGGGAAGATGAATCGGGTTAAGAGACCCTTAAAAATGCTATATTTTTAAGAGAAAAAGGAAGAGCCCCCTTTTTCCAATGTTTTTTGGGTTTTTTATAGCACAATTACATTCGAAGAAATATTATATATAAAAAAGAAACTGTTACCGATGACTTTTGTGTGATTGTTGATGATGAGTAAAGCGTTGAGGCTGGTATGAAGGAAGCTACTAGGATTTGGTGGCCCAGTGATCGGGCGTGGAGGTTGTCAGAGAGCTTACTGATGGAATTAATAGTAAGTGAGGCGTTGAATGCCCCGAATACTGAGGGATTATCCTTTTTTATATTTTATTATTATTATTTTGGGATAAAAATTGTGATTATAGCTACCACTCTTTTCTTATTATTGCATAACAGGACTGAAGCAAAGATAATAAACACCATTTTTTTATCCGGCCTATACTATATCACATCTGGCGCTACTAGTTCTTCTCATCGAACGGGTTCTTCTCATTATAAACTCTTCCCTGGGGATATCAATCCACTTCCTTCTGCAATGGGTAAAACCTAATTAAACAAACTCTTCTCATTATGAACTTATTCTCTCAGAAACGTTGACCCAACTCCTTTACGACGGTTGACCCAAAGTGATGTTGATCCAACTCTTTATGCGATGGACAAGCCAATATGATATTGATCCAACTCCATATGTGATGGATGGGCAAACTGATGATGCTGATCCAACTCCTTTTATGATGGACGAGCAAAATGATGATGCTGATCCAATTCCTTATGTGATGGACGAACAAAATGATGATGCTGATCCAACTTCTTATGCGATGGATGAGCCAAGGTCATGCTGTTCCAACTCTTCTATGATGGAATCGAGCTAAGGTTGAACAAGTTCTTCTCATTATGAACTTCTTCTCCCTCATCGAATTAGTTCTTCTCATTATTAACTCTCTACTGGAAATGTTGATCCACCTCCTTCTATGATGGAATTGAGCTAAGGTTGAATAAGTTCTTCTCATTATGAACTTCTTCTCCACCATCAAATGAGTTCTTCTCATTACGAACCCTTCCACTAAAATGTTGATCTACCTCCTTCTATGATGTAATCGAACCAAGGTTGAACAAGTTCTTCTTATTATAAACTTCTTCCCCCTCATCGGATGAGTTCTTCTTATTATGAACTCTTAATTGAAAATGTCGATCCACCTCAATTTTTGATGGAATCAAGGCAGGGTTGAACAAGTTCTTCTCATTATGAACTTAGTCTCCTCATCAAATGAGTTATTCTCATTTCGAACCCTTCCACTGAAATGTTGATCCACCTCTTTCTGTGATGGAATGGAACTAAGGTTGAACAAGTTCTTCTCATTATGAACTTATTCTCCCTTGTTGGATGAGTTCTTCTCATTTTCAACTCTGCACTGGAAATGTTGATTCACCTCCTTATTTGATGGAATCAATCGTAGTGTTGGTGTTGATCCAACTCCTTGTGCGATGGATGTCCAAAGTGTTTGAACAAGTTCTTCTCATTATGAACTGCTTCTCCCTCATCGGATGAGTTATTCTCATTATGAACACTACCATTGAAAATGTTGATGCACCTCCTTCTATGATAGAATTGAACAAAGGTTGAACAAGTTCTTCTCATTATGAACTTCTTCTCCCTCATCGGATGATTTTTTCTCATTATGAACTCTTCCATTGGAAATGTTGGCTGGTTTATCCTCTCTTTGAAAAGTTTTAAACCTGCAAATGATTATCACATGTCAGTGATTTATATTTAAAGTACCTGAAGGTAATGACCCAATGTTCCTCAATTTTGTTGAGATCAATTTTTTTCAATGGTGAAAAATATGGTATGATTCTTTGTTGAAATCATCTTCTTCCTTATGAAGTCGATAAATTAAATATTTATTGACTCTTTGAATTCCTATCAGATATTCAAAACTTGATAAGAAAAATAATGTGTATGCTCTTATTTTGAAAATTCCTAAATATGAATGCATGATTTTGTTTTAGTGTTGCAAATTTTATTAACTAGTGAATATTTGCTGAGTTTTCGCCTTTGTTGGGTCCATCTTGGAAATGACACTTCTTATTCGTATTGAAGCGATATGGCCACTTACTGGTAAATGGTTGAATTCTCTACATGAAAAAGTCAAGTTGAAGAAAGGCATTACTAAAACGTTTTCTAGGGAGACAATCCTAAGAAAGACTCAAACAACATCCCATAAAAATAGTCCTAAGAAGGACTGAAATAATTTTCTAGAAAAATTATGCAAAGAAGGACAAATATTATCTCAAAAGTATATTTTACAGGCATCTTCATGAGAGGGAAATCAACATTTATCATGTTTTTATGAAATGATCAATGTATGATGCAAAGATGTAAATTCATGTGATATGTATGAGTTCATACTTTCTTGATCAGTTGGGAATGGTTGCAAGAGCAGTCTTCATTGCAAGGGCATCCTTCATTCTCTTCCATGTTTGATTGTCTTCTTTATCTGTCACACCTGAGTGCATTCTTGTGAATCTTAACTTGTGAATGGGAGCATCTTGCCCCATTAAATTTTAGCCCCTAATAAATTTGGCTTCTCTTTTCTTAACTTGTGTAGAAGTCCGATAGAGCTTTCTTCTTTGCTATAAAGTTTTTTAAAAGAGAATATATCATTTCAAGCTTTGGATACCGTGTACACGCTGCTACCGTTTAGTAAAAAATCAACAAACATTGTCTAGAACTAACCACCGCAAAAACTGACAAAACATTTGTATTCCCTATCAAGTCCTACAATACATCCATGGAAAGGATGGCAGGTGGAACATTATAAAAAACTGGAATTGAAGGTGTTTGCTCAATTTCTAATATCGAATTCAAGGCTCCAAGCTTTGCATTAATTTTTTTTCAAAGTTCTATCGCCCATTTAACGAAAAGAGAACTTCCCGGTTATCGACTTTTAATCTTGGTGCAGGCATAACACAACCTTCAAATTAGAATTTATAAAAACCCTTTATGAACTCAACATTGGCTCAACATCATAATTACTAGTATGAGAAGCATTCATTGTGGCTTCGACATTTATGTACTGCAAATCATCAGATTAATACAAATGTATGTTACGAGGCCTAAAGGACTCATCATCTAGAAACCTTTGGAAATCCAGCTTGGGTTCTTCAAAAAAAATCATTTACAGTTATCATCAAGCAACGCTTAAAAATTAGACTTGGCTTCTTTAAAAATTCATTTAAAAATATCAAGAAACCCCTGAAAGTCAGGCTTATTCTCTTTCAAAATCCATTTGAAGACATCAAGAATCCCCTAAAATTTAGGCTTAGCCTCTTTCAAAATAATTTGAAGACATCAAGAAACCCATAAAAATTAGGCTTAGCTTCTTTCAAAATTCATTTGAAGACATCAAGAAATCCCTAAAAATCATGCTTATCTTCTTTCAAAATTCATTTGAAAACATCAAGAAACCCCTAAAAATTAGCCTTAGTTTCTTTGAAAGATTCTTTTGAAACAACAAGCTAATCCTCAAGAAACCTCTGAAAATCAGACTTAGTTTGTTTGAAAAATTATTTGAAGAAATCATCAAGAAACATCCTAGAATCGGACTTGGCTTCTTTGAAAATTCATTTGAAAGTATCATATTGAGTAACATCCCCACTTAAAAAATGATGATTGTTCTATGTATTGGGATCCTCAATTCCGGAGGTTCTGCCACTATTGACGTAATCCCCTCCATTTGAGGCTTGAATTCTGATTTTTCTTTTATTTCCTTGGAAATTCTATAAGAATTATGCATATATGTATGACAATATTAATGCACTTAAATGTATTGAAATGTAATGCATGACTTTCTTATATGCAGAAATGTTGATCATTCTTCTTTTCGTATCAAAGTGAAGACCTCAGTCTTACATCACTTGGTCATCTTTGAATGGATCCCGCCTCAATAACTTGCCAGCTCAGGTTTGCAATCTTATGGGATCAACCTGATCATCTTGTGGTACTTGTTTTCTGTCTTCATTTCAGAGGAAATGCTTTCACTCTTGAATTCTTGTTATGATTAGGTATAAGACCTTGACACCATTTCTTCCCCTAACTCGATCGCTCAATCAAATTTTGTTTCTCAGGACTCGTATTCCAACTAAAGCATGAATGGTTTGTTTCTCCAAGTAAGCTTTTTTTGTTTTCATTATGCCCTTGGCACTCTAAACGGCGAGGCTCATTCACCATGTCTGTTTGATTTGAATCTTGTGATATCAACAAGATCTGGTTTTGGTAATGCCTCAATGTGAGTACTCATGGTACTCTTCATGCCAAAATTTGAATGTCAAATGATGTCACTCTTATGTCACTAATCAGCAATCATATGCCATCAACAAAAATGCTATCGAATAGTTTAAAGACTTTTCTTCATGATGCCACAATCAGATTGACACTTAAGAAGTGATCAATTCTTCTAACATAAATGTCTCAAATCTTTGCTATGAGATAGGATATGAGACCCTTTCTACTAAGGCGATCATCTACTTCTTGATGGCTTACTGAAAACGTCACAAGGAAGTGTTAGAAGTTCTATCCTCTAGTCCTTCTGATCTCTAGTGAAATGTCTTCATTACTCTGGAATCGTTTGTTCTTCTTCTCCAATTGAGGCATATGGCTCACCAGCTTCAAGGACCTTTTTTACTTGAGATTGTACTGTTTGAAAATATTTTTCTTCCTTTTTCAATTTTAGAAATGTGAAAAAGTTTGATAAATAAGTTTTAAAAATGTTGTCATTTTCTTCAGGCTCACAATCAAAACAAATTGTAAAATAATAGTTCATTGAATATGAAATAAATCAACTTCTCTTTTAATCATTTGAAAATTATATACATTTGACAAGTGTAAAGATTAATACTAATATAAGGCTTAGGCTGACTTGGGAATGTAGAGTGTTTCAGGTTAATTTGGGGAGGTAATGTGTTTCAGGTTAATTTAGGGAGGTAATGTGTTTCAAGTTGGCATATTTGGTTGAAATCTTTCATCCTCGATGATGAAAAGAAATCATTATGCTCAACTTCTAGAAATATTCACTAGTTCCCAGCCCTCGTGAGCGTCTTTGGGTCGTGCAATGCTTTATCAAGAGATATATGAGATCGTTTTTTGTGTAGTAGTTGACAACCTTTGTATTCGATCTACCTTTTCAGGTTATCAACTCGAATTCTCCTTTGGTTCCAAGACAACATCTAAATTTTACGACTTGAACCCTCCTTTTGTTATTTTTCCCTATATTGCATTAAAGATTTTAGAAAACTTTTTTATTTTGCAAATAAAATAAACCATTAGGGGTGGAATGAAATTTGAAGGTAGTCTATCTACATAGAAATCCATGTATGATTAGAAGGGATTTTTCAGGCACGTAACGTTGGTTAGGGCTCACGGTTATGAAAGAAAGGGATAAATAGGCCCAAAAAGTGTTTAAGGGTTATCGAACCAAGGTTCAATTCATTCTGTTGTCTTCAATCTTGTCTTGATCTATTTGAATCTTCTTGTGTATCTTTTATTTTCTTTTGGTGTTCCATGATCATCTGGTGAATTGATTCTAGATTTTTGAGTCACTCGTCTTGAAGTATTTGATTTGTTTTCTTTCTACTTTTTCATTTTTTGCTTTTTTTTCTCTCTCTCCTTTTTTACTTTCTTTTTTCTCTTCTTTCTTTATTTTATCTCTTTTTTATGTTTTTTCTTCTTCTTTTTGCTATATCTTTTTTCTCTTTGTGTTGTCAACTTGATTTGATATTTGAGCGCTTCGTATTTGGTCCACCTTGTGGTATCTTGTTTTTACTCACCATGACTTGCCTAACAAAATCTAGATTGATGGCTTTCATTCTTACAAGCAGATTTCCTTCACCTTGCCCCCCAGTGTGGAGTATGATCCTTGGCAAGGTTGAATCAGAATAAAATAATTCAAGCTAAAATGGGGATAAGGGATATATTTTCTTTTTCTTTTTTTGAAAGGATAAACAAAACAAAGTCGTTCATCATATCATACACGGAAGTCCTTGCAAAAGAGGTATCCCCATGCAGATGAGTATTTAGGATTAACTTTTATTAATATGAAAATAATGTAATTAATGCATGATGAAATTATTTTATATGATTCCCTTTATTTCGACTTCAATTTGCTCCTAGTATACCCAGTTATTAGAATTTTCTTGCAAAAATATAACCGTAACACTCCATCTTGTCTTTCTTGTAGGAATGGTTCTCATACACACGAACATATTGTACTTTACACCTCCAGGTTTTATTGAGGTTAGGAAATGAATGGTAGTTCCATGTCTAGGAAGGGAAATGTGTAACTTTAAATTCATAATTCTGAAAAAGGTAATGTTATGGAAAGGTTAGCTCTGTTTGATAAGGTAAAAGTACAAATTTTGGTGCCTCGGGAAAGATAAGGGTTCTTAAATTTGTTAGAGTATGCCCAAAGACCAATCATATGATGATTGTAATAATACATTTATTTACCGATTTTATTGAATAAAGGATTTGTCTCTATTATTTTCAGTTATATATATGTGTTTAACATAAATTGGAATATAATAAAGTTCATATAATGATATAATTGTTATTATTAAAAGATCCCTAGTCAAGTATTATTATGGGCATGGAAAATAATAATACTCTTAAGACTAACATGTTATTGATTGATGACGAGTTGTCATTGACATAGAGATGTCAGAATTGATACATGATTGTATTGTTAGAGAATAATGTATTGGATTGACCCACCATGAGCATATATCTTGGATTATTATGTGACAGTCATAACATTGCTCATGGTGATGACTATATGTATGATCCTCAGACTTGAGATCAATATTATCCCAACATATATTGTTGTATGTTTTGATGCAGTTAAATAAGCTCTATAACTGGTTGCTCTATAAAGATTGTTATTGAATATATCTCAATATATGTAGTGGGTGTGTATGATTAAGATAGGATTTCTCCTTCCTACATAATAGGAAATATATCACATGCCACTTTATTGAGTGAGACTAGAAACACATGGCCATGCTCGAATAAGTTGATATGAGATATCACAAACTATTCGTTAATTAAAGTCTACTCTAGATATCAAGAAACAATAGATGGGCTATACAAGTGTAACTATTCTAAGACTTGTGCCTATTCTAGATATAAAGGACGTAATACATAAAAGAGTTAATCACCAAGATGATATGCAAATCATATTTTCTTGTAACTTAGGTGATAATGATATATTGCTAGATGTCAGTCATTGTATATAATATTAGAATTATTTTAATAATTACTGCTAACGTTACAAGAAACTATAGGGTGACACCTTAGGATTGAACGAGCAAAGATGTACAATTTGTCGTATGTTATTAAAATATATCTAGAGTTAATATATGTATGCTTGATATACACATGTTTTAATAATCTTGAATATTTAATTCCAATTAATTAAATAAATATTTAATTAATTCAAAATAATAAAATCCCTAATATGATTAGGGTAACTTGGATATAAAAGGAGGTGTAAGGTCTAGCATCCATTTTTAACACATGTAATCTTCAGCCGTTTTTCTCAAAAATAGTTTTGGGATAAAAAAATATTGATCTCAATCGGGTGAACTGAGTAGAGGCTGAGACGTGATTTCGTGGAGGCTTACGATTCAAATCGATATACACCACCATTAGTCGCTATTGTCTTTGCTATTTTTGAAGGAACCCGCTGTAAGTATTTGCATCATTTCCTCCTGATTTTGATTTATCATACTTGGATCGTTGGTGAGACCATCAAATTTTGTTTCTACTACACCATGGGGTGAGCCAAATGTACCAAAAGCGGTATCAGATCCAGTTGTACGATCTAAATTTGGGTTAAATTCTTGGTTGATGCGATATGTATGAGATGCATGTTCTAGTTTTATCGTTTTCGGAAAATATACATGATATCATTGTTCAATTCGATAACCACAATGATCAAAAAATTAATTTGTTAATCTATTTTTACAATCTAAGTGTTGCTGCAAGGGTTTTACAAAATCAATGTCAATTGTTGAGATGATATTTTTAACAGTATAGTCATTAGAGTATAGATTGTAGGCCCATATTAATATTTTTAACAAAGGCGTAATAACGTGTATATATGTGATATGTTTGTTTTGCACGGTGTTTGACATGCATGGTTATAGCCCTTGTTCAGTTTGCAATGGTTGAATTTGAAATACGGTATGCGAGTCGTGCCTTTCTATATTTCAGTTGTATTTCTCTTCTCATCTTACTCCCTCGTATGTAAAAGAGTTCTTTTAAAATTGTAATCCTATGAAGATTCATAAGGAGCAGAAGAATGGACTGAACTAAAGGCGAGAAGATACCTAGAGAGCAGTCTTAGGTTTTAAGTTTTTTTTCTACCATTGGCTTGTGATAGGCCACCTTAGTTATTGTTTTTGGGCTATAACCATTGCATCTTATTTATTGTTATATCTATTATGTATGTAATGCATCAAATGGTAAAATAAGAATGAATATTGATGAGATCAATAAGTTCCTAATATAAAATGAACAATGATGAGATAATTACGCAAATCCCTCTTTATAATCTAAGTTATCTTAATCGTCCAGTATTTACCCTCATTAAGGCTTCGATCGATATTGTGTGGGCTTTGCCAAAGAATTGACACATAAATCTATCTTGGTTAAACACGAATAATAAGTAAGTGATATTCACCGGTTGAGATATTGTTAATAACTTAGCTAGGTTATTCTAATATGATTAGAAACTTAGAGGTTAAGTATTTGGATAAGTCATGAGATGACTTGAACAAGAGTTGTTCACCAAAAGGAGGAGTTACATGAGATATAAATAGTAAAGTGTTACTTACCTAAATAATCAGCATCCTAAAAGAAAATCCAAAGTTGATTTAGGAAATTGATGTATTATGTATCCTCACCCACTAGAAAAATTTTCGTTGAATTTTTCTGAAATTAAAATAGAGAGGGTTTTTAATTTTGAATAAAATAGTGGGATTAATTTGTAAATAAAGACCTATTTTTAAAATTTAATTCGTTAAATTTACTTACTTTAATATTTCCATTGTTGTAGATTTAATGGCAAACATCACTTTATCACTGCAATCACTCCTTGAGAAGGAGAAACTTAATGGCATCAACTTCCTTGACTGGTTTCCTAATTTGAGAATTGTTCTTAAACAGGAAAGAAAGTAATATATCATTGAAGAACTTGTTCCCGATGAACCGACAGTTAATGCTTCAAGAGTTGACAAAGACAAATTCAAGAAACATATGGATGACATGTTAGATGTTGGATGTCTAATGCTTGCAACCATGACTCCTGAGCTTCAGAAGCAACACGAGGACATGGTTGCATATGAGATGATTCAAAATCTCAAAGAAATATATGAAGGGTAAGCATGTTAAGAGAGATATGAGACCTCTAAAGCTTTATTTCAATGCAAAATGGCAGAGGGAACTCCTGAAGGAGCTCATGTCATCAAGATGATGGGTTACATCCAAACGTTGGAAAAGTTGGGATTTCCTCTCAAAGATGAATTGGTTACCGATGTTATCCTGTAATCATTGCCAGATAGCTTTAGCTAATTTGTCCTTAATTTCAACATGAATGAAATTAACAAGACTTTGCCACAGTTACTTAGCATGTTACGAACTGCTGAAAGTAATATGAAAAAGTTTGGACCTAAGCCCATTCTGATGGTCCACAAGGACAAAGAAAAGGGAAAGAAAAAGGTAGTGGAAAAGTCTAAGGGTAATGGTAAGGCCAAACAGAAAGGGAAAAATGCATTGAAACCCAAAGGGGGAGTTAGCAAGGAAGGAAAATGTTTCCATTACAATAAGATCGGACATTGGAAGAGAAATTGCCATGTTTACCTTGAAGAGGTCAAGAAGACAAAAGTTAACAGAATGTTTGTTTCATGTATTTATGTTATTGATGTTAATTTGTCAACATATACTTCTTAGGTATTAGATATCGGTTGTGGTTCTCATATTTGTACTATAACATAACTACTAAAAGATCAAAAACAAATAACTCGAATCAAACTTATCTTTGGCATTGTCGTTTAGGTCATATAAGTTAGAAACACATATTAAAACTCCATAAAGATGGATTCTTAGATTCATTTGTTTTCGAACAATATGATGTATGCGAATCTTGCTTGATGGGAAAAATGACTAACGCTCCTTTTAATAGTAAAGGTGAGTGAGCAAGTATTTATTGGGGTTAATACATAGTGATGTATGTGGACCGATGAATACATAAGCCAGAGGTGGATTCTATTACTTCATTACTTTCACCGATGACTTCAGTCGGTATGTGTATATTTATCTTATGCACCATAAATCTGAAGCCCTTGAAAAGTTTAAGTAATTTAAAAATGAATTACAAAATCAACTACGAAAGAGAATTAATGCACTTTGATCAGATCGAGGTGGAGAATACTTAAGCATAGAGTTTGATGAACTCTTGAAAGAATGTGGGATTGTCTTACAACTTACACCATAGTGGAATGGAGTTTCTGAAAGAATGAATCGAACACTGTTAGACATGGTTCGATCGATGATGAGTCATAGTGATCTTTTGACATCTTTTTGGGGACAATAACTTGAAACATCCGCTTTCACTCTAAATCATGTTTCATCTAAATCAATTCAAAAGACACCATACGAGATATAGACTGGGAAACATCCTAGTATGTCTTTTATGAAGATTTAGGGTTATGAAGCTTATATAAAACATAATATATCTACAAATCTCGAACCTAAATCTCATAAGTGTATATTTGTTGGATATCCTATAAAAACTAAGGGATACTATTTCTTCAACCTAATAAGAACAAAGTATTTGTTGCTCGAACAAGAGTTTTTCTCGAAAGAGAATTTCTCTCAAAGAAAGGGAAGGGTAGAAATATTGAAATTAGACAAGTTCAAGAACAACATATCAATGAACCTGAATTTGAGCATGTTTCACAAGTTGTTGAGGAATAATTAACAGATTTAGACACATAATCGCTGCGCTGATCCACAAGAGAACACCGTGCATCTGAAAGATTTGGATTTCTCGTTACTGCACATAGAGATGTTCTTTTTATGGATCAAGATGAGCCTATGACTTATCAAGAGGCAGTGTCTAGCCCAGACTATGAGAAATGGCTTGAAGCCATGAGATTTGATATGGATTCCATGTCAGTAAACCAAGTGTGGACTTTGGTTGGACCACCTGAAGTGGTCAAACCTATAAGGTGTAAATAGGTTTTTAGGAAGAAAACCGACATGGATGGTAATGTACAAAAATACAAGGGGTGATTAGTCGCTAAAGGTTTTCAACAAGTTCATGATGTAGACTATGACGAAACATTCTCCCTTATAGCTATGTTTAAGTCCATCCGAATCTTGCTCGTAATAGTTGTATTCCATGATTATGAAATCTGGCAAATGGATATTAAAACCACTTTTCTTAATAGAAAACTTGAAGAGGATGGGTATATGACACAACCAAACGATTTTGTCATTCCAGGAAATGTTAGAAAGGTTTAAAAGCTACAGAGGTCTATTTATGGACTAAAGCAAGCTTTTCGAAGTTGGAATCTACGTTTCAATGATGCAATCAAAGAATTTGGTTTTATCATAAATGAAGATAAGCCTTGTGTTTATAAGAAGGCTAGTGGGAGCATTGTTTATTTCCTAATCTTGTATGTAGACAACATACTCATCATAGGAAATGATATACCTCCTTTAATGTCTGTTAAGACTTGGTTAGGTAGTTGTTTTTCTATGAAAGATTTGGGTGAGGCAGCGTATATCTTAGGAGTTAAGATCTATAGAGATAGATCAAGATTACTTCTAGGTTTGAGTCAAAGTACATATATAGACAAAGTGCTAAAAAGATTTAGTATGGAATAATCCAAGAAAGGATTTTTGCCTATGAGACATGGCATTTCTCTTTCGAATGAAATGTGACCTTCAACTCCACAAGAAATAGAATGGATGAATAAGATTCCATATGCTTCGGCTATTGGTTGTATAATGTATGCCATGATATGTACTCGACCAGATGTATCATATACTCTAAGCATGACAAGTCGGTATCAAGCAAACCCTGATAAAAATCACTTAGTTGCGGTTAAAAATATCCTTAAGTACTTAAGAAGAACTAAGGATAAATTTCTTTTCTATAGAGGGGAGAAAGAGCTTAGTATAAAAGGTTATACTGATGCTAACTTCCAAACTGACAAGGATGACTCACGATCGTAATCAGGTTTTCTGTTTTGTCTTAATGGAGGTACTATGAGCTGGAAAACTTTGAAGCAAAACAAAGTAGTTGATTTTACAACAGAGGTTGAATACATTACAGCCAGTGAAGCAGCAAAAGAGGTTGTTTGGATCAAGAAGTTCATATCAAAATTAGGGGTTGTTCCCAGTATATCAGATGTTGTAGAACTCCATTGTGATAATAATGAAGCCATTGCACAAGAAAATGATCTCATTCGAGAGATCATAGATCGAGAAAAAGTGGAAATATGCAGAGTACACATGTTGACAACATTGATGATCCCTTAATGAAGCCTCTTACACAAAAAAGGCATGATTTTTCACTAAGCCACTCAGTATTAGATATGTGAGTGATTGGTCTTAGTGCTAGTGGGAGATTGTTAGAGTATGCCCAAAGACCAATCATATGATGATTGCAATAATACATTTATTTACCGATTTTATTGAATAAAGGCATTGCCACTATTTTTTTCAGTTATATATGTGTGTTTAACATAAACTGGAAGATAATAAAGTCTATATAATGACATAATTGTTATTATTAAAAGATCCCTAGTCAATTATTTTTATGGGTATGGACAATAATAATACGCTTAAGACTAAGATGTTATTGATTGATGAGAACGTGTTGTCATTGAAACAGAGATGTCAGAACTGGTACATGATTATATTATTAGAGAACAATGTATTAGATTGACCCACCATGAGCATATGTGTTAGATTATTATATGACAGTCATAACATTGCTCATGGTAATGACTGTATATATGACCCTCATACTTGAGATCAATACTATCCCAACATATATTGTTGTATGTTTTGATGCAGTTAAACAAGCTCCGTAACTGGCTGCTCTATAAAGATTGTTATTGAATATATCTCAATATATATAGTAGGTGTGTATGATTAATATAGGATTTATCCTTCCTACATAATAGGAAATATATCACAGGCCACTTGATTAAGTGAGACTAGAAACGCACGGCCATGCTCAAATAAGTTGATATGAGATATCACCAAGATGATATGTCGAATAATAGGTGACAATGATATATTGCTAGATGTCACTCATTGTATGTAATATTAGAATTGTTCTAATAATTACTGCTAACGTTATAAGAACCTATAGGGTCACACCCTAGGATTGAAACGAGCTATGATGTATAATTTGTTGTACGTAACTAAAATATATCTAGAGTTAATATATGTATGTTTGATATACATATGTTTTAATAATTTCGAATATTTAATTTTAATTAAATAAATAAATATTTAATTAATTTGAAATAATAAAATCCCTAATATGATTAGGGTAACTTGGATATAAAAGGAGGTGTAAGGTCTAGCAGCCGTTTTAAACACACATAATCTTCAATCATTTTTTTCTCAAAAACAATTTTGGGAAAAATAAATATTGCTCTCAATCGGGTGAACTGAGTAAAGGCCGAGACGTGATTTTGTGAAGGCTTACAATTCGAACCGATTGACACCGCCATTAGTCACTGATGTCCTTGCTATTTTTGAAGGAACCCGCTGTAAGTATTCGCATCCTTTCCTCTAGTTTTCAGGTTATCGTACTTAGATCGCTGGTGAGACCATAGAATTTTGTTTCTTCTATGCCATGGGGTTAATCGATGGTACCAACACAATTTACCTCAAAACCTCTATCACAAGATTCTCCGCGAGTTACTCCCAAGATCCATGATTAATGCACGTTGGTATGCAATGTATATTATGCAACGTATGATTTATAAATGTGAATGCAAAGATGGAAAAATGGGAATGTAAAATGCAAAATGTAAATGCAACAAAGTAATTTATCCCAAAAGTAATTGTTCCTTGAACAATTATTGAGAAACCGAAAATGTCTCGGTACACTAGGGAGGTAAAAATCTGGTCCATCTTTAAGTTGTCCACCTCTTGCGAGCATTTGGGTATTGCATCGTCTTTCATCAGATTTAGGCATATTCAAAATCTTCAAAGGTTCTACTTTGTTTCTTACTTTTAGAAATTTTTTGAGCTAGTTCCTGACCTTCAACTGTTGGCTTTAGTATCAAATCTTCTTGAGTCCAACTTGTTACCTCAGCAAGCAGACGTTTGGCTTGCCTCCTTACTAGGTAGAATATCTCCTGATGCTACTCGATCTACAGAATATTTGAAATTCTAACTAACCCAATGAAATGCATTGTTGTGGGCATTGTCCTTCAAGAACCTTCTAAAAGAGCAGTTATTTCAGGGATCAATACGTTTGAAGGATATCATGTTTATGCAAAAATACAACAAAGCACAAAAGACGAAAGGAAATCAAGTTAGTAGAAACAATACAAAAAGAATCAAACTAGTTGAAATTATTATTCAAAGAAATGTAATATTAGTAAAAATAATTAAATATGACTCAAAGATGAGACGGAAATGTAACACCCATAACTCGTATAATTATACCTATACAGATTATAGATGTCACCTGCATTTCTAAAACCATTTCCACTTCAAAATTTATGTAAAATTTATTTTATTTAAAATGGTAAATGATATTATAAAAATATCATATCATATGTATTATGATTCATATAAAAAGTTTAAGGCAAAAGATGTATTTATGAATAGTATTGTTACATCAATATATATAAAACTCATAAAATTACCATTTTGTTTCCAAATTTGTTCAACAAAGAAAATAAAACATTAATAATTACATGTCACTAATGAAGTCAACATTACATCTTAGGATGTCTTACTGATATTTAAATATACTCCTCGATGCTTGATGTCACTTTGAACTCTTTATTCCACTACTGCTTTTTACCTACGCGTGAAAATCATCACACGCTAAGTATATACTTAGTTAGGCAATTTAAAATAATAAACAATGCAATACAACTTATGCATGAATTTCATTGTCAAAATCAAAATACCATAAAATCATGTTACTTGCATATCCAATATTTTACCAATATACTTGCCATTGTTCCATAAGCTCGTAAGCTTATTTGCATGGTTACCATTTATTAACCAATAAACCATAAACCATAAACAATAAACAATAGCCCAGTATAAAACCCTGAGGACCCTGGGTATTCGAGTAATATTTGCACTATAGTGCTACACATAAGGTCGTCCCCACCATATACACCGAAGTGCATTACACGTAAGGTCGTGCCCACCATATACACCGAAGTGTATTACACATAAGGTCATGCACACCATATACAGCGAAGTGTATTTTAAACCTGCAGCTGCTATACTCTATGGCATGCCAACTATACTCTGTCCCTCAATGACTTACTTGGGCATATAGTCTATTTTATTTAACCCATCCAAGGAAAAGTATATTATTATAATTTAACAATGGGCAATTCATACCCGAAAATTTCATAGTAAAATATCACATTTTCTATGATCAATGCATTATAATTTCATATTGTGACATATCAATGTCATGTCAAAGTTATAAAAAATGACATAATATCATGCTGATATAAACAAGGTCGACTTATCACAAGTCTTCCTGATGATGTATAAAACATCCATGTATAATTTCATGTATGTATTGCACTCACCTTGACACTTTATATCTTTTAAAATATATGTGCCTCACTCTTGTCCACAATAAACCCTTTTCTATTTGACTTGCTTCAATCACAAATCAATCACGAGTTGTATAAATCACAAATTCATAATGATACATATGTTAGTATTGTACTAACATAAACATATCCCTACCAACTCCATAATATACTTGAAACTCATTTTCCACCAAATATTTTAACACTTATTAATATTTTTTAATTTTGGCACCAATTTTTCCAACTTATATAAAATGGTCCTTCACCATTTTACCACTTAAAATTTCAATACAAAAATTCACAAACAACAATTTACAGTATAGTACAAAAATTATATAATAATTACACAACAACCCATCAATTTTCCAAAATTGTCGAATTGATCCCTAACTTTTAAAAAAAATACAAAATGGTCCCCAAATTTTTCTAAGGCTTGTAAAATACTTCTTTCATCATTTCCAACCCTTATATAATTTTTCTCACTCAAACAATCCATTGCCGAAACTTAAAGAACAAGTCCTAGAAAGATTAAACATGTTCTAATCATCATACATGCTTGAATATTAATCTACTACCTCACAAACATCAAGATCCATCATCAATTTCATGATCCCTTATATGAACACAAACTGTAGAATTTGGGATCTTTGAACACCATAAAGATTATCATGCAATATTGGTATCAAATGATAGCGTTTTTCGCATATAACAATTTATATTTTACGACATACTCAAAATCTTAAGGAAATTGCTTAAAAATTGAATTAAAGCTTTCTCTCACCTTAAGAGAAACCCACGGCAGCTTGGAGAAGAAGATGAGCAAATTGGATGAAATGTTGGATGCATTTCATATTAGTTTACATTTAATTCCACTATAAATGAATAAAATATTCATTTAATTAAGATAAGACCAAAATACCCTTAATGAATCTTCCTATTCACCATAAAACCAAAATACCTCATCCTTATCATCTTTCAAAGTCAAAGATGAATTAATTTGACTTTGATTTACAAAATTCCCCATGAATTTTCAAAAATTGCATTTTAGTCACTAAATTCCATTATTTCGGTTAAATCTGGAAAATTGCACATTTCCCAACTAATTTCTCTGATCCAAAATATTAAAAATAACATTTCCAACCATTTTATAACATCCTTCAAATTTTTGTAAAATTCCAATTTGATCTGAATTACTGACTCCTTACATGCTTAACCCTTTCTAATTTTTCTTTACTAAAAATTCAAATTCCAAAAATATGATTTCTATAAATCCTCACTCTCAAGAGTAAACTATTTATTTATGGAACAAAATTATTTTTAGGAAATGTATCACTTAATTCCCTATAATTTTCCAAGTTTTATACTTTGGCCACCAAACTTCAAAAGTTACATTTTGGTCACTAACAAAAAATTTGGGGTATAACAGGAAAAATAAAGTATTCAAAGGAAATTAAGAGTCCTACCCGCATGCATTCTAGTTCTCTTAGGCTATCCACATGGCTCTAGCGGGGTAGGTTTACTAATTTCTCTACATGAGGCTGGGATCTAGAAAAGGCTTCCCAAGTCATCTTTACAACCTGCTAAGGTTGACTCCAATTCTGTCCCATTACAGACTTGAAAATCGGGTTCTACTTACGGGATTACATCACTAAAAGCGTGCCTTGGAACTGATATCCAGACATGCAGCTTAGGATGCTTTCTAGGGGTAATTTGTCAGACCCACACGAGGAAGCCCAATGCTCCGCATGAGGAGTGACGTTTCCTCCTACTTAGGTAAACAAGGATTGAGCTCAGGTTTAGAGCTATGATATTCAACAATCCTAAATAAACTCACAGAAGTGTAAGCATTAACTAGAGAGAATTTTTTTATAACATAACGAACTATAAATTAAATAAAACGGAACTCACAATTTCTAGAAGCTTAAACATAGGGTAACCAACCCGTGGCTCGACTCATAAGTTGTTTTGGAAAACAAAATGTCCCTAGCGGAGTTGCCAAGCTGTCGACACCATTTTTTACCCGGATGGGAAAAAGTTAGTCTGACTTGGGGTTTTTCTTTGAAAATATTTTGAAATGTGAGGAATTTCCACCAATAATTTAAGGTACCATCAGGACACCATAAAAATCTGGTTATTTCAATAAAACTGTTGAAAACATTTTGATGTTTCGATATAACAAATTAAGTTAAATGAATTTTAAGATTTTCTAAAGTATATTCGATATATTTATTCGAATATCAAAATATTACTCCAAGTCTATCAAAATTCAATTTCAATCCTTACTAAAGTGTAAAGTTGTGTTTTAATCTTAAAATGTTTTTTAAACAATTTTCATAAAGTATTTTGAACCAAAAACGAGCCAAAAATTTAATTTTCAAAGAGATGTACTGATGCACTAGTCCATGCATCTATGTTGTAACACCCCAATTTAGTGGCTAAATTTTAGAAATTATAAAGTGGTGATTTTAATTGGTATTTTGGAAGAAAAATTGAGGATTAAATTGTAAAATCGTAACGTTGGCAGTCCATTTTATAAAGTGCAGGAAATTCAATGGCTAAACTCATGGTTTACCCATTTTTCTTTTGGTATGAATTATAACCCCCTCCCGTATGTTTTTTCTGCAGATTTTCATAGTTTCCTCTTCACCTCAACCCTCCTTTCAACTACGATCTACTCACAGTCCGACCTCCGATCGACGAACCGAAACAACCATCGTGTTCGTTGTAGACCGAAGAACAAAAATCCTCAAACGTTTTGTTATGAATCGACGTCGTTTGTCGTTAATTTTAGTCGGAAGTATCGTCAGTGATAACTCGATTTCTATTGGTTTTTCATCGATTCAGCCATCCGTTTACGACACCTCCCGCACCATCGTGTTCCTTGCATCGTTTCGCATCAACAGGTGTCCTCCGTTTCTCCATCGTCCCCGGAACGTAGAGGGGTAAGACTGTCAAATTTTCTAACATTTAGGAATCGATCTCTTCACCGTTCACAATTGTGAACCGAGCTTGGTAAGTGTCTCAAAATGCCTTAAAATAATTTTTAGGAATTTTTTCAGGAATTTTCCGACATCGTATCACTGTTCACGAGCCACCCCCTAGTTTTGTAATTAATTTCTGTTTGGGTGTCATTTGTGTAAAATTTAGGTGTTAGTTTTGTAAATAATTGTAGAATATGGCTAATTTTGTAATTAATTTTTGTTAGGGTAATATTTTTGTAAAATGGTTTACTGTTGACCATTGACCTCCGTTGACCGGGCATTAAACGACCTTTGACTTTGACCGGATATATCTATCCTTATGTTTTTCGACGTTCTGAGTCCAATTATGCAATATGTTTTTCGAAATTCAGACCCGAAGGCCTAGAAATTTCCAGTCAAACCCGTTGACTTTGATTTTGACAGAAAAGTTAAAATTTTCGAAAAGTCATATTTTAGGTTTTTCGACGTCCTGAATCCAAATCTGAAGTCCGTTTCGCCAAATTCGAACCCGATAAGCTGTTTTCACTGATTTATCATCCGATTCGATCCGTTTTTCATAATTAAGCTTCGTTTTTTATGTAATTTCTGTTGATATGGATCTGCGAAAATATTAGAAGTTGAATTAAAGATCAAAGGCATTCGAATGGAATTTATATGGTCGATCAGTATGGCACAAAAATCGAGGTAATATATTACTATCTCTTTATGCTTTATAGAACATGTTGGTATTGGTAAATGAATGAATGAAAATGTTTGGTCTCATATGTGTAATTAATGAAGTTCTATACTCGATACGAATACGGTAGAAAGTAGGTAATTGAATATGGCTCAGATGACTGTTATAAGAATTGAATGACAGTTGGAATTAAAGTACAAGTTCTGGAATTAAGTGATAAAGGAATCAACCATGGATATATAGATTATAATTTATCTCATTTAAAGGTACTTGGATGATAAATTATGAGAATATTTTGATTAAGTAAAATTATGAAAATACCCCTATATTGTAAAATGATAAGAGTTGTTCATAGAAGTTGATTAATAACTCTCAAAAGACTTATTGATCTGATAAAACTATAGATGTGTATAAGAAATGCTAGTTTGCTTAGAATATTTGGATAATCAGTTTTTAACCCCAAGAGAGTTTGTGCAAGATACTAGAAGTCTGTTAAGGGAATCATTTCAAGATCAGAGAATGTTCAAGAAAACAATTATTCATAGGATCTCTAAATTATATTATTTTTGTTAAGAGTTAAGACTGAAATTATATGGTTAAGAAATTATAAAAATGCCCTTGAGAGGTAAAATAGTCCGAGTTGACCTGAATGAGAAAGTACTTTAAAGATTCGTACTTAACTCGATTAAGTACGAATTTGATTTTTAAGATCCTTACTTAGTGCAAAAAATTCCTGATGTTCCGTTTGTAAAATCTGATAAGGCACTTGACCCGAAAATATCTGAGTTATAAGTAAATACCTGAAGAATAATTTATCAATGGTGTTCTTTTGTTAGAATAATAAGATTAAATTAAATAATAAGATTGTATTTAAGGAAAAGATTGAAATACCATAGATCTGTAAAATGACCAAAATACCACTGTAATATAAATGAAACAAGAATATCAACATGCTCAGGATTGATTGGATATCCTCGAGCTCTGAAAATAATAGAATGAAACTGTGCCCCAAAATGACCAAAATACCCTTATAACCTAAACTAAGTAGAGGTGTTGGATTAATTATGGAATCCAAATAAACATGGATGCAATACTGCTCTTAAAAGTTATGGATCACATATTAAGTCGAGCAACTAATACTAGTGTTATATCAGTACCTGAAGGACATAGATGTCACTTGAATGCGTGTTTGTATTCTCAAGTTTGTCTCCATGATAATTTTGGAAGTATTTAGCTCAGCTCAACTCTAGATCGAATTCAATAGTAAGAATTTGATATTTGTTAGACGAATCAACCACAAAGGCCAAATTGAATTGAACAGAAGTACAATACGTATCCGAAATTCAGAAACGTCTGGATTACCCTGGAAAACCTCGAAATAACTGGAATAGACATGACTGCTAAATGAACTAGGTAACCTCAATGATTGAGGATTTAGTAAGTAAGTTGGATAAGTATGGAAACTCTGATGAGTTTACATAGTGTACAATTACGATGGGTTATGAACAAAATAGTCAAGTACGTCAGCATTACATGATATTGTGGAAGCGTGGAAATGAAATAAAGACATTGGAAGATCTATTCAACAATGATTCCGAAAATGATCTATAGACAAGAATTTGTGGTATTAAAGAGTAAATACCCTGGAAGAACAATGAATTGACCAATCAACAAGCATTAGTTATGGGAACTATTCATCTAAGAGTTGTTCGATAATCTGATCAATCAATATACACTGTAATTGTCCTCAACCTTCATTTCTTCCCTATCAACTCAAGTCTCATTCTGAATAACTGATGATTCAATCAGTTATTGATCTATTCCAATAGTGATTCTACCTTCTGGTATTTTATCGGCATACTGAAAATCTGTGTTTCTTTGCCTGATAAAATTATCCAGTATCTTTGAATAACATCTGAAAACTTTAGTGTGTTCCCTATTCACATGAATAGTTTATCTGATTTTCGATTTGAATTTTTATATGATACTTGACCTGGATTTTGATATGATACTTGACCTAGATTTTTATATGATACTTGACCTGGATTCTGATATACTACTTGAGCTGAATTATGTTTTGATTTTTGATATATATATATATCCGTTACGAACGGAACATGTTTTATTTGGGGGGTACAGTTGGAGGAAGTATACCTGGAGGTTCCTCAGTTGTGTGCTCAGGGCCTTACTAGACTTGACGGTGTGTGTATGGTTTTGGAGAACCTACAGATTTTGGACTTGACGGATGTGGGTAGTGTTCATGTTTTTAAAACATGTTACATAAACTGATTTTACTGAAATATTTTATCTGTATCTTTTCAGTGGTTTTACGGGAACACACTAGATAACCTATTATGATCTCCTAAACCTAGACATCTAAAATATTTCCATCTGAACTGAATATTATCTGTTACTACCTGAAATATCAATGGGACCTCAGCTCAGCCAAAGAAATATGTAAATTTATGAACCAATAAGGAAAAATACATTTAGTTGTATATGCACGTTCTTCAGCATCATCTGGTAGTTCTGTATTATTGAGCTTTCCGAAGCTCACTCTATTACTCACCATTTCAGGTTATAAGGATTGTATCAGTGCAACTATCGAATTCAATAAGGGAGTTCTTCCGGCGTTGCTTGCAGAGTATGGTGCATGTGATTAGGGGGCATGTAATTATATTTTATTTTATATACGAGTCTGAAAATCTGTTTTATTTTTAAATATTGACAAATGATTTTATGAGTTTAAATGTTTTAATAAAAAATTTAAATTTTCTGCTATTTTTACAGTGGGTCGCTCTGGTGGCCCTAATGCGACACTCCATATCAGATCTGGTTACCCGCATCGGTCTGAGGGGGTTACATTTAGTGGTATCAGAGCTATGGTTTGAGTCAAAATTTTCAAGTTAGATCGGCCGGTCGAATTTCAAAAAGATGTCTGATCAGTACTTGCCCCTATACTACAATCGTACTTCTCTGAGCGAGAACTCCAGGGCTGAGTCCCTATATATAATGAGTAAACCGAAGTTTCTATCTGTTAAGGTTATATTTGTACAAAAAGGAATACCAGTAACATCTGTCTAAACACTATAAGGTACCTCATGAGCTATGTGAGAGTTATTCATCTGAGAAATTCTGACTTGACTCCGGAAATGAAATTGGGATATACTACTGCTCTATGAGCCTATTCTCATGACCAAGACTGAATTGATTACTCAAGAAAATTTTCGTTCAGATTCTTTAATTAAAATGAGGGAGAGTTCTGATAAAAATGTATACTCAACTGATTAAGTATTAATACAGTATCAGTACTACTGTAAAAGCTACGAAAAGATATGAAAGAACTATTGGAATTTTCATTGCTATAATTATGTGATATGAATGAATTTTGAGGATGAAATTCTTTTAAGGATGGGAGAATTGTAACACCCTAATTTAGGGGCTAAATTTTAGAAATTATAAAGTGGTGATTTTAATTGGTATTTTGGAAGAAAAATTAAGGATTAAATTGTAAAATCGTAACGTTGGCAATCCATTTTATAAAGTGTAGGAAATTCAGTAGCTAAACTCATTGTTTACCCATTTTTCTTTTGGTATGAATTATAACCCCCTCCCGTATGTTTTTTTATGCACATTTTCATATTTTCCTCTTCCCCTCAACCCTCATTTCAACTCCGATCTACTCGCGATCCGACCTCTTATCGACGAATCGAAACAACCATCGTGTTCGTTGTCGACCGAAGAACAAAAATCCTAAAATGTTTTGTTATGAATCGACGTCGTTTGGCGTTAATTTCAGTGGGAAGTATCATCAGTGATAACTCAATTTATGTTGGTTTTTCATCGATTTATGTCGATTCGGCCATCCGTTTACAACACCTCCCGCACCATCGTTTTTCTTGAATCGTTCTGCATCTAAATGTCATATGTTTCTCTGTTGTCACTGGTGCATGAAGGGGTGAGACCGTCAAAGTTTCTGACGTTTAGGAATCGAGCTCTCCGCCGTTCACAATTGTGAACCGAGCTTGGTAAGTGTCTCAAAATGCCTTAAAATAATTTTTAGGAATTTTTCCAGGAATTTTCTGACACCGTATCACTGTTCAAGCGCCTCATGCGCCACCCCCGAGAGTGGACATCGTTTGGCCACAGGGTGTTAGTTTTGTAATTAATTTCTGTTTGGGTGCTATTTGTGTAAAATTTAGGTGTTAGTTTTGTAAATAATTGTAGAATCTGGCTAATTTTGTAATTAATTTATGTTAGGGTGATATTTGTGTAAAATGGTCGACTGTTGACTGTTGACCACTGTTGACCAGAACTTTGACTGGCGTTGACCGGGCATTCAACGACCTTTGACTTTGTCCGTGTATACCTATCTTGACATTTTTCGACGTTCTGAGTCCGATTACACAGTTTTTTTATCAAAATTCGGACCCAAAGGTATCTAAATTGCCAGTCAATCCCATTGACTTTGATTTTGACCGAAAAGTCAAAATTTTTGAAAAGTCATATTTTAGGTTTTTGACGTCCTGAATCCATATCCGAAGTCCGTTTCACCAAATTCGAACCCGATAAGCTATTTTTCACTGATTTATCATCCTATTCAATCTGTTTTTCAGAATTAATCTCAATTTTTATTGTAATTTCTGTTGATATGGATCCGAGCTGATACATTACTATCTCTTTATGCTTTATAGAACATGTTGGTATTGGTAAATGAATGAATGGAAATGTTTGGCCTCATATGTGTAATTAATGAAGTTTTACACTCGATACGAATACGGTAGAAAGTAGGTAACTGAATATGGCTTAGATGACTATTATAAGAATTGGAGGACAGTTAGAATTAAATTATAAGTTCTAGAATTAAGTGATAAATGAATCAACCATGGATATGCAGATTATAATTTATCTCATTAAAGGTAATTGGATGATAAATTATGAAAATATTTCGATTAAGTAAAATTATGAAAATACTCCTATGTTGTAAAATGATAAGAATTGTTCTTGGAAGTTGACTTATAACTCTGAAAAGACTTATTGATCTGATTAAACTACAGATGTGTATAATAAATGCTAGTTTGCTTAGAATATTTGGATAATTAATTTTTAACCCCAAGAGGGTTTATGCAAGATACTAGAAGTCCTTTAAGGGAATCATTTCAAGATCAGAGAATGTTTAAGAAAGCAATTAATCATAGGATCTATAAATTGTATTATTTTTAGAGTTAATACCAAAATTATCTGGTTAAGAAATTATGAAAATGCAATTGAGAGGTAAAATAGTTCGAGTTGACCTGAATGAGAAAGTACTTTGAGGATTCGTACTTAACTCGATTAAGTACGGATTGATTGTTAAGATCCTGACTTAGTGTAGAAAAATTTCTGATGTTCTGTTTCTAAAATCTGAGAAGGCACTTGACCCAAAAATATCCGAGTTATAAGTAAATACCTGAAGAATGATTTATCAATGGTGTTCTTTTATCAGAATTGTTTGAAAGGACTTAATTAAATGATAATATTAAATTAAATAATAAGACTGGATTGAAGGAAAAAATTTAAATACCGTAGATCTGTAAAATGACCAAAATACCTCTGTAATGGAAATCACTCAAGAATATCACCAAGCTCAGGAATAATTGGATATCCTCGAGCTCTAAAAATAATGGAATGAAACTGAGCACCAGAATGACCAAAATATCCTTATAACCTAAACTAAGTAGAGGTGTTGGATTAATTAAGGAATCCAAATAAACATGGATGCAGTATTGCTCTTAAAAGTTATGGATCACATATTAAGTCGAGCAACTAATGCTAGTGTTATATCAGTACCTGAACGACATAGATGTCACTTGAATGCGTGTTTGTATTCTCAAGTTTATCTCCATGATAATTTTGGAAATATTTAGCTCAGCTCAACTCTAGATCGAATTCAATAGTAAGAATTTGATATTTGTTAGACGAATCAACCATAAAGACCAAATTAAATTGAACGGAAGTATAATATGTATCCGAAATTCAGAAACGTCTGGATTACCCTGGAAATTCCTGAAATAACTGTAATAGACATGACTAATAAATGAACTAGGTAACCTCAATGATTGAGGATTTAGTAAGTAATTTGGATAAGTTTGGAAACTCTGATGAGTTTACATAGTGTACAATTACGATGGGTTATGAACAAAATAGTCAAGTACATCATCATTACATGATATTGTAGAAGCGTGGAAATGAAATAAAGACATTGGAAGATCTATTCAACAATGATTCCGAAAATGATCTATGGATAAGAATTTGTGGTTTTAAAGAGTAAATACCTTGGAAGAACAATGAATTGACCAATCGGCAAGCATTAGTTCTGGGAACTATTCATCTAAGAGTTGTTCGATAATCTGATCAATCGATATACACTGTAAATGTCCTCAACCTTCATTTCTTCCCTATCAGCTCAAGTCTCATTCTGAATAACTGATGATTCCATCAGTTATTGATCTATTTCAATAGTGATTCTACCTTCTGGTATTCTATCGGCATACTAAAAATCTGTGTTTCTTTGCCTGATAAGATTATCCAGTGTCTTTGAATAACATCTGAAAACTTTAGTGTGTTCCCTATTCACATGAATAGTTTATCTAATTTTCGATTTGAATTTTTATATGATACTTGACCTGGATTTTGATATGATACTTGACCTAGATTTTTATATGATACTTGTTTTCCTTCATTTTTATCAAACCCCTAAAACACCTCTCAAACCGCCATTTGTCCCTCCCTCCCTCTCCTCTCAAATTTGACTCAAAAACAACTGTTACAAGTCATATTCTTCGTGCATTACATCTCTAAATCATGCTAATATCATTGAATCATGCAAAACAACATCTCATTCTCACAAATCCGATTCTAGGATGAACATTATATTGGGCATTGATGATATTATGATTCTAAACTATATTTTACAATCAATTTCGTCAAAAACAAACAATTTTTCAAAAATGTTCTTTGCATTTCGAAATTTAAAAAAATAATAATTTGTTTTTATTTAATTTTATTGTTTTCATGAAAACTATACGTATTATGATTTTTCAAATATTATTTTCAAATAGTTTTAAAAATCTTGCCCATTAGGATTTGGTTTAGAGAACCTTGAATTATTGCAGACTCACTTGAGTTTTGGGATTGATTATATTGCATACATGTTTTTCAAATTGCAGGATACCTATCTCATTCCATTCCTTAAACCATGTCTAATCCAAAATGACCTAGGTCCTCTTCGAGTCGTTCTAACCAACCTCCTAAGCCTATTCTTCCTCAACCTCCAAATCCAAACGATCTCAATATGACCATTCTAAACTCCTTTTTTAATATGCATGGTCATCATAGAGAAGAACTCTACCATAGGTACATGGATTCCTTCCGAACATACAAAACCTGGGAAGAACGTATTCCCTCTATTCAAGCCATGGTAGATATCAACTTTGAATATCTACCAACTCTTAAGTCTTGGAAGTTTGATAAATTTTTTCACCTTAAACCAATTGTTTATCATCAGTTTGTCTGCATTTTCTACTCTAAAGTGGTTTGAGTTCAAAATACACGTCAAAGTGGTACCATAGGAATTAGATCATATCTTTTAGGATAATACATTTATATTGATTCTAAAATAATTGCTACTCACTTTGGGCTAGATGACAATGGTTTACATAATGAGAAAGAGATTGTGGCATATCCCTATCTTCCCAATGCTAGTGTTAGTACTTTATGGTCTCATTATGATTGATTCCTTTATTTGATGATCTCTTGGTGGTTTAGACCATCCAGAGGTAGGTACTCCACTCTTCGTGTCAGAGATTTATTGTGAATACATTGTATCCAGCATAACTGAAAGATAAATTTGCCATAAATCATTTTTAGTGAACTAGTAGATACCATAAATGTAGTCCCATCCAAACATGTATAAACTTTAGTTTATGGGTATCTACTTAGTAATCTTTTTATCAAACTCGATCTTCCCATCCCTCTTCAAAACCAAATCAATCTCACTTCTTTGAAGAAAGCTGATTGGAAACAGGATGAGGAAACTGGTTAATGGGTTTTTTGACCCAATAAGCAAACTCCTGGAGCTAGTTCTTCACGAGTTCCTTCTGCACCTAGCTTTTCTCGTACTCCACCTCCTTTGGTACCGGCTGCTGACGATGATCCCAAGCTTCAACAGCTTATGTAAGATATTGATGATCACGTACCATATGATGAGCCTGCTCCAGAACCAGCACAACAAGAGGAACAAATGCCTCCATATTTTCGTTCATTTATGGAGTCATTTGATCTCAGGTTTGAATCCATCGAGTCCTAGTTATCCTTTATGGAGGCTCAACAACAGGAGATGAATGACCGTTTAGATGCGCTCACACTTGAGATGCGAGCACGTTATCCTCCTCCTCTCGATCCTCTAATGGAGTAGATCTTTACTTGCCATGCGTTCTTGGATTTAGAACGTGGATTGATAAACATTTTGATGTTCTTTAGTTGTTTGATTTTGGTTGATTATATGTTTGGATTTATGTTTGATGCTTGGATATTTGAACTTAATACATATTTGGTGTGTTTGAATTTTTATCTTAATTGTTGCATCATTTACCATATGACCAATTCTTACCATTTTACATTTTTTTATTATGAATATTGAATTATGCAACTAATGCCTAACCTTTATCTTGATTGTGATCTTAGCAGCTTAAGCTTTAAATTTCTAAATATCAATTGGCTAATTTTTTAAAACCTTGTTTAAAAACGTTTTAGAGTCTTTTTGATTTAACAAAAAGGAGGAGAAGTGTTAAAGTAAGGGGGAGTAATTTCAAAATTTGATTTCAAAATTTATTAGAAAATTTTAAAATTACTAAAATGTTTTGTTATATCAAAAAGGGGGAGATTTTTTAAAACATTTTGATGTTTCGATATAACAAATTAAGTTAAATGAATTTTAAGATTTTACAAAAGAGTTTCTAAAGTATATTCGCTATATTTATTCGAATATCAAAATATTACTCCAAGTCTTTCAAAATTCAATTTCAAACCTTACTAAAGTGTAAAGTTGTGTTTTAATCTTAAAATGTTTTTTAAACAATTTTCACAAAATATTTCAAACAAAAAATGAGCCAAAAATTCAATTTTCAAATAGATGTACCGATGCAATAGTCCATGCATCGATGCACTCTCAATTAAATTGAATTTCAAATACATTTAGTGTACCGATGCACTCTCTATGCATCGATGAACTCTTAAACAAATAGAAACATCGAATGCATTCAATGCACTGATGCACAAGCTATGCATCGATGCACTCAGGCTATTTTAAAACATCGAATGTATTTATGCATCGATGCACCCTTAATGTACTGATCCACTAAGTCTTCCAACGGTTGAAATATATGAATTTTACACATAGTGTACCGATTCACTAGCCCTATGCATCGATGCACCATATGCTCCTACCTGTTTTATTAATTGTTTTCACACTCAAATGGCTCTATTGACTCCACTAATCATCCCCAACGTTCAGAATCAATTGAAGGAGTATTTAAGCAAGCATAGAAGCCATTGATCAAAAAGAAGAAACAACAAGAAACAAGAATCAAGAGAGAATCAAAGAGAAAGCATCAAACCTCATGTTTGAGCAATTTCAAGCCAAATTTCATTCAATATTCATTTTTGCTTTCAAGAACACTTATTATGTTCAATTGTATTGTTCTTGAGTGTTCTTTCTTGGTTCTAGAATTGTGCAAACATCTTGCCTTGTGAGGATTTTCTTGTAAGTTTGCAAAGTTTGTATTGTTCTCTTTGGGAGAGAGTGTTCTCAAGAATTTGGGGTATAATTCTTTAGGGATTTGTAAGGTTACTCTTTGTCCTAAAAAGAAAGACAAATTAGTGAATTTTTGGAAAATCCTTAGTGTGGATAGCTAAGGTAGTGGACGTAGACGTTGGTTGAGAAAGTCAAACCACTCTAAATCGTTGTGCAAATATTTTCAATTTTCTGCAAAAGCTTCCACCGAAATTTTAATTGCCAATTCACCCCCCTCTTGGCCATATTCATCGATCGATTAACTCAACAAAAACATTTTATTTTTTATCAAAATACCAAGTTTAGGGTCTACAAAACCAAAAAAATAGGTTTGAGATTTAGTTATGCATGGGGAAGGATTAGTACCCCCACATCGCCCAAAAATTGGTACCTAGTTGGTTACCCTATGTAAAGAAATAATTTTGAGTTCCAACTTTATCTAATTTAAAAATCATTACAGATGCAAAGTTGAAAAGGATATCTGTTTATTAAAGCCAATAATATTCTCCCCTAGCATGAATACGAGAGATAAGCTAATATGACTAATAAATGGACATTGCCTCGATATTTTAGAAATCATGATGCGGTCTTGAAAATGATGTCTACCTATTTCGGGAATCACCAGTAGTCACCTAAGTATACTTGTGGGGGATATACTATTGACTCCCTAATAAGTGAACATTGCCTTAGGTTTTAAAACATGGTGCAATCAAAAAAATTATTATTAATCTTAATTAAACTAAGGGTAGATTAAGGCTTTCTATATCTTAAAGTGTTAAATTATGAATAATTAAAGAACCTAGAGTCATAAACCTAAAAATGTAGGCTCTAATATTAATCCTACTTGATTTTAACCAGTTATTGAATCAAATAATCGATATGGTCCCTTGAGCATTTAGGCGAGGGCCAACTCAGATTACTCCTTAAATTAAAGGGATTAAGTTGAAATCTAATCTAAAGTGTAGGCTCTAATATTAACTTAAATTAATAATCAATATTTCAATTCGAATAATTAATGTGGAAACTCAAGCAAAGCAAGAACCAAATTAAGAGTTCTCCTAATTCAAGGACCAAATATGAAATTAAGCCTAAAATGGAGTCTCTATTATTAATCCTAATTAATCTTAATTAATTTAATTCAGAACCTCAAGTATAAGTGAGGACCAAATAAAAATTATCCTAAATTAAAAGTTTAGGGACCAAATTTAAGGGAGTCTAAATTTAAGGACTATACCTAAAATCTAAGTAATCTAGATTACTACTAAAATATTCTAAATCTAAATTTAAAACCTAAAATTCTAAGACTAGATTAAAGGATCTGGACTTAAAAATGAAAATGTTTTAAAAAAAAACTATTTAACACATATAAAAGGACCAAATTGGAACAATTTAAAATTGTAAAACTAAAATCTAAACATTGAATAAAGAACTAAATGGAAGATATCATAGAATAAAGTTTAAATTAAGAAATTGCAAAAAATTAAAAGTTGGGATTTAAAGGACTGAAATGTAAATGCTGAAAAGTAAATGCTTAAATTAAAATGACAAAAATTTATAGGTAAAATTATAAATGACAGAAAATAAATTGCTCGAAATGTAAATACGAGTCATACCCCAAGGTGGATCATCACAAGGTCGTATTAAGGTTTAAAATTTGAATATAAATAATAAGGGACCAAAATGCAATAAAATAAAATAAAAATAGTAGCCAAATCAGAAATAAAAAAAGTGACTAAAATGGACAAATTGGATCTATCATATCCAAATCATAGATAAGATAAAGAAGCAGAGTCCAATCAGTGGCTAAGTTGAATAAATATAGAATTCAACAATTAATTCCAGAGAAATAACATAACAACATAATGAAAAAATTTAAAAGAAATAAAACAGAGGGCCAAAAATCAAAATAAATAAAAAAGAAGAATCGATAACAAAAGTGTAAAAGCACACTAAAGGTTTAGGGGTACGAGAGTAGATATATCAATAATTCATAACATGAGTAAAAAGGGTAAATAACGAAATTGGTTCAATTAAAAAAGGTAAAATATTATTTTTTGTCCTCCCAAGTGATCAAAACGCAAAAACACAATAACTTTGAAGGGATCTAAGAAAAATTAACCTAAAATATCGTTATAAAACATACATTTTATTTTTTGTTTCATTTTGCAAACCCTAGCCGGAAAAAATATGTTCCTCTCCCATTTTTCCTCTCTTCCTCACCATACCCCATGAACGGCTGCGCAAAGCCTCCATCTCCAAGGATAAAAAACGCTCCGGCCACCGAACATGGATAGCCACTAACCTCCGATCGACCTTCCATTCTGCCAAGAGAGACCACCCATCCCCTTATTAAACCTAAAATGTTTTTATCTTCTCAAAAACATCTAAACGGAAAAAACCCAAAAGCTATGGCCGCAGTATGCTCACCGTAAATCGGTGTCTTTTCTCTCCTTAACCACCATTAGCAGTGGACAACGCTCCCAAAACTAGTTTAAATGAGACCACAACTCCCAAAAAGACCAACCAAATCCCCAATAACTTCAAAGCTCTCAACTTCCCGCGGCCAACTCGACCATCCCGACGACAGCAGAGAATTGAGCGATGCTACAGCTCTCGGCTACCCTGACAAATGACAAATAACCACCAACAAAGGTAAAAACTTGGCTCTCTCCCTCACTTTTGTTTCAAAAATAGGAAAAAAAGAATGTTAAAAATAAACCTTATATATCGGGGGGCCAAGAGACCCTTACAAATGATCTTTTTTTTAGAGAAAATGGAATAATCCCATTTTTCTAATTTTTTATTTATTTTTATAAACAGTTACATTTGTAAAAATAATATGAAAAAAATTGTTACTGATGACTTTTATGTGGTTTTTTATGACAAGTTAAGCGTTGCAACTGGCGTGAAGGAAGTTGTTGGGATTTGGTGGCACAATGACTGGGCGTGGAGGCTGCTGGAGAGCTTGCTAATGACAGCAACAATAACTGGGGCATTGAATGAACCCAATATTTAGTGATTACCCTTTTATATATTTTAATATTTTTTAGAAAAAAATGGTGATTACAATGGCAAGTCAAAATACAATTGACTAAGACTAAACATATTTACTAAACTATAGACTAAATTAAAAGAAATATAAATTTAAGGACTAAATCTAAAAGATAAAGTGATATAAATTAGGAATAAAATATTTGAAATCTAAATCTAAGGATTCATTTTAAAATCAAAGTTCTAGGACCAAATTGAAGAAAAATTAAAGATGAACAAAATTAAAAGCAATTAACAAATATAAAGGGAGTAAATCGAAATAAATTAAAAATATAAGATTGAAATTAAATTCCATTAAATAAAGGAGAAAAATAAACGAAAACATAAAGCAAAGGGAAAAATCAAATGGCTGAAATGTAAATGCTAAAATTTAAAGGTGAAATTATAATAACATAAATTAAAGGGCAGAAATGTAAATAATAGAAATTAAAGGGCAAAAATGTAATGATAGAAATTAAAAGAAATCAAATATAATTAGAGTTAGGGGTTAATTTTTAATTGTTACCCGTACCATAAATAACGCGAATCATACCCTAGGGTGGGAGGTCATAATATGATTCGAACATAAATATAAAAGTTAGCAGTTAGTGGTTAATAAATTTGCAAAGTTAGCGGTTAGTAGTTAATAAATTAGCAAAGTTAACGGTTAAATTAGAATTTTCCTTGGACCACAATAATGTGGAACGTACCCCAGGGCGGGTCACCACAAGCTTGTATTAACGCCTAAAATCAACAATTTAAATATAAAGAATTAAAATGTAAAATAAAACAAATAAATAGGCAAATTATAAATAATTTAGTGACTAGAATTCAATAAAATGGAAGCATGTCAATATTAAAATAAACATAAATAAAAGTGACCAAAATAAAATGAAAAGAAAGAAAATGTCAAATTAATAAATAAAAAAATGAAGACTAGAGACCATTTTGTAAAAACACGCTGAAAAATAAGGAGACCTAAGATGAATTAACCTCAAAATTTTAATATGTGACATATTCATTTACTATTTTAGGTATAATTACTAATCCTAAAACCCAATCCCATTTTTGTTTAGAAAACTTTTCCCCCTCTCTCATGCACAATCGTCACTCTCACCAAAGCTAGACAACCAGCCACCTCCATGGTGTCGCTCCGACTGCCACATGACTTAAGAGGGTAAGGCCACAACCCATCCCAAGCTCCTAACTTTCTTCCTCTACTTCACTCCTCCCTCTCGACCGAAGCTCCCTAAGCCCGAAACCTCTACAAATTGCCGTAAATCGACTTTAAACCAAGTTTCGGCCACCGACCAGCCAACACTTGCAGTGGTCATCGAACCTAAACCCAACCTAGGACCGAGCCAACATCGCCTTCTTCCCTAGACAACAACACCAAAATGAAAAAAAGACCCCTAAACCCCATACCAAAACCTTTCTCTCTGACCACTACCAACGGTGGTTGGGTAACTCAAAACTTAGACGTAATCGAACCAAGCCCCCTTTTTTTTCTCCTAATTCCTAAAACTAAACACAAAAACTAACATGCAACAACTCCTAGCCTCCAAAACTTTGACTCCTTAGCTTTCTAGCACCGACGACAACAAAACCGGTGATGAACAGGACTCTCCGACAACACGAGGTAAACGTCTCACTCTTATCTCTTTATTTTTTTATTTGAGATCTCACATGCAAAAGAATCAAAATTGACAAAATGGCTAGAATACTTTTTTTAAATGTTTGTCTTTTTTTATTTCAGAATGAGTTCCTCTCGAATATGGAAGAAGGGTTACAATTTTTAGAAATAGAAAACTCCTCATCCCCAATTTACATATCCTTGTTTTCGTGTTTTATAGTCTCGATTTACAACTGGAAAAACATGAAAATGTTGTGTCCTTGACTGAGCTACTGGTGGGGACTCAATTTTGTTGATAGTGTGGAGGATGGACCAGCTGAGAAGGCCATTCACGTGGTTGTTGGGTTCTTTGCTGTTGGGCTTCGTAAAATATGGACATTGTACTAATCCCAGGACAAAAATACGTATCTACAGCTACCTCTCTTTGCTCATTATTATGTAAGCAAAAATAAGGAAAGGACTAATAGATACAAATTTTGTTCAATTATGACCAGTCTAAAAAGTAATATGCTCTATTGCAACTTTAGGGTAGGTTGGATATGATATGCTCTATTGTTTTTTCGAGTAGTCAGATCTGAAAAATTTGATTCACTTTATTGTTCTTTAGGAAGGGTGAATCGAAGTTGATTTACTTTACTGTTCTACAGAAAGACCAAATCAGAGAAAATATTGATCTTCTCCACTACTCTTTAGGGGATATCATACAAAAAATTTGATTCAAGTTCATTGTTATTCAAAAAACATTGAATCAAATTTGATTTCCTTCTCTGCTCTTCAGGAAGACCAAATCTGAAAGAAGAAAAATCAGCTCCTCTACTCTTTTAGGGGAAATCAGACTAAAAAAAATATAATTCACTTTGTTGCTCTTAAGGGAAGATTGAATCGAACTTGATTTATTTCGCTAGTCTTCAAGAAAATCAAATCTGAAAGAAGAAGAATCTGCTCTACTTTTCCAGGTAATCAGATCTTGAAAATTTTTATTCGCTTCACTGCGCTTCAGGGAAGATTGAATTGAACTTGATTTGCTTTGCCACTCTTCAAAAAGACAAAATATGGGGAAAGAGGATATGTTCCACTACTATTTAGGGAAAACCAGATCTTTGTAATGAAATTTGATTTGTTCCACCACTCTTTGGAAAGAACTGAACTGAGTTCAATTTGTTTCTCTTATCTTCAAGAAGATTGAATCTGAAAATTAAACATTGCCACTTGTTAGTGTATGTTTGAGAATTTGAAAACATTATACCTGAAGGTTTAAAATTTAAGATGATCAATTTCTCCGGTGGAAACTCGTCTTGTAGCCATCATATATGGAAATATACACTGACTCTGGTGTCATTCGAACTCCTCTCATTTTGAGGCTTTGAATTGGTTTCTTTTATCTTAAGGTTTCAGTACTACCCACTTGTGGTTTTCTTTTGGAAGACATGTAGATACTTAATTACATCTGTTATCATGCATTTATGAATGTAATGATTCCTTTTATGCCTAAAATATGTGCAATAATGCAATTTTAGTGTATTTTCTCCTTTGAAGGAGAATTCTCTTTCGTTTGTCGTCTTGTGACTCGGTCAAATTTTGGGCACATAAATCATTACCGGTTCAATCCAGCTGACAATCTTCTGAAACTTTCTATGTACCCCAAGGTTTTAATTTTATGTAGCCTATCATCATGCAAGCCTCATGCTAAAACCATTGTCAGCTTCAGAATATCTGCACTTTTCCAAAATGTTTTGCTCAATAATACATGATGATCTCATGTTTTTCAAGTTAAACTACATATATTTAATTTCAAAGTAATATGCTTGTAAAAGGGTGTTTACAAGAAAAATACATCTTTTTTATTTGTATAAATGTAAAGAGTTTTTGGGTAAATACATGGCAAACTTTTAACTGGAAAAAGTAAGAGAAAATGAAGTAGATATCCCAAGATATCATGGTACAGAGCTTTTGAACTGGCACACACGTAAAGTAACTTAAGTGTAGCTTCTGTCAATTACAAGAAAAATACATCTTTTTTATTTGTATAAATGTAAAGAGTTTTTGGGTAAATACATGGCAAACTTTTAACTGGAAAAAGTAAGAGAAAATGAAGTAGATATCCCAAGATATCAATGGTACAGAGCTTTTGAACTGGCACACCGTAAAGTAACTTAAGTGTAGCTTCTGTCAAAGGGATTTCGAGAATTGTGACAATGCGTAAAGGTGTGAAGTTCCTTTTAGACTACAAAATCTCCAGATATTATATGCCATAAACTAGTATTAGATCTCATCTTTATTCAATTTTTTCTAGTTGTTTTAATCGAGACTTTTTCAATCTCTATTCCCAACCCTGATCACCGATTGATGTTATCACTCAAATCAAGAGCTCTTACGGCTTCAAAATCAATTCAAAACCTCCACCATGCACGAATCCTAAATTTGATTGACACTCAACCCGCTCTTTGAGTTTTCAACTTGAGACCTCCTTTGGTTTCAAGACGCCATTTATGATTTTCATCTTAAAACCCCCTTTTATTTATTTTTTCTTTTTTATTTATTTTTTCTTTTTTTCTTTTTTCTTTTTTTCTTTAGGAAAAGTATTTATTGACAACATCAGAGTTCATAGGGTTAGGTAACTCTGGTCCATCCATCTTGGTGAGGATCAAAGCTCCTCCAGAAAAAACTTTCTTCACAACATAATGTTTCTCCTAGTTGACATCCATTTTCCCCGAAAATCTTTTTGAATGGGTAGGATCTTTCTAAGCACTAGATTTTCATCGTGAAACCCTCGGGGGGAAGCGTTCTTATCATGTTCTTGTATCATGTGCCTCTGGTACATCTGACCATGACAAATAATTTTCAATCACTTTTCTTCAATTTAATTCAATTGGTTGTATCTAACTTGTACCCATTTTGCCTCATCTAGCTTCACCTCTAATAAAACTCAAAGTGAGGGAATTTCTACCTCAATAGGTAACACAACTTCCATCCATAGGCTAAATAAAATAGAGTTGCCCTAGTCGACATTCGCATCGAAGTTCGATAAGAAAACATGTCTCATGCCAGTCTTTATAAGTCTCAATCATATCTCTATAAGCCTCCTGATGTTCTTATTAGCTTCCTCTACTGCCTTATTCATCTTCGGGCTATAAGTAGTGGAATTAAGATGTCTTATCTTGAATTGCTAACAGACTGATTCCATCATCTTATTGTTTAAGTTCAAGGCATTGTGGGAAATAATTCTTTTTGGTAAACCAGAACAACAAATGATTTCCTCATTTAAGAATTTACACACTATTAACTAAGTGAAATTTTCATAAGAAATTACTTCTACCCTTTTAGTGAAGTAGTTCATTACCACCAAAATGAAATGATGACCATTTGAAGCATTGGGAGAAATTTGTCCAATGACATCCATCCCTATACAGAGAACGACCATGGAGTTTTCATTATGTGCAATGGATGAGGAAGGGTATGGATCTTGTCTCTATAAATCTGGCACTTGTGATATTTTTTGACATAATTGATGTAACTGGTCTTCATTATTAACCAATAATATCTAAATCTCATTATTTGCATAGCCATTGCATGTCCATTGGCATGGGTACCACACCCTATTATGCACTTCCTCGAGAATCGTTTTAGCTTTCTTAGCATTAACACACCTCAACAGAACCTGATATGGACTTTTCTTGTACAATATCCCACCATCAAGTACATACCCTGCAACTATCCTTCAAATAGTTCTTTTGTTATTCTCGGTTGCTTGCTCATGATAGCTTTGATATCTAATGTATTGCGGGATATCATAATACCATGGATTTCCAACTTCCTCCTCTTTGATGCTATACCAATGGGATAGATACTCATAACCATGCATCTCAATGGGCATTATATTTTAGTGCTTCCAAAGTAGCCAAGACATCTGCCATTTGATTCTCTTCTCTGGGGAGATAATTGAATGTCACTTCTTTAAATTCTTCGATAAGCTTCATGATCAACTTATGGTATTCTATCAGTTTGGGATCTTTTATCTCTCAATCTTCCATAAGACACGCTTCATACTTGGTCATATTCTTAGTACAATCAATTTTCAACCGACTGGTGGATTGGTGAAAGGATAATGTTTTCCATTCGGTGAGATCAAAATTACCCCAATTATGTGCTCCAAGGCATTTACAACATCAAAGTTCAACTTTCAATGTTCCCTGGTAGACATAATTGCTTCCTCTACTAAAATAGCCATTAGATCTTCATATAGGAAATTAAAACTCAGCTATTCATATTATTCAGAAGCCCTACTTGTAATAAAATCTACTATGGCGCTCCCTTTAACTACTTTTTGACTTGCGTATTGAATGTTGAGCTCTGACAATAGAATCTCCCACCGAGATAATCTTTCAGATAGCGTAGGTACACCCATCAGATATTTCAAAGGGTCAAGTATGGAGATCAACTAAGTAGTGTGATACAATATATACTGTCTGGCCCTTTGAGTAGCCCAAACCAAGCACAACATAACTTTTCGATCGACGAGTACCTTGCCTCACAATCAGTTAAGTTCTTGTTGAGATAGTAAATTACACTCTCTTTATTTTCAGTTTCGTCATGCTACCCTAAGACATACCCCCATTGAGTTCTCAAAGACTGCCAAGTAGAGAATTAATGGTTCGCCTGAGATATGTAGCACTAATATTGGGTATACGAGGTCACATTTATCTGTCAATTGTGACAAACTGAGAAATGTAATTCAATATCCCCAGGAATCCTTGAACTTCTTTTTGTGTTTGTGGGGGTGGTAACTTTTGAATAGCTTTGATTTTGTCTGGATCTATTTCAATCCCCTTTTTGTTTACTACAAAACCCAAGAGCTTCCCATATGTCACCCTGAATGTGCACTTACTTGGATTAAGTTTCAGTTGGCATTTGCTCAATCTCTTGAAGAGTTTCCTCAAATTCTCAATGTCTTTTTCCACTATCTTGGCCTTGAAAATCATATCATCAACATAAACTTATGTTTCTTTATGCATCATGTCATGAAACAGTGTTACCATGGCTCTCTAGTATGTTACCCCTACATTCTTCAGCCCAAACGACATCACCTTGTAGCAAAATGTGCCCCATGTAGTGACAAACATATTTTTTTTCCCATATCTTCAGGGTGAATCTTTATTTGATTGTAGTTATAGAACTCATCCATGAACGAAAATAGGGAATTTCTAGCAGTATTATCCACTAGCGTTTTTATGTGTAACAATGGAAAATTATTTTTCCGGCTCAACCTATTGAGATCTCTATAGTCAGTACATACGAACCTTTCCATCCTTCTTTGGTACTGGGACAATATTTGCCACCCACTCAGGGTATTTGGCCACTTTAAGGAAATCATCATCGAAATATTTCTTTATTTATTTTTTAATTTTTAGAAGCATATTAGGTCTTATCCGTCTAAGTTTTTTTTACACAGTTCTACATTATGGCTTTATCAGAAATTTATGTACCACCAATTCTATTTCCAAGCCCGACATGTCTTCATATGATCAAGCAAATACATCTTTATACTCTCAAAGCAATTCAATCAAACTCTATCATCCCTCGATAAATAAGATGGTGCTAATCTTTACTTCTTTTCTATCTTCATCTGATCCTATATTCAAAGTTTCAGTGGGCTCTTTATAAGGCAAAATATGTTTATCCTCCATTTTAAACTATTTTTAGAAGTTCAGAAGGTAAGTCACATTTCTCATCATTATCACAACCCTCAATTTCCTCTGACATATGGAAGCTCGAAATCAATCTCTGGGTCAGTGTCATAGGCATTCATGCTATTGATATATGAGGTCCTAAAATAATAACAAACAATAGCATATATATACATATACACATATAGGAGAATCTATCTCATATCAATATAAATATAATGGAATAATATATATATATATATATATATATATATATATATATAAGAATAAAGAAATACATGTGAGAATGTTTGTCACATTGTGAATTAATAAAAATGCATCTTTCATTTGAAAATTAAAAAATATAGATTAACCCTTTACATAAGATCACCTATTGCCCAGGATTTAGACAACATGTAAGGTTTTCATGTATTACTCTGAAAAAAGTTTTATAAACTTCAGGTAACTCCTCTGCAGTACAATTTTTCAACACGAAGCCTAACGATGAGGGATAGAAGGCTATAACTCTTCCTTCCCTAGCCTCATCATCCAATATCACATTAATGCCCAAATCTCCCAAGGCATCCTCAACAATTGGTTTCTTAACTTGCTAGCTTCCTTGAAACATATGACCTCCAGACACAAAGGTATCATGCAGAGATGGGAAAGTCATCGGCTCCCAACTGAGGTCCTCTTCAGCTAACCTTGCTCTTCTCCTTTCTTGGCACTTTTGGATTTCCTTCAAATTTCCCCTCAAGGTTGACTAATATCCTAAGCCAAAGTAATCTCTTTTTGGTGGTGGTAAAAACAAGATTAACAGGTCTATTTAGGCAGATCCCTAGACCTTTTCTAGCCTTGGTTCCCCTTCCCAGAGTTAGTTTGAGTTTCATTCGGGTGTAGTTGGACAGTCTAGGTTTGGGCATCTTTCTTCCCTCAGCTATGAATATGGAATTAAAAAATTCTAGTGATATGAAGAAACACTCTATAACTTTCTCATCTACTTCAACATAAGGGGAAGTAGTAAAAACAAAAGCAATAATGTCTTCCTCAGCGTTAATGCATATCAACCTACCCTCAATCACAAACTTTAGCTTTTGGTGCAGCATGGATGGAATTGTCCCTGCTTGATGGATCTAATGTCTTCCCAATAGACAATTCTAAGTAGCCATGATATCCATTACTAGAAACTTAACCTCATAGATAGATGGGTCGATGGTTAGGGTGATGTCAATTTTCCCCAGTACTTCACTTTTGGTTCCATCGAATACTCGAACAATGCTTTAACAACTCTTCATGTGCGTACTATCAATAAGAAACTTCTTTAGGGTTACCAATGGCATCAATTTTAGTGCAGAGCCATTATCAACTAATACTCAAGATAGAACATGCCCCTTTCACCTAACAGTGATAAATAAAGCTTTATGGTTGTCAATCATCTCAGACGGGATCTCATCATTAGAAAAGAAAATAAAGTTATCATCTTGAATAACCAATCTATCTAGCTTATCCACTGGTAAATTCTTTAGCACGAAAGTTTGATTCAAGACTTTCAATAGAGCGTCTCGGTGTGCCTCAAACCTCAATAGAAAGAGTAAATATCGAGATACGAGTAGGTAGCTTATGTAGTTGTTCAAAGATGATATATTCACTCTGCTTCAAAAATTCAGAAATTTCACAGCCTCGTTCTTAGTCATTGGTTCGTTGATGACTGGCTCATCTTTTTTTAACAGTAAGTCAACTTTCTTTCCTTTATTAGTTATAGATCTCTTCTCAGGTTCTTTGGGCAGATATGGAGACTAACATCTCCCATTCCTGGTGAAATGGCCTACTTCACCCAGTTTTTCATTCTCTTTCTCCATATTTTATATCTTGCACTCAATCTCCAAGGAACTTTCTTGTTGTCTTTGTAAGGAAATAGAGACGGGGGTATGATTACCACCTTAAGAGTTATTTTTTTTCTACCACACGGGTTTTTTGTGTGATAATTAAGGGACAATTGGCATTGTAAATTTCCCTGAATGAACCCTCAAATGCACACACTTTTGCCTCTTCTTCTTTAAGGATTTGTTTGTAAAATTTCATCTCTTTGTCATCCATCATTCTTTGCACCAAAGTTTGAAATTGAAAACAATCTTGTATGGTGTGTCTATCGCAATTGTGATATCGGCATACATTCTCATTCTTCTCTAATTCAGCTTCTAGATTAAGGACCAATATGTATGCATTGATCATTTGACCCCATATCCAGTGCATTGGTGATTTTACCTCACTCACCTTCATTATAATATTCTTCCCATTTTCCTCTGCAACTGCATTGATACATGTACATGCATGGTTTGGTAATAGGTTTTGGGCCATGTTTGGTTGTTCACTATCACTTAAGTTGATGATGTTGTTATGTCTTAACCTTTGGAAAATCTTTTTAAAGGCAGTGCAATTCTCTATTGAATGTCTAGGAACCCCTACGTGATACTCACATTGGACATTAGCATTATACCATTTAGGGTAGGGAGGTTGTAAAGGTGATATATGGTAAGGTGATACCACATGTCTGTCATATAATATATGGAACAACTCCTTGTAGGACATAGGGATCAAATCGAACTGAAGCTTTTCTCTCTCTCTTTCCTTAGCTCTCTTACCCCCTGTCTAGCAGAATTTTGTGTAGATGATTTGTGTCTTGAGGTCTAGACATAGTGATGTTATTGAAGTCATATTTCCTCACGTTTTGACCTCATTATCCTTCTTTCTCACCGGTGGTTTCTTGCTAGACTCACCTCCATCGTGTTTTACACTCTTAATTGGCATCTCAATCATCTCCCCAACTGTGACTAAGTCAGCAAAACTCTTAGATGAATTCCCTATCAGGTGACTAATGAAAGGAGCTCTTAAAGTGTTTATAAAGAGCATTTTTTCTCTTCTTCTTCAAGTGGCGGATGAACTTGTACAGCCACCTCTCTCCATCTCTAAGCATATTGTCTGAAGCTCTCATTGGATCCCTTCTCCATGCTTATAATTCGATTGGGCCTCACATCCTTCACATGCTTATATTTCTCAATAAAAGCTTTGGTCAAATCTTTCCACAATCTGATATAAACCTTGCTTAGTTGATTGTACCATCGAATAGTGGAACCTATTAAACTCCCATGGAAGAAATGTATCAAAAGTTTATCATTCCCTATGTAACCATTCATTTTCCTGTAGAATATTGTGATATGGGTAGAGGAACATCTTGTGCCATCAAACTTTTCAAAGTTAGAAACATTGAGTTTCGAATGCAACACTAAGTCGGGAACCAGACTTAACTCCTTGGAATTGATTCAATACACACTAGTATCTTCCTTCATAGCCCTAATTTCCTCCTCTAGATGTTTCTATTTCTCTTCTATCTGTTTGTTTTGCTCCAACCTGGCTTCTTCATCAAAATTTAGGACTTGGTGGTGTTGATGTTATTCCTAGTGTGATCTAGCTCCAGATATAAATTTATAAAGGCACCAAATGGATTAATATGCACCTTCCTTGTATGAATAGGCATTTATTGGAGTGTCTAGAATTGGGAAAGGGTAAAATCAGGTGGGTAGATTGATCCCTCGATCATAGTTTTAAGCACCGAGCTTTTTCCACACTCGGGATTACTTCCTTCAAGTAGACTAACAAACTTAGCAAACATCTCTCTGGGCTTTTAGCATATCTTCTTGTATCTTTCTCATGTTTTCTTGTATCTCTTGTTGAGCTTTCTCAATCTGGGCAATTTTGTCACTTATTGCCTTTTTCCTGGTGTTATACGAATGCTTGGAAGTTCCCAGTATTCAGTCACGCTGTCTTTTTATTAAGGTTATTAATGAATATGAATAAAATGCAATTTGAAGATTAAATGCAATGTAGAAAGTTAAATGCATATGCAAAATGCAACATGAACATGTTGATACTGGAATGATTCCTTAGAACTACTTTTTATATTATAAATAAAGTTTGATTACAAGGCTTAAACATATCATAGATAGATCTAAGTTATCTCTCATAATTGTTGCATGTGCCCAAGTAAATCCAAAATCCTCTAAACTTCTTCAGTCTCAAGTTCCAATCATTTGCTTACAGTAGCAGCCTCATTTGCTAAGTAGACCAAGTACTAAACTATTCCTTGATCATGTTCTAGGAAGCTAGTTCTGAGGCCATCCCTTTGTTTAACTCTCTACTGAACCTATTCCCAATGATAGCGCCATTGCATAGCTCCTTCATAAGGGACTATCGGAAGTTCACTTCTCTTCTATGAAAATCTTGGACCTTAGTCTCAAGTTCATTCACACGTTTCCTTAGGCTTTCAACCTCCCCACGACTTGAGTTAACTTCTCAGCTTTGGTATCATCGTAATGTTGCCTCTAAACTCAAGATCTTTCTTTTTAGTTTCTCATTTTTGGTTTCAATTTTCTTGCAGTTGTTTCTCTAATGTACTCTTTTCTTTTGAAAGTATATTGTCATGATGTCTACTCTACTTGGGCTCTTCCTTACTTTCTCCAACTTCTTTGTTAGCTCGCTCAGATCATTTTTACGGACATTAATGTGGGTGTAACTAATCAAATATGACATGTATCCAGGCTATAAGCTCTCTCTATTGGTAAATTGGGATGCTCGGACCATCTCAAAAATTATGCATTGTCTTATACTTCTTTTGGACCATTCATTCCATATTATTAATGTTCTATATGGAAATCGATCATAGATCAACACAATGGAATTAATAGTGCAATGAAAAAATGAAAACAAAATAAAATAAAAAGGCAAAAGAAAATTAAGTAGTAATTTCTACCCTCACCATAGAATTAATAGTTCGTCAATAAAACTTACCCTCATATGCTGGCTACCTAATCATGCTTTAGCTGATCCTACCCAAACATGATTTCTACCCCCATGCTTTGTTTAACATAAAAATCATAACCTCGTGTCATCTAGTTCGCATGCTTATTCGAAAAAAATAAACCTAACCACATGATCTCTAGTTCTCATTCATTTATTTGGAAAGAAAAATTATACTACAAAAAATAAAAAGACTCAAAAGAGCTTTCCTTGTGTACCCTCCTCATGGGGATTCTTAAGATTTGGGTTAGGCTCTATCTAGGTTTGGGTTCTAGGTTCACTATATGCTAGCTTTGGCTCTAAAGTGAAAAGTTCTCGAATTGTAGTTGTCAGTGCCCCCTTGGGCTGTTTGACCCTCAATCCTGGCCAATCACAAGCTTTCGGATCGAGTTCAACTTGAGGGAACACACCTCCTTATTCCATACGGAAGTGAAAACCATCAAAAGGTCCATAAGGCGTGAGCCCTAGGAGCGATCCACTATCCCATAATAAGGTAAAAACCTCACGAGGGAGTAGTTTCTCACTCCTACTTAAATAGGAAAAAGTGGGGTTTTAGCTCATGTTATTATAATGCAAGTGCACAGTGTGTGAGAAAAAGCAAAAAAACACACAATCACATAACACACAAAATTTATTTCTCAATTCCCTTTAAGACACATTTAATCTGAGAACATTAACAAACATATCAGTCCAGCTACTTAGTGGTTAATCAAATTACAAACAAAAAAATTATTTAAACCAAACAAGGGATCAAATACTAAATTAGAACAAATTTGTAATTTTCCTTGTAAAGACAATTAATTAATTGACTAAAGGCCTGGCTCTCTAAAAAACCTCCCCAGTGGAGTGGTCAAGCTGTCGAAACAGTTTCTGTTTGTAAAAAACACAAATTTAATTTTTAATTAAGTGTGACTTAAAAAATCTTGTCTCGATTAATTTGTGGTTTCCTTTTAAAAATCAAAATAAAACATGGTTCAAGGAGTCACCACCAATCTTTGATTAGGGTGTGATTAGGCACCCAAAATGTTTTCTCATTTTAATAAAATTAATCTAAAAATTATCAAAACAACATTTTAACATATGTGCACCAAAAATTGAGTTTGGTAGTCGATTATGCGCGGGGAAAGATTAGCACCTCCACAGTGCCCTAAGTCAGTACCTAGTTAATTAATTAGTTGTCTTTGCCATGAAATTAAAGTAAAAAATTAATTTAAAAATTACCAATCCTTTTAGAAAGAAGAATGATATTTGAACATTTAAATATATTGAGATCGGACCTTTTATAAGTTCTAACAATTTTTTCTCAAAAATTTAAATAGACGAACATTCTCTGTTCTCTTGTTCCCAAATTTTAAGTGTAGTTGATTTTTAGGGTTGCACTTGACGGGATACACTTTCATCTTAATATTATCATTAATGATTTTCTTATACGTTAAGACAGTCACTCCACGACGACCTTAAAATGAAAGGGTATTACTTTTAGTCCAATTATTTGAATCGAGTTGAGTTATACTTATGATGGTGTTGCACATGTTAATTTTGAAACGATAAGTAAAACCTAAATCAATATGTACAAACAAACATGCTTATATAAACACATAAAAAATGAATTAAATAACATGCCACTTTATCTAGATTAATTTAAATAAAATTTAATAGCATGTATAAACCTAACTTAACAATATTCAATACCATATAAATTTCATAACATGCTACATTAAAATTGGCCTATATAAGGGTAAAAAGAAATTGTGTATAAATGCACATTTAAACTATAAAGATCTCGAATGAAAATGTAAAAACATGGTTGTCGACACCATTTTTTGGCATGGGTGGGAAAAAACTAGTCTGACTTGGGGTTTTCTTTGAAAAGATTTTGAAATGTGATCAGTCACGACAAATCATTTTAAGGTGTGATCAGGACACCATAAAAATTGGGTGATTTTAATAAAACATTTTATTTTTATCAAAATACCAATTTTAGGGTTTACGAAAACCAAAAAATAGGTTTGGAAGTAAGTTACGCATGGGGAAGGATTACAAGCCCCATAGCGCCCAAAAATTGGTACCTAGTTGATTACCATATATTTAGAATTAAAAATTTTGAGTTTTACCTTTATCTAATTTAAAAATCATTACGGATGCAAAGTTGAAAATGGTATTCATTTAATAAAGCCAAAAGCATTCGCCCCTAGCATGAATGCGGGAGATCAACTATTGTGCCTAATAACTGAACATTGTCTTGATATTTTAGAAATCATGGTGCAGTCTTCAAAAGGATGTCGACCTATTTAGGGAATCACCATTATTCACCCCTTGAGCATACTTGCAGGAGATATACTATTGACTCCATAATTAGTGAAAATTGCCTTAGGTTTTAAAACATGATGCAATCAAACAATTTATTATTAATCCTAATTAAAATAAGGGTATATTAAGGATTTCTCTATCTTAAAGTGTCAAATTATGAATAATTAAAGAACCTTGAGGCATAAACCTAAAAATTGTAGGCACTAATATTAATACTACTTGAACAATTTTAAAAAAAACTATTAACACATATAAAAGGATCGAATTTGAACAATTTAAAAATGTAGAACTAAAATTTAAACATTGAATAAAGGACTGAAATGAAAGAAATCATAACATAAAGCTTAAATTAAGAAATTGCAGAAAATTAAAATATGGAATTTAAAGGACTAAAAAGTAAATGCATAAATTAAAATGAAAGAAATTTACAGGTGAAATTATAAATGACAAAAAATAAATTACTCGAATATAAAAGGGTTAGGGTCAATTTAATTGTTACCTAGACCATAAATAATACAAGTCACGGATCCTTGCAAGGTCGTATTAAGGTTTAATATTCGAATATAAAAAATAAGGGACTAGACTTCAATAAAATAAAATAAAAATAGTAGCCAAATAAGAAATAAAAATTGACTAAAATGCATAAATTGGAACTATCATATCCAAATCATTAATAAGATAGAGAAGTAGGGTCCAAACAGTGGCTAAAATGAATAAATATAAAATTCAGCAGTTAATTTCAGAGAAATAATATAATGACTAAATTTAAAAGAAATAAACAGAGTGCCAAAATAAAAAAAAGAATTGGTGACAAAAGTGTAAAACATGTTAAAGGTCTAAAGGACCAACACCAGCACCAGCAGTGGCTAGCACTCCCAAACCCAGTTTAAACGAGACCCTAATACCCAAAAGGATGAACCAAACCCCCAATAACTCCGAAGCTCTCTACTTTCGACGACCAACTCGACCATCCCGACGACAAAAGAGAATATGGCGATGCTACACCTCTTGGCCACCTTGGCGAACGATGATCGACCACCAACAAAGGTAAAAGCTTTGCTCCCTCCCTCACTTTTGTTTCGAAAATGGAAAAAATAAGCTTGAAAAAACCTTTTATATTTGTATTACTTTTGTTCGAATCTAGCATAAGGTTACATATGTTGTTTTTGTGAATGGAGAAGATGAATAGAGGGTCAAGATACCCTTACAAATTCTCTTTTTCATAGAAATGGGAAGAGCCCTCGTTTTTCTAGTGTTTTTTTATCTTTATAACCCAATTACATTCGTAAAAATAATATAAAAAAAGAAATTGTTATTGATGACTTTTACATGGTTGTTAATGACGAGTGGAGCTTTGAAGCTGCATGAAGGAAGTTACTGGAATTTGGTGGCACAATGACCGAGCATAGAGGCTGCTGGAGATCTTGTTGATAGCATCAACAGTAACTGAGGCATTGAATGCCCCAAAAATTTAGGGATTACCCTTTTTATGTTTTATTATTATTATTTTGGGATAAAAATGGTGATTACAGCTGCCCCTCTTTGCTAATTGTTGTGGAACAGGAATGAAGCAAAGATAATAAGCACCATTTTTTATCCAGCCTATATTGTTGTAAATCTAGCGCTACAAGATCTTCTCATCAATCAAGTTTTCTCATTATGAACTCTTTGTTGGGGTATCAATCCACTTCCTTTTAAGATGGGTAAGATCTGATTGAATAAGTTCTTCTCATTATGAACTTATTCTCTCAGTAACATTGACCCAACTCCTTTGCGATGGTTGACCGAAGGTGATGTTGATCCAACTCCTTATATGATGGACGAGCAAAATGACGATGTTGATCCAATTAATTATATGATGGATGAGCCAAGGTCGTGTTATTCTAACTCCTTATTTGATGGAATCGAGCTAAGGTTGAACAAGTTCTTCTCATTATGAACTTCTTCTCCCTCATCTGATGAGTTCTTCTCATAATGAACTCTCCACTGGAAATGTTGATCCACCTCATTCTGTGATGGAATCGAGGTAAGGTTGAATAAGTTCACATTATAAACTTCTTCTCCCTCATCATATGAGTTCTTATCATTACGAACCCTTCCACTGAAATGTTGATCCACCTCCTTCTATGATAAATCGAACCAACGTTGAACAAGTTCTTCTCATTATGAAATTCTTCTCTCTCGCCAAATGAGTTCTTCTCATTATGAACTCTCTGCTGGAAATGTTGATCGACCTCATTCTATGATGGAATCGAGCCAAGGTTGAACAAGTTCTTCCCATTTAGCGGAAAGAGAGCTTCCCAGTTATCCACTATTAATATTGGTGCAGGTAGAACACAACCTTCAAATTAGAATTTATAGAAACCCCTTATGAACTTAAAATTGGCTTAGCATAATAACTACTAGTACATGAAGCATTCATTATGGCTTCGACATTTATGCACAGCAAATCACCAGAATAATTCAAATGTATGTTACGAGGCCCAAAGAACTCATCGAGAAACCCTTGGAAATCTATCTTGGCTTCTTCTAAAAATCATTTACAGTTATCATCAAGAAAACCATAAAAATTAGGCATAACTTCTTTAAAAATTCATTTTAAGACATCAAGAAATACCTGAAAATTAGGATTAGCTTCTTTAAAAATCCATTTGAAGACATCAAGAAACCCCTAAAAATTATGCTTAGCTTCTTTTGAAATTCATTTGAAGACACCAAGAAAACCCTAAATATTAGGCTTAACTTCTTTCAAAATTCATTTGAAAACATCAAGAAACCCCTAAAAATTAGGCTTAGCTTCTTTTAAAAGTTATTTTGAAACACCATGTTATTCCTCAATAAACCTCTAAAAATTAGACTTAGTTTCTTTGAAAAATCATTTGAAGAAATCATCAAGAAACATCTAAAAATAGGAGTTGGCTTCTTTGAAAATTCATTTGAAAGTTCATACTAGGTAACATCCCCCACTTAAAAAATGATGATTGTTCTGTGTATTGGACTCCTCAATTCCTGAGGTTCTACCACTATTAATGTAATCCCCTCCATTTGAGGCTCGAAATTTGATTTTTCTTTTCTTTCTCTTATTTCCTTGGAAAATCTTAAGAATTATGTATATATGTATGACAATATGAATTTCTTGTATGCAAAAATGTTAATCATTTTTTCTTCTCACATCAAAATGGAGACATCAATCTTCCTTCACTTGGTCATCTTTGAATGGATCCTACCTCAATAACTTGTCATCTAAGGTTTGCAATATTCTAGGGACAAATATGATTATCTTGTACTCTTTGTTTTTTTTCTTCATATCGAATGAAATTCTTTCTCTTTTGAGTTCTTGTTATGATTAGGTATACGGCCTTGATGCCATTTTTGTCCCTAACTCGACCACTCAATCAAATTTTATTTCTCAAGACTCATCTTCCAACTAAAGCATGAATGGTCTATTTCTCCATATAATCTTTGTTTGTTTTCATTCTGTCGTTGGCACTCCAAACGGCGAGTCTCATTCACCATGTGTGTTTGATTTGAATTTTGGGATCTCAATGAGATTTGGTTTTGGTAATGCCCCAATGTGAGTACTCATGGCTCTATTCGTGCCAAAATTTGAATCTCAAATGATCTCACTCTTTTGTCACTAATCAGCAATCTTATGCCATCAAAAAAAATGTTATCGAATAGTTTAAAGGTTTTTCTTCATGATTCTACAATCAGATGGGCACTTAAGAAGTGATCAATTCTTCTACCATGAACTTCTCAAATCTTTGATATGAGCTGAGATATGTGCCCTTTCGACTAAGGTGATCATCTGCTTCTTGATGGGTTACCGACAACGTCACAAGGAAGTGTTAGAAGTTATATCCTCTAGTCATTATGATCTCCTGGACTATTTGCTTTCAAGATAGTAAAATGTCTTCTCTACCATCGTTTGTTCTTCTTCTTCAATTGAGGAAGAATTAGCCTCACCAGCATCAAGGACCTTTTTCACTTGATATTGTCCTATTTGAAAATATTTTTTCAATTTTAGAAATGTGAAAAAGTTTGATAAATAAGTTTTAAAAATGTTGTCATTTTCTTCAGGCTCAAAGTCAAAACAAATTCAAAAAATAATAGTTCATTGAATATCAAATAAATCAATTTCTATTTTAATCCTTCGAAAATTATATACATTTGATAAGTGTAAAGATTAATATTGATATAAGGCTTAGGATGACTTGAAAAGGTAGAGTGTTTCAGGTTAATTTGGGGAGGTATTATTTTTCAGGTTAATTTAGGGAGGTAATGTGTTTGAAGTTGGCTTCTTTGGTTGAAATCTTGCATCTTTGATTATGAAAAGCAATTATTATTCTCAACTTCTAGAAATATTCACAGATTTCCAGCCCTCAATAACGCCTTTGAGTTGTACAATGCTTTATCAAGAGATAAATGAGATCACCTTTTGTGCAGTAGTTGACAATCTTTGTATTCGAGTCGCCTTTTCATATTTTTAACTCGAATTCTCATTTGGTTCTAAGACGTCATCTAAAATTTTACGTCTTGAACCCACTTTTTGTTATTTTTCCCTATCATGCATTAAAGATTTTAGAAAACTTTTTTGCAAATAAAATTAACTCTAAGGGGTGGGATGAAATATGAAGATAGTCTCTCTACTTAGAAATCCATGTATGATTAGAAAATACTTTTTGGGCACGTAAAGTAGGTTAGAGCTCATGGTTATGAAAGAAAGGGATAAATATGCCCAAACAAGTGTTTAAGGGTTATTAAACCAATGACCAATTCGTTATATTGTCTTCAATCTTGTCTTACTTGATTTGAATATGCTTGTGTGTCTTTTATTTTATTTTGGTGTTCCATGATCTTCTGGCGAAATGATTATAGATTATTGAGTCACTCGTCTTGAAGTATTTAATTTTTTTTTCTTTTTTTCCTTTTTTGTTTTCTTTTCTCTATCTTTTTTTCTTGCTTTCTTTTATTTCTCTTATTTCTTTATTTTCTCTCCTTTTATGTTTTTCTTCTTCTTTTTGCTATATCGTTTCTTTTTTCTCTCTGTGTTGTCAACTCAATTTGATCTTCGAGTGCTTCGTATTTGGCCCACCTTACGATATCTTGTTATTTCTCACCATGACTTGCCTCTGTAACAAAATCTAGATTGACGGCTTTCATTCTTGCAAGAAGATTTCCTTCACCTTGCCCCCCAGTTTGGAGAGTGATCCTTGGTTAGGTTAAATCAGAAGAAAATAATTCAGACTGAAATGGGGATAATAAGGGATACATATTTCTTTTTCTTTTTTTGAAAGGATAAATGAAACAAAGTCGTTCATCATCTCATACATGAAAGTCCTTGTAAAAGAGGTATCCCAAATGGGATGAGTATTCAGTATTAACTTCTGTTCATATGAAAACAATGTAATTAATGTATGATGAAATTATTTTTTGTGATTCCCTTTATTTCTACTTCACTTTGCTCCTAGTATGCCCCAATTATTTGAATTCTATTGCAAAAACATGATACGTAACACTCCATCTTGTTTTTCTTACATGAATTATTCTCGTACACACTAGCATCTTTTACTTTATGCCTTCAGGTTTTATTGAGGCGGGAAATGAATGTTAGTTCCGTTTCTAGGAAGGGAAATGTGTGACTTTAAAGTCATAATTTTGAAAAAGGTAATGTTATGGAAAAGTTAGCTCTGTTTGGGAAGATAAAAGTACAAATTTTGGTTCCTCGGGAAGGATAAGGGCATGACGAGCACATGCTATTTAAGGAAACGAGTAAAGGTGTTCAGCTTTGTAGGGAACATGAAAGGTCTAATCATGCCACATGTCAAAGATCTATAATTAATGCAATAGTAAAAGAATCTTTAATTCATTTGATATTCAAAGAATTACAAGATTAAAACTTGATTTATTGTTCATAACCTTGAAAAAATACATGAGTTCAACCAACAAAATATTTAGAGTATACAAATAAAGAACAAAAGCACGTTCAAACAGGACAAAGCCAGTGCAATAAGGTTTCACAATGGATGGAAGAACTTCTTTCAATTCTTATCAGAATGTCTCATTACGTGTTAATGGTCAATGCCCCTAGGTCAATCAAATTTTAGACATTGCTCTTTGGTGCTCCACATATCTCAATGATGTGCCTCAAACTTTAGACGGTACTAACATCACTTCCATAGCTCTAAATCCTTTTTTATGTACAAATTGGGTGACTTCAATTTACCTCAAAACTTCTATCACAATATTCTCCGCGAATTACTCCCAGGATCCGTGATTAATGCACGTTGAGATACAATGTATATTATGCAATGTATGATATATAAATGAGAATGCAAAGATACACATGCATATGCAAATATGCAAAAATCAAACGTAAATGCAACAAGAAATTAATCCCAATAGTAATTGTTCCTTGAAGAATTCTTGAGAATCCGACAATATCTTGGTATGATAGGGAGGTAAACATCTGGTCCATCTTTAAGTTGTTTAGCTCCTTCGAGCATTTAGGTATTGCATCATCTTTCATAAGATTTATGCATGTTGAAATCTTCAAAGCTTCTACTTCGTTTTTACTTTTACAAATTTTTTGAGCTGGTTCGTGACCTTCAACTGTTGGCTTCAGCATTGAATCTTCTTGAGTCCAACTTGTTAGCTCAGCAGGAAGAAATCTAGTTTGTCTCTTTACTAGGTAGACTATCTTTTGACGCTACTCGATCTACGAAGAGAAACTTTAAAATTCTAACTAACCCAATGAAAGGAATTGATGTGGACATTGTTCTTAAAGGCCTTTCTAAAAGATTAGTTATCTCAAGGATCAATACCTTTGAAGGATATGTCATATTTATGCAAAAATACAACAAAGCACAAGATAATATGAAAGGAAATCAAGTTAGTAGAAAGAAGACAAAAAGAATCAAGTTAGTTGAAATGATTATTCAAAGAAATGTAATCTTAGAAAAAATAATTAAATACGACTCAAAGCTGAGACAAAAAAATAAAGCGTTCAAAGGAAAATAAGAGTCCTAACCGCATGCGTTCTAGGTCTCCTAGGTTATCCACATGGCTCTAGTAGGGTAGGTTTAATAAACTCTCTACATGAAGCTAGGTTTAATAAACTCTCTACATGAAGCTAGGTTCTAGCAAAGTGTTCCCAAACCATCTTTACAACCTATTAAGGTTGACTCAGATTCTGGCCCATTACAAACTTACGAATCATATTCTTTTTAAGGATGCTTTCCAGGGGTCATTTTTCAGACCCACGAGAGGAAGCTTAATACACAGACGTAAACCGGGATTGAGATCGAGTTTAGAGCTATGATGTGCAATAATCCTAAATAAATTCACATAAGTGTAAGCATTAACCAGAGAGAATTTTTTATAACATAACAAACTATAAATTAAATAAGATCAAACACATAATTTCAAGAAACCTAAATATAGGGTAACCAACTTGTCGCTCGAATCTCAAGTTTTTTTGGGAAACAAAATGTCCCCAGCGGAGTCACCAAGCTGTCGACGCCGTTTTTTTACACAGATGGGAAAAAACTAGTCCGACTTAGAGATTTTCTTTGAAAAGATTTTGAAATGTGATGAGTCACCACTAATAATTTTAAGGTGCGATCGGGACACCATAAAAATCAGGTGATTTCAATAAAAAAATTTATTTTTATCAAAATACCAATTTTAGAGTTTACGAAAACCAAAAAATAGGTTCAAAAGTCAATTACACGTGGGGAATGATTAAAACCCCCCATAATGCCTAAAAATTAGTACTTAGCTAATAACAATATATTTAGAATCGAAAACTTTTGAGTTTGAACTTTATCTAATTTAAAAATCATTACGCATGCAAACTTGCAAAAGGGTATTCGTTTATTAAAGCCTATAGCATTTGCCCCTAGCATGAATGCGGGAGATCAGCTATTGTGCCTAATAACTGGACATTGCCTCGATATTTTAGAAATCATGATGCGGTCTTGAAAACGATGTCGACCTATTTCGGGAATCGCCAGTATTCACCCCCTAAGCATACTTGCGGGAGATATACTATAGACTCCCTAATAAGTGAACATTGTTTTAGGTTTTAAAACATGATGCAATCAAACAATTTTTTTTTATTAATCCTAATTAAACTAAGGGTAGATTAAGGCTTTCTCTATCTTAAAGTGTCAAATTATGAATAATTAAATAACCTAGAGGCATAAACCTAAAAATGTAAGCTCTAATATTAATCCAACTTGATTTTAACCAGTTATTGAATCGAATAATTGATATGGTCCCTTGAGCATTTAGGCGAGGGCCAACTGAGATTACTCCCTAAATTAAAGGGATTAAATTGAAATCTATTCTAAAGTGGAGGCCCTAATATTAACTTAAATTAATTTTAATCAATATTAGAATTCGAATAATTAAAATACATCGAGCAAAAGTGAGGACCAAATTAAGAATTCTCCTAATTTAAAGACCAAATGTAAAATTAAGCCTAAAATGGAGTCTCTAATATTAATCATAATTAACCCTAATCAATTATTGATTCGAATAATTAATTCGGAACCTCAAGCATAAGTGTGGACCAAATCAAAAATTCTCCTAAATTAAAGGTTTAGGGACCAAATTTAAAGGAGTCTAAATTTAAGTACTTGACCTAAAATTTGAGTAATCTAGATTATTACTAAAATATTCTAAATCTAAATCAAAAGGTTTAATTTAAAACCTAAAATTCTAAGACTAGATTAAAGGAATTGAAATTAAAGACGAAAAATTAAAAAAACAATTAACACATATAAAAGGATCGAATTGGGATAATTTAAAAATGTAGAACTAAAATTTAAAATTTAAATAAAGTATAAAATGAAAGAAATCAGAACATAAAGTTTAAATTAAGAAATTGCAGAAATTTAAAAGCTGGAATTTAAAGGACTAAAATGTAAATGATGAAAAGTAAATGCATAAATTAAAATGATAGAAATTTACAGGTAAAATTATAAATGACGAAAAATAAATTACTAGAATAAAAAAGGGTTATGGGTTAATTTAATTGTTACCCAGACTATAAATAATACGAGTAATACCCCCAGGCGGATCGTCGCAAGATCGTATTAAGGTTTAATATTCGAATATAAACAATAAGGGAACAAACTGTAATAAAATAAAATAAGAAATCGTAGCCAAATCAGAAATAAAAATTGACTAAAATGCATAAATTGGAACTATCATATCCAGATCATAAATAAGAAAAAGAAGCATAGTCCATACATTTTCTAAAATGAATAAATATAAAATTCAGCATTTAATTTCAGAGAAATAACATAACAACATAATGACTAAATTTAAAAGAAATAAATTTGAGTGCCAAAATCAAAATTAAAAAAAGAAGAATCGTTGACAAAAGTGTAAAATCAGGCTAAAGGTTCAAGGGTACGAGAGCAGATATACCAACAATTCGTGACATGATTAAAAAGGGTAAATAACGAAATTGGTGCATTAAAAAATGGTAAAATATTATTTTTTGTCCTCGTAGGTGACCAAAACGCAAAAAACACGGTAACTTTCAGGGGATCTAAACCAAATTAACCCCTAAATTACCACTATAAAACATACATTTTATTTTATTTTTTTTCATTTTGCAAACCCTAGCCGTAAAAAATATGTTCCTCTCTTATTTTTCCTCTCTCCCTCATCATACCCTACGAACGGCGTTGCAAAGCCTCCAACTCCAAGGCTAAAAAAACGCTCTAGCCATCGAACTTGGGTGGCCACTAACCTCCGGTCGGCCTTCTATCCGGCAAAGGGAGACCACCCAACCCCCTATTAAAAAACTAAAATGCTTGTATGTTCTCAAAAACATCTAAATTGAAAAACCCAAAAGCCATGGCCAGCGCCTGCTCGTCGTAAATTGGCGTCTCCTCTCTCCTTAGCCATCACCAACAGTGGCCAGTACTCTCAATCCCAGTTTAAATGAGACCCCAACTTCCAAAAGAATGAACCAAACCCCCAATAACTCAAAGCTATCAACTTTCGGTGACCAACTTGACCATCCCGATGGTAGTAGATAATTTGGCGATGCTACAGCTCTTGGCTACCCTGACGAATGGCGATAGACCACCAATAAAGGTAAAAGCTTGGCTCCCTCCCTCACTTTTATTTTGAAAATGGAAAAAAAAGCTTGAAAAAAACCTTTTATATTTGTATTACTTCTGCTCGAATCTTGCAAGAGGTTATATATGTTGTTTTTGTTAATGGGGAAGATGAATCGGGGGCCAAGAGACCCTTACAAATGCTCTTTTTTCATAGAAAATGGAAGAGTCTCCCTTTTTCTATTTTTTTTTTGGGATTTTATAACCCAATTATATTCGTAAAAATAATATGAAAAAAAGAAATTGTTGTTGACGACTTTTGTGTGGTTGTTGATGATGAGTGGAGCGTTGGGGCTGGCGTGAAGGAAACTGCTAGGATTTGGTGGTATAGTGACCGGGCGTGGAGGCTGCTGGAGAGCGTTCTGATGGCAGCAACAGTAACTGGGGCATTGAATGCCCTGGATATTCTGGGATTACACTTTTTTATATTTTTTATTTTTTTTATTTTGAGATAAAAAAATGGTCATTACAATGGCAAGTCATAATACAATTAACTAAGACTAAACATATTTAGTAAAATATGAACTAAATTAAAAGAAATCTAAATTTAAGGACTAAATCGAAATGATAAAGTGATCTAAATTAGGACTAAAATATTTAAAATCTAAGGATTTAATTTAAAATCAAAGTTATAGGACCAAATTGAGGAAAATTAAAAATAAACAAAATTAAAAGCAATTATCAAATATAAAGGGAGTAAATCAAAATAAATTAAAAATATAATGCTAAAATTAAAATTCATTAAATAAAGGAGCAAAATAAAAGTAAAAAGAAAGTAAAGTGAAAAAATCAAATGGCTTGAATGTAAATGTTGAAATTAGAATAAAAAAAATTAAAGGGCGAAAATATAAATAATAGAAATTAAAGGACAAAATTGTAAATGGCATAAATTAAAAGAAATCGAATATAATTAAAGTTAGGGGCTAATTTTTAATTGTTACTTGTACCATAAATAACGCGAATCATACTCAAGAGTAGGTCATCGCGAGGTCATAAATTGATTCGAACATAAATATACAAGTTATCGGTTAGTGGTTAATAAATTAGCAAGTTAGCGATTAGTGGTTAATAAATTAGAAAAGTTAGTGGTTAAATTAGAATTTTACCTGGACTACAATAATGCGGATCGTACCCGGTGTTCCGCCAGAAGGTCGTATTAACATTTAAAATTAACAATTTAAATATAAAGCATTAAAATGTAAAATAAAACAAATAAATAGACATATTATAAATAATTTAGTGACCACAGTGCAATAAAAAAAAGGAAACATTGTCAATATTAAAATAAATAGAAATAAAAGTTACCAAAATAAAATGAAAATAAAAGAAAATTTTAAATTCGAAATAAAAAAAAAAGAAAGATTAATGACCATTTTGTAAAAACACGCTGAAAATAGAGGGAACTAATAACAATTAGCCTCAAAGATTTAACATATGTCCTATTCATTTACTATTTCAAGTAAAATTAGTAATCCTAAAACCCAATCTCATCATTGTCTAGAAAACTTATCCCCCTCTCTCATGCACAACCGCCACTCTCACCAAATCTAGACGACCGGCCACCGCCATGGTGTCGCTCCTCTCGCTCCGACCGCCACAAGACTCGACCAGGTAAGGCCCTAATGCAACCCAAGCTCATAACTTTCTTCGTCTACTTCACTTATCCCTCTTGATCGAAGCTCCCTAAGATGAAACCTCCACAAATCACCATAAATTGACTTTAAACCAAGCTCCGGCCACCGATCGGCCACCACCCGCGGTGGCCATCAAACCTAAACCCAACCTATGACTAGGTTAACCTCGTCTTCTTCCTTAGACAACAACATCAAAACGTAAAGAAAAACCTAAAGCCGAGACCAAAGCCTCTCTCTTCGACCACCACCAACGGTGGTTGGGTAACCCAAAACTTAGACCTAATCAAACCAAGTCGCGCCCCCTTTTTTTCTCCTAACTCCTAAAACTAAACTCCAAAACTAACATGCAACAACTCTAGCCTCCAAAACCTTAACCCCTCAGCTTCCTAGCACCGACGACAATAAAATCGATGACGAACAAGACTCTCCAACGTCACGAGGTAAACATCTCACTCTTCTCTCTTTGCTTTTTATTTGAGACCTCACATGCAAAATAATCGAAACTGAAAAATGGCTTAAATACCTTTTTTTAAAATGTTTGTCTTGTTTTTTTTTCATAATGGGTTCCTTTCGAATAAGGAAGAAGGGTTACAATTTTTAGAAATGGAAAAAAGCCTCCTTCTTTTACATATCTTTGTTTTCGGATTTTATAGTCCCGATTTACAATTGGAAAAATTGAAATTTTTCATTTTTCATTATTTTTCTTTCTTTCTTTGTCTTTTTGCATCTTTGTTGCTGATGGAGCATTCAAGGATATTATTAGAAGCATGGGACCACCGACGATGTGCGTGGCTGACGCGGATATTGTGTCGGGACCAGATTTTGTTGCTGGCGTGGAGGCTGGACCAGTTGAGAAGGCCATTCGCGTGGCTGCTGGGTTCTTTGCTGTTGGGCTTCGTAAAATGTGGATCTTGTACTAGACTCCGGACGAAAATGTGTATCTACAAACACATTATAAATATGCATTATTTTAAAATATATAATTATGATATGTATTTTTCTAAGTATTGTACGTTTTTAAAGCTAATTGTATACAGAGATTAAACACTTAATTAAGAATCTTATTTGGGGACAGTCTGATGAGAAGAGTGGATTGAACCTTGTGTGTTGCAAGCAAATTTGTCAATCTATTGATCAAGGAGGTTTAGGAATGCGACGGATGGCTCTCAAAATTAGGCTTTCCTTACGAAATTAGCCTTTAGCCTTTTATCCAACAATAATCAGCTTTGATCGTGAGTGTTGCGTTCGAAGTATAAATTTGGTTATGATCTATCAGAGTCTCTTTCAAAGAATGGTTGCTCTCGCATTTGGAAAGGAGTTAATTTCGTGTGATCGGAGGTTAGACAATGCCTTATCTAGAACCTTGGGAATGAAGAATCTACTGACTTTTGACGGAATGAATGGTTTGGTGATGTTGGCTCACTAGTGAAGCAATGCCCGAGGCTTCTGTCGCACATGTCCACTCCTATTACGGTGAGCTCTATGGTGGGTTTGAATGGTGATCGGGGATGGGAAGAAATTCAGAACTTTTTGCCAAATTCAATCTTACTCTTGTCGATGCGTTGAAGACTGATTTGATTACCGATGGTGATAATTGTTGGTAATGCTCAATTTGTAAGTCTTTTAATGGTTTTTAATTCTATGTTTAATAGAATTAAATTGTGATTTGGAAGTGACTATTTTGCCCTCATTATTTAGCTTATAAATAGAGGGTAATTTCATTCACTTTGAGATATCCCAAGCAATCATTTGCTTTGAAACACTCCTCTCTTTTGAGTGTTGTTTGAGTTGAGAGAAGAGCAATACCACCAAGTTCACTCCAGCTGTCGGGTGTACGAATTCTTGGAGAGTTGTGTTAACCTCAGGGGGTTGTTCGTCCATTGTAGCGATTATACACATCTGGCGAATTTGCTTCTAAGGCAGTGGATTACCACACACGGTTATCATTCTGATTGATTATTTTATTTAATATTTTCCAGTCAATGCTAACGCCTCGTTTTGCAGCAGTCTATTTTACCAACAATTTAGAAGCAAATTCGAACTACTGCAAGATATTTGTAAAATGAACGATGAAATCACATGTTTGATTTGAATGTGTAAGTCTGGATTCAAATGTCAGTTTAACCTTGCATCAAAGTGGTACGTAATATTTTGATACAGAATATTATTCTCGTGGTAAAATAAAGCTTGATGCAACTAAGAATTGGTTTGCTTTGACAAGTCTAAATGTTTATTTACATTTAATATGATGAAATGGCTTATTAACAGTCAGTAACTGCCACTATAAGAACTTCAATGTAAATTCTTAATGTATATAAATGCTTTAATTAGTTGGCAAGCATTAATAGTGGAAAGTTGAATATAGTTTTGATAACTGACTGTTTTAGAATAGAAAGAATTTAAAGGTGAATAAAAAGGCATTTGTGATAAAGCTATGTGATAAAGCCATTGGGTGGTATATTAAATGGTTTTAATTTCTATTATTACCTTTGATTAGAAAGGTTTGTAATAAAAAAAAGAAGAGGTAATAATTAGCGTTTAAATGTCAAACGTTTTACCTTTGAATGTGTTAGAATATAGTAAAATAGGTATTTGGGAAAAAACTATGCTTTCAATGCTAAGATGCTTTAGATGCTATAATGATATGAGTTATAACGACCGTTAGCATAATGAGAATTTATATATTTATTAATATGCTATAACGGTTTCACTAATGTGATTTTTGTAACTCATTATGTTGTTATATTAAAAGGAGCACGTAGAAAGGTGTTGTTACATGAGTTAAAGGTGAGTAACATCTTTATTTACTAATACATTTGGGTTGAAACAATTCTATGCATTTATTATAGCTTTAAATATTGGATTTATATTACTTTGTAAATAAATTTGAATTGAAACGTTGAATAATTTTAATTAGCCATTAATTGTGCAAATTATAGCTTTAATGGTGTTTATTTACAAAGTAATATACAGATTGAAGTATTAGCCGATGGTGATTTCACTTGTTCTCGTTTGGGTCTTGGTTCACGAGAATGTTGAAATTGGTTAATTTATTATTATTTTTATAATAAATTTTGAATTGTTATTGAAGTGCCCATATGTTAAAAAAGTAACTATTTATTTTCATGTGGGGGGTAAGATTATTCAGTTTCTGAATATTAACTTGAAAATAAATATCAACTATTTTATCATACTAATAATTTCTTTTGAGAAATTTATGAAGATTGTCGAAACGATTTTTAAACGGGAGTGGGGGCGAGACTTTGAAAACCGCGTCATTTTTAATTATTCTCTTTTCAATTGAATTTTTAATTAAAAACGATGCAATTTTAGAAAACCTCTCGTTTCGAAAAATTGGAAATTCCGTTACGGTAAAAATATAAGGTTCGAGGAGTCGCCACCAATCTTTGATTAGGGTGTGATTGGGCACCCAAAAACATTTTGTCATTTTAAATAAAAATTAATTTTAATTAAAACGACAAGTAGAGGTCTGCGTTATCAAAATCTGAGTTCGGGAGTCGATTACGTGTGGGGAAGGATTAGCACCCCCACAACGCCCTAAATCGGTACCTAGTTGATTAATTAATTTCTTTGCAACGAATTTCGCAAGTTCAAATTTAATTTGATTAATGATCCCTTTAAACAACAAACATGCAAATTTGCAACATTCTAAGCAACAAAATAGATTTAATTTAAAATTACCAAGTCATTAGAAAGATAAAGAATATTCGATTATTTAAAAATATCGAGACCAGATCTTTAGTTCAGTTCTAACGACCTTTTCTCGAAAAGTTTAAATAGTCGAATATTTCCTTTTCTTTCGCTCCCAAATTTTACAATGATATATCCAAATTTAATTAGGCGTTACTGACGGGATACCATTTTAATTTAAAATCGTCAAAACAACTTTCCTGTAAGTTAAGGAAAGCCATTCTGATAATTTTAGATTAAAAGGGCATTACCCTTAATTCCGATTATGCAATAATGTCAAGTTATGCATATGAGGATATCATGCAAATCATACAAAGCGATGTTAATGCAAAGATTAATTGAACATGCGATTAAAGTAAACGAGGCTAACATGCTTTAAAAAGAAATACACCTAAGTGCGTATGGACAACATGCTCGAAATAATATACACATGCATATATTTAAAATAAATCTAAATTATCTTAACAGACATGCATAAAATATTAAAAGGACTAAAACATGAAAAAAAAAATAACAATAAGCTTTTTCATAACATTTTCATTTCTGGGTACTGCAAACATAATACAACCAAATACTTCATAGGATTAAAATGGAAGTTTCCTAAATCACACATCTAAATTGAAAACAACACGAAAATAGCTCAAAACTGAAATTGGACTAAAATAAATCACGCAGAAAATTACAATGCAAAATCAGAAAACGGTAAAGCTCGGTTAAGGGACTAAAATGAAACAGACTGAACATACTGGGCCTCACACGTGATTACACCACCCATCCCAAAACACGGATTCCCTCAGGCTATCAGAACGTTGCCGTTTTGGGGGTATCTAAACGACGCCGTTTGGGTATTCTGATATATGGGATTTTAGGGTAACATTCCTAACCCTAAACCATTTCCTCTAAGCCTCTCATTCTCACCTCAGCCGTTTTCTACCTCTCCCATATCCTCTCTGCTCTCCCGTCTCTCAACCCTAAACGAGACAGAAGGCCACCGCGGCCTCCGTCGTTCAACGGCTCCGATGGGGAGCCACACAAGCCCCGACGATAACTCGAAGCAGACCTCTTCCTAAAATAAACACGACCCTAACCCATGACTCAAACCAAACCCTCGAATCCCACTCTGTTTCACTCTCCAGTAGACCTACAAAAACCACGGCCACCGCGACCTTTTTCCTTCCCCAAAAGACTCCGATGAGAGCCATCATCCAACTACCCGGCCAACATATGACCAAATCTACACCGAACCCTTCAAATCCCTAAAGCTCGAGACCTAAAACTGACATGTACGACTCAAAATGAACGGGAAGCGAAAGGTTTTAGCTTATCGCAGACGGGGTGTGGATTTCTAGTGACGAAAGTTACTGGATCGAAAGGGTAAGTGTCTTGCGTTGGGTTTGTGTTCTATGGTTGCTGGTTTCTGGGTATTTCGTTTTTTGTGTTCTTTTGGGGTTGTATTCTCTGCTGTTTTCTTATGACTGAGAGATTGGTGTTTCCTTTTTTTTTTTTGTTCTCTGTTGCCGATGACCGAGAGAGATCCTGTTACCCCCTCCCGTTATTTCTAGTTGATCTCGTCTTTTCTAGTTTTGTTTTTGTCTGTTTCTGCTCTCGTTTGGTGCGCTTGCAGGTCACGGGTGTGAGCTGGTCACGGGCTTCAGGGAGGACTTTGTGAGTCTACGCAGTCGGTGGAAGCTGACTGGTGGAGACGAACGGTCGACAGAGGCTCGATCTAGACGTGGAAGGCGGCGCTGGGCATGGCAGCAGGGTTGGCTTCACGTGAGACTGCAGCTGGCTGGTTCGCGCACTGTCTTGGAGTTCTGGGAGCATCTGCGCACGCTGGCTGGGGATGCTTGGGACGTCGTGAGCCGTTGGATCCTGACGACAGATCCAACGGCCTTCATGTTGCGGCGCTGGAAGCTGGGATAGGAAAACCCTAACGGGTTTAGGGTCTCTAAAAATGGGTTTGAAACACTGGGCTATCGAGTCCCGGGCTTGTAGCTTTGGCTTGGGTCAATTTGGTCTGTCTTATTTGGGGTTAACATTGGCCTGTCACAATAATAATAAAATTTTAGTGCATGTTTTAATTTTTAATTGTTTGCATATATATATATATATATATTAATACCTACAAAATACCAAACTTATGCTAATAACCGAAATTGCAATAAAAACAATAATAAAACCCGATTAAACACGAATAACACCCCGGACAAATTGAGCGTCTACAGCTGCCCCTCTTTGTTCATTGTCGTGGAACGAGAATAGAGCAAAGATCAATGGATGGTCAAATTTGTCCAGTCGTGAAAAATTCAAAAGATTAATCCGCTTCACTACAACTTCAGGATAAGTGAGACTTGAAAAATTCTTCAAAATCGGGTTCGTTCCCTATCGTTTCAGGGAACATAGAACTTGAAGAATCTTCTGGGGACGGGTTCGCTCCCTATTGTTTCAGGGAGTATAGAACTCGAATAATCTTCTGCTAACGAGTTCGCTCCCTATTGTTTCAGGGAGTATAGAACTCAAGAATCTTCTGCTAACTGGTTCGCTCCCTCTTTCTTCAGGGAGTATAGAACTCGAACATCTTCTTCAAACGGGTTCGCTCCCTCTTTCTTCAGGGAGAATAGAACTCGAATATCTTCAACAATCGTGTCTGCTCCCTATTTCTTCAGAGAGTATGAGACTCGAACAATCTTCAACAATCGCGTCTGTCCCCTATTTCTTCAGAGAGTATAAGACTCGAACGATCTTCAACGATTGTGTCTGCCCCCTATATCTTCAGAGAGTATAAGACCCACAATCTTCATCAATTGCGTCTGCCCCCCTATTTCTTCAGGGAGTATAAGACCCACAATCTTCATCAATTGCGTCTGCTCCCTATTTCTTCAGAGAGTATGAGACTCGAACAATCTTTAATAATTGTTGGGAAATCTGCAAACATTTAAAATAATCATGCAATGTCATGATCCTATTCATGCCTACGATGTATGCAATTATGAAATTTAATGCACTTTCTTCTTCGAAAGAATACTATCCCCTTTGATTTCAATGGAACTCGGTTTCGCTTTGGGCATAGAGCATTTCACCCGTTCACCCCAGTTGATACTCTCAATACTATAACTTTTGGCTTGACAAGACTTTGACTTCTTTCTTTCTTGAGGCCTGCCAGTACCCCTGACCAATCTTCTTGATAAATGACAACATCCTTGGGTCATCCATTAATGGCTAAGATTGTCTATGAATTCCAAAGTTTTAGCTTTTCGCAACCCTACAAGCTTATGGGTAAAACCATTACTAGCTTCAGAATACCTGCATTTCCAAAACCTTTTGCATAATAATACAAAATGATCTCATGTACCACAAGTTAAGCTATACGTTTTAACTTTTTCAAAATTAGATGCTTGTAAAAGGGAAATTAAGAAGGGAAAATATCTCTTTATTTATATAAATGCGAAGAATTTTTAGGCAACTACATGACAAACTTTTAATCGGAAAAGAACCAAAGGATAGGTGTCTTCAAATATCAATAACACAAATGCTTTTGAACTGGCCGTCAGAATGACTCGAGTGTAGCTTCTGTGAAAAGGATCTCCGAAATTGTGATGACACCTAAGAGTGCGAAGCTCTTTCTGAACCCCAAAATCTCCCATTAATCTTTGGTCTCAATCCCAACTGCCATTGTCGTTACCCATGTCAGGAGCTCTTCCTACTTCCAAAAACAATTCAGATTATCCACCATGCACAAACTCTGAATTTAAAACTCAAATGGCCCTTTGCGGGTTTTCGACTCGAGACCTCCTTTGGTTTCAAGACGCCCTTTTCGAGTTTTCATCTTGAACCCTTCTTTTTTTCCATTTTTTCATTTTTTATTTTTTTATTTTTTTATTTTTTCATTTTCACTCATTTTTTCTTCTTCTTTTTTCTTCAAGCAAAATACTTCTTAACTGCGTCAGAATTCACTGGATGAGGTAATTCAGACCCATCCATCTCAGTTAAGACCAGAGCTCCCCCAGAGAAAACTTTCTTGACAACATAGGGTCCTTCCCACTTGGGCATCCATTTCCCTCGGAAATCTTTTTGAATGGGCAATATCCTCCTTAGCGCCAAATCTCCTTCGTGGATTTCTCGAGGGCGAACTTTCTTATCATGTGCTCGTATCATCCGCTTCTGGTATATCTGACCGTGACAAATAGCCTTCAATCTCTTTTCTTCAATCAGATTCAATTGGTCATATCTGGCCTGTACCCATTCTGCCTCATTTAGCTTCACCTCTGATAAAACCCGGAGCGAGGGAATTTCCACTTCAATAGGGAGGACAGCTTCCATCCCATAAACTAGAGAAAACGGAGTTGCCCCAGTAGACGTCCGTACAGAAGTCCGATAGGCAAACAGAGCAAATGGCAACTTCTCATGCCAATCTTTATAAGTTTCAGTCATCTTCTCTATAAGCCTCTTAATGTTCTTATTAGCCGCCTCCACTGCCCCATTCATCTTTGGGCGATAAACCGCGGAATTATGATGCTTTATTTTGAATTGCTCACATACAGATTTCATCATCTTGTTGTTTAAGTTCAACGCATTGTCAGAGATAATTCTCTCTGGTAAGCCATATCGGCAGATGATTTCTTTCTTCAAGAACCTACATATCGTTGACTAGGTAACACTTGCATAGGAAGCTTCTTCTACCCACTTGGTGAAGTAATCTATTGCTACCAGAATGAAGCGATGACCATTTGACGCTTTTGGAAAAATTTTCCCAATAACATCCATGCCCCACATAGAAAACGGCCACGGAGCTGTCATCACATGCAACGGATGAGGAGGGGTGTGCATTCTATCCCCATAAATCTGACACTTGTGACACTTTCGAGCATAATTGATGCAATCAGTTTCCATAGTTGACCAATAATACCCAAATCTCATAATCTGTCTGGCCATTACATGCCCATTAGCATGGGTGCCACATATTCCTTCATGTACTTCTTCAAGAATCATTTTCGCTTCTTTAGTGTCCACACACCTTAATAAGACCTGATCCATGCTTTTCTTATATAACATCTCACCATTAAGCACATACCCTGCTGCCATTCTTCTAATGGTCCTTTTGTCATTCTCAGTTGCCTGTTCGGGGTAACTTTGATATCTTATATACTGGAGGATATCATAGTACCAAGGTCCTTCATCATCTTCTTCTTCAATGTTAAAGCAGTGGGCTGGATACTCATAAGCCTTCATCTCAATAGGCATCATATTTGAATGCTCGTTCATCTTAAAGGCCGCTGCCAAAGTAGCCAAGGCATCCGCCATTTGATTTTCTTCTCTGGGGAGGTAATTGAAAGTCACTTCTTCAAATTCTTCAATAAGTCCCAGAACTAATTTACGATATTCCACAAGTTTGGGATCTTTGGTTTCCCATTCACCTCTGAGTTGGTAAATTACCAAAGCTGAATCCCCATATACCCTCAGCATTTTTGCTTTGAGTTCAATAGCTGCTCTAAGACCCATAACACAAGCCTCATATTCAGCCATATTGTTTGTACAATCAAAATTGAGCCGACTGGTAAAAGGATAATGCTCTTCACTTGGTGAGACCAAGATTGCCCCAATCCCATGCCCCAAGGCGTTTGAAGAACCATCAAAGTTCATCTTCCAGTATTTACCGGCAAGAGCAATTGTTTCTTCCTCCGAGATAGCCATTAAATCCTCATCCGGGAAATCGAAGTTCAACTGTTCATATTCTTCTGAAGCCCTACTCGCAATGAATTCTGCTATGGCGCTCCCTTTAACTGCCTTCTGGCTTACATACTGGATATCAACTTCGGACAACAGGATTTGCCAACGGGCTAACCTTCCAGACAATGCAGGTACCCCCATTAGATACTTTAAAGGATCCAGCTTAGATATGAGCCAGGTAGTATGATACAACATATACTGTCTAAGTCTTCTGGTAGCCCACACTAAAGCGCAACACAATTTTTCAATTGGTGAGTATCTGGCCTCACACTCAGTGAACTTCTTACTGAGATAGTAGATAGCCCTCTCCCTCTTCTCAGTTTGATCATGTTGCCCCAACACACATCCCATTGAATTGTCATAAACGGACAAGTAAAGAATTAAAGGCTTTCCTGGGATAGGTGGCGCTAGGATCGGAGTATTCGAAAGATATCTCTTTACTGCCTCAAAAGCCTCTCGGCAATCTTCACTCCATTCTCCTGAATCATTCTTACGAAGAAGGCGGAATATGGGATCACATCTTTCGGTCAGCTGCGAGATAAACCGAGCGATGTAATTTAATCTCCCCAAAAATCCTCGAACCTCTTTCTGTGTTCTTGGGGCTGGCAAATCTTGAATGGCTTTTACTTTATCGGGATCTATTTCGATTCCCTTTCGGCTCACTACGAATCCCAACAGTTTTCCCGATGTCACCCCAAAAGTACACTTATTTGGGTTAAGTTTTAGTTGGCACTTCTTTAATCTTTGAAAGAGCTTCCTCAAATTCTCGACATGTTCCTCCTCCGTCTTGGCTTTGACAATCATATCATCGACATAGACTTCAATTTCTTTATGCATCATGTCATGAAACAACGTCACCATGGCCCTCTGATAGGTTGCCCCTGCATTCTTTAATCCAAACGGCATGACTTTATAGCAAAACGTCCCCCACATAGTGATAAACGTTGTTTTCTCCATATCTTCAGGGTACATTTTAATTTGATTATAGCCGGAGAAACCATCCATAAATGAGAATAAGGAATTTCTAGCAGTATTGTCTACTAACGTATCTATATGTGGCAAAGGAAAATTATCCTTTGGACTAGCTCTATTCAGATCTCTATAGTCGACACACATTCGTACCTTCCCATCCTTCTTTGGTACTGGGACAATATTTGCTACCCACTCAGGATATTTGGCCACTGTGAGAAACCCAGCATCAAATTGTTTCTTCACTTCTTCTTTAATCTTGAGCAGCATCTCGGGTCTCATTCTTCTCAGTTTCTGTTGTACGGGCTTGCAATCAGGCTTTATTGGTAATTTATGGACAACCAATTCTGTATCCAGCCCTGGCATGTCCTTGTATGACCAAGCAAATACATCCTTGAACTCTTGAAGTAATTCTATCAAGCTTTGCCTCCCTTCAGTAGACAGGGTGGTACCAATCTTTATTTCCTTTCTATCCTCATCTGTACACAGGTTCAAGATCTCTGTAAGCTCTTCGTGAGGCAGGATCTGCTCATCTTCCTGTTCCACCATCTTTAGTAATTCTGAGGGTGGTTCACATCCCTCATCATCATCACAACCTTCGATTTCCCCTTGACATATGGGCATCTCGAAATCAATCTTCGGGACAGAGTCATTAGCATTCGTATTATTGATATCTGAGTTCCTGAAAGGATAACGAAAAAGAAGATATATATACATATATACATATGGGAGAATCTTTTCCCATATAAACAAATAGAAAGAAATAATATATGTGTATATTCAAACAAAAATGCATGAGGAAATGTTTGCCATTTGGGAATTAACAAGACACATCTTTTATTGAAAGCAAGTAAAGACACACAACTTAACCCTTTACATCAAATCACCTACTGTCCCAGGGTATGAACAATAGGGAAGAGTTCTAGTGTATTACTCTGCAAAAGATTTGTAAACTACAGGCAATTCCTCCGCAGTCCAGTTGTTCAACACAAAGCCCAGTGGCGCAGGGTAGATGCCCATAGCTCTCATTTCTTTGAACTCCTCATCGGTTATGACATTAATGCCCAAGTCCTCCAAGGCATTCTCAACTATCCATTTACTGCTTTCCAAAGTCCCTTGAAACATATATCCTCCTGATACGAAAATGCTGCTCAATGGCGGGAATGTCATGGGCTCCCAGCTTGGGTCCTCACCAGTCAATCTTGCCTTTCTCAATTCCTGAATCTTCTTGATGCTTCTCAGTTTTTCTTTTAAAGTTGGCTGATACCCTAAACCGAACCTGTCTCTTTTAGTTACAGGGTAGATTGGGCCCGCCAGTCCTTGCAACCGACGTCCAAACCCTTTGCCAGTTTTTACTCCTCTTCCAAGAGTCAGCTTAAGCCCCATTTTGGTGCAGTTTGACAATCTAGGCTTCGAGATCTTCTTTCCTTCTGCCACAAACATGGCATTGACGTATTCCAACGATCTGAAAGAACATTCAACAGCTTGCTCTTCCACTTCAACGTATGGAGCAGTAGTAGAAACCGAAGCAATAATGTCTTCCTCAGCATGAATGCATATAAGCCTCCCATCCATTGCAAATTTTATCCTTTGGTGCAACGTTGACGGAACCGTACCGGCCTGATGAATCCAGGGCCTTCCCAATAAACAGTTGTATGTAGGCATGATGTCCATCACAAGAAACTCCACTTCGTATATCGCCGGGCCAATAGCCAAAGGGATATCAATCTTGCCTAGAACTTCTCTCTTCGTTCCATCAAAAGCTAGAACCACACTTTGACAGCTTCTCATCAGGGTGCTGTCCACTGGCAATTTTTTCAGGGTCACCAAGGGCATCACATTTAACGCCGAACCGTTATCTATCAGTACTCTGGATAGAACATGCCCTTTGCACCTAACTGTGATGTGTAGGGCCTTATGATTTCCAATCATCCCAGAAGGGATCTCGTCCTCAGAAAAAGATAAAAAATTATCGGCCTGGATGTTGGCAACTAGTCGGTCCAGCTTTTCTGTGGGTATCTCCTTCGGGACAAATGTTTGGTTTAAAACTTTTAACAGGGCGTTGCGATGAGCCTCTGAACTCAGAAGAAGTGATAGGACAGAAATACGGGCAGGCAGCTTGTGCAATTGCTCCACAATACTGTATTCACTATGTTTCAAAAATTTTAAAAATTCCATCGCTTCATTCTCCGTTACTGGCTCATTGACGATGGGTTCATCTTCTCTTATCTGCACATCGATACTTTTTCCTTTCTCGACAGCAATCTTTTTCTCAGGTTCTTTGTGATAACATCTACCACTCCTGGTCATGTGTCCCACTTCATCTACCTCTTCCTGTTGCTTTGTCACCTCTCCTATTTGACAAGTATATCTCCAGGGTACCTGTTTATTGTCTTTGTACAGGAACGGAGAGGGAGGTGTAATAATCACCTTTGGAGCTACCTTCTCAGCCACTCGATTCTTGGGAGTAATGACAAGGGGACAACTAGCACTATAGACCTCTTTGGATGATCCCTCAGAGGCGTAAACTTCCGCTTCTTCTTTCTCAGCCCCTTCTTTGAAGAACTCGATTTCCTTACTATCCATCATCTCTTGTACCAGCCCTAAGAAATCAGAACACTGTTGTATACTGTGTTTTGTGCAGTTATGGTAGTGGCACATCTCTTCATTATTGTAATGTTCACGTGGCAGATTAGTCTTTAATAGTCCTACCTTGACCATTTGGCACCACACCCAAGACATGGGTGACATCACCTCCCTAACATTTTTTACAGTCGTTTTTCCTTTCTCTTCAGCGACTGCATTAATCCCGGCTCCTGCATGGTTTGGCAATGGATTCTGGGCTATGTTTGGTTGTTCACTGTCACCAAAATTGATGACGTTTCTTCTTCTCAGAGTTTGGACGACCTTTTTGAAAGCGGGACAATTTTTAATAGAATGTCCGGAAACCCCTGCATGGTATTCGCACTTAGCACTAGCATCATACCACTTGGGATACGGGGGTTGTATAGGGTCCACATGATAAGGTGAGACTACATGTCGATCATATAATTCGTGGAATAACTCCTTATAAGTCATGGGAATCAGATCAAATTGAGGCCTCTCTCTCCTTGGATCTCTTGCCCCTTGCCTATTGTCAATTTGGGGTGATGCTACCGTTCCCTGTGGTCGGGACACTATGATATTATGGGAATCATACTGCCTTATTTTGTTGACTTCGTTTTCCTTCTTCCTCATCGGTTGTTTCTTGCTGAAATCTCCTCCCTCAAGCTTCCCACTTTTGATCGCCATTTCAATCATTTCTCCCGCCGTAACTATATCAGCAAAACTTCGAGAAGGATTACCAACAAAATGTGAGAAAAATGGAGCCTTCAAGGTATTAACAAAAAGTAGGTTCGTTTCTTCCTCTACCAACGGTGGGTGGACATGTACTGCTACCTCTCTCCACCTCTGAGCATATTGTCTGAAACTTTCACTATGCTTCTTCTCCATTGCTTGCAGCACCATTTTGTTAGGCCTGACGTCCTTCACATGCTTATACTGGTCGAGAAAAGATTTGGCCAGGTCTTTCCATGTTCTGACATCAACTCTCCTTAGTTGATTATACCATCGCAATGCTGAGCCTACTAAGCTTTCCTGGAAACAGTGGATCAACAGCTGGTCGTCCCCTACGTAACCAGTCATTTTCCTGCAGAGCATTGTGATATGGGCAGAAGGGCATTGGGTACCGTCATATTTCTCGAAGTCAGGGGTTTTGAACTTGGGAGGTAGGACCAGATCAGGAACTAAACTCAGTTCCTTAGCGTCGAGACCATACAAGCTGGTATCTTCTTTCATAGCTTGTACTTCATTTGCTAGCTGCTTATATTGCTCCTGCAACAACTTGTTTTCACTCTTCTTTGCTTCTTCATCAAGGTCCGGGACCTGGTGATATGGGCTTTCTTCGGGATGCGAACAAGATCCAGGATGCGGATTCACTGCAATGCCGTCAGGATTTATGTGTACTTTGGTTTGGACAGATGTTCCTTGGATATTCGGAGACTGTACCGGGGTAAACCCTGGGGGGTAAAGTGGTTCTTCACTTGTTTGCTCATGGGCCTTTCCGTGCTCTGGATTTCTCCCTCCCAGCATATTTGCCAACTTAGACAACATATCCTCTTGAGCCTTAAGCATATTTTCTTGCATTTTCCTCAGATCATCTTGCAACTGCAATTGAGTTCTTTCTATTTGAGCAATCTTATCATCCATGGCCTTCCTTGTGTTATAGTGATGCTTGAAATTTCCCAGTATTCTGTAATGTATCCCTTATTGTTAATTTTTATGCTTTGAGGATGAATGCAAATTATGTAAAGTGTGATAAAAAATGCAACACAAAACTTAAATTGTAAATAAAATGCAAATGCATGCAGAAAGGCATTGTTTCATAAGACGCGATCAGTCTTAGAACAACTTTCATTTAGGACAAAAGCATCATTTTTACAAGAAAGGTCCATTACAGAAATGGCCTAGCTCTCATGTTCAGCTCTACTATCTGATTGACAAGCCAATCAACCCTCTTTCCTACGCCTGATGCTGGATTGGCATAGCTCTGGATAACTTTTGCTTGGAGGTCCATCTCTCCCAACTGCCTCGCAACGCCGCTTAACTGATTCATGGTCTCTCGGATCACGTGATTCACGTTTGTCTTCCAGTCTCTAAAGTGATCGTTTGAGTTTTGCCATTGCAGTCTGGTGCCTTGGACGGTGCGCTCGAGACCAGCGATTTGTGTCTGGCAGCTTCGTAAGGCAGCCTCTAAATCATGAATCTTCTTTTGCAAAGCATCGTTCTCCTTGAGGCTAACCCTCTGATCCACTGGGCAACGCTGACTGTTTTCTGCAGATAAGGAACTTTCAAGCTGCATAACGTAGGCACTGTACTCTTCATTCTTTGCCTTGGCTCGAGCTAACTCTTCCTCATGCCTTGATTCCATTTCATGCATCTCTTGATTGAGTACCTCTATCCGTTCGTTCTTTGCTCCGCACCTCTGTATCCAGAGGAATACTTCATCCTGTTTGCCTTGGAGCACACTCTCCCGATGTTGCCTTTCTAATTTTAGCTCTTCTTTGCTTTGCCTCTTCTCAGTTTCGAGCTCGTCGATTCTTTGCTTTCTAACCTCAAGTTCAAGTTGCATGTTATTTGCCTTCATTCTGAGTTCTTCAATATTAGCATGCAATTCTTCTTCTCGCTTCTTGCTCAAGGTGTACCTTTGTCTTAACTCTTTAGCCTCTGTCCTTTCGCTCTTCAGTACCCTAACCCAGGACCTTCTCTCGAACTCAAGTTCTTGATTTCTTTTCTTCTTCTCTGTCTCTACTTCTCTGACTCGGTGCTCTCTCTCGGCTCTGACGTCTCTAACTCGACGATCCCTCTCAGCCCGGAGCTCTAACCGCCACTGCTCTGAAGTTTTCCCGAGGCCAGCAATTGCCCGTGCTCGACTCATCTTTTGGTAATCGCTCTGTAAACTAGTGAGATTGGCCTCCACTTCATCCTTTCTCTTGCGCATAAGCTCAAACTGTGTATTATAGAATCCCCTATCGATGTCCAACATGAAATTCTTTTGTCTAAGGGCCTCACACTCTGCTTCCTTCCTGGCGATTTCCGCTACGAATTCACTCTTCAGTATCTCCAACTTAGACGATACGTATTTAAACTGTACTTCCAAAGGAATTGTTTGGTCACGATCCGCCAACGGAAGGATATCATTCTTTCGCACCGCCCTCCATGCCACGTAATCTGGTGTCAGCATGACCTCAGCTGCTATGAAATCAGTTCTAAAGGTTGACTTCCACGCCTCTGACATTGCACGAGCAGTCTTCTTGTAATGATCTCCACAGTACACAAATTCAGATGCCTTCAGACCGGATGTAGCTGGAACGAATTGGCGTGCCCCAAATTGCCTTAGTACCATCAGTGGCGCATAACCTACTCCACCCCATAACCCTAATAGGGTTACCCAATCAGAATCCCCGCATTTGTACAACACATCCACAAAAGCTAACCAGGGGACACGCCACACTATATCATGTTCCTGTAAATTTCTGAAGAGTGAAACCCAATCTTTCCTGGTGAGATGCTCTGGCCACTCTTTAGTGAGGAAATCTTTTAAGGGTGAATAGGCCGTAGAAAACCGTCGACTATACTCTCGGTTAATTTTCCAGAAGTGATTGCGTATCCAAACAGTAAGCAGCTGGACACACCCGGTGAAGCGACTACTCTCAGCTCTTCTGCAACTGCTAAGTGCTCTGAATGTTTCAGCCAAAACCGCAGGAACAGGCTTTACCTTCCTTTCCAAACGCTCAAATAAATCGACCACTGCTGCTTCCACGTGATAAAGAACTTTCGGGAAAATCATCAAACCATCAATTCCCAAGGCGAACATCTCCATGCTCTTCTCGATATCGCTATGCTTGACGATAAGCTCATTGAGGCATGACCAAGGGAAGCAATCGGACTCTCCCTTCTTTTGGATTCGATCAGCAACCCACTTCTCTCCCATCCCAGTAATCCTTGCGAGCTTGCTCTTAAAGGATTGTGTCCTTGAGGCTTTTGAGTAGATACGGTCCAAGTGTATCGTCTCAAAATGAAACAAGGAGGTGTATTCTTCTAACGTGGGAGTCATGTCTTCCTTGTTGAAAGTGAAGCAGCTATATGCGGGATTCCAAAACTGGACGAGAGCTTTGATTAGGGGTTCGTTTACTTTCACGTACAACAGAAGGGCGATGTCACCATACTTTTGCCAGAAAGAGTATTTCACATCAGAATTCCAACTTTCCCAAATTTCGCGTAACTCTTGCAAATCGTTTTGCTTTAGATTGACCGGAGCAACCTCTGGTAGTACTGATATGTAATCTTCAGTCAAACTGTCACCTTTCTTCCTCTGAGTTTCCTCGGACCACGACCTCACTTCTGTGTTATCCACTTCCTTGTTATGAAAGCTCTTGTCCATTTTATGACCGCCTTCTACTTTTATGACCACCTTGTGAATCAACACCTTTCTTCATGAATGATGATGCAATGCAGCAGTAATAAATAAAACACAAAACACAAACAAAAATAAAACTGTGTTAGTATATACAATGAATAGTCGAAGAATACATAAACAACATGGAGATAGAAAATATATACATCTTAAACCTTATTCACATGATATCTACCCAACATGATATCTACCCAATCATGCTTTAGTAGATCCTACCCAACATGGTATCTACTCTCAGGTTTCGTTATTCATGAAAAATCCTAACCGCATGGTATCTAATTCACATGCCTGTTCGAAAAATAAACCTAACCACATGATCTCTAGTTCACATACTTTTTTGCAAAAAATAAATTCGAGGGAAAAGTTAGAATGAGTTTCCCCTTTGTGTCTGTGGACAGAGATTCAACATAAGATGGGCAGAGTTTCAGTATTTCTAAAAGGGTCCTCGAATTGTCCTTTGCTGGTGCCCCCTTGGGCTTGCCAGACCCTCGATCCTCGCCCATTATAGGCTTAAAACGGATCAAGTTCAATTTCGAGAGGATACATTTCCCTATGTCCATGCGAGGAAACTCAATGTTTCACTCGTAAACATAAGGCATGTACCCCAGAGGTTACTTGCTAAAGCCCATGCGGAGAAAAGTAATTTTTCTCACGTAAGCGTAGCGTTCACCCCTACCTAACGGGACAAAGCACAGTTAGAAGGCTCTAAATATCAAAATGGTTGTTGCGACAGTAAAGGAGAAACCCATAATCCTTTCCCTCGATCCAAGAAACACAACAAACTAAAGTGAAGGTCAAAAAACTGAAACATGTAAATCACACGTTAGTACAACTATTTATTTGTTAATTAAAGCGCAAATTAAAATGCAAACAACAATTTAAAACAAATCAGGGATCAAAAATCAGATTAAAGTGAACTTACAACTTTCGTTTGCAAAGACAATTAATTAATCGACTATAGGCCTGACTCTCTAAAAGTCCCCAGTGGAGTCGCCAAGCTGTCGAAACGATTTTTAAACGGGAGTGGGGGCGAGACTTTGAAAACCGCGTCATTTTTAATTATTCTCTTTTCAATTGAATTTTTAATTAAAAACGATGCAATTTTAGAAAACCTCTCATTTCGAAAAATTGGAAATTCTGTTACGGTAAAAATATAAGGTTCGAGGAGTCGCCACCAATCTTTGATTAGGGTGTGATTGGGCACCCAAAAACATTTTGTCATTTTAAATAAAAATTAATTTTAATTAAAACGACAAGTAGAGGTCTGCGTTATCAAAATCTGAGTTCGGGAGTCGATTACGTGTGGGGAAGGATTAGCACCCCCACAACGCCCTAAATCGGTACCTAGTTGATTAATTAATTTCTTTGCAACGAATTTCGCAAGTTCAAATTTAATTTGATTAATGATCCCTTTAAACAACAAACATGCAAATTTGCAACATTCTAAGCAACAAAATAGATTTAATTTAAAATTACCAAGTCATTAGAAAGATAAAGAATATTCTATTATTTAAAAATATCGAGACCAGATCTTTAGTTCAGTTCTAACGACCTTTTCTCGAAAAGTTTAAATAGTCGAATATTTCCTTTTCTTTCGCTCCCAAATTTTACAATGATATATCCAAATTTAATTAGGCGTTACTGACGGGATACCATTTTAATTTAAAATTGTCAAAACAACTTTCCTGTAAGTTAAGGAAAGCCATTCTGATAATTTTAGATTAAAAGGGCATTACCCTTAATTCCGATTATGCAATAATGTCAAGTTATGCATATGAGGATATCATGCAAATCATACAAAGCGATGTTAATGCAAAGATTAATTGAACATGCGATTAAAGTAAACGAGGCTAACATGCTTTAAAAAGAAATACACCTAAGTGCGTATGGACAACATGCTCGAAATAATATACACATGCATATATTTAAAATAAATCTAAATTATCTTAACAGACATGCATAAAATATTAAAAGGACTAAAACATGAAAAAAAAAATAACAATAAGCTTTTTCATAACATTTTCATTTCTGGGTACTGCAAACATAATACAACCAAAATACTTCATAGGATTAAAATGGAAGTTTCCTAAATCACACATCTAAATTGAAAACAACACGAAAATAGCTCAAAACTGAAATTGGACTAAAATAAATCACGCAGAAAATTACAATGCAAAATCAGAAAACGGTAAAGCTCGGTTAAGGGACTAAAATGAAACAGACTGAACATACTGGGCCTCACACGTGATTACACCACCCATCCCAAAACACGGATTCCCTCAGGCTATCAGAACGTTGCCGTTTTGGGGGTATCTAAACGACGCCGTTTGGGTATTCTGATATATGGGATTTTAGGGTAACATTCCTAACCCTAAACCATTTCCTCTAAGCCTCTCATTCTCACCTCAGCCGTTTTCTACCTCTCCCATATCCTCTCTGCTCTCCCGTCTCTCAACCCTAAACGAGACAGAAGGCCACCGTGGCCTCCGTCGTTCAACGGCTCCGATGGGGAGCCACACAAGCCCCGACGATAACTCGAAGCAGACCTCTTCCTAAAATAAACACGACCCTAACCCATGACTCAAACCAAACCCTCGAATCCCACTCTGTTTCACTCTCCAGTAGACCTACAAAAACCACGGCCACCGCGACCTTTTTCCTTCCCCAAAAGACTCCGATGAGAGCCACCATCAAACTACCCGGCCAACATATGACCAAATCTACACCGAACCCTTCAAATCCCTAAAGCTCGAGACCTAAAACTGATATGCACGACTCAAAATGAACGGGAAGCGAAAGGTTTTACCTTATCGCAGACGGGGTGTGGATTTCTAGTGACGAAAGTTACTGGATCGAAAGGGTAAGTGTCTTGCGTTGGGTTTGTGTTCTATGGTTGCTGGTTTCTGGGTATTTCATTTTTTGTGTTCTTTTGGGGTTGTATTCTCTGTTGTTTTCTTATGACTGAGAGATTGGTGTTTCCTTTTTTTTTGTTGTTCTCTGTTGCCGATGACCGAGAGAGATCCTGTTACCCCCCCTCCCGTTATTTCTAGTTGATCTCGTCTTTTCTAGTTTTGTTTTTGTCTGTTTCTTCTCTCATTTGGTGCGCTTGCAGGTCACGGGTGCGAGCTGGTTACGGGCTTCAGGGAGGACTTTGTGAGTCTGCGCAGTCGGTGGAAGTTGACTGGTGGAGACGAACGGTCGACAGAGGCTCGATCTGGACGTGGAAGGCGGCGCTGGGCATGGCAGCAGGGTTGGCTTCACGTGAGACTGCAGCTGGCTGGTTCGCGCACTGTCTTGGAGTTCTGGGAGCATCTGCGCACGCTGGCTGGGGATGCTTGGGACGTCGTGAGCCGTTGGATCCTGACGACAGATCCAACGGCCTTCATGTTGCGGCGCTGGAAGCTGGGATAGGAAAACCCTAATGGGTTTAGGGTCTCTAAAAATGGGTTTGAAACACTGGGCTATCGAGTCCCGGGCTTGTAGCTTTGGCTTGGGTCAATTTGGTCTGTCTTATTTGGGGTTAACATTGGCCTGTCACAATAATAATAAAATTTTAGTGCATGTTTTAATTTTTAATTGTTTGCATATATATATATATATATATATATATATATATATATATATATATATATATATATATTAATACCTACAAAATACCAAACTTATGCTAATAACCGAAATTGCAATAAAAACAATAATAAAACCCGATTAAACACGAATAACACCCCGGACAAATTGAGCGTCTACAAAGATAACATAACGGTTGTAATTTTGGAGAATCATGAAGATGATGATGTTGGACAAGAAGATTCTACAAACCGAAATAGTTGTTAAATTCTGGTTTGATTTTCATAATATACTGAAGATAAGGAACCAAAATCTTGAAGATATGGATCTTATTACTATCAGTAAATTATTTTTATTTTATTACTGCTAGTAAAATATTTTTGTGACTAACCATATGTAATCTTCATTTGAATTCAGAAGATTCAAAAGAGATGATGATTCAGATGAAGTGATTGTCATGATAGATTTTGGGTCTTAATGCAAAGGCCGAAGTAGCATGCATGGTGAGGATGAACAAGTCTATTTGGAAATTATGATTCTACCCGCGAGGCCAGACTATTTAGACTTGCTACTTATTAATTTATGCTTATAATGATGCATGAATTAGTATAGATGTGCCTTTGAGTTAGTCTTTAAAAATTAGTGGAAATACTACGAAATGAGATAAACCACTAGTAAAGACTAAGGTAGTGCTACTAAGGATAAGGTAGTAATGCAAGCCCAAAATATATATGCTTAATAAGACACTATTGTGAGTAAAATTATCAAGCATAATTCTTTAAAGAGATCTTATTTGAAAATTCAAAAATGATTTATTGGAAAGAATTGTGATGAGTATGAAAGTGCATGTCTAGGATTGGTTCTATGAAGACTTGGTACTTAAGCGTGCCTAATGCACCACCTCTCTTTCATAGAAACCTACCTGGTGCATTTTCATTACTATGCTCACTATTCCAATTTATAAAATACTATGACAAGATAAAAACTATTAAAACTTAGTGCAGAAGTTAAAAGAGTAGAGATTAATTTGGTTGAGTGAATACCAAATTTAGTCATAGTAAATAAAATATATGATGATCTCTTTAAGGCTAATATGTTGAATATCATGAATGAGTATATGATATAATCTATTGCTACTAAAAGTGTGTTGTAGCTATTAAATCTCTTTAAGTGATTTTCCTAAGTAGAGGAAAGAAAATAGATTATCTATTTCAGTTGTGCTAAAATCTCTTGTTTTAAACTTGAGATCATTTTTTCCTGATGTTAGGAAAAAATTGAAATTCATTTTGAATGAGGAAAAGTCATAAAGAATTTCATATTGGTTTATGCATTTTAATATTAATGATTTGTAACTTCTCAAAACTTTGAGAATATAATTATGTGTAAACAAAACTTGAGTTTGTTAAAATATAGTTTTATGGCTAAAACTCATAACAAACTTTTACTCTAGTATGATTGAGTATTTGTACGCGTTTTACAAGACACTTATGGATATCCTAAAATGTTAGAAATGTGGGGGTGTCTTAAAATGTAGATTAAAAACATAAACTCAAATAGAAAATATTTTATCAACTTCTTCTAGTATTCCTGCTAGGTCCTCTCAAGAAATTGATTTCAAGACTGGAGGAAGTAAAAGGCTATTTGGATCAAATTTTATCACTTCCTTTATTTCTGAGATAAATGATTTAGACTTTCTTTCTGATCATATAGCTTAAATATTATATGAGGATCCTAAAAAAGATATAAGATCTATCGATGCTAGTTTCTAGAAAAGTGCGCTATTAATGATGAACTAGAATCGATAATGTCTAATCATACTTGGGATTAGTTGACTTGCCTAGAGGATTTAAACCAATCTGTAGCAAATGAATCATCCGGAAGAATATGAGACCAGATGGTTTGATCCAGTGGTAAAAGGCAAGGCTAGTTGTCAAAGGGTTCACTCAAAAGTTTGTTTTAGACTACTTTGATTCTTACTCTCTCGTTATGAACATCTCAACGATCCGTGCATTATTTGCACTAGCCTCTATTCATAAGTTGCAAGTACATCAAATGGATGTTAAGACTGTATTTTTGAATGGAGATCTAGATGAGGAGATCTATATGGGAACAATGGTACAAGAAATTTCAAAAATCTATACTTAGTTTTGGTTTTATTGTGAATGGTTCGGATGCTTGTGTGTATTTGAGGATGTTTGGTACTAATTACGTCATCATAAGTTTTGTATGTTGATGACATGTTGATTTTCAGTTCTAACATTGAGTCCATTAACAAAACAAACAATTTCTTGTCCACTAAATTTGAGATGACGGATCTAGGAGAAGTTGATGTAATCTTAGGAATCAAAATTACTGGAAAGGGATTTTCTTTATGTCAAGCACACTATCTTGAGAAAGTGATAAAGAAATTTGACATTTTTGATGTTGTCCCTGTTCGAACCCTTGTGACACTAGCATATATCTCTTTAAGAATAAAGAAAGTAGCGTTTCCCAAATAGAATATGATAATTTCATCGAAAGCTTAATGTTCTTAATGAACTATACTCGGCCTGATATTGCTTATGTTGTGAGTAGACTGACACTTACTGAAGTATCTTAAGGGCACTTTGGATTGGAAACTTGAGTTTGTTGGCTATCCTGCAGTACTGGAAAGATATTGTGATGCCAACTGGATTTCTGATAATGATGAGGTAAGCTCTACGAGTGGGTATGTTTTCACTTTAGGTTGAGTAGTAATCTCGTTAAAATTATCAAAGCATACTTGTATTGCTCGTTCTACCATGGAGTTAGAGTTTATAACTCTTGACCTAGCTGGGCAAGAAGCCGAGTGCCTCAGAAGCTTGTTAGCAGATATTCTATTGTGGGAAAAACCGACTCCTCTGATTTCTTTGTTGTGTGATTCGCAACCTGTGATATGTGTACAATGGTAAGGAAAGACACATTCGCATAAGACATGAATCAGTTAGACATTTAATAAAGAATTGAGTGCTCTCTTTAGAGTATGTGAAGTCGGAAAGGAACCTAGCAGATCTTTGGTCCTAGATTCGTCGAGGGGGATGGGTTTAAAGCCCATTGGTTGAGGAATTCATGGTGGATACCCAACTTAGTTATCTAAGTTCCATGTGGTCAAACGAAACCATGGAAAGACTCATAGTGCACATTCCTACTGCCTATCCCTATGATGAATAATGTGCATGCCCAAGATGAGCTTAATTGCTCTTAATAAATTCATAGCCCAGGATTTGGGTGGTCTTAGTGAGAAAGACTTGATGAATTTACCGATTTTGGCTGAATATCTATTCTTAATAAGTTCATAACCCACAGTGAGTGGGTATTCCTAAATGAGAAGGAAATAATGAACTTACCGACAGAAAGGTTGAGTTTGTTAAACTCTTAATAAATTCAAATCCAAGTATTTGGATGGTTCTAGTGAAAAGGACTTATTTAATTTACCGATAAATGAGGTTGAATATTTATTCTTAATGACTTATTAGACCAGAGTTTGGGTGGTTCATTAATAATGAACTTGAAGAAAGTCATCATACCCTTTATGAGGTTGAGCTATTATAAAAGCTCTTAATTCTTTCATATCCCTTTTAAGGGTGGTTTATGTCAAGATAAACTTGATGAAATAACCTATGTAACTGAGAAGGGTTAGTCACCTTCTATGAAAAATGTTGGGCCATTTTTCTAGCACACTTACTAGAATACTGACGTAAGATGGCAAATATATACTTTTGTATATATATATCTTACATATCGAGGACTCAGGTGGATGAAGGGGTTAGTTGTGTGTTATGAGTTTACCCCTATCTTAGAAAGTTCCAGACTAGTTTCACTTATCTAAGAGAAGGATTGCTCATCATCACTATGTATTAGTTCTAGATACGTTCACTAGTGCTTAAGCAACTGATCTCGCTATTGTTCTTAATCGATCGGGGTGAAAATAAGACAAAATCATTGCTTCTCTACAGCGAGTGTGTACGCACTGAGACTAGGAGACCCAAATATGTTGGGTGCACGGTTGTAGCAAAGTATTTCATGTTATAAGGGTTTGTCACGAGTCAAAATGCTTCTTTGGTTGTTGTACAAAAATTGCCTCATGATAAATGAAGAAAGAGTTCGAAGAAATATTTCAGATAATTCCAGTTGTGAGTATTGTGGCGTGACTTTGGATTCCATTTCATATTTTTAGTGGGTGTTTTGTGGCTTCCTTGACTTGAACGGAAGTTATTAAGCCTAAATTTCTAGCTAAATTTCTTAATATGGATTTACTGTCCTAGGTGAAAACTAATATTAAAGATCATGGGTTCTTTTTGACTAATGGGATGATTGAGAAATTCCTTTTGGATCGACAATATGGTTTCTATGGAATTGATAGAATATTTTTTATACAAATTTTTTGGATTTATAGAGCGTTTTGCAACGATGACTGTGTACTGAGGCGGCGCAAGCAATCGCATTGTATGGGATCGCGTAGGGTTGAGCCATCACCGATGCATCACGTTGTTTGTGTTTGGTGTTCCTCTCCAATTGGTTGGTGCAAATTAAATACAGATGGAGCTAGAAATCCTACGACCGGACTTGCGACTACCCATGGTGCTCTGAGAGACTCCAACGGTAGGTGGTTAGTCGGGTTTACTAAAGTTTTAGGGTGATATTTTGTTTTAGATAGAGTTATGGGACGTGTGTGAGGGTTTAGAGTTATGAAAATTTATGGTCGAAACAGATTGTAAGAAGGTATTTGATCTATTTAGACAAGATGTAACAATGAATGATATTTCTTGATCTTATCACTACAAGAAATTTCTATTGTTGTAACAAAATTAGTTATCTCTAAGAGTACTAAAATTTTCACAATATATTTATTTTGATGAATTTTATTCTTTGTAAAGTATATTGTGATGAAATTATATTTGTTATCATTCTATAATATTTATTATAATAATGAAATTTTGTTACCATAGTTAACTTATTATGACAAAATATTTATCATAATCAATTAACTATTTTGTCACGAAAAATACATTTTGTCATAATTAACTTGTATTTTAACATCAAATGTAGAATATTTTGTGAAAAAAATACATATTGCAACAACAAAAAATTTCTCATGATTTATATTTCGTCAATAAATGTATTTTATCACAAAAATAATTTTTCATAACTAATTTCAGTAATAGCATAGAATAAAAAAATATGTGGCAAAAAGAAATATTACAACAAAATTTAATTTCTCATTACTTTTATTTTGTGAAGAAATAAATTTTACATAAATTTTTATTTTAACTAAATTTGATATTTTATTGTGACTAAATAATTTTTTTTACAATTTATGTGAAAGACTATTATTTGTCATAATTTTATATTGAGAATTAATATTTGTCATAAATAGTTATTATGATTAAGTAATTTATCAAAAAATATTATTTTTGAAAAAAATATTATGACTAAATAAATTTGACATAATTCTTTATTTTAATTAAATTTAATATGTTATTGTGACTAAATAAATTTATCATAATTTATTAATTTTACAACAATAATTTGTTTATGTGATTAAATTAATTTATCATAATTTATTTATGTTGCAAAATACTATTTGTTAAAATTTGTTATGATAACTAACAATATATTTAAAAATATTCAACATAAAATATATGAAATTTGTTCAAAAAATAAAGTCATTTTTAAAAATATAAATAAATTGAAATCCATCACGACGATCCATAAATCCATCTACTCCTACATTTAAATACAAAACAAAAGTTAAATTATATTAAATCTTTTAATAAATATTTTAGAAATATAATATAGAATATATACAAAAAAATTAAATTATATTAGTTTTTTAATAAATATTTTAAAATAACATATAAAATATATTTTATTATTAACTTGAACTTTGATTGGAAAAAAATATCAATATTTTAATTGCTGAAAATATCATTCTATGAACCTGACGATCTTATAATAAATAAGTGTAAGAAAATAAAATAAAATAAATCAATAATAATAGTAATAATACTAATAAATTAATAAATCAATAATAATATTAATAATACTAATAAATTAATAAATAATATTATACTAGTCTTAACCTTTTTTATTATTATAAAAGGGGTTGATTGAAGCATTTTTTTAGTATAAGAAATAAAGACATAAATAAGTCCTAAGAAAAAGGTAACTAGCAGACTTCAAAAAAAAAAAGTAAACTACAAAAAAAAATAGAAACAACTAGAGAAAATAGAACACGAATAGAAAAAACTTTCATATGGTTAAAATCTTCGACAAATGAAAGGAAATCAGAACTTCTTACTTTCAAAACTAACACAAAATAAATTCATAAAATGACTTCTAGATTATCAAAAATATTTGTAGCAATTTGATCTACTAACCACCATTGATCTTAGTGAGCTTAAATCTTTGTATATACAGTTCACATTACATTAATTGTCTATTCTCAAACCCAAAAAAACAGTCCTAGGTCCCGAAAAAAGCTTTCACAAAAATAATCCTATGAACATATAAATCAAATAGCCGTCTCAAACCAAATAAAATAATTCAAGTTATGTTGTAGGCATATAATTTTTGTCCCTTTTCAACTAAAATTGTTCTTTTCTGCTTTTTGAGTTCACAATATACATTCTTAAAACAAGAAGAAAAAACTACTTTCATTCTATTTTATAACATGGCCAAAAAATTAAAATTAACAATAAAAAATTAAATGAAATCAACTTCCTTACCTTAATTGATCATTAACTCATCATTTGTGTTAGATTTTGATTGTTTTTCATTTAGAATCATCCATAATAAATGAGACAACTTTCACTCTCTTGTTTTTATAAAGGGTTGTCTAGAAAGAACAAAAATATAAACTATAAATTATAGATTAATTATAAAAAACGAAAATAACTTACTGTTATTTATCATATAAGTAATGGCTTAAAACGGTTAAACAAAAATATAATTAAGATTTAAAAAAATATTATTTATCATATAAGTAAAAATAAAATTTTCTCTTAGTTTCCACTAAGAGAAAAAAAAAGAAAAACTTTCCTCCCAAATTATTATTTATTTTAAAAAATATGTTATTTAATAATATTATTAAGAGCAACTTCAAAAATTTTAAAATTATATTTGAAATTTTTGAAAATAGATTTTAATATATATATATATATATATATATTCTAAATAAAGAAACAAATAATAATAATAAAATTTATAAATCAAAATTACATAATGTAAAAAAAAAAAAAACAACTAAATTTATAAACCTTTATATATATTATATTTAATACACATATTCAATATTATTATTTTATATCATTTGTATCATACATAATTTTTATTATCATTCATGTTAAAATAAAATATATTAATATATATTAAATAAAGTACATAATCGATAATCCACATAGAAACTGTATATAAAACGTAATCTGAATACATTATATGAAAAAAAAGTTACAAACTTTGTCCAAAACAATTTTAATTTATAACTAAAATTTTCATTTTTTACCAAATAAATCACATCGTAAATATTTTGGACCAACACAAAATAAAAAAGGTCACAAACTCTAACAAGTCGTAAATATTATTATCCCTAAATAATTATTGAATTTAAATGAAGTTGAGCCTAAATGATAAGATTAATAAATAAAAAAGACATTTTTAGTTACTTATTTACTCATCTTTGTACATTTCTTAGAATATTCAACTTAAATTTTATGTTGGATATATTCACGTAGGTATCGATTATAGACATTTAGAACAATAAGTTACTTATATTTTAATGTAAGGTAATATATATTAATTAATCGTTACTTTTGAATACAATCTTCTATACCCATTTTATATCCCTATATGTGTCCACTACTCATATTATAACAGGTATAATATAATTAACCAATAACTTAACGAAGTTTGTCATCATTATTTTTTATTTTAATTTAATATTTTTCTTTTGTCGTATAAAATACAATTTTCAAATTTAATTTAATTTATTTATCTATTGTTATCTAAATTATATTCTTTATCTATAATAAAATTTGATTTTTTTTTTAAATTTTGAATAATTTATTAAATTTAGTAGGATAAATTTATTTTTTATTTTTATTTAAATTAAATTTTTAGATATTATTAAAAAAACTAGTTTTGGTTTTTTTTATATTACGTGATAAAATTTTAAGTTTTTATAAATAATTTTTTAATTCATTATTTTTAATTAAATGAAAAATAATTAATTATTTTCATATACTATATTAAATTTATTTGATTGTTTTAAATAAAAATAATTTTTCATTTTATCAAATAAAATAAAATAAAATTTGATTCAATTTATTGTGATAATTTATTTGTAATAATTATTAAAATTTATATTTACAAAATTTGTCACTATATAACATTTTTGTGCCAAAAAATAGAGGGAAACACTTATGAAAATATATTTCTCACTATAATTAAAATATATAACTGCAAAAAAATTTGTCAATAAAAATTTGAATCTCATCATTTCTTGTGATAATTTTTCTGTAATCACTTTTGTTTTTGCTCTAAAAACTGGAGAAAAATATTAGTGACTATAATTAAAATATATAACTACAAATAAAACTTATCACGAAAAGTTAGAATATTATTATTTGTTGTAAAAAAAAATTCTATCATAATTTCTAAAACTTATAGTCACAAAATTTTTCAATATATATATATATATATATATATATATATCTCTTTTTTTGTTATAGAAAAATGGAGGAAAATATTAGTGACAAAAATGGTAATAAGATATATTTTGTCACTATATACTACAGAAGTTTACTAATCGTGACTAAATATTGCCGCGATTTTAGTTTTTATCATCATTGTATATATTTTTCTAATTTAATGTGAGATTTATTAATTTTGTAACAGAAAATATTAATAATGAAAAAAATAATTTTGATAAAATTAAAATTTTCACAATAATAAAAATTTCTTGTAGCGTATCCTTTTGGTGAGACCAGTTTCCCTCGGCCACCTGCTGCCGTTTTCATTCTACTACGTGACGATTTGGCTACAACTGTTGGAGCTTAATTTTGGGTCTTAGTTTTTTTTCTTTGTATTAAAAAAATTCTTGAGTTCTAAATATCCGTAAAATAGGGAGAAATGTAAGAGATGGACCAAAATTTTAATCATTCATTGGGTAGTGTTTTCCATTTATTCCTCCCCAAAGTCTTCCATCATGTTCGGATCTCACTCACTTGTGTTTAAAACAAACCATCCAATGCCAATTCCAAACATTTCACTATCAAATTTGCTTTAATAGTTACAAATAAATAATAGCAAAAGACCCTACGAGCAACGCTATTCAGTTCTTCTTCAACAACAAAAAAAATATAGTGAGGATTAGAATGGAAGTTTTGGAAGTTATATTATTTTTGGGGCTTATTATTATTGGAAATGGTTGGATAGTACAGGGAAACATCGCTCATTTCGATGAGGTGTGGCAAAAAAGAGCTCAAAAAGCAACCCAATCTGCTAAGAAAGCCTACAACCCCAATCCTCACCATGTAGCCAATGATCTCAACCATAAAACTCACAGGTATGTTTTGTTTTCTTTTTTTCTTGAGAATAATATATATTCATAATTGAAACTTTCTTAAGATTTAAAAAGTTATTAAATTATAGTCGTCGTAATTCGGATAATTTTGGCATCTTTATTAGAAAAAATGGATTAAAGTTTATGTTCAATAAAAATAGTTTAAAAGTATCTAACTGTCAATTTGAGCTTACAGCAAAAATATATATATATATATAGGAGAAATTACATTTGGTCGGATGATAATATATTTCCTTAGGTCATGAGTTCTAGACTCATTAAGAGCTCTTCCCTTCATTCTCTTAAAATCCTTCCTTTTCTTTTCCGTCTAGGTAGGATCGAGATTAAATTTAAGATTTATCAAAAACAAAAATGATTTAGGAGCAATCACATTTGATCAGGTGGTCAAGATGCTCATTTTTTCTTCTCATATTCCCATCATGAATTCTAGACCCACTAGAAACTCTTTTCTTTATTCCCCATAAAATCTCTTTCCTTTCCCCTCCAAATAGAATTAAGATTAAGTTTAGGATTTATCAATAAAAATATTTAGTCAATCAAAATGTTAATATACATATATAAATGTTTAAAGGTTATAATTATTTAGGTTAAAAACTAATTCACAGTTGACTTTATATTTAATGGTATCAAATTAATAATGTTATTAATTGTTTTCCTTTATATCTATTTAGTCTTTAAATTCCTTGAATTAATCAATGCTATTCATTATCAAATGAAATTGTCAGACTATTACGGTGTTGATATAGTAACTAATATATGACCGTTAATGTGTGAATGGCAATATGACAAATAAGAGTTTGATTAATTTTTATAAAAATTATAATGATTAATTATAATTTGTCTTTTACAAAATTGAAGTTCATTAATATTATTTTGGATCTCTTAACCTTATTTTATTTGGGAAGATTTTAATCAATTATATCTTATTGTATTAATTACATACGAAAAATTAAAATTTCATAGATCATAATTTAAGATCTAAAATAAGACTCGTAAATTTTGTTTTCTCTCCCGATTTTCTAGGATTATGTCTTGATTAATTGAACCGATCGATATCACACATTTGATTTTGATAAGTGAGTCTTCCAACAACAATTTTAGTGCAAACTATATCTCATTATTTTTAAACTATATGAAGAAACTTTAAAAGTCATTTTTACTCTAATGAAAAGTCGATTCCACTAAAAATATATTCAAGAAATAAAAATAGACTTATGTTGACGAGATAATTGTAATTTTTCAATGAAAGTATTTAAAGTTTTAAATGGCTTATATTCTTAAAATTTTTATTTTTAATGATTATTATTTTATAACTTTGTTATTTTCAGATTTTATTTATTTTTAATATTTTAATAATATCTTAAATTATTGATTAAAGATTACATAAGTCTTTTAACTTTATAAAAAATCAATTAAATTTTTAAATTTAATAAAAAAAATTAATTAAACTCATCTATCATATCATCTTTCATATATATCAAAATCATGAACTATCATATCATATCATCTTTCATATATATCAAAATCATGAACTATCACATAATCGTAGTGGAGTACCACATCCTCACAAGTTTTAAATTACAATTTTCAACTGTCATAGGACAGCATCCATGCAATATAGGGAGTTCAAGTGTTAAATTGATAAAATTAAAAAAATGAATACCAAATTTATTGGTTTGGGATGACTATATATTATATTATTTCATTTTTTACGAATATGTCTATTTAATAATTTTCATTTAAATGCATTTATTATTATGCTTATTAATACATAAATCTAAAAATCATACCATTTTCACGTCATTGTCCAAAACGTTGTGGAAGTCATGTTTTGTTTATTTATGGCTTTTTCAAGTATATTCTAACTTTTTATATTTTATTATAGTTTTTAATTGGTGTAAGAGTTATTTTTGTCATTACAGTAGACTTAATTTATCATTTTCTTGTTTATAGTATTTTTGCATCAATTTAGTCATCAAAGTTTTTACTAATGTTTAGGGTTTTAAGCTAGGGTTTAAAGTTTTAGGGGGTTAGGGTTATGATTTAAGGTTTTAAGTGAAGTTTAGGATTTAAAGTTTAAGGTTTATTATGATGCAGTTAAACAACTTCAAGAGTTAATCTATACGAAAACATCATGAAGACGAATATGATAAATTAAGTCTACTGTAGAGACAAAATAGACCTTTAAGCCATTTTAATTTTATCATAGTAACATAATTATTTTTTCAGGGTATCTTACTCTCGCAAGATTCCTAGGAAACCTAGACCATCAAAGCAAGTGCATTGAAAACTTAGGGCCTCTCTTTGATGGAGAAACCAAAATGCCGAATAAATTCTTCTAGAATGTAACTTGGAAACCAAGTAAAATAAATCAACCTAAATAAAAATTATATATTTATAGATGATTACTCATAAATGATGTATGAAACATATTATTGCATCTTAATGTAGTTTTTAATATTTTTATATATGAAAGTTGCATCTCTACTTTAAAAATACTTTTGGAACAATAGTAACTATGTTTTTTTTTTTGTTCGTTTTAATATTTATGAAACTAATGTATGCACAAACTATTTAAGTAAATCGAAGTTTGGAAATTAAATTAATTAATTATCAATTAGAAAGTTTCTTATTTTTATATTGTTTCGTTCTTCAGGTTTTTTTGTTTTTGCAAGCATATTTTTGTGTTTTTATATTACTATTATTTATTTACATTTCTCTTTTTTTTTCTTTTGATTAAGATTTACATTTCTCTTCTATAATATAATTTTTTATGTTTGAATTTTAAATTAATCAAATTTAAATATTTTATTTGTATTCAAAATTTATTGAATATAACAAACAAATGACTTTAATTATTAAATGAAGAATTATATTTAAAATTTTATTGAATATAACAAGAATTAAACTGCTTAAATCAAAACTTATGGGTTTGTTTCATTTCCAACCACCTCTGTTTCACTTTGAAATTTAAAATCATTAATGTAACTTTCCTTTAAAAGTGTTACATGAGTAGATAGATACTTTGAGCATTTAGTCTCTAGGTTACAAATCAATTCTCTTTTTTGCTTTTACGATATCATGCAAAAAAGTATATTAGACGTAGTTTTGACTGAATTTACATCTTTTAGTAAAAAAACCGATATAAGCCACGAGTCTTTGAACATACACCGATATTGAGAAATCTGGTTGAGGAATAACATATTATTAGGATTTCATATCTTTCACTAAAAAAAACGTCTGATACCATTATATAATATTAATTTTCTCAAGAAACAAACAATAATTGAAGAGAGAGAAAGAGTTTTTCTATAATCGTTGTTATCTGATCTATTAATTAATTCATTCATATGAGTGTTTTAAAGGCGAGAGCAACCATTTCAACCCAGTTTATTCCATTCATAAACGTCATAATTCAAACCTCAAATCTTGTTTAAAAAAATTAATATCTCATCCCACTAAATCAATTGTTAATAGAGAGAAAGAATTCTTGAATAATAATAATATTTGTATTTTCGAATGATTTTGTTGATATATCAAGATGTATTTATAACTACATTCTGACACAAGTAAATAATAAGTTATAATTAACAACTTGACTAACTTTAATTATACTAATAAACTCGATTAATAGCACAAATCAATTTACCTCAATAGTTAAAGTAATTATTGTTATTGTTAGTAGTCATGGGCTCGAGCATACGCGAGTGCAAGGGTGGTGTTATTAGGGATGATGAAACGGGTTCATGGATTGCTGGTCTTAGCAAGAATGTTGGCCACATATCGATCTTACAAGCCGAGTTTTGGGGCATATACGAAGGCATCCTCCTTGCTCAAAGACTCAACATTGCACGTCTAGATATTCAGACTGATTGCTTGCAAGCAGTTAAACTACTTGATGATAGACTCGCTACCAAAAGCCCCCGGTGGATATCTCGTACTGCGAACGTCGTTGCTCTGATTCGCTAGCTAAAATGGCCCCTACAGCTGTTGGTTGCTGCTCTCTTCACGCAACACCCCCTACTGGGTTAGAAGCGCTTTTACTATCGGATGGTTGTGGCTCTTCTACACTGTCTCAATATTAGGCTAACTTTTTAGTCTTTAATTTTTTTTTTAAAAAGGCAAGGGCAATTTTTAGTTTTTTTTTGTGTGTTTTGGTCTTATCATCTCATCTTGTTTACGCTACTAAATAATTTATAATATTCATTAAAATACGTTACATTTATATCATGTGTTTGATATTCAAATATTTAATTTGTTTTAAATGTCAATATATTTTAGAAAATATAGTTAAAAGCTATATATTGATATATTTTTTCTTTATCTCTTAGTTTATGGATTTATTATCCATTAGGGGTAAAATTCATTTTTCTTAGATATAATTTGTTCAATTTTTTTGTTTTAAATTATTTTTATTCAAAAATACTATAAAAGCATGAAGTAATAAAATATTATAATGATATTAATTAGAGTAAACTATTTATTTGACCACTCATTTATTACTTAGTTTTTGTTTAGTCATTCAATTATTTATTTTCAAAATCATACCTAATGTACTGTTTGATTATGTTTTGATCACACGCCCTTTAAAAATTAATGATGATGCTGACATGTCAAAATAAGGTAATGTGGTATAAGCATGAAAAAGATAAAAAAGAATGTCATGTCAACATCACCGTTAATTTTTTAACAACGGACAACCAAAACATAATGATAAGTATGTGTAACGCCCCAAATCTCGGGTTAGAAGTTTCTAGCTAAACCGTGAGAGCCTTGAGTGAACCCATTAGCTTGGTAAGAAGCTTTACTCCAAGTGAGTGTGGAATTGGGCTTGCTTTGGCCCAAAATATGTTAAAAATGACATTTTTTTAATCTTGGGTCAAAAGGGGAAAGACTAGGCGAGCAATTGTCCCATTTTTTGAAACAAAGGCTTTTTCCCCTTAATTATTGGTGAGGTCATGGTTGGGCATCCATCTTTTTGTACTCTTTTGTCTCTTCTTCTTCTTCCTTCATCTCTCATTCTTCTTCTCACTCAATTCAATAAAAGATGATAATTTTGTTAATCATTCATCCTCATTTCGAGATTGTAAGGTAAAAAATGAAATATCCACCTCCCAAGCTTCCTTTCAAGCTCATCTTCTTATGCTTTGGCCATAGAAACCTTAGGTGGGGGTTTAATATGGGTTTTATGTTTGGAGGGTCAAGAATACTCCTAGTTCGTATTTAGAGCTTATGGAATCACATTTCTATTCTCCGTAAGCCTCTAGATCGGTTGTAATTTGTTTCATTACTTGTGTTTCATGAAAGAGATTGGAGAAATCTCCAACACAAGAGGCAAAGAGAAGTTGGTTCTCGGTTGAGTTGAGGAAGTTTTTCAGCATCCTAACACTAAGGTAACACATTTCTAACTTGTCTATACCACTTATAGCTCATTAGGTGTGCATTGTTCGTTGGTTGAGTTCATGAAGCACGTATGTGCATTTCATGGTGTATTTTAGTTATAATGTTATTCAACATTAAAAATGACTCCTTGTAACCCCTAATAACTCACATAATACTTAAACAATACTTAAGTGTCTTAGAGGGGCAAATGGGAAGTGTTGGGTTAGATTTTCGTGCCCAAAACAAGGAAATTCTAGGTTCAAGTATTGGTACTAGATGAATAGTATTGATACTACTTTTCAAATAGCCTTGAACAAGGGGGTTTTGGTTGTGAGTATCGGTACTCATTTTGCGAATATCGATATCGTTCTCTGAGTATTAATACTCAAAGGTAGAGTGTCAATACTTCCTTCAATGTCAAAATCCAATAGCTAGTTTTGGTATCGATACCCATGGGAATATCGATATTATGTAAAGGGTATCGATACTCTAGTTAAGAGTATTGATATTGGATCAATTTTTCCAAAACATCAAACTTAAATTCAGTATTGATACTTAGGATGATTTTGATACCCTAGCATTGGAGTATTTATACTCAAAAGGGGTATCGATACTTGCTAGCCTTTTTTATTCCATTAGCCTGTTTTAGTATCGGTACTAAGGGTGAGTATCGATACCCTATGATCAGTATCGATACTGAACGGTTCAATATCCATACCAACAAGTTGAATTGGGTAAGAAACCTAATATGGTCAGGGAATGAGATAAAGGGTTCAACAACCCCAGGATACCTTAGAATAAAATTACAAGTGAGAATAGTAAATGAATGCAGATACAAATAGAAACGACATGAAATAAGATGACATAAAACTAGCCATTGTGTGAAGCTAAGGAAACATCCATGAAACCCGAGTTACTTTAGCAGTATGATGATTGTCTTATATGGTAGAATGTCAGGATATAGTTAAAGGTACTTTGGTTGCCAACTAGGTGCAGATATCCAAATACTTCAATGAAGTAAGTTGGTCGGGTGTTTATTTTTTATGGAAAAAATTTTGGATCTCACCCTGATACTTGAGAGTATCTTAGGTAGGCTAGGGGTGTCGTCTTAAGATGAAAAAAATGATACATGCACCACATGCCATTTTCTCAAAGAGGATGGGCTAAATCTTCCATCTAGCCCAATTACAAGAAAGTGACACAAACTCTTAAAAGACAACCTTTAGATTGCAGTCGAGGCTTTCATCAGCAAAGGAATACAAGCCCACATAGAAACAAAAGAATTTAAAGAAGGAAACTCATTCATCATTCCTCATAATACTACTTGGGCCTCCATAACCTAAGTTAAAGATAACTCAGGACCAAAATGAAAGATTCATGAAGATGGCTTTGAAATTAATTTCAAACCCCCTTAAATTACTAAAATCTTGTATAAAGTATCCATTGCTAGAATATAAAGCAGGGATCATGTAATACCCCAAACTTTGGTTCGGTGACCTTAATGAAAGGATTTAAAATTTGGAGGATTAAATTGAATAAATAGTATAGTACAAGAAATGAATTGGGAAAATTGTGTTTAAGACTAATTAGTAAGAATAGAAGAATGAAAGGGCAATTTAGTCTTTATGAATGAATGAATTTAATATTCATTTTAGGGGGATATTTAATAACGTTGGAAAGGGGAAAATGGTAAAAAAAAGGCAAACTTAGTTCTCTTCTCCTTCTTCCTTTTGTCCTTGTTCTCCCTATAGCCAAAGGTAAGATTTATTTAAGTTGATTTTTCCTTTAGTTTATGGGCTGGTTTTGAAACCTTAAGTGGTATAGAAGCTTAAGGAAAGTTCAAGGATGATTAAAACTAAGTGACTAATGAATTATTTGAGATTCAAGAAAATGGGTTTTTGAAGGATATGCTGAAATATGAGTTTTTATTGAAGTTTACAAGTAAATTTGACTTTTAAAGAAGTAAATGAGATATTAGAAGCATTGGATGTGTTTAAAAACATGTATGAAAAAGTAGTGTGATTCTTGGGTTGGAGTGTTCTTAGAAGATTTTAGATGTTATAGGAAGATTAATGAAGGAAAGTTAATTGGGTTTAGTAAGGATGAGTTTAATGGTATTGTTTGAGGTAAAAGTAAGAGAATTAAACAAAATTTTGGTAAAAATCAAAATGGAAAATATGGGTAAGGGTATCGGTACTCGAAGAACAGTATCGATACTATAGGTTTATATTTGAAGAAATAAGATGAACAATATCGATACTGATGCAATTAGTATTGATATTGCTGTGGGTATCGATACTAAGAGGAAGGTATCGATACTATAGATTCCAGAATGAAGAAATGGTATCGATACTGAAGGGAGTATCGGTATCGTAGTATAGAAGTAGATACCATAGTAGGGGTACCGATACTATTGAGCCTAGAATTTTAAGATAGGATGAATTTTAATAGAAATTGAAAATAATAGAACTATTGAGTATTATTAAAAGTATGAATGTTAGAAAGTATACTAACATTTGTATGGTATGTGTAATTAATGGATGCTTGTATAGATCGTGTATGGTATATGTAATTAATGGATTCTTTTATAGATCGTAACCAAGCTCCAGAGTCAAGCAAGAAAAAGGGCAAGGGTAAAGTTACCGAATATTTGGGCATCATTACAGCATACTAGTGAGGCATACCAGGTGAGTGCATTTATTGTACTTCTATGAAATGAGGGAGACTTGCGATGAGTCAACCTCGAATGTTTTGATAAAGTATGTTTTACAGTAATTTGATATGTCTTAATAATATTTACGGGAATGATATTATGAAAAAGTTTTAGAGTATGAAATGCTCTAAAATGAATAGATAAACAATGATGTTGTTCAATGATTATCAATAATGCATAAAATAAATGTATAAATCTGTGAATTTAACTTAAAAGCCCATTGTATGTGCATTGAGAGTCATAGGTGCATTTCGACATACTTCGTGTATGATATATCGATTGATTTTGTTCAAAGCATAACGATGCATTTTCGTATCAGTACTATGTGTACTTTTGGCACCATATGTGCAATTATGGTATTAATAATAAGTTTGTGAATTACCATTTCGATATATAATTATGTATATAAGTTATCGATCGATTTTGTTTAATGCATAAAGGTGCATTTTCAGCACTAAATGTGCAACTCATGGTATTCATAATGTGTTTATGAATAACGATTTTGGCACTATGTGTGCAATCCATGGAATTCATAATGAGTTTGTGAATTTTCATTTCGACACTTCGGTGTAATGCATGTACCTTGCATTCTCATTTGACATACATTGGGAAAAATAAAGGATAAATTATAAAATACTTAATGATAGGTATGCTAGGCATACTAAAGATAGTTAGCATGCTATTTGAATGGAAATTTGGTTCGCCAAGCCAATTGGATGTATTGATATGAATTATACGATGTTCATTCGTACTTTGATAATTTGTGATATGCTTATAGTTAAGTATAATTCATTTTGTATTATTATGTCTCATTAAGTAAAAACTTAGCATGTGTTGATTTCACATGTAGGAAATAGTAAAGACTATAGGAGTAATGAGTGCAGTGGACATCATCAATAAAAGGTTGCCTCATCAGTTACTTAGGACATTTATGTGTATTTTGATAACTAGTTGGCCTGTAATTGGGACTTAAGAATATACTCTGGAATGTATTAAAGTTATAATTTTTGTAATAGGTTACAAAGAATGTTTTATTATTATGATATTAAAAATAAAAATGTTTTATTTTATTTTCAAAACAATTTTTTAATGGGTTTACAAATAAGGAAATGTTTTTAAAAGTTCTGTGACACATGTGACTTATGTACGAAACTTATCCAAGAAATGGATGTTATATTTATTGGTATCAGAGATATATGTTTAGTTGATTCTCGGCCTAAACCGAGTGTATTTTGCTTTAAAAAGGGTTTATATGCCACTAAGATTGTCAAGATTACTGATATGGTGCCATTAGAATGTGATTGATGTCACTCCTTACTAACTTCAGTGTTATTATTATGTATGTCCTATTAGATGTTAGAATCTTAAAACTCGCGAAGAGCGGCTGAACAATAAATTAGAGAAGTGTCAGGTAGCGAAAAGTATGATGTTAATAGTGAGCATCTGATTCCATATGAAAATGCTAGTGCACCTAAACATTAGGGTATGCCCGTGCCTGAGTTTTGAGCTTTTATGCAAGTTCTCGATGCTATTTTCACTCGGTTCCAACCTTCTCCGCCTCCCCTGCTCCTACAACACCGCAGATTTTGATCCCAAAAGAGCTGAAAAGTTTGGGAGCTTATGAGTTTCGGGGAGAAGAGTATGAAGGTCCTATGGAGGCTGATTTATGGCTAAATGTTGTTATGGTAATGCTTGAAAGTCTTCACTGCTCGGATTCTGAAAAGATGGGTGGAGTTGTATCTTTACTTTGAGGATCAGCTCGAGTGTGGTGGTTAAATACTACGATGTATGCACCACTGGACCAAGTGACCTGGCAGTTATTTTAGGAGGAATTTAAGAACAAGTACATCAGTGAGCAGTTTAGGCGGCTGCTGAAGTTCCTTGATTTGAAACAATGTGATCGAGCAGTATATGAGTATGAGGTTGAGTACAACAAGCTGAACCATTTTGCTACTAAGGTAGTTCCCAATGACAAAGCTCGATGTGATTGGTTTATTGAGGTTTGAGGCCATAGTTGAAAGAGATGATGTTGGCTTTAAACTTTCCTAGCCTGTAAGAAGTTATAAACTGAGCTAAGGCTATTGAAAGAGCTCAAGAGGAGACTCTAGCAGCGGAACAGAGTATGCAAACGGGAAAAAGAGTTGGAATGTCTTTAACTTCCCATCATGCTAAGAGAGGTAAGGGCTCAAGTTCTTGGTATACTGATAGAGATGGTTTTGTTGCACCTTCACAGAAAACTAAACAATCCCAATCTTTTGCTGCTAGCACGGATAAAGCATTTGGAGAGAGAACTACTCCATGTCAAACATGTGCCAAATTTCATTGTGGAGTATGTAGATTTCTCAGTGGAGCTTGTTTCTAGTGTGGTGAAACTGGTCACTATGCCCAAAAATTGTCCTAAGAAATCTTGGGATAATTCAACGCAATCTGAGAGATTGGTGGCAGCTTCTAATAGAAGTAAAGGAAGAGGAAGACACTTGAATTTTGAAAGTGAGACTAGTTGATGTTCCAACAGTTAGGGATTTTCCAGATGTTTTTCTAAAAGAGTTACGGGGATTACCTCCAGATCTTGAGATGAAATTCCAGATTGAGGTTTACCTGGGTACCGAACTTGTTTCTATGGCTCTATATCGAATGGCTCCAATGAAGTTAATAGAATTAAATTCCCAATTTCAAGAGCTACTTAATAAGGGATTTATCAGACCCAATGTTTATCCTTGGGGAGCACCTATGCTCTTTGTGAAAAAGAAAGACGGGTCTATGTGATTATGCTTCGACTACCGTCAGTTAAATAAAGTAATGATAAAGAATAAGTATTCTTTTTCGAGGATTGATGATCTATTCGATTAACTGAAAGGTACATCAGTGTTTTCTAAGATAGACTTGAGGTCGGGGTACCACCAATTAAAGATTAAAGAGGATGATATTTAAAAATAACTTTTCGAACTCGGTATGGACATTAAAAATTTGTGGTAATGTCATTCGGTTTGACTAATGCTCCTGCAACATTTCTGGACTTGATGAACCGAGTATTCCAACCTTACTTGGATCAATTCATGGTGGTATTTATCGATGATATTTTGGTGTATTCTAAGTCAAGAGAGGAGTATGATGCTCATCTTCGGGTGGTTCTTCATACTCTTCGAGAGAAGAAGTTGTATGCCAAATTATCTAAGTGTGAATTCTGGTTAACTGAGGTTTCTTTCCTTAGCCATATAGTCTCCACATAAGGCATAAGAGTATATCCCAAAAAGATTCAAGCTATAGTGGATTGGCAACCCCCAAAGAATGTGTCGAAATTTTAGAGTTTCTTGGGGATTGTTGGTTATTATAGGCGGCTTGTGAAGAACTTTTCAATGTTAGCTTTGTCGCTAACTAAGTTGCTACAGAAAGATATGCATTTTGTGTGGTTGAAATGTCAAGAAAGCTTTGAAATGTTAAAGAGGATTGTAACAGGGCACCAATGCTTGTACAACCTGAGTCAGGTAAAGACTAGGTCATTTTCAATGATGCATCCCATAATGGATTGGGATGTGTGTTGATGCGAGAAAGGAAAGTCATGGTTTATGCATCGAGACAGTTGAAGACTCATGACAAAAATTACCCGACGCATGATTTAGAATTGGCAACGGCCGTGTTTGCTTTGAAAATTTAGCGTCATTATCTGTACGATGAGCTGTGTCATATTGATACAAATTGCAAGAGTCTAAAGTATTTTTTGACTCAAAAGACTTGAATTTGAGACAGAGAAGATGGATCTACCTTTTAAAAGATTATGATCTGATCATCGATTATCATCCCGGGAAGGCTAATGTGGTAGCGGATGCACTTAGCCAAAAGACTTTTGCAGCTTTAAAGGCTTGGGATGTATATATATATTTAAAGGAATATAGTGCCTTAATTGCTGAGCTTAAGTTAAAGTCAATACTCTTGGATTGGATAAAAGAGATACAAGGACAAGATGTAAAATGCTTGGCAAGGATTGCGCAAGTAGAAAAAGGTGAGGCTAAAAGCTTCAAAATAAAGACTGGTGGATGCTTATATTATTTTGGAAGACTTTGCATTCCCGATAATAATGAAATGAAGAAATATATTCTTTCCGAGGCATATTATAGTTCTTTGATGATGTATCCAGGCAGGAATAAGATGTATCAGGACGTAAAAAGTCATTATTGGTTGCCTGGCATGAAAAGAGTTATATCAGAGTTTATTGCAAGATGCCTGACATGTTAGCAAGTGAAAGCTGAACATCAAGTGCTTTCCGGATTGCTACAACCGATATCCATTCTCGAGTGGAAGTGTGAATGAGTTACAATGGATTTTGTTTTAGGGCTACCTTTGTCACCCGGTAAAAAGGACTCAATATGGGTAATTGTAGACAAATTGACCAAGACAGCTCACTTTATTCCAGTTTGGGTAGATTACTCGATGGATAAATATGTGAAATTGTATATAAGAGATAGTTCAGCTACATGGAGTGCATATATCGATAGTGTCCGATCGAGACCCAAGGTTTACTTCAAGATTATGAAATTCTTTGTATATGGCTTTGGGTACTCGATTGAATTTTAGCATAACCTTTCATCCGCAGACAGATGGGCAGTCATAACGAATTATTCAGGTATTGGAGGATATTCCAAGGTCATGTGTGATTGAGTTCAAAGGATCATGACAAAAGGTATTTTCCTTTAGCGAAATTTGCTTATAATAATAGTTACCAATTGAGTATTAAGATGGCTCCGTATGAAGCCTTGTATGGGAGAAAATGTAGAACACCCTTAAATTGGTTTGAATTAAAAGGTCGAGACTTAGTTGGTCCAGATTTGATGAAAGAAATGGTGGACATGATGAAAATTATCCAAGATAATATGAAGATAGCCTCCGATAGACAAAAGCCTTATGTTGATCTAAAGAGAAAAGAGATTGAATATCAAGTGGGATATAAGGTATTTCTGAAAGTATCACCCTGAAGTATCGCCCTATAAGAAAGTATTGTGGTTTGGGCACAAAGGAAAACTGAGTCCGAGATTCATTGGACCTTATGAGATTTTGAAAAGGGTCGGACCAGTAGCTTATCAGTTAGATGTGCCTCTTGATATGGACAAGATCCATAATGTTTTTCACGTGTTGATGCTCAGAAAGTATAGATCAGATCCATCCCATATAATCATACCCGAGGAGATAAAGATCCGACCAGATTTAACTTACGAGGAAGAACCAATGTGGATCTTGGCTCGAGAAAGCAAAGAACTGCGTAACAAGAAGATTCCTCTAGTTAAAGTAATTTGGCAAAACCATAAGATAGATGAAGCCACTTGGGAAATAGAGGAGGATATGAGGAAGCAGTTTCCACACGTCTTCGTATCAGGTACTTCTTTAAATTCGAGGATGAATTTTTCTTAAGGGGATAATTATAATACCCCAAATGTCGGGTCAGTGACCTTAATCAAATGATTTAAAATTTGGAGGATTAAATTGAATAAATGGTATAGTACAAGAAATGAATTGCGAAAATTATGTTTAAGACTAATTAGTAATAATTAGTAATAATGGAAGAATGGAAGGAAATTTAGTCTTTAAGAATGAACAAATTTAATATTCATTTTAGGGGGATATTTAATAAGGTTGGAAAGGGGGAAATAGTAAAAAAAAAAAAGGCAATCTTGGTTCTCTTCTCTTTCATCCCGTTGTCCCCGTTCTCCCTATAGCCAAAGGTAAGATTTCTTTAAGTTGGTTTTTCCTTTAGTTTATGGGATGGTTTTGAAACCTTAAGTGGTATAGAGGCTTAAGGAAAGTTCAAGGATGATTAAAACTAAGTGACTAATGAATTATTTGAGATTTAAGAAAATGAGTTTTGAAGGATATGATGAAATATGAGTTTTCATTGAAGTTTACAAGTAAATTTGACTTGTCAAATAAGTAAATGAGAGATTAGAAGCCTTGGATGTGATTAAAAATATGTATGAAAAAGTAGTGTGATTCTTAGGTTGGAGTGTTCTTTGAAGATTTTAGATGTTATAGGAAGATTAATGAATGAAAGTTAGTTGGGTTTAGTAAGGATGAGTTTAATGGCATTATGGAGGTAAAAGTAAGAGAATTAAACGAAATTTTGGTAAAAATCAAAATGGAAAATGGAAAATATGGGTAAGGGTATCGGTACTCGAAGAGCAGTACCGATACTATAGGTTTAAATTTGAAGAAATAGGATGAACAATATCTATAATGATGCAATTAGTATCGATACTGTTGTGGGTATCGATACTAAGAGGAAAGTATTGATACTAAGGATTACAGAATGTAGAAATGGTATCGATACTGAAGGGAGTATGGGTACCATAGTATAGAAGCATTGATACCATAGTAGGGGTACTGATACTATTGACCCTAGAATTTTAAGATAAGAAGAATTTTAATAGAAATTGAAAATAATAGTGCTATTGAGTATTATTAAAAGTATGAATATTAGAAAGTATACTAACATTTGTATAGTATGTGCAATTAATGGATGTTTGTATAGATCGTAACGAAGCTCTAGAGTCAAGCAAGAAAAACGACAAGGATAAAGTTGTTGTATAGTCTGACATCATTACAGCATACCAGGTGAGTGCATTTATAGTACTTCTATGAAATGAGGGAGAATTACGATGAGTCAACCTAGAATATTTTGATAAATTATGTTTTACAGTAATTTGATATGTCTTCATAATGTTTATGGGAATGATATTATGAATAAGTTTTAGAGTATGAACTGTTCTAAAAAAAATAGATGAATGATGATGATGTTCAATGGTTATCAATAATGCAAAAAACAATTGTCTAAATCTGTGAATTTAACTTAAAAGTTCATTGTATGTGCATTGAGAGTCGTAGGTGCATTTCGACATACTTCGTGTATGATAGTATCGATCGATTTTGTTCAATTCATTTGTCGTAACAGTACTATGTGTACTTTTTGCACTATATGTGCAATCATGGTATTCATAATAAGTTTGTGAATTACCATTTTTATATAAAAGTATGTATATAAGTTATCGATCGATTTTGTTTAATGCATAACAGTGCATTTTTTGCTCTAAATGTGCAACTCATGGTAATCATAATGTGTTTATGAATAACCATTTCGGCACTATGTGTGTAATCCATGGAATTCATAATGAGTTTGTGAATTTTTATTTCGACACTTCGTTGCAATGCATGTACCTTGCATTCTCATTTGAAATCATTGGGCAAAATAAATGATAAATTATAAAATATTGATTGATAGGTATGTTGGGATACTAAAGATAGTTAGCATACTATTTGAATGGAAATTTGGTTCGTCAAGCAAATTGGATGTATTGATATGAATTATACGATGTTCATTCGTACTTTGATAATTTGCGATATGCTTATAGTTAAGTATAAATCATTTTGTATTATTATGCCTCACTATGTATATACTTAGCATGTGTTGATTTCACATATAAGAAATAGGAAATACTAGCGAAGTAAGGAGTGCAGTGAACATCATCAATCAAAGGTTGCCTCATCAGTAACTGTAGGACATTTATGTCTATTTTGATAACTAGCTGGCATGTAATTGAGACTTAAGAGTATGCTCTGGAACGTATTAAAGTTATAATTTTTGTAATAGGTTACAACGAACGTTTTATTATTATGATATTAAAAACAAAAATATTTTGTTTTATTTTCGAAACAAATTTTTAATGGGTTTACAAATAAGGAAATGTTTTTAAAAGTTATGTGACACATGTGACTTGTGTACGGAAACATATCCAAGAAATGGGTGTTACATATCACTTTTCTTAAGTAGGTTTTAGTTATTTAAGTTGTTTTCTTTATTTTATTAGGATCAGACCCAAAGATGGTGATTGTTTCAAATGACAAAACCCTAAAAAAAACTATTATTTCCACTCTCTATCACATTGTCGGCCCTCCTTGCTTTCTAATACATTGCCGCCTCTTCATCTTCTAGAAGGCTCATCGGGAGTGTCCATCAAGCTAGAGGTTTCATCATGCATTCAAAAGCCTTTATTTTATCATAATCATTGGATCAAGAACTTCATCAATGGCCATCACTCATGCCTCCTATCCTAGTATAATTAAAAATGTTTTTTATTATTATCTTATTCCATACTTAGGCTCTTACAAGGATTCCTCCTCACCTATATAAAAGAGGATCTCCTTTCATTGTTTTAGATAATCTTTTTCTTTGAATAATAATACAATGTGAGTACATTTTTTTGCAACAGCTTATTGCCTTGTGCCTTCGAAGCATCTTTTCCTTTAAGTTCATCCAAGTTCTTAAGAGAGGATCTTCACACTCCGTTTTGCCTTCTCATTGCGATTAGAAGGGTTGATTAGAGTTGTATTGTCGTGTTTTCCTTTTTATTGAGACGAGGAGGGTTCGGTAGGACATATCCATCAATCTTCCATCTCCATAACTCATCATCTTCCTCATCCATCATCACGCCATCATCCTTGCCCCATTCTTAAGGTTTGAATTAAGCATATACCTACCGAGGGTAAATTTTCAAATCAACTTTTACGAAAATCTGACAGTCATAATCTTGATATGTCTTCTTTGTTATGATCCTTATCTCGTTATCTTTCTAATGACTATTCATACATCAAAATTCATCCATAATAGCCCCTTGCTGCCCACCATAAGGGAAGTTAACCTAATTCATTTATTACATGTTTTTTCTTTAGTTTTTTTTATTATCTCATTTACGTTTTTCTCCTTGAATTAAATTATCCTTATTTTATTATCTTAACCTATTTTTCTTGTCTTAATATCATCTATCAAAAACCCTAATACAAACACCTTGTTGTCACCCATATCTTTCGTCCATCATCTCGTTCTTTGATCGAGTCTAGAGCTTTCTAGGTTTGATTCCTCAACAAAAAGCAATGATCATCCTCCATTGTCGCTTCTCTATTAGAAAATCCCTCTGACCACATCACTAGACTTACCCCGGCATGTCGTTGGGTGCATTCTATGTCGATGTCTTCGCTTGATAGCATGTTCATTAAATGAATAAACGTAGTATAACATAGTTATTAGTGTGGCACTGAACTTGTGAGCTTAGCGTTCAAAATTTGTTTTCGTGCACAGGTTAGTAAAAGGATCGTCGATGAGCCTATCGTGCAATTACATTCCAGATCAACAACAATTCAGAGTATGTCTTGAGCCTTCTAGAGGGAATGTATTGTCATAGAACCTTTATATTTTCAACTCATAAACTCTATTCAAAACTTATGTATTTTGGAGACTTACTATTTGGAGCTCCCCGCATTTTGTAAACTTGGACGTTATGCTTTTATTTTACAACTTTGATGGATTGTTTCGGTATGATGTTTTACAAATGTTTTAGAAGAAATTTTTGGTTAGCCACTTCGGTGGTACTGTGTAATGTTTTAGTCCTTCAATCTTCGGGTTAGATCGGATTAGGGTGTTACAATATAATTAAAAATAATAATAGTTGGATGATCAAAACAAAAATTAAGTAATAGATCAATGACCAAATAAGTAGTTTACCCTATATATTATTTAAAATAAAATTTTAAATACACATTTACTTAACCCGTATCACTAACTTAGGGCCATTTTAGTATTACTTTTGAAAAGTAATTTAAAAAGTGTTGTAAAAATCATTTTTAAAATTATTTTTAAAATATACAAGTTAAAATTTATTTGTTTGATACTATCGTTAAAAAGTGATTTTGAAAAGATAAAAATATTCATTTTAAATATAATTAATTGAAAATATAATATTTAAGGATAAAAATTTAATTTCACTCGAAAAGGTATTTTCCTCATTCAAAGTTAGATATTTGAACTTTTGAGATTACGTTAAAAATCAATTTTTCAACTATGATTTAAAATTATTATTTTTTAAGTGTTTAGCATTCTTATGAGTGAAAAATTACTTTTCCATTATCATAAACGTTCCAAAACTTACTCTTATTCAAGTATTTAAAGCTACTAAAGAATGGAGAAATTTCTCTTTGAAATTTTCTCTGAGTTCTCTTTCATCTCGCTCTCCTTGGAATCTTCTTCTTGCACCATTCTTTGGTTCTTCGCCAGGAAGGATGATTTCTATGACCATAAAAACCACTCTCGTGGTAGATTGATGCAAGTTCTCAAACGTTTTTCAAACGTTTTTATTGGTTTTGATCTACTATGGAATTTTGAGGTCTCCAATATTATATGTGCAGAGCAGTTTTTCGTCTCATGGCTACACAAAAAGTTTGGCTTTATGTATATGTAATCTGAAATCATATACGGATCGTAAGCGAATCTATCATCAAGCGCTGACTTAGTATGGATTCAGCCGCAACACGTGTATGGCTAATATATTCCTGCACCTTTATTTTTCGTTTTCTAGATTGCATAGTCTATGAATACCTTTGGATTTTAGGATAAATACATCATGATTTTTTCGTTTTGAGGAACCTTCATTTTGCTCGGCAATGGGGCACTATGAATATGATCTTGGTCAACGACCTTTGGCTAAGGCATACCCGGTTGAAAGCTTTGAAGAGTCTGGTGTGGGATAGTTTATGGTTTGACGGCGCATATGTTTGTGACAATCGTTCCAGATCTGTTCTCACCAAACTTCTAATATCATTGGCACAATACGGGTATGTTCTTCGAATGAACAATCTACTTCATAATAATCGGACCTATATTGATAATACTTGCATTGTTAATTACTTGAATCTTTCTGGATCTTCGTTTTGTAAGCTATGTTTTTGGTTATGACTGCTTTGTTCCTTTGTTGAATATGGTATTGCAAATATATGCTTTCATTTAGAAATATTTATTTCATGTTTAGATTGTCAAAGCATAGCACACTATCAATGGTTGACGCATGTTTTGTATATGGATCTTCATCATCTTCCTACTCCTGTTATATGCATTGTTTCATAGCATTGTGTGTGGAGTTTCATTAGAATTGGTGTTTGTAGCTTCTACCTATGATTTTCTGTGCTATTTACGGACTACTATCCTTTGGATAAGAAGTTCTTTGGCCATCTTAATAATCTTTTAGATGATTACATACAAGGTTTTGGTTCTTGGTTATGGATTATGGTTTTCAGGTTTCTTTTGTTGGATTTCAACGAAGCACTTCCGACCACGATTCCAGTTATGGTTTTGTTGTATCTACATTACGATTCTATAACTAATCAAAGCAAGGCTAGCCGACTACGACGGAGACTGGATATCCCAACTCCCATGCGGGGCAGGAATTCTACCTCAGTCCTTCGCGGGAGGTGGTTACTGTCCCATTTATTTACGACTCTTATCTAGTGGAAGTTTAAATTCTCCCAGAATTCCTTCACAACGCAACAGATCTGGATCATAGTTAAGCCGGTTAAAATCTTGACATGTCACCTATCTAACACTTGGTTTAGTGATGCTCATATACTAGTCTCATGTTGTTACACTTGTCTTTGTATGGGAATGTATTTAGTGGCACCTCATCTTTTTATTATATGGTTACCACATTATAGATATTGTTATATCAAAGCTACATGTGTTCACAAAAGACCCTTTGAGGTTTTCCTATGGTGTAGTCCACTATGGGAAACAGTTGTCTATATAATGGTTAAAACTTCTTTCCTTGTTATATTACATAAGGCAATGCTTGGATGTGACTTCCATCTATACATGCACAATGTTATATTCTGAATGAGTAAACTAATGTGCATATGTAGAGCTTACATGCCATTTAAAGGGGTACGTAAGGGATCTATGCATCTTAGACTTTATAGCCCGGGGTTCCTACATTTAAGATGTTTTCATGCACAACGTTTCATTTACGTAATAAATTGTGAACTGGCTAGCTTGGAATCATTAGGATTGTGATCCTAATTGAAGTTAAATAACAAGTGCTGAAATAATTATTTCGACTATTCCATTTGCTTACATGTATTAACCGACTACGTATTCTATCCAATGTTTTCGGTTTCATCTTGAGATCCAACGATAATTGAATAACTGGCTCCTATTTTGGTGGGAAGGAATCTGGTTTCGATTGGACTCTAATTTCCTTTGTACTAAAGTCATTCTATTTTGCACAAATATAAGAAATATGGTCTTTAAAACTTCTTTAACACGTAATCCATATACAAGTATCTGATTCCCACTACTATGGAATGGGTTTTACCTTGTTACGGACTCTACTCTCTATGCAATTGAAGTCATTTAGTTGCACTATAAATCAAGAAGTACGGTTATTTAATTGCTTTAAAAGAATGGATCAAATCGCTATTCCCGAATTTTACTCTTGTGAAACCAAATTTGACTGCGAGTGGTCCTTCTTACCCTGGCTTCTTGAAGTTACTACGGCTATATAAATTCCATTGACATGTACTGCCTTGCTATTCAGATTCATTCATCGAATACTTCTAGTACTTTGCAAAACAAACACTTGATACCTATCTGGAGAAAGTTATTCGCTGGAGTTCATCAATTACTATACTCATCACAATAACATGGCTGATTTCATCCTACAACAATTGGAAGAAATTTCATTCAACACATTTGAAGCTGAATGTATTGTGACTCAAGGGGATTCTAATCTTGTTGAACAAGCGGAATCGACTGCATGCTTGATTGTTAAATTTATCACACAACGGACTGTCGATTGTAATACTTTGATGAGGGTGTTTCGAGCTATTTGGAGTACTCAAAAAGTCGACAACGTCATGGAGTTGAAGGAACGTGTCTTTCGTGTCAAATTTCACTCAGAGGATTACATAAAGATGGTCAATAATCGATATCCATGGACCTTCGAAGGTGATTATTTCTTTTTGGTTCCATATGATGCTGGCAAATAGGGGTGTTCAAATAATCGAACTAATTCGGTTAACCGACCGAACCGAATTAATTCGGTTAATTCGGTTCGGTTACCGAATTAGTTCGGTCGGTTAACGGTTAAGAAAATTTTTAGAATTCGGTTAACGGTTAATTCGGTTCGAATTCGGTTAATTAACCGAATTAACCGAAATTAAATTTTAAATATTAAATATATTATATATAACATATGGGCTCAACCCAAATCATTTAAAACCCAATTAATAATTTAAGATCCAATAACTTTTAAACTTAAATCAATATTAATTAATTAAAAAATTATATAAATTTTTTATTTTATAATTATATATTATTTAAATTATTTTGTAAACTGTTTTTTAATTAAAAAATATTAAATATATTATATATAACATATGGGCTAAGTCCAAACCATTTAAAACCAAATTAATAATTTAAGATCCAATAACTTTTAAACTTAAATCAATATTAATTATAAAATAAAAATTTATCTAAATTTTTTATTTTATAATTATATATTATTTAAATTAATTATAAACTTTTTTGAATTAAAAAATATTTAATTTTTATATAAATTAGAAAATTTTAAAAAAAATTCGGTTAATTCGAAATTAACCGAATTAACCGAAATTTATTCGGTTCGGTTAATATGTTCGAAAAAAAATTCGGTTCGGTTAACGGTTAAAGAAACAAAAAATTTAGTTAATTCGGTTATGGTTAATTCGGTTCGGTCGGCCACCGTTTTAACCGAATGAACACCCCTACTGGCAAAGGACTAGATTGTTACTCTTTCAATGTTATGCTCGTTTGGGGTAGGATCTTTAACTTAACCCTTGGGCGATGAAAAAGGAGATGTGTCTTAGTTTGGGTAAATATACCGAAATGATTATAACGGTTGATATGATAATGCAAGGGGGTAACCGTAGTGAATTCCTTAAGGTGAGAGTTGAAATCGACATCACAATTCCGCTAAGGCGACGTGTTCTTTTTAGCAATGGTAATGGAGGTAAACCTCAAATTTTCCTATAGAAATACGAACGATTGCCTAACTTCTATTGATAGTTTAGTGTCCCACCTTTTATTTGTAGTTGATAGTTTAGTTTTTATTAAGAATTCCACCGCTGAAGCCACTCGATTCAAAGATATGTTAAGTCTCTACGCTACTTCTTCTGGCCAGTGGATAAATTTGACTACATCTATTATCTATTGTAGCCCACACACAATTTTGGAGCACCGTGACCAAATTAAGATGTTTTTTGGAATTCAGGAAATTGATACGCTAGGACATTACTTAGGACTACCCCTGTATATTGGAAAGAATAAAATATGAACGTTTGGTTATTTACGTGATAAATTACTGACAAGAATGACAAGATGGAAGAGGCGACTATTATCTTATAGGGGTAGAGAAGTATTCCTTAAGACAGTAGCGCAAGCCTTACCCTAATATGCCATGTCGTGCTACTTATTACCAGAGCACCTGTTGAATGAAATTACTGGTATTATGTGTCGTTATTGGTGGGCATGGAAAATATCTGAGCGGGGAGGGCCATTAATAGCTTGGAATACTATTTGCAAACCTAAGCATGTTGGCAGGTTAGGATTTCAGGATCTACGATCGTTTAGTTTAGCTATGCTAGGCAAACAGGTCTAGAGGCTCATCAAATAACCAAAACCATTGTTTGCACAAGTCTTCCATGTGAAATGTTATTCCAATAGAGATGTTCTTAATGCGAAATTAGGTAATAAGAATTCCTATGCGTGGAAGGGTTTTCATAAGGTTTTACAAGAGTTGTCCACGGCATTCTTCTGGCGAGTGGGATACAATAGCTCCAAGAGAGTGTTTAAAGATAATTGAGGGGTATTCAACCTATAAAACTTATAGGTACTTACACCAATGCAGAGACCTAAGAGGCACGATGCGGTGACTTCATGTACAAGGATCAGCACGCTGGGACAGGGACAAGGTAGAGGTCTTCTTCGCAGAGCATGATGAGGAGAAAGTATTGCAAATTCCCATAGCCCCTTGCTATCATGATAGCGTTGTGTGGAGCAATCATGATTCTAGGACTTATACGATGCGATAGATATATTGGTGGCTTTAGAAGCCAACTCACACTACTGATGCAGTAACTAGGTTATGAAAGCTTATTGCCAAGTTAAAAGTGATTCCTAAAGCACATATATTTGCTTGGAGACTAGGCATTGTGCGTTACCTGTTGGCGCGCGGGTGCAAGCAGTTGAATTAGGTGATGGTATTTGTCCGATTTGTAATTCGGAGATTGAGACGGTTATGCATGCTGTTCGAGATTGTTGTTTTGCTCAAGACACTTTGCACCTTGTTAGCATACCAAGTTCGCTTCTTACTGTTAATTCCACATCTCTGTTGTTATAGTTAGAATATGAGGTTGTTGTGCTTAGTTTGGATTATTTTTCAGGTTTTATTGTGTTGCTGTGGAACCTTTGGAACATGTTGGTTCATGATGGCCGAATTCAACACTCATGGGTATTAGTCACTAATGCAAGGATTCTCCATCGGGACTTCATTGCCACGCGGAGAACAACTTCCACGACTTTCTTCATTCCAATGCTTTGGATAAATGGATCCCTCCATGTGGTAATATAATTAAATTGAATGTTGATGGTGCCTATAATCCTATCATCAGATTAACTGCGGTTGGAGTGGTTGCCAGGAATGCCAAAAGAATGGTTTTGGGCGGTTTGGCAACCACATCAACTGGCTGTTTTGATGCGGGATTAGTGAAACTCCACAGTCTTGCTGCTGCCGTAAACCTTGCTTTGGAAGAAGGATGACAATGTATCACTATAGAACTTGATTCGACAATGGTGGTTAATAAGTTCAATAGGGAGGATGTTGATGATTCTAACTTGGGTGATTCATATGCAATCCATTCGTGATAATTGTAGACAATTTATGAGTTGTATTGTTTCTTATTTACGTAGAGAAGCAAATCGAGTGGCTCATAAGTTAGCTATGAGAGTACTTGATTCGAATGCATCCTTTTTCTTTGGGACAGATTATCCTAGTTCTTTGCTATTGATGTAAAGAATGGTTTGTTATTGGATTAATGAAGGCATTTTGGATAATCGTTTCCCCTTAAATGACCCCAACCTTGTATTCCCTTTTTCAATAAATAAATAAATAAAGCTACTAAATAAGTTTATTCTAAAATGAAATAGAATTTGGAGGTTCGTTTTAACCGCCATTCACTGCACAATGCATAAAATTGGACCTAAAAATTCTAAAAAAAACAAATTGTATAAACTTATAAAACCCCTTAATAAATAAAATAGGATTAATGTAAAAAATAAATGTTCAAAATATTTCAGGCATTAAAATTTTTTCATTAAAATTAGGTGTTTAAAAATTTTAATATTGTATTTTTAGGTTTTTAAATTCCCATAAAAAAGAAATAGAATTTGGAGGTTCGTTTTAACCGCCATTTACCGCACAATGCATAGAATTGGACCTAGAAATTGAAACCCCAAAATCTTTAAAAAAAAAACAATTTGTATAAACTTATAAAACCCCTTTATATATAAAATAGGATTAATGTGAAAAATAAATGTTCAAAATATTTCAGGCATTAATTTTTTTTAAATTAGGTGTTTAAAAATCTCTAACGTTGTATTTTTAGGTATCTTACTCGTAACAGACGTTAAATTTATCTGTTACCTCATATGTGTCACTCCCATTCTTTTTCAAATTTTATTTTAAAAAATTAAAAAAATATTTTTTTTATTAAAAAAACTCACTTGGGCAGCCCCACCCTTTCCCCTGTGTTAACCCGCATTGTCCCATGTTTCAATTAACTGTATTTCAACAACAAATTTGAGATTTAGAGTTAAGGATTTGGGTATTAGGTTTAAGAATTTAAGTTTAAAAAATTATGAATTTAGGAGATTGAGATGGCTGTAAGATAGATGATCGATAGTAGAGGTTCAACAACGAATGTGTAATAATTCGATGATAACGAAGGTGACCGATAATGATCGGTGACGGATATTATGAGAGTTAAAATGAGAAATTATAAGGCTTTTGGGTTCTCTTTATAATTTTAGAAAAAATGAGTATTTGTAAAAAATTAATAATAATCTTAAAAAAATGATAAAGAAAAAACTTTAAAAACTATGAGAACGACATGCATTAGTTAATGGTTAAATATAACAGTTGTTACAGTATAAATATCCAAAGTATAAACATACATTTTAACAAAAAATTTCTAAGACACCTAAAAGTAATTTTTAATATAATTTTAAATACTTATTTTTATATTGAACCTATAAAATAATAAGATAAAAGGCCTGGAATTGGGTCGGTGCTAGGGCTTCGAGTCTGGCCTTTCCCAAGACGCCACGTGTGCTGTGGTGTAAAAAACATCGTGTGTTTGTGCTGCTGTTACACTAGACCAGTCAACCTCGTTATACTTTATTTCATGCCCCTTTCACTTCAAAATGTTATTATTTCAGTTTTAAAATATTAAAAATAGCATTTACCCAATGTTTGACACACTTTTCTAGATACACATAATATAACGCTTATTACATTGCTTACTGTTATCTTTCACCTGTTTTCGGGTGTTTGGATCAAGGAATCTGAGATTTTTATAAGAATGGAATCTACACTATCATGTTTAGTTGGCCGGGAATCTCATTCTCGGTAATGTTTTATTATCAATAGTAGACTTTTTTGGGTATATTACCGGAAATATCATTACCTCTCTTTCCTTAGTTATTGTTGGATTACCGACATTTTGGACTAAAATGCCCTTAATTTTTTTTTTCAAAAAATATCCTTCTTCTGACATTTAATAATAAAAATTCTACGAATGTTAAATTACAAATTTATCCTTAAACTATTTTAGATTTATAAAAAAAATCTATAATTAAAATTTTATATTAAGTTCAGGGCTAAAATAAAATTTTACCCTTTCATTAAATATTTTTTATATTTTCAATTTTGTAAAATATATATATATACATTTTATGAATTTAAATTTTTTAAAGAAAATATATAAATATTTTCCAACTTGTTAAAAAAACAAATTATATAATAAGAACAATTTGGTCAAATATACATTCCAATAATTTTTTAGGCCCCGTTTAGTTCAAGGTATAATTCATTCCTGGGAGGAATGTTTTTTTCCCGGAGAAATATCCCCATGTTTGGATCAGTTATATTATCAAGTGGCAGGAAAATATTAAGACCAACAGTGATTTTTTACTCTGCTTTCCCGGGAATATCTATCCCCCATCTCCCTTAGGTATTTCATTATTCCCATCCCGTTGTCTAAAATATCCTTCTCCCTACTTCGCTCTGTCTAAAATCTTCTTCTTCTTCGACTTGGTTATGGCTCAAAATTGGAATTCCAAAAATTAAAATCCCTTTGCAAAGCCACTCGTTCCTTCCTCACGCTCCACCGCTCTAGCCTCCAGTTGTGCACTCTCGATTCGCAGTCCTTTGTTCATATTTGCTGCCAAAAGTCTCCTCCTTTATCCCTCAAATCTTCTTTTCTCTCAAAACCCACAAAAACTCAGTTTTCGGTTGCCTTCAAAACTACCCAGAAGAGGTCTTCTTCGCATAAAGTCTCAATGAGTACGGAAGCAGGCATTGGAGTGATGGGCACAGAGCTTGGAATGATGAGTTACTTTGAAACCGATGGAACAGTTGTTTCGGTGATTGTCGTAGGTTTCAGAGAAGGAAATATAGTGACCCAATTTAAGACATCGGCTACCGATGATTATGATGCTGTTCAAGTTGGGTACAGGAGAGTTAGAGACAAGAAGCTGACGAAGCCTGAGTTGGGCCATTTGGGGAAAGCTGGTGTTATTCCCATGAGGCATTTGAAGGAATTTAGGTTGCAAAGTGTGGAGGAGTTTGAGACTGGTCAGAAGTTAGCTGTTGAGGAGATTTTCAAGGAAGGTGATCTTGTTGATGTCTCTGGGACCACTATTGGGAAAGGATTTCAAGGTTAGATTTTATTTATGTATTACATTTTGAAGGTGATCAATTGATGGTAGATTGCTTGATTTTAGCATTATTGAAGATGTTGATGAATGAACATATAATGCTTATATGTAAGTTGAAGTGAATTAATTGTGTGGTTCACTGCTTCATCATGAATATATGCTGGTGTCACAGACTTCAATTTCATGTTGGTCAAATTGCAGAGTTCAAAAATGGGTGTATTCTTTTTCTTTTTTATTGATGTTACATGCATACATACACATATTATTCGAACACTGTGTTTTTGGTTGGTATCTTCTCTTCTAAGTATGTTCTTTGCTCATTTCACATTGTTTTATCATCTTGATATGGAATTCTAGGGTTTTTCTTTGAAAGCTTTAGCTTCCTTTTCCATAATGTGGATCTTATTGGTTTGGCAATTCACATTCCCCATTGGTGGAATGTAATAGCAGACATGATTTTTGCCCCAATTTTTACACAGGTGGAATAAAGCGTCATAATTTTAAAAGAGGTCAAATTTCTCATGGTTCTAAGAGTCACAGAGAATTGGGGTCTATTGGTGCTGGAACAACACCTGGTCGTGTGTACAAGGGGAAGAAAATGCCTGGCAGAATGGGAGGAAGCAAAAGAAAGATCAGAAAGCTCAAGATTGTGAAAATCGACAATGAGCTTTGAGTCGTGATGATCAAATGTGATGTCCCTGGTAAGCCTGGAAATCTGCTACGTATAACCCCGTCTAAGATTATTGGGAAGAACATACCAAAGAACTAGTTTCATGTATTGTACTTCATTTTAATTTGGTTAGTCTTGCTACTTTAAAAATGGCAAGTCCTGCATAACTCTTTTTGTTTTAACTTCCAGTACTCGAAATTTAGTATTTCAATCGTGGAAACTTTTGATGCATTATTTGGTGTATGAGTTTGTTTAAAAATTTACCTTCTTTTATTTGAATTGATCATTCAATTTAACTTGTCAATATGCTCAGTATATGTTCCCTCAGCTGAACTGCAGAATACATATCCTTTCCACCATCTGAATTACCTCAACTCCAATGTTACTGTACTTATTCATTTTCTGTAATGTATTAATGGTTGATACTTTTTTCCATACATATTTAGATATGGTAAGGAGTATGATTCTCCAAATATATGGAAAAACTCTAAAACAAATTTCACATATCCATGTTGGACACATATACAACCCAACATTCATCTTGAGTCGAAGTCACGTGGACTCCTATTGGGAAAAGTTGTAAACCAATAGGAAATAACCGATAATAGGTCTGCATGTGGAAAAAAAAGACTAAACAATAAGCAATAAAACATTAGGTGGAGAAGAAAAATTAGATAGCGATTATTAGTATTCAACCTCCAAGGTCTAACATAATTGTCTTGCTATGTTTATTAAGGCTTATATTCTGAAGGAGATGGTGATGCTCAGGATGGCTGAAGCAATTTATTTTGATGAATCAATTAACATACAAGAGACTGGAATTTAATATATGGATGAATTCTCATCTTTCTTTACAATTTTAATCATCAACCAACAAGGTTTGATATAAAACGCCCTACCATCTTCATGATTTGGCACCAAGTTTAGGAAAAGGGAAAGGGCTGCAGATGTTGAGATTTGAACTTCAAATATGTAAAATTGAACCTGATATATTTTTATATAAATTATGTTGAAGTAAAATTTTAATATATTTTTTAAATAAATTATGTAAAATTTAATATTAATTAAAATTAAAATAATACATGATATATTTAAATAATAAAATAATATATTATCGATGAATTTTTATATAAATAATTTTTTATTTAAATATATTATCGATGAATTTTTATATAAATAATTTTTATTTAAATAATTAGAATTTCACTTGTTAAAAAATATAGAACAAGGTCAACTTGGTAAAATATACATTCTAGTAATCTTTTATTCCTTCAACCAAACACTGTAATCTTACATTACTGCCAAACAAACCAAACACAGTAATGTAACATTCCTAGTAATGTGTTAGGTAATGTTACATTCCGGTAATCCTATTCTCACTGGTAATCTTATATTCTGTGAACCAAATGCACCCTTATTCCTTTAACCAAACACGGTAATCTTATATTCCTGCTAAACCAACCAAACACAAAATACAACATTCTAGTAATCCTATTCCCTGGTAATCTTATATTTCCACTGGTAATCTTATATTCCGTGAACCAAACGCACCCTTAATTCTTTCTTCATTTTTTCATTTTCTTATTTATTAGTTTGATGTGTATATATACAAACTTTAAGTTCAAGAGATAAATTTAATTTTGATCTTTAAGTTTAATATTAATTCTTTGAATTTTTTTGTTCATATTAATTTTAAAAATCCCATTTTCATTTATTTATAATCATTTAAAGGCGTGACATAATATTAGAATTTCAGGCCATCAATAAAATAAATGTTAAATTCAAAAATTAATGTTAACTAAAATTAAGTTCAAAATTTTAATATAAATCCAAATAAAATTAAAAAGATCAATACAATTATTAAAATTCAAAGACTAAAAATTCACTTTATCCCTTTAATTAATAAATATAAGAATATTTATTATCATTGACTGAAAAAATTCTAAATAAATATTATTCTATAAATTTATATTTCCCATTTCTCATTTTCTTTTAGATTGTAGATTCAATATTTATTAGAAGTAAAATTCTTCTTCCTTCTCTATAAAGTATTTGTTTAAAGAAAACTTTATATATGTATATATATTATTTTGATTTGGGATAGGATAAAAAATATCATATTAAAACTCTAAATTTAATATCAGTCCTTATTTAAAGGTAATATAATTTTTTACTTTTATCACTGATTTTGGTAAAGAATACTACATTTCTAATAAAATAATATATGTTTAAATCTTGAATAAATATTGCTAAAAGAAAATGATTTAAAATCTGAACTTTGAAACAGAAGATGAAATATGGAAAAAATACTTAAAAGTTTTATCAGTTATTTACTTTTAACAATAAAATTAGATGAATATATCAAATGATTTAAGTACTTTAATGGAAGGTTATTTTTCTTAAAGGTGTCCTTTCGAACAATTGTGTCCAGAGAGATCTAAAATCTCAGTTCGAGAAAGGTTAAAATATAACTTTTTCAAAAGTAGAGGGAATTTATAGTTATTTCATAAATATTTGATATATATAACAAATTCCTTACGGGACTGGGGTTACAACCTTTCTATATATCGATATAGATCCGTTTCTGATTTGTCTGTAAGATATATGTTACTTATCAAATATTTAGAAAGATTTTTAATAAAATATTATTTTATAGTTATAACGTATTATTAAATAATAATAATAATAAAAGTACATGATATTGCGTGTGAACTCTGAGGCAGTGACAGAAAATTGATACAAAGTTGAAGAAATTGGGAAATATACCGAAAGAAAGACAGTGAGGCGAATCCAAAGGGAGTTGGATTCTTTCCCCCCCTTTGTTTTCTTTCTATCTCTCAGAAACCCTGTTTAAACACTTGGCTCTTTTCTCTCATGCAAATTGTCTCACCTTTCTCTTACTTTGCATTTTCACCAGCTCTGTAGTAATTAAGAAAGATGTCTAGCAGAAGGTCCAGATCAAGGCAATCAAGTGATTCAAGAATCTTGTTTCCAAATTGCACCAACTTCTTCCTCAGCTTCGAAAACCCCCTTCTCATAAGGTACGTATATCTTTTCAACTAGTCTTTCTACCCTAGTTGCTACTTTTGTCTATATATATATATATATATATATGTGATATGATCTAATTACACAGTATAAAATCTTTTAATTTTACATTAACTTAGAATCGTTAGATGAGTGAAAATAAATAACTGAGATTAACGGTACAAAATGATAACATATTTATTGGAAAAAAATAAGATAATCTCAGCTTATCCAACAATCCTAACTCTGTCCTTGGACTTGAGGGCTTCCTATGTAACAAAAGATAATTAGATGTAGTTGTTTTGAGCAGGTACCAGCAGCGAAAGTGTTGCAAGAAACTTGCAACTACATAAGAAGGTTGCAAAGAGAGGTGGATGATCTTAGTGAAAGATTATCGGAGTTACTAGCTACAACCGACACTGCCCAAGCTGCCATCATCCGTAGTTTGCTTATGCAATAGATACACTTAAATTCAGCTGTTTTCATTTGTTTATCTTTCTTTGCATTTCTATCTTTATTAACTAGTAAAGTTCCTAGTTGAAGTTCAATGACTAGAAAATCAAGGCATTAAATAATATATTTTTATTATTATAATAAATCACTCATCTTGATCCACTCATCAAGTCTCTCTCAACGTGCAAACATGATCAAATCTCCGATCTCAAGATATTAAAATATTATTAATTTTACACATATTTAAAATAAAAATAAAAGACTGAGATTAAATTATTGTTTTCTTAGTAATGAATAATTTTTTATTTCTTACTGTTAATCTCAATCATCTATCTCCACTTATCCAATAATTCTAAATTTGTGTAAAACAAAAAAATTTATATTAGTTGTTCATTTTACTATAGGTGTCCACCCTAAAATTTTATTTGTGTTCACTTCATTTGAAAATTTTCAATAAAAAATGTGTATATCTACCCTAAAAATATTTCTGAATCCATCACTGTATATTCACCGTCGAAGATGTTTTAATGTTGCGGAACTTTGATATCAATAGCAAATCCTTGAACTCCCCCATGAAGAACAAGGATTATTTACAACTTTAATTAATGAAATGACGAGTGAGAAAGAGATAGTATGGGCTAGAAGAATCCTATATCAAAGAATCAAGTATAAATATATAAAGCTTTCCAATATATAAATTTGGCAATGGCATCTCCTTAGTTATTTAAATTATATACGACAGGTATTTTATATGATGCAAGACCTTTAGCATTAGCTTAACTAGTTATATATGTTGTAGGTCTTAATTTCAAACTAAACGTTCTTTTGGTTGTCTAAAATTATAATGTTTTTATATTAATAAATATAATATTTATCTAAATAATCAAGGACTGATCTAAGGAGTAGGGTGTAAACGAGCCGAGTAGAGCTCGAGTATTGCTGAGCTTGACTCGACTCGAAAACTCTGAAATGGAGCTCGACTCGACTCGAAAACTCTCGAGATTAAAATTTTTAAGCTCGAACTCGAACTTGAAATCTTGAATCAAAGCTCGTGAGCAGCTCGAAAAGGCTCGAAATGAAAAAAAAAACTTAAACTTAACTAGATTAAAGCCTCAAACTCAAATTCGAACTTAAACCTTAAATACATAAAAGCCTTACTGTATTCTTAAAAAATCAACACATAAATGTTAATATTATTAATAATTTATTTTTAAAAACTAAAATCTTAATATATTATATTTTCGAGCTGTTTACGAGTTTTTCGAGTCGAGTATCAAGTAGCTCGTTTCGGCTTGTTAAGAATTCGAGTCGAGCTCGAGCTCGAGTTGAATTCATTCGATCCGAGTATTTATCGAGCCTTGACCGAGTCGAATTCATTCGATCCGAGTATTTATCGAGCCTTGACCGAGTCGATCTCGAGTAGCTCGCGATCTGACTCGTTTCATTTACAGCCCTACTAAAGAGTATGCAACCTCTATTGTTTTCTCGAAACTTTCATGTTTTTTTAAACACAATCTTTCTGTGTAATAAAAGAAATTTTTAAAATATGATTAAAAAACTTTTTTGATCAAAGATATTATAATTTATGATAAATTGTATCATTTCTCATTGAACTTTACTCTCTCTCCTATTTTCTCATTGTACTTTTAACCGTTAACATTTTAATCGTGTTATGACATGACACAAACATAAAAATGAAGTCGTTTTGAAAAACTCAAATATACATCAAAACAACATTTTTTCGAATCCTATTATTTCCTCCTATTTTCTCTCTACTTTGTAAATAAGGTGGTCGGTTGCCACCGTCAGCACCATCTACCATTGTTGATTGTGGTCGTTCAGTCTCAAAATTCATGGGTCGATTCGTCTCGATCCCCTGAGTCCATATCTAGTGGTTGTTTCACCAAAAACATATCTCAAAATCCGTGAATCTCAATTAAAACGTTTCGACTTCCTCACTTTCAATCTCTAATTCGTGGACTTCGGAGCAAGTTCTGACAAAATGAACGTCGGATTCAGACTCAAAGTGTCGAGCAAAGCGACCCATGAAATTTGGAATCGAACAGTCACCATCTACGACGGTCAATGACAGTGGTAGGTCTAAAAATTAATAAATGGGGTTCAAAATTTAATACTCATTGTCGTAACCATTTTTCAGCGGGGACAATCATTTAATTGTTTAAAATACAGTTACGACTTTAATTTTGGAAAATGGGGGATTTTGGATCAATTTGGATAAAATTGGATAGAGTCGCCATCGGCCTTTGGGTTAGGTAGGTCGAATACCTAAAAATGTCTTTTAAAAACAATTTTAAGAAAAACTGTTTTAAGACAACAGCTGGTCTGCATTTACCAAAGATTCGATTAAAACTGGTTCGGGAGTCGGTTACGCGTGGGGAAGGATTAGCACCCACACAGCGCCCAAAATTGGTACTGAGTCGCTTATACGTTGTCGTAAATGGTGAAAATCCTGAATCAAATATCAAATTAAATTATGATCCATTTATTAAAATTTAATTAATTTACTTCAAATTAATAACTTAAAAGATGAAATTCAAAAGACTGAAATAAAAATAAATAAATGTTACAAACCTAAATTCAAATAACAATAATAAGTATTTAAATTTATAAAGTCCAAAATAAAAACTTTAAGAATCAAAATATCAAGAATAAAAAATCAAAGGACTAAAATGACACAAACAAAAATTTAAAAGACTAGAATAGTAAAAATAAAAAAAATTAAAAGACCAAAATAACATAAACAAAGACTTAAGGGACTAAATATTATTGGACAGAAACTTGACCATCTTAATTACAAATAAAATAAAATTAGGGTAAAAATACTAATGTTATACTATAATAAACAATGTGACTGACATAAAACAAATCATCATCATAAAGGATTAATATTGAAATAAACCCTAAAACTATATGTATAAATTAAATATATTTACATACATATTATTTGTAAACATATAGAAATTATACAATTATCATTAATAAAAAAATAATCTAAAATATATGTATATATCATGTATCACTCGTACAACAAATTGAGACTTTGTATACTAGATTGAATATTCAAACACCATTAATGTAATATATACGTGAATCGACAAGTAATTTATTAGGCTAAATTATAATAGGTAAATTTTCATTTAAGGGAAGTCAAAACTATTTACAATTGGAAAAGTATACTAAAAACAAGAGTGCATTCATACGCGTATAACATGTATATTAATATATCTCGTATGGAAATATTATCACCCGAGCAATCATGCCAAATATACATAGATAAAATGTGAGGACAATCAGAATAATATTAAAGGCAAATCAAGAATTAAATATGTAATAAATAATTAATAATATTCTGCTTTTAATGATCAAAAATGAAAATCATGCAAAATTAATTATCATAACCAAACAAAATAAAAAGCATTTTAAAACAATAAAAGTGACCAAAAAGGTTACACAATAAACCGAGAGGGGTCTAAAGTAAAAATAATACATTTTATAATATCTTATAATTGAGTGACTAAAGCATAACAAAACCAACATTAACAACTCAATCCATGAATTTAACCAAAACTTTTACAAATTATTTACATCCTCTAAAAGAACAGTAATTAAAAGAACAAAAGCTAGTGGATTTAAAGAATAACACTTAGCAAATTAAAGAAATATTGACCACTTAATACAAAGATTACATATTTCAGACCCTACATTACTAATAAACCATAATCATGCATATGATTGAAAAGAAACATGCAAAATTAAGAGTCAAATGTATAAATAAGCAGAAACTAAATTTATTACCAGTTAGGACTGAAATTAAATGTGCGTAAAATATGGAAGCAAATTAAAACATTAAAGACTCGATTTTAGCACTAAAATGAGTTGCAATTAAAACCTAAATGGCTCACACAACAGATAGCCCATGAGCGAAACATGTATCTCCCTAACACCCATACGATGTAGTTTTAGAGATTTAATATAGAGAAAATAACCTCAGTGACCAAAAATGCCTTATAATATACGATTTTAACCAACTTTTTTTGGATTTTCCAAAATGACCAACTAAATCGCAATGCGATCGATAATTCGCAACGCGATCTCCGGTATCGCAAATCAGTTTCCAGATTCGCAACGCGATTCTGACTATCGCATTGCGATTTTCCAAATTCGCGTTGCGATTTTCCTAATTCGCAATGCAAATACATAAATCGCAATGTGAATACGTAAATCACAATGCGAATACGTAAATCGCAACGCGAATACGTAAATCGCAACGCGAATCTGACTATCGCAACGAGATTCTGACTATCACAACGAGATTCTGACTATCGTAACGCGATTCTGACTATCGCAATACTGAATTTCAAATTCGCAACTCGATTTCTGAACTCGCAACAGGTTTTAGTTTCGCAACACAAATGTTTTGGGTATATAACTACGCAACAGCAGCAACTCATAACCTAAATCCCTAAATCGCAACTCATTCCATCTTCATCTATCACTCTCTCCGACGACATCCGTTCCTATATCCAACGACATCCTTCCCCATTCGGCAACAGGTTTTAGTTTCGCAGCTCGTTTGTTTAGTAAATTAATTTACAATATTGAAATCATCTAATGTTGATCATGTTTGGATATATTTGTGTTTTGGAGGGTCATGGTGTTTTACAATATATGCCTTTACCCATGAATCTTCAACTAAAACTGTCATTAAAAAAGTTAACTTATGAAACTCTAATGTTACGTGTTGCAAATAAATTGAATTTAGAGCCCCTAAGTGGATTTAGGCTATATTATCAGAGAAATGGTAAAGTTTATTTGTTAACCAACAATAAAGATGTTGAACGATTCATTGCTTACATTAGTGTTTCAAGTGATGATGTTACATTGTATGTTGTTGAACCTAGAAGTAGTGAAGTTGGGTCAGTAGCGGGTAGTAATCAACTAAGTTTTTCAACCCCAGTTTATGGTGCTCAAAATTTAATGGTTCCACCACAATTTCATCACCAAGCAAATATTGTTTCACCACATTTCCAATACCAAACACAATCTCAAAACCCACAACCTTTCCCTAATCCAAATCCCAATCAACTTTCAGCACCAAATTCCGGTTTTCGTATTGACCAGTTAGACGATGATGAGCCACCAGAAAAAATTGTGAGTACTAGTCAGTATTCGAAATTTGATCTTGGTCAATACCCAAACTTTGATCTTGCTCAATACTCGGATTTGATGATTTTTCAGAAGAAGAAACAGACCTTGTGTGTAATGATTTTGATATTGGTCAATACCCGAATTTTGATGATGAAACAGCCGTTGCCGAGGAAGATGTTGTTGATGATAATGAGGAGGAAGTTACGACTGTAAATGAACATGTTGAACATCCATTCTGTAATTCATATAACCTTGAAGAAGAAAAAGAAGAAGAAAAAATCCCCAAAGGAAAGTCCCCGAAGAAAATGCCACGGGAGTATAACTGGAATATACCAGAATTACTTCAGATACCGGAAGAAGAGTTGGTAAAGATAGCAGTTGATTGTTACCCAAAAATTATTCGTATCAAGAAATATGATTGTTTTGATACAAAGGAAGACTTTAAGATAGCTTTGTATACGAAATGTGTGGAAGATGGCTATCAACTAAAAGTTAACAAATCAAGCAAAGATCGTTTCGAAACAAGGTGTATGATTGACAAAAACTGTACGTGGCGTACGATTGCAAAGAGGATAAAAGATTACAAAATGTTTCAAGTTAGGACTTTTATTGATAAACATACATGTTCAAGAACCCAAGTTTTTCCTCACCATAGACAGGCAAACAAAAAGGTGTTGGGTGGTTTTCTGACTGAGTTAATGTTTTTGAATGGCAGGGTATATCGGGGACATGAAATTATGACTGACATGAATGCTTGGTTCAAGATTAGTATCTCATATTCTCAAGCTTGGAGAGCCAAATGTTATGGCTTGGAATTGTTGAGGGGGTCGCCAGAAGCATCGTTTGCCCAACTGTCGGCTTATTGTCACAATTTAAAGCTGAAAAATCCTGGGTCAGTAACTCATATCAAAACAGATAGAGATGGCTGCTTTGAGTTTCTTTTTATCGCCATTGGTGCTGCGGTTAGTAAATCAATATAATTTTGTTGACTCATTTTTGTTAGTTACATGCATTTCACATTTAAATGATTATATTTCTTGTGTATATGATTTTGTAGATTCGTTCGTTTATTACTTGCATGCGCCCAATTATTATAGTTGACGGAGCACATTTAAAAGGTCGATACCTTGGAGTAAACTTATTAGCAGTAGCCATAGATGCTAACAATGGGATACTGCCAATAGCTTATGGGGTTGGCAAATTTGAAACCTCTGATTCATGGACATGGTTTATGGGGCATCTTAGGGATTGCATAGGTCCTATTAGCAATCTGACAATCATATATGGCAAACTCAATTGACAACGCTGTTAGAAGGTGTTTCCCAGATGCTTTTCATGGACTTTGTGGTGTTTATTTGTATAGAAAACTAAAATCAAGGTCTGCTGGTATAAAAAATCACAAATGGACATACTGGAAGGCTGTAAAAGCTTATCGGGAAATGGATTTTAATAAGCATATAAACTGTTAAGACGTGTTTTGCCTCAGCGTGCTCAAACACTAGAAGATGTCGGGTTTGAAAGATGGTCAAGAGTACATCAACTTGGAGCAAGATATGGTTTCATGACGTCTAATAGTGCAGAATCAATCAACGCTCTAAGTCGTCATTCCCGGAAATTACCCATTACTATGTTAATGGAGTTTTTTCGAGCCTCTATTCAACAGTGATACTACAAGAAAAGAAACCATGCAGGTATTATTTCTTTAAATTCGTAACTTATCATATATTTTACTAAGTATTATTTATTTAAATTTACAGGAACATTGGAACATCGTGTTACACCATGGATTGAAAAAAAGATAACGAAACGTGTTGTGAAGTCAACGTCATGGAGAGTTGAACCATGTTTAAACACTTTGTTTGAAGTACTGGATAATAACTTAAATGGGCTTGTCGATCTAAATGCAAAGATGTGTAGTTGTATAAAATGGCAAACATCTGGTTATCCGTGTGGCCATATTATAAAAGTTGCTCTTCATCTAAACCAAGATGATTCAAGCGCATACGCTATGGATTGCTACACTACAGAAATATATCGACAGACTTATGTCGAGATTGTCTACCCTATTCCACATCCCTCTGAGTGGGACATACAGATGACTTACAAACAGTTTTGCCACCAGCCATGGATAGAAGGCTACCTGGCCGACCAAAAAGTTACGATCGTATACCGTCTAAGGGTAAAGAGAAGAAGAGATCAACATGTAGTCGGTGCAAGGAAAGTGGTCATACAAGGTTGACATGTGGATCACCAGTGCCATCACAATCATTTTTTCCTCTACCAAAATATGGATCCTCATCAAAATCCCAATCACAACCGGCTTCACCTTTTGGGACTATTAACTTAGGTGATTTTTAAATGCAAACGTTGTATTATGTGTATATTATGTGTGAACTTTTAACATTTTCAGTTAGGCACGTATTAGTAACTTGAGTTTGAACATTGCTATGATATGTTCAGTTGTTATCACTTATTAGACATTCATTTGACTATCGCAACACGGAAATGACTATCACAACTCGGAATTGACTATCGCAACGCGGAAATGACTATCGCAACGAGAGAATCGCAATGCGAAATGAAAATCGCAAAGAGAGAATCACAATGCGAAAATGAAAATCGCAACGTGAATTTAGTTTCGCGTTGCGATTTTCATTTTCGTATTGCGATTCTCTCGTTGCGATAGTCATTTCCGATTTGCGATAGTCTGTTTTGCATTCAACATAATGCAGATTGAAATCAACAAATCAACTATTACATTTCAATCAATTAAACAAGCATAAATAATAATTATGTACACATCAATTAAACAAATCAACATTTACAAATCATCTTTTACAAATCAATTAAACAATCAAAAAATAATAATAAGAATTATTTCCTCATCAATTATTGAATCAACTTTTGCACCCATACATCCATTTCACGCAGCTCACTTCAGGATTAACTTGCAGAAACCAAACATTGAATCAACAACACTTTCTACACATCTAAAACCTACAAACAGCAAATTATTGAATTCTAGCTACTTAACCAAACATTTTCAAACCAAAAAGAGTATATATGTTTAACAACACTTGCATTTGACTTACAAATTGTTTATGGACACTTTCATAACGCGGATGCAGGTAGGCAGCGTCTCGCATATATCGTTCTAGCCATAAAATGCCAAAACCACAAGCCTACTGCACCTCTATCTCTATCGGTGGGAGGTAGAAACTGTGTACTTCCTGTCGTCAAACGCTCCAAGCACATGCATACGAGAGGACCACAATCCCCTCTGGCTTCCTTCGTTTGTTGTGGCGCGGTCTCGTCTCTGATAACTGTAACATTGAACTTCTTTGGCTTCTTGTATCCAGAATTAGTCCAATAACTAATTGCATCCAAGAATTTAGTCAAATGAGAGCTCCATCCCTTAATAATATCTCTCAAATCAGACAATGATATGTAATTTATCATGTTGTCATATACTATTATCTTTAGGGATGGGAGCTAAAGCTCGACGAGAATCCAATGAGTACGTTCCAAAACAGGGATAAACACCTGCATCGAAATGTAATAATTCAAATTGTGCACTTATTTATGAACACCTTTAAAATATTTAAACAAATAAATACTAACCTTATCGACCACCCACCATGCAGGATAAAGTTTAGCTTATCCATTAGCTAACACATATGATTCCTGTCGTTGATTCTTCAAGTGAACTACGTGAAAAGACGTCGGCATAATTGTATATCGCGTTTTTTTTTATATTTTTCTTCAATTTCTTTACAATTAGAAGACGTGTCACCCATGCATCAATATGTTGTTTTACAAAAAAAGACATATATTAGTAAATTACATAAATTTAAAAAAAAAAATAATCAAACTGAAATATAAGACTTACCCCCCATCGAAATAGCCGTTGTCTTCAACCCCTAATAATACACCCCACCAAGGTCGTTCAATCAACAAATGCATATCATCGTTGAGTTTGTATATGTCAGCGTAACACCCTTGGCTCCGCTCATGTAGATAAAAATCAACTGCGGTCTTAGCCCAAAGGGTATTATCCAGAATTGTTTCCGGTAGTTGTTTCCTCTCCACTTCATCTGCCAGAATGGTACTGGCCGGTAACTTATACGAAAGCCAACAGTCATCCATCATGTCCGGCACGTGAGGGGGCTTCTCAATAATTCGATATATTACGCCGTGTGAATCGGGCTCTAGAATGTTGGGAGGGACCTCTTCAATGATGACAGTGGCCTCTTGAACGGTGGGAGGGGACTCTTGAGGGATGATAGGGTCCTCTTGAATGATAGGGGAGGCCTCTTGAACGATGACAGGCGAGTCAGGCTTTTTCTTACGGATTCTTCGCACTATTGGGGTGAACGGAGACGTAATGGCACGTGCACGCCGTCTGATGCGTGAACTTCGTCTTGCAAGAAAAATGCGACGTAGAGCATCCACCTTAGCGGACCGCTAAAAATAAATTAATACATAAATCAGTAAATAAACAGACATGATATTAAACAGTGAAAAAAAAGACAAATATATTTCAAACTTGCACGGTATTCACCCAAGTCATTATTATATCATTGTTCACAAAATGCATCAGATAACATTCCAGAAGTAAGCACTTATATAAACATTTAAAAGGACAACATATAGGTTTAGTGCATGTTCAATGAAAACATAAAGAGTAGTAGTTTATTCTTGAAACTTAAATTTTCAACACTGTGAAGTTAGTATTTGTCTTTTGGTTGAAGTAATGCAATTCATTCAAGTTTCAATTTGCAGAAGAAGAATAGAATCTGAAACTTAAAATCGCAACGCGAAAATGACTATCGCAACGCGAAAATAACTATCGCAACGCAAAAATGATTATCGCAACGCGAAAATGACTATCGCAATGCAAAAATGACTATCGCAATGCGAATTTGACTATCGCAATGCAAATTTGACTATCGCAACGAGAGAATCGTAATGCAATTTTTATTTCGCATTGCGATTCTTTCGTTGCGATAGTGAAATTCGCATTGCGATAGTCATTTCCGCATTGCGATAGTCATTTTCGCGTTGAGATTTTGTTGTTGCGATTTTCTTTTCGCATTGCGATTCTCTCGTTGCGATAGTCATTTTCGCATTGCGATAGTAAACTATTCTTCTTCTGCAAATTGAAACTTGAATGGATTGCATTACTTCAACCAAAAGATAACTAAAAACAAATACTAACTTCACAGGGTTAAAGAATAAACAGTTAAACAGTATTGGCAGTAACCGAATGAATTTACTAAGCAATTTAAGTGAAATTACGAGTAAATTTATCATCAAGTTAAATATGAAAAATATTAAACTTACCTTGTTGCTTAGAGTATGAACCTCGTTCTGCAACGATGCTACAATCTCACGTAGAGCTGCTACCTCACTAGGTAAAGTAGACACCTCAACACGCCATGCACCATTATCATCGCGTAAAGTACCGACCTCCTCACGCAAGGCATTGACCTCATTACGTAACTCCCCTAACTCATCCCGTGGAGGTGGAGAACAGGGAGATAAACGTCATGGCATCTTTTCCGGTCGCCTATCATGAGGTGATGGTGGAGAGGAGGCTCGATGATGTGACAGAATAGGTGATGACTCTCGTTATGGAGGTGTATATTCGGGTCGATCAGGTGATGGCTCTGGGTGAGGTGATGGCTCTCGAAGTGGTGGCTGCTCATCATCCGTGCCATCAAAAAAATGCTTACTAGCTTGCCACCAATCAGTGGCAAGCTCAGCTTCCGTGGGTGTCAGCCTTTGTAATGGAGTGTTGGCCTCCTAACAATATAAAAGCTCAAACAAAGTTAAACGTGTACTAGTAATAACTTGTTTATAAACATATGGTAGTATTTGTGTTAACTTACATTATTTATTGTAGTATATGGTAGTAAATCTTCCCATTGCTGCAAGGACCATTTCCTCTTCCAGGAAATAGCCCTAGGAATATCATTAGAAGTTTTTAATGCATATGTCTGCATGGCGGGAAAGACCTCAAATATCCAAATCTACAAACAATATAATAACAAACATTAGTAATTGTTAAAGAATTAATTATAATTTTGGAAACATTATATAAAAATTATTACCTTAAAGGCCCAAATAAAGCCTGACAAAGTGTATTTGGAACCATCGCCACGCAAACTTTTCCGATCATCAAAGGTAGACGACAACTTATTCCATGTAGCTTTCCATAGATACGAACCCCACGGAAACAGGTTCCATGCATTTAGGTCCTCTACCAATTTAATTAGATCATTAGGAATAGGTTGTCGGGCCTCTCTGCCTAAAAAATCGGCTTGTAAAAGTATTAGAAGGCATACTCGGACAACATCGACGTCATCCATCCGAGTAAAACCATCTTTATTATTCAATAATCTCGTCAAGTCTTCCACGTGTAAATTCGAATTCTCCGTTGACAGCTCAGGAAAAACCCGAGAAAACCATGATAGGCGGGTAATATGTCTAGTGTACCGATCTACATCATCGTGTCCGAAGCGTAGACCGATGATTAAGCAAAACTCATCCCGCCCAAAACATGTATACGCCGGTGGAAAATCAAACCATATCTCTTCATCATGACGTTGTATAGTCTCTGGTAGATCACTAGTCATGGTTTGAAGAAACAGATGGGTCAACATAGGATCTCCATCCGGATGTTGTACTTTCAGCCATGGCCCGAAGCAAGTATCCTCAAATATTTTTCTTTGTGCAGGTGAAAGCTTCGACGCAATTGTTTTGGCCAGGCTAACTTTATTTCTTAAGGTCAATTGAGCCGAATAAAAGTTCTGCAAAAACAATAAACATACCAAGTTAGATATACCAAAAACTACACTGTGAAGATATAACAAGAACAATAAACATAAAGAGTAGTAGTTTATTCTTCAAACTTAAATTTGCAACACTGTGAATTTAGTATTTGTCTTTGTTTTTTGTTTGAAGTAATGCAATTCATTCAAGTTTCAATTTGCAGAAGAATAATAGTTTCTGAAACTTAAAATCGCAACACGAAAATGAAAATCGCAACACGAAAATGACTATCGCAACGCGAATTTGACTATCGCAACGCGAAATGAAAATCATAATGACATAATCGCATTGCGATAGTCATTCTCGGTTTCAAATACTAAAATTGAAAGAAACTTGAATGGATTACATTACTTCAACCAAAAGACAAAACAAAGACAAATACTAACTTCACAGGGTTAAAGACTAAATAGTTTAGCAGTATTGGCAGCAATCGAATGAATATAATAAGCAATCTAAGTGAAATGGTTAATCTATTATTGAAAACACCAGTAAACTTATCATCAATTTCAATATGAAAAACCTAATAATAATGCAAAAATTTCAAAATAAAAATAATTAAAAAAACTAACCCTCGGTGGTTGATTTTCCATTTCTGACCGTGAATGATTTCGTCGGAGATGGAGACTGATATCGTTGGAGATGGGGATTGATTTCGTCGGAGATGGGGACGGATGTTGCCTTAGAGAGGGAGAGATAGAGATGACATTTAGTTGTGATTTAGGGTTTTAGGTTATGACTTACGATTACGAGATATATTGTGGACGGTTCAGTGTTCCGATATATTAATATATTCGTTTTTGGAATTTGAAAAAAAATACGCGTTGGATACGAATGGCGCTATGTAAATCGCATTGCGATAGTCAGATTCGCGTTGCGATTTACATATTCGCATTATGATTTACGTATTCGTATTGCGATTTACGTATTCGTATTGAGATTTACGTATTCGCATTGCGATTTACGTATTCGCATTGCGATTTACGTATTCGCATTGCGATTTACATATTCGCATTGCGAATTAGGAAAGTCGCAACGCGAATTTGGAAAATCGTAATGCGATAGTCAGAATCACGTTGCGAATCTGGAAACTGATTTGCGATACCGGAGATCGCGTTGCGAATTATCGATCGCATTGCGATTTAGTTTGTCATTTTGGAAAATCAAAAAAAGTTGGTTAAAATCGTATATTATAAGGCATTTTTGGTCACTGAGGTTATTTTCTCTTTAATATACATATTATTTTAATTGAAAATTTGTAGTAATTCTTATTTGTAAACACCCCCTCTGCGCCGTTCTTCTCCATCTCCCCTTTTCTTTTCACTCTCATGCGCCGTTCTCTTCTTCTTTGCTGGTCAAAACTTTTTATAGCCCTAAAACCCATTATCAAACCTAAGATAAACCATCCAAGGCCATGAATCGATGAAGCTCCAATCTCTAAACACCACTGAGAACGCCAAACAACCCCTGTAGATCTAAAGCCTTGACTTTCACTCCCTGAAAACGAGAGAAACACATGCTTACCATGAGCAAACCGACGATGTTCAGTTCTTTATCCACCCTAAATCAATTCTAAGAAGGCCTCTACAATCTCCAAATCAGACCTAGAAGTCAAACCAGTACTAACCAAAGCAAGTATAAGACCCCGACTAGACCTAAAACACCTCAAACGACCGGAAAAACTCTCGACCCTTCACCTCGTCGACACCAGAAGTGGACAACTACTCTAACAAGGAACTTTAAACACTAAGGTAAACCGACCACGCCTCTTCTATTCCTATTTTATGGTTTGAAACTATATTAGTAAAATGCCTTTAAAAATGAAAAATAAACTTCTCATTGATTTTATTTCTTGTGTGAATCGGATATGAGCAAAAAAAATGATTGTATTGCTTCATTTTTATTTCTGATATATGATTCGTTGTTCTTGCTAAGGGTACTATGGGCTCTGTTTTTCGATTCTCTTTCGGGTTTACCTCTTCGATCGACAAAACTGGCAAGGCTCCCCCTTAAAGACTATATACAAAGTTAAGAAACTTGCTATCACCTTTTCATTCATTTTAAAAACAAGGACACACACTGTAAAGTAAAAATGAAATATGAAAATACCTTCTTAAATCTGTATTACAATTAGGAAAACAAAAATATAGGGAAAATCCCTGGCTTACAACGATGATGGATTCGACTATTGGGAACAGAACTTCTTGTTGCTCGAATGGTGTTCCGAATCCTCCTCCCCTCTGTGTTGAATCTGTTTTCTCCTCTCCTTCAATCTGTTCAAACACCCTTTAATTTATGCTTGATATTCTCACCAAATCTTCATGGCTGCATCTTGATTTTCTTCGTATTTGGTAAGATACTGACTAATTTAGGTGAAATCATTAATTTGCTTGACTTTAGCTGATTGAAGCAGGTAATCTATCACTGTAGATGATTTGTGCAAATCAATGCGTCAGTGTTGGCTCAATGGCTCGGCCATGGCTCATCGATGGCTCAACTCATGTCTGGGAGTTGGTCTGCTGCTGATGGATTACTGAGTGGATCCGGTTCTTGGGCTTAAACTGGGTTGTAGCTTATAATTGGGTCACATTTGACCTGCACAAAAATATAAACACACTTAATAATAATAATAATAATTTAATAACATTTTTTTAACCTGGACAAAAACAGGTGTCTACACTTATTCTTTAAAAAATGGATGTGCAAATTTTCCTTTTTTTTCCTTTTCCCTACTGCAATAAAATAAATTTTATTATTTTTCAGAAATAATGGGTATGCAATTGCTCCCCACCTTAATCACATACATTCTCCCCTGGTCAATGATGGTCGGTGGTGGCATCCGGTCACCTTCTGGTTTTATTTTATAATTGGGTGATCAAAATAGGAGAGAGAGTAAAATTCAATGAAGAATAGTGTAATTTATCTTTTATATTTTCAATTATTTTATATTAAATAATAATAAAAGAATGATGCGTCATCACAATGTTAGAGAGATAACAGAGGAGCAAATAAAATGATTTAATATGTAAAATTCAGTGACCAAAATAGAAAAATTGAAAGTACGGTGAGTAAAATAGGAGAGAGAGTAAACTTTAGTGAAGAACAATATAATTTACCCTATAATTTAATACGTCTTTTTTATTTTGAACCTTCAAACTAAAAATTTTCACTTCGACTTGAAGAACTTACAATATCACAGTTGAAATTAAAATCCGATAGAATTGTATAAATGTGTTTTTTTCTATCAATTTGTTACATGGGCAAGCATATATTTAAATTGTGCACTTTACCCTTTTAAGTACTTAAATTATATAGCTTTACGAATTTAAACAAGATAATAACAACATTTTGCAACTAATAGTTAAAAATTTACTAATAGTTAAAAATTGTACAAAATATAGATTATAAAACTCGATATATATATATATATATATATATATATATTAGATGTAGTGAATTTATAATATTTTAGAGTAGGGGTGGATTTATAAAATTTTAGGAGAGACATTATTTATAGAAAATATCTAAAATATAAAAAAAAAATTAAATTTTCATCAATGTTTGAGGTGGTATCATGTTCTGGTAGAAATCTGGCGGCTTATCTATAGCACATGTTTGACATGTGATTGCTAATGGCGAGAAGTGAATTCTCGGGTCGGGTTTGGGCCAACCCGACCAGACTCAAAAGTTATACATACTTCACCCGATCCGACCAGACCTGAAAAATATACACCCTCCACCTGATTCAAACATGACTCGACTTTTTGAGATAAAAACTAAACTCGACTCGACCCAAAATAATACAAAATATTATTTTCAATAAAAATAAGAATTTTATTGAAAACTAATATATAGGGGTATTATTGTAATATCCCTAAATATATAAGGTAAAATTATATTTTTTTTCCGAGTCGGGTCGAGTCAAACATTTTTCACCTTATGAATGAACTTGGTACGAAGGAGCGTATCAACATTACTAATGAACTTGGTGTTGAGAAGAGTTAAATTCGTCTTATCGAATACACACCTAGCCAAAATCACTATTTTGGTGATTTTTTATTTTTTAATTGTAAACTCAAACTTCTATTATGAGTTAACAACCAAAAGACCAATACTAAAATGACTTATAACATAACAAATCAAAATTGATCTTTTTTTGAACTGGTGATCAAAATCGAACAAACAAAAAATATAAAGAAACACTTGTATAATTTACCCTAAAATGATAGACTAGTTGGCTAAGGAATAGGTGACTAGACTCCTTAAAAAGAGGCTTTGTTCGGAATCTCTTAAGAGCTTGTGTGGAATAATTTTTAAAATATTTAAGTTTGAAAACCTTTTAGAAGACCCTCAATAGTTGATGTAACACCCTAAATTCGATTGGACCTAAAGTGTTACATTGGGCCACCGAGACAACCCCTGATTTTTAAAACCTATTTATTTTCTTTTCAAATATTCTGAATGATATCAATAATAAACATAAATAACGGTTATAAGACATTTTATAAACTGGAGCTCCATGACATACAATTTAAATCCAATTAATACAAATTTTGTCTCATAAATCTGAATACATAAGTAAGGTCATATAAATATATACGTCCACTAAGCTACGGTACAGTACTCTGACAGAGATGCTAGAAGTTTTGCTACGACGGTGCTCCACGAACTACTCAACTACTGACTTCCTAACAGAAAACATGCGATGGTTGTGCTTACAAAACCAAACAGTATAATCGCTGCTAACTATAGTAGTATTATGAGTTCCATAAATATAAGCATGTTAAAGACATAGTACTAAGAAGTAGGTACATACATGTTCTTGATCAGGTGCTACCTACTTAGAGTTTAACTATTCTATCACTATGGTGGGAGTCTCACACTTTTCTTAATCCTATGTTAAGGGCTTCACTATGAGTATACCACTAAAGGGTCTCTAACCCTAATATCTATAATTGATATACATTATCTAAATACGACATTGATTATGCTATGCATTATCTGAATGCAATATTGACTCTACTATGCATTATCTGAATGCCATACAGACTAATATATGGTTCCACATAGGCATCAGATACTAGTTAACAGAGGGAACCCGATGTCACATAGCATCAGTACAATTCCCACTAGCTGTTGAATGGTCTCCTGGTCTTCACATAGCCATCAGGTAGATCATTGAGGGGAATCCGGTGTCACATAGAAATCGTAATTCCTTCTCTACTGAAGCGTTAGCTTGGTCTCACAAAGCCTTCAACCAAGCTTTAAGGATTCTATTGTACTTGACTGATGCAACTATACATGCACACCTAAGGCCCAAAGGCGACGCAACACTGACATCGCTAACCCACTCATCGCAAGTGTTTGGGCCTCGCGTCCTAGTTAACTCCTGAAGTGCCTCGCGCACCGACAATGCCCTACTAGGGAACTAAGGTAGTCTGTCTATACCATAGTATAGCCCAACACACTAAAGTGAGGTCAACCCCTCACTAGCTGCTACTTCGCTCGTTCTATCATCTAGAACGTTATACGAAGGTTTATTAATATGTTATTACTGTTAATTATTAAATTTTTATATTCTGGTCGTTCGTTGCTTAAATGTATTTTAGTTTTTTTCCCTAGAGAAGTCTCTGCGTATTTCATGAGTTCACGATGATTTCTATGATGATTGCTCGCTGTCTGTATCTAACTGGCCTGATAATTGACTCCAAATTCAAGATTAGGTAGTGACTCCCTATTCACTCCTACTACATTTTCCCTCAATTCTCCCTAGAATTGGAGGGACAACTGTACATTCACCATTCACTGACATTCTTTCTATATGCAACCTCTCAATTTCATAATTTGATCATCACATCATACTGCTTGTCGGTACACCCTCTGTAATGATCATTCATCCTTAGATACTCGCTACGTGCTCGGCTGAAAGTATTTGGGTGTATTACGCATGCTATGGTTACTTTGGTTATAGCCCCTCATACGAGTGTTCTTGGGCCCCTTTGGCCATTTACATCCCTCACGAACTACGTTCTACCATTATAGATTATATTTAGCTCTTATGGGCCTTAATCGGGTCGAATCTAATCATCCAAGCTGGGAAGTATTGATACTCTACTTGTAACACCCCCAACCCATACCCGACCCAAATACGAGTCTGAGATGTTACATTGACCTTTTCAAAGCAATATACTTGTACAAAAGGGTATAAAATTAAACTTATATTAATAAATCAAATAATTTACATAAGTTTGGTACAAAAGTTCACAAAATAATCAGAACATATACAACTTAAACTTTTGATTACATGCCAACATTGATTTCCATAACAAAATAACCTATTGTTTAAGTTGCTTCTGATCTGATATCTAAAGGAGTAATGCTATCCCAGTTGCTTATCCTTACTCATCTAACTTCTTGGATCCTACGTGTGAAACACTCATTCATCGACTTAGTGAGGCACAATATATACAATGATACTATAATGAAATGTAATAACATGAAATCATGTATTTATTCAATGCAAACTACTTAATCATGCATTTTACGCATAGTAACTTATCACAATATTTAATGTTATTTCATATTATATCTTTTATTAGCCCATGATACAATATCAAGAACTTAAGGTATATGAGTGCATTAAGGTTGTGTATAAATGCTGTCACCACAGCTCGTATAAAATGCATCGAAGTGCCACGTAGAAATGCACTGAAGTGCCTCGTAGGAATGCACCAAAGTGCCATATAAAATGTCCCGAATGACCACATAGAAATCTCCTTAAGAATCATATATATACTCCAAATGACCAAATATGTGTCTCAAAGACTCGCATATATGTTCCAAAGGATTATATATATATCCTGAAGGACCACGTAGAACCCTAGATTATTGGCATGCCAATTATACATATAGCTCTCATTTATATAACATGGGCTTTTCATAATTCACATGTTATATATATCTCATAAACATAAGTTCATAGTTTTAATCACATAGTTCATGTAAACTTTCATACATAATCACTTAGATCATAATCTTATAATGCATATCATATAAGTTCATGTCATACATCATATCATGCAATGGAATTAAGACATGGTTACACCATACCATTCATGATTATGCTTCTACTTATGCAATCATATACTAATTATGTCGAAAATAGACTTGTCATAAGTCTAATTTCTATATTACTCTATCTATGTATATTCAATAAGTGTGCACTCACCTTAGTCTCACTATCTCAAGCAACACACCTATATCTCTTTGTCTTTCCCTCGATCAAACTTACTCGTCAATTATTCCAGAACGAGTTTATGCTCGGTATCTACATAACCATACATTTAATACGTATATCAAAAACCTAAATATCATAATTCGATCCTTAATAACTCAAGTTGAAAAAGAGGCTTAATTCGCTTTTCTACTTTGAGTAGTATTGGTACCCTATGCATGGTATTGATACTTCCCTAACTCTGGGGATCGATACCCATTTTCTATTCTGTGATCCTTATTTCAAAAATGGTACCGATGTTGTTCTAATGGTATCGATACCCTTAGTATCGATACTCTCCCTTAGGTATCGATACCCCATGAAGATGTTGTCTAAAATGGCCTTAGGGTATTGATATAGTTCATGCAGTATCGATACCTACGCAATATTATAGCCTATAATGGCTTTGTAGTATCGGTACTTGTTCATCGAGTACCGATACTACCAACCCATAACATATCCCAACACCCGAAAATTATCAACACACCACTTAATCTTTATTTTTAAAGTTCATTTCTTACAACTAAACCCAACTACAAGTACTTTAACTATCTTTTATCATTCTAACACCTTATTAACTTCAACACCTTACTCAAATTCTTGAAAGCAAGAATCTTACTAATTCTTCAACTTAATCCAAACTCATTTCTAATACTTATTACTTCTTATACTCACTATTGGCTATTTAATTATGATCTCAAAAATCTAATTATTACCTCTCTTCTAAGATTTCATTTAAAGATCCCTTATCTTTAATCCTTCCTAACTCTTTCATCTTATAGTTTTAAGACAACTTAAGCTTTCCTTAAGCTTAAGTATCCTCTAAGGATCATAAACCAAACTTAAATTCACTGAATAATCAACTTATAAGAAAACTCACCTTAGCTTATAGAGTTCATGGCTGGAGAAGGAAGAAAGATGAAGAGATGTCTAAAACTTTTTTTATCACCAAATTCTAACTCCAAGTGGTTATAAAATAACCACAACCAATTTTTAATTATTTCTTTTCTCAAATGACCAATATGTCCTTCATTATTCCTTGTTTTCTAAACCATCCTACGTAAAATATTTCAATTAAGTCTATGAACTTTTTAATTTATTTAATTTAGTCACTGAATTATAAAATCTCACAAGTTGGTCACTAACTCGATATTTGGGATATTACACTACTTGTAGTATTAATACCATAGGGTCAAGTATCGATACCCCTATGAGTATTGATACCAAAAATATTTTCGAAGTCTTGAAAAATAGCCCAGTATCGATACCAGAAACCCTCGGTATCGATACTGTAGGTGTAGTATCTACACTCTCCCCAAGAGTATCGATACTCCCCTTTGAAACCCTAATTTTTACCCAAATTCATCTAATATCGATATTGTTCATCCCAATATCGATACTTGAACCGAGAAATGGTTTATTTAGGCTCATGAAACACTTAAAAATCACCATAAAGTCTATAGTTTAATTTCTAAACATGTTTTGAAGCTTTAGAGAGTTACTTAGAGTTATAAAGTGATATAAAAACGTCTTATTTACATCAAATTCATCATCATACTATGAATTTAAGTATAAACCCAAAAATGCTTAAATATTCAAATCCTAACAAATCTTCATGTTTAAGAAAGCCTTAACACCACAAAGAATTAGAAATACACTACCTTGATACTAGTATCCCGAAATAAAGCTCTTTGCTTAGCCAAACTCCTTTCATTGGTGATTTGGATGAAACCCCCACTTTTCTCTGGCTAGGAATTAAACCAATACTTGATTCATTTAAAAGATGTTGCTGGAGGAATTATGAATGAATTTGAAGCATGAAAAAGGGTTCAAGATCTTACCTTTGTGATATGGAAATTTGGAGAGGAAATGGGAGAAGGGAAATAAGAAAGGGAAAAGAAATGAAGAGAATAGGAAGATAAAGAGAAATAAAAGTCTTTATCTTTTTAAAAAGGGAAATTACACATTTTGTCATCCATAACTTCCACTATTCAAAAATCTCCTTTTTGGCTAATTGAGCCCAATTCCAACCCAATTAAGCCTAAATTATTAAATCCATGGGACCCATTTATCTCTCAGATAGAGCCGAAACTACTAATCCGAAATTTGGGTGTTATAGAATTCCTCTTAGTCCTCGCAAATTCCTTATTTTCATTTTGTAACTCAAACTTAACTTTAACATATTTACAAAATAAATCAATTCTTCAATTTAAATTTCAAGAGTTTATAACCTATGTCATAATAACACAATTAAAAAATAATAATCATTTTCATTATATTCCATCTAAATCTTTTCATTTGTTTCTAAACTTTGCAAGAAATACAAAGAAGAAGAAGAAAGAATAAGGTTGTGTTTGTTTTTGCAGAGGTAAAAGGTCTGCAGTCTACAGACCACATCTGCAGGCATCTGTAGCAGAAGAGGTGGACTAAAAGTCTGCAGTCTGCAAGAAGAAGACTGTTTGTTTTTTAACGTCTGCATACTGCTAAAATAAATTGAAATATAAATAAACTGATTTTTTAAACTATACTCAAATAACAATTTTTGCTATTAATTTTTTTAAAATTATAAAATGTCATTAAATTTAATGAATTATTACAAAATAATCACTATAATGTTGTAATAAATTATAAAAGTTCGATAATATAATAATTATTTTATAGTATTTAGATAAATTTATTAATAATTTTATAATCTTTTAATAAATTTAATAAGTATTTTATAATTTTTTAAACTTTATTGATGGAAATGATCATTTGTATATAACTCAACGATATTTAATATACTTTATTTGAAAAAATATATTAAATAAATATTATACGAATTTTATTATTATAAATTATTACATCTACAGACTATTATATTTTGGTTTTAATATTATATATCATTTTAAAAATTATTATTAAATCAATCGATAATGAAATCAATTTGATTTTAATTCAATCTGTTTGTTTCGATTTAAGTAATTGTTAAAAAATTATATTTTAATTTTCAATTATTATCGATTCACAAATATATCAATACTCGATTTTATAATATCATTTAAATCATCTTAATTTATTCGAGTGGTACAATCCGATTCTAGTAATATCAAAATATATATATATAATATATACTCCATATAATATACATCAATTAGTATTTTTCTATTTAGAAAAAATATATTATTTGTTTTTTTATTTATTTATTATGTATAAAGGGACTTTCGTACTTTACCAGAATTAAATGATAAGAATCAGATTTTTCAATAGTGTGAATATTTTTTTATTAAAACATTTATTTTGTCTTTTAATGCTAATAATTGTATGTCCCCGTGATTTTCTAAGTTTTTATATAAAAAAAAGTTTACTAAGTTTAATTGTATAATATTTTTTTTACTAAGTTTAATATATTTTTTCAAATAAAGTATATTAGATATCGTTGAGTTATATACAAATGATCATTTTCGTCAATAAAATTTAAAAATTTATAAAATACTTATTAAATTTATTAAAAGATAATAAAATTATTAATAAATTTATATAAATACTATAAAATAATTATTATATTATCGAACTTTTATAATTTATTACAACATTATAGTGACTATTTTGTAATAATTCATTAAATTTAATGACATTTTATAATTTTTAAAAAATTAATAGCAAAAATGGTTCTTTGAAGAGGTTAGAAGTGCTTTGAAGACATAAGTCCACGTCTACGCCAAGAAAAGGACGCGCAGACATTAGAAGAGCTTCTGTCTTCTAAAAAACAAACGGTTTGCGAAGCCCAATGTTTGCGCGTGGTCTGCGCGGTGCAGACATAAGAGCTTTGAAGACCTTAAACAGTGAAAAAAAACACCACCTAAGTCTTTCGTACCAATATTCCTCATTTTAAAATTTTCAAATACCTTCTTATTTTACCTCTAAATCTCTGAGAAATTTTGATCTATAGAAATATTTTTAATAAACGAAAAAGAAAGGAAGATTCAAATCTTCTCATACTATGACCGTATATTTTATTTTTATGATTTTTGCTTCCAAGGATGTCAAGAAAATATTTGATTTTTGTTAGCCAAAAACGGATTGGGTTTCATATTGTGGGTTCGTATCGTTCGCTCTAAATATAAGGTTAATCAGCTGGTTCCTACTCATCTCGAAGCAAAGAGGGGTCTTTTGTATGGAAATCCCTTGCCCATGTCTGGAAGTGTATCCGCGAGAACCTTTGCTGGTCTATAGGAGATGATCAAAGTATAAATTTCTGGTCCAATTCCTAGATACCCTGAATGAATGCTCTTGCCGATCAGGTCGATCCTAATCAGATTATGTATCCCCACGCTACGGTTCGTGACTTTACCACAAGAGATGGATATTGGAATGTTCAGTTGCTACATTAAGCTCTTGATGATGATCAAATACAGTTCATCATTGGAATGCCGAACATGAGAGATGAAGTTGGAGAGGATAAACCAGCATGACCATGGAAGTAAACCGGCAATTGCACAATCAAGTCAACATTCAAAATTATGCAAGAGTCTAACTGGGATCCGAGACACAAGATGTAAAACGATGCTTGGGATTCAATGGTCCCCAACGTGTTCGGTAGTTCTGCTGGTTGGTTCTTCGCCTTCCATTTATGACTAACGTTAAATGCATGAGACGAGGGCTAACCTCTGACCCGAGTTGTCCGATGTGTGGAGCCGAAGAAGAAACAATTTTGCATATTCTCAGAGATTGCTAACAATCTCAAGTCATCTGAACTCAGTTGATCCCATCAGGGAAGACACTGATATTCTTCTCCTTTTCTTTATTTGTCTGGATTCAAATGGCTGTCCCTTGTTACCATATATAATGGGGTAAGGGGAGGTAAGATAGTGATACAGTTCAACCTAGCCTCACTTGGATGGATGGTGAAGTTAAGGTTGTACCTTTGATTGTTTCGATCTAGGAAAGCAACAAGGATCCTGCACAAACAAGAAAGCTCAAAAAAATAGTTAAATGGAAGTAATGAAATGGAAAGATAAATATGACAATGGAAAATATATATAAGTTGGTGATATGTTTAAAGGAAATTATGAAGTATGGTAATGGAAGTAGAATGAAGGTGATGGAGATGAATATGAAAAGTAGTATCTCAAAGAAGACTCAAAGAAGAACCAATGTTAAAGAACAAAGACCCAGACTTTATATTGCTTCTTTAAGGGATGGTAAACAAGGACTTTGACCCACTACCTATAAAGAGATAGGAATCAGAAGTATCAGGGTGACATAGATAGGGGTGACGCCACAAGCATAAGCTTGATAAGTCGAAAAAGTTCACTTAAGAACTAAAGAGAGAAACTCTCACAAATATTTGATTAAACAAAATGAATTCCTTTCTACAAATGAAATGGAAAGCTATTTATAGGCCTAAGAGATGTCTAAGATGCACCTACAAGATTTAATGATTGAACATTCATGGATGAATGTTCATCCTTAAGTGGATACAATGTACGTCCCCTATGCAAGTTCATGGACTAATAAAATAAATGAATATTCATCCATTTAAGTGAATACATCTTCATAGCCGAATTCATCCTCTCTTGATGTGAATATGTTGGTTCATTTCCTTGCATGAAATTTCAGGAATGTTTCATTGTATGTTCGGCCCCCTTTGGAATGCATGCACCAAGTGTGAACGTGACTCATAGGCTCCCTTCATGCATTTGGATTTGGTGAATGAGTTTGAAAATAATGCATCCATCTCCCTTGAATATGAACAAGTCCTTTAGCCTCCTTGTATGATTGTACACGCCATAAATGGATTCATGAAGGTGGAAATGCATCAGGTGTGAACATGGCTCTTCATTTGGTGTAAATCCCGTACTTATTTCCAGCCTGCACTGTCTTAATTAATCTGAGTATATCCTGAGTTTCCAATATTGGATTTATATGATTGAAAGTGTGTTGGAAAGCTAAGAGATAGGGTATTAAATGTTAAGAAGACTTCATCACCCAAAGATGCTTGGAACATGTTCAAAAATTACGATCAATCTGACTGACGTGAACTGTCCATCCAACTCTTCAATTGCCTTTACTCTACTTAGCATCCAATGTACCTAGACAAAGTATGTAAAAAATAATTAGATAGGAATTGAGCTATTATAATTATGAATTCATTTTTCCACCTGTGTTATGAATGCAAATGAGCTAACTATGAATGCATATGCATTGAATTAGTTATATAAAGATGTGAATTAATAAGTCATGCATGAATATCATATATTATACATATAAATGACAGCATATAATATTCAAGAAAAAATTAAGAATAAGATAAACATATTCACATGACATGTAATGCATAAATGAGTAAATAAATAATAAAATAAGGTAAGACTCCCTTAGAATCAACAAGGCAAAACGTCCATGAAGTGATCATGTGTTGAAGAAGTTTGGTCCTTGGCATGAGCGCGTCATCCCCCCCTTCTTTAGAGTGATTTGTCCTCAAATCGAAGGCTTTTGTCATTGATTGATCCATTAGTGTAAGAAAGGATGAATGAAGATTATTACGCCTATTAGGGTATGCATGAATTTATTTGAATCCTTCAAGTAAGTAAGGCATGCCAACTTTAGTCTTTGTACCCTTCCACATTATGAATCTTGAATAGTTGGATAATGTTCGTTTCTTTTCCTTGAATTGATGATCACAAGCAAGAACACTTCCATGTAAATGATTCAATGTGCTGCAAAATAGAAATAAGTTAGAACATGAAACATCATTAACAATGTGAATGAACGTACAAGATTCATTAAAGTTCATGAATGAAATTTGGTTCGTTGAAACTTCCCTTTCATAAGATTGTTTGAACTTTGAATGTAGAATGAATGTACTTCGAATGTCAAAGAGCACATGCTTTGGAATACCAAATGTTACAACCTTTGGAACTTCAATGGACAAATGTGATTCATCAATTTGCAATGGTATGGCCTTTGGAATAACCTGCAAATCAAATGAAAGAATTGGAAGAAAAGATTGATTAGTATAAAGTAAAACTTCCTTCTCCTCACATTCTTTTCTCTCATGATCATGTTTGTTTTGAATTATCTCTTCAATCTCACTCTCATGTTTTACAACACACTCATCTTCACTCTCAATGCTCTTACTCTCATTTTCAATTACTCCAATGGATTTCTCATGCAAAATCACACTCTTATTTTCAACTCCAAATGTCTTAGTTTTCTCACGATGTTCTTCTTTGATTTGTGCATGTTCAACTCTCTCCACTTTTATTTGTTTTTCATGTAAAACTTCTCTTTCAACTTTCTTCATGGCTTTAGTTTCCTCCCATTCCTCTATACGTGACTTAAGGGTCTCTTGGCATTCATGGACTTGATTTGGGCACATTGGAACCAACGTGATCTTTCTCCCTTGGTGTTTGAATTACTTATTGGAGAACCCATCATACAATGCTTGTTTATCAAACTGCCAAGGTCGACCGAAAAGAAGATGGCTTGAATTAATGGAGGCAACATCACAAAAGACTTCATCTTCATATCTCCCAATTGAAAAGGGCACAAGTACTTGCTCTATGACTTCAAACTCTTCAACTTCATTTAATCCTTGCAAAATGTATGGGCTGGGATGTTTGAATGTTGTAAGTCCCAACTTCTTGACCATGTATGTGCTTGCAATGTTTGTACAACTTCCACTATCAATGGCTACAAGACATACTTTGCCATCTTTACCATTTATATGGCAACGAGTATGAAATACATTCTCTCTTTGTTGAATGTTCTCTATTGCTTGGGAAGAGGAAAGATCAAATAACATTGTTAGTAAAAATTTGAAATGTGAAAATTAGGACCTTACCAAATATCACACAACAAAACCTCACGGTCACTCCAAAAAAACATTGTGATGTCACTCCACTCAAGCACTCGTGTTTCACTCGGGAATATGTCTTTGGCTTTTGTAATTCCCCTTCTGATCTCACACACTCGATTAGCCTTTTTTCACTCGTTCCTCTCTTGTAAAGTTCTAAAAAGAACTAACTCGAGACCTTTCAAGTGCTATGGATGTCGGCTAAAAAAATTGTTAGTGTAGAGGAAAAAATAGAAAGGTAGAAAGATTAAATAATGAAGGGTGGTCTTAAAAAAGGAATAAAAAGAAAGAAAGGTTCACTTACTATGCAAAGATACTCACCACCTTCCTAGAAGAAACAATCAAAGGTCTTGAAGACTTCTTTAGGATCGGTTGGAATGATGATGTTGCTTGTCACCTTTGGCACCTCCTTGCATTTTGCTTTCTTTGTTTCCTTTCTTTAGTTTTTCTCCACTTAGAATCCCTTGTTGATGTTGGGATTAACTTGCTGATTTTTTTTTGCACTTCTCTTTTTGATTTTCTTTTTATTGAATGGTAGGATGTTGCTTTTGTTTGTTCTTGTTTCAATCCTTCTTAGCTCTGATACCATATGATACAGTTCAACCTAGCCTCACTTGGATGGATGGTGAAGTTAAGGTTGTACCTTTGATTGTTTCGATCTAGGAAAGCAACAAGGATCCTGCACAAACAAGAAAGCTCAAAAAAATAGTTAAATGGAAGTAATGAAATGGAAAGATAAATATGAAAATGGAAAATATATATAAGTTGGTGATATGTTTAAAGGAAATTATGAAGTATGGTAATGGAAGTAGAATGAAGGTGATGGAGATGAATATGAAAAGAAGTATCTCAAAGAAGACTCAAAGAAGAACCAATGTTAAAGAACAAAGACCCAGACTTTATATTGCTTCTTTAAGGGATGGTAAACAAGGACTTTGACCCACTATCTATAAAGAGATAGGAACCAGAAGTATCAGGGTGACATAGATAGGGGTGACGCCACAAGCATAAGCTTGATAAGTCGATAAAGTTCACTTAAGAACTAAAGAGAGAAACTCTCACAAATATTTGATTAAACAAAATGAATTCCTTTCTACAACTGAAATGGAAAGCTATTTATAGGCCTAAGAGATGTCTAGGATGCACCTACAAGATTTAATGATTGAACATTCATGGATGAATGTTCATCCTTAAGTGGATACAATGTACGTCCCCTATACAAGTTCATGGACTAATAAAATAAATGAATATTCATCCATTTAAGTGAATACATCTTCATAGCCGAATTCATCCTCTCTTTATGTGAATATGTTGGTTCATTTCCTTGCATGAATTTTCAAGAAGTTTCATTGTATGTTCGCCCCCCTTTGGAATGCATGCACCAAGTGTGAACGTGACTCATAGGCTCCCTTCATGCACTTGGATTTGGTGAATGAGTTTGAAAATAATGCATCCATCTCCCTTGAATATGAACAAGTCCTTTAGCCTCCTTGTATGATTGTACACGCCATAAATGGATTCATGAAGGTGGAAATGCATCAGGTGTGAACATGGCTCTTCATTTGGTGTAAATCCTGTACTTATTTCCAGCCTGCACTGTCTTAATTAATCTGAGTATATCTTGAATTTCCAATATTGGATTGATATGATTCAAAGTGCGTTGGAAAGCTAAGAGATAGGGGATTAAATGTTAAGAAGACTTCATCACCCAAAGATGCTCGAAACATGTTCAAAAATTACGATCAATCTGACTGACGTGAACTGTCCATCCAACTCTTCAATTGCCTTTAGTCTACTTAGCATCCAATGTACCTAGACAAAGTATGTAAAAAAATAATTAGATAGGAATTGAGCTATTATAATTATGAATTCATTTTGCCACCTGTGTTATGAATGCAAATGAGCTAACTATGAATGCATATGCATTGAATGAGTTATATAAAGATGTGAATTAATAAGTCATGCATGAATATCATATATTATACATATAAATGACAGCATATAATATTCAAGCAAAAATTAAGAATAAGATAAACATATTCACGTGACATGTAATGCATAAATGAGTAAATAAATAATAAAATAAGGTAAGACTCTCTTAGAATCAACAAGGCAGAACGTCCATGAAGTTATCATGTGTTGAAGAAGTTTGGTCCTTAGCATGAGCGCATCAGATAGTAGGTTGCCCCCAACATTAGGTTGAGAACAGTTTCCGTAGGAGACCTCCAAATTATAAAATGCCCTCCATGGGAGATGGAGAAATACCTCTTCGGTATTCTTCTCTGGAGGATCTGGAAGAACATGAACTATTTCATCTTCAATGGGAGAATATGAAACTCGATGACAACTATCCATTCGACTAAAGCATGGGCTGGAGTCATTAAGAATAAGCATCAATCAAAGCCTCTTAGTTCTACAATCCCAAACAGGGGAACCAAGTGGGATTGTCCAAGAGCTGGGGTTTTTAAATTCAACACGGATGGAGCTGTTATCCCCTCAACAAGGAGGGCCTTTAGTAGTGGAGCTAAACGTGATATGAATGGAGCTTAGATAAAAGGGTACACAAGAAATATAGGTTGTTGCTAAGTGCTCGAAGCTGAGATGTGGACAGTCCTTGATGGTTTGCAGCTCGCCTGAGACTGCGATATACACCAACTAGAGGTGGAGACAGACAATCTTGAAGTCGTGCGATGTCTCAACTCCCCTCCCTGATTCACGATTCTTCTTTATTGAGAATAATCCACTATCTCCTTAACCTGAATTGGACCACCAAGATTTCTTACATCCCTAGGGAGGCGAACCAGCTTGTTGACAAAATGGCCAAGCTCGTCCGTGAGGGGAACTAGGGACTGTCGGTGTTCCAACAACCGCCTCTTGAAATCCAAAACATTATCACTTCCTATTTGGCTTCCTTGAGAAGACGACACACCCATTGTTGATTCAGTGTTTACTTTTGTAACAAAAAAGTTTAAATGTTCCATTGACTTCTAAACGATACACTTTGTATTGAGTTGTCCCTGAAAGTATTTTTCGGGATATTTTATTCTTTGAAATTTAAATCATTATCTCATTTTCCACAAACCATTAACTTGATTAAAATAATATAATGGTAAATTACATATTTAGTCATTTAACTACTCACGTAGTCTTGTTTTAGTCACACAACTATTTTTTTTAAATTATCACTAAAATTAAGTTTTTGTTCCATTTTGGTCACCCAATTCGATTCAATTTATTATTTGGTAAACTACTCAAATGACCACTTAGTTATGGGATTGGTGTCGATATGACCAACATACTTCAATTTTATCAATATGGCCACATAACTATTTAAGTTATCACACCTCGAAGTTAGGGCTAAAATTTTTCACAAAGGTAATTAAAAGGATTAAATTGTAATCTTATTTAAAAGTTTGAATCAATTTATCATATGGAGAAATTTCAAGAATTAAAAGCGTAATTTAACAAATTTTCAGGTAAAGTTGATTTTTAAACCCCTCCCACTTACGTGGAAAGTAAATTTTTTACCCCTTCCCAAAATAGTAACATTCCATTCTCTCTTCTTTTTCTTTTAAATTTCATTTCTTTCTCACATTTCATGAAAGCTTTCATCCTCATTTTGCTGTCGAGCATTTCAAGGTTTGCCTCACTGCCGAAACCATTGTGTTCTCAGAGTTGTGAGGAATCGGTCAGTATCTTTGGAATCTCATCGTCGTCGGCTTGAAGGGAGATGAAGGGAATAAAGTTTCGGTTTGTTGTTAAAACCATTTCTCCGCTGCTCCTCATTATGAAACATCGATAAGTGACTCCCTAATCTTTAAAATTAAATTATGGAAGTTTTAGTGGTCGTCCGACCTCTGCAGACCATCGCACAAGCCTCACGTGTTGCCTCCTACGTATGGGCTTCGTCTGTCACTTAGGGAGTCTTCTAGAACCGACTAGACCAGTTTGAACCAGCTAGATTGGTTTGAACTGATTGAACCGATTTAAACCATTGAATTGTTTGAGCCATTGATCAAGCCATTTGAGCCGGATCGAGCAGAGTCACCATTGACCGTTGACCAGCCGACCAGCCATTAATCCGAGATTTTATGGACCGTTGAATTCAATTTCGAGAACAATCAAATAGTGTTGAATGACTGATCGATGTAACTTAGAATTTAAGGTAATATTTTACTACTCTATGCATGCTTTAGGGTACATGTCGGTAAATTCCTTTGTTTTGGCAGCATCTGTATAGAGGAAGGGACAACCGGCGCGTAAGGTGGTGCTGTCATGGAGGCTCAAAAGCGAAGGGGACCACCGGCGCGTAGTGCTTGTTAGAGCGTTCATGATGGAGTCCAAAAGCCTCCGCATGAAGGCCACGTGGGACAACTATATCCCACCTCCTTGGAACCTTTTGGAAGGCGATTGAAAATGTGATTAGGGTGTTCTGAAAACCCCCTGGCCCCTGCCTCCGGTTTGGTTTGTTGGATCTTCAACACTTAAATCCAACGGCTGCTTCTCTCTTGATGTTTATAACGGTACCCTAAATTCTTTGTTAAATCAATCGGGCTTCCTCTTTGTTGGGCCAAAACTGTTGGGTCTGGCATTTTAATTGATATTTTGGTTGCTGTTGGGTCTTTATAAAAATTAGAATCTATAAAATAAGATAAATAAAAATATTAAATTAATTAATTATTTAATATATATATACATATATTCCTAATCAAATTAAATAACTACATTATAACATTATAATTAGTAATTAATCTGATCTAATTAGTAATTAAACTTATTTATTATAAAATATATACTAATATTAATCTCAACTCTAAAAATAGTTAAAAAAGCTTTAAATTAAAGGTTTGAAAATTAAAAAATAAATTATTAAAAATCGGACGAAAACGAGTGTCTACAAAAGTGATGAAATTTTCTAAAGCTTCATCCTTTTTACTTAATAAAAGAACTCAAGTAAATCTAGAACAATCATTTACCAACATAAATACATATTGTTTCCCACCCAAGTTAGTAGTTCTAATAGGCCTAAAAATATCTATATAGATCAATTGCAATACTCTACTGGATGATACATCATTAATAGGTTTAAAAGATATTTTTTTGTGTTTTCCCTTAACAGATGCATCAAAAATCTTATCAATATCAAATTTTATCTTAGACAAACCTCTAAATAGATTACTTTGAACAAGTTTTTGTAAAACACTCATTGTAACACCTACGACCCATATACTTATACCAATACATGTTATAGATGTCACATGAGTACTTAAAACATTTTCCAAATCAAAAGTGATTAAAATTAATTTCTCCAAAATATAGTATTATTATAAAATAATAAATCACATAAAACTTTCGCATAATATTTAAAACATATATTAATATAAAATACATCCCTTTATAAAACTAATATTGATTCATACTATCCATAGTGAAATAAAGCAAAACAGTTTAATTTAGCCATTACAAACTAGTTCCAAAATAGTTCAACAGAGCAACTAGGACATTGATAAGTACATGACACTAACTAAGTCAAAATCACATCAAAGGATGTTTTACTGATATTGTAATATACTCCTCGATGCTTGGTGTTGTACAGTACTCCTTACTCCTACTTCTGCTTCTTACCTATGCGTGAAAAATCATCACACGCAAAGTACATACTTAGTGAGTCAATTAAAACAATAAACAGTGCAATAGAACTCATGCATAAAATTTAATGTCATTTTCCAATGCAATACTATTACTTACATGCATGACTAATATTTTACCATAATCACATAATAATAATATCATTAATATTATTTATACCAACAACCATAACCCAAATTTAAACCGTGAGGACCCTGGATATACGAGTAAAATATGTAGTGCTAAACCTGCACTAAGCTTACGCACTAGTGCTAATTCGGATATGACACATAAGGTTGTGCTCGCCACCTGCACTTAGTGTCCTTACACACTAGTGCTAAAATTAACCTACAGCTGTTATACTCTACAGCATGGCAACTATACACTGTCCCTCAACGATTTACTTGGGCATATAATATAATTTATTCATCCATGGCATCATATAACCATATAATTAACATTAGCACAATTCATACCCAAAATAACATCCATGGTAAAAATATCATATTTATCTTTGATCAATGCATTATAATTTCACACTTTGACATATCAATGTCATGTCAAAGTTATGAAAAATGACATAATATCATGCTGATATAAACAAGGTAGACTTGTTGCAAGTCTTCCTAATGATGTATAAAACATCTATGTACAATGTCATCCATGTATTGCACTCACATTGACACTTTATATATCAAAAGATGTGCCTCACTATGCTCCACACTTAATTCTTTTATACTTGATTTTCTTCGATCACAAAATCATTCAAGATTTGTACAAAATCACAAATTGATATCGATACATATGTTAGTAGTGTATTAACATAAACACATTTCCAAAACAAAATCCATAATTATACTTGAAACTTATTCCCTACCAAAATACTTGAACACTTAATAATTCCTTTAATATTGGACCAACTTTTCCAATTTACACAAAATGGTCTTCACCATTTTATCACTTAAATTTTTAATACCAACATTTCAGCATTGAAATTATTACCAACCAAGAACTCTTACAAATACACAATTACATTTAAGCACCCCAACTATACGAATATTGCATTTAAATCACCAAACTTCTCAAACTTCCAAAAATGGTCATATTTCACATTTTAACACTCATTTCACTTCCCAAATAGTAATTTCCATCATAGTACATCAACTATTAAACAATTACACAACTTTTACAAAATTACCAAATTGGTCCCCTAACTTTTCAAAAATTATAGAATGGTCCCGAATTTTTATAAAGCTTTTAGAATACTTTCTACATAATTTTCAGCCCTTACATAATATTTCCATAATTTTTCTCACTTAAACATGCCATGGCTGGATGTTTTAAATCTCTAAAACTATGTTTTTCATGATTTTGCTCGATTTTGATTCGATTCAAGCATGAAATCCACTTCCATCCAACCTTACAACATCTCTATAATCAAATCCCTAATCAAATTTCATCAAAACACAAAGTTCTACAACTCCATCATTTGACCGAAAATCATAGAAGCATTTCTAGGAAGATTGAACATGTTTTAATCATCAAACAAGCTTGAAAATAAATCTACAACCTCAAAAACATCAAGATTCATCATCAATTTCATGAACCCTAGTGTGAACACAAACCCTAGGATTTAGGATCTTTGAAATCAAGGAAGTTCAACAAGCATAAATGGTACCAAAAGATAGCGTTTCTCGCGTAGAGCAATTTTCTATTTCATGGCATAACTTGAAATCCAAAGGAAATTGCTCAAAAAATGGAAAACAATTTTTTTCCTTACCTTAGGTGAGTTCACGGCAATGGAGAAGAAGATGAACAAATTGGCATGAAATTCAAGATTAATTTCATGCTAATTTACCTTTAATTTTAACTTTAATGAATATTAAATTTATTTAATTGGGAAATGACCAATTTACCCTTAATAAAACTTCACATTTACGATCAAACCAAGAAACCTTAACCTTATCATCTTTCTAAAGTCAAAGATGGACAAAAAAATCAAACTTTACCAATTGACCCTTGTATTTTCCTAAAAATTACAATCTTGCAACTTTAATTCAACAATCCAAATTAAACATGAAATTAGATCCTTAAATCCAAAGATTTATATTTTTTCTAACATTTTAAAATGTGGAAATAATATTTTTTAGGTCTAGTTTATAATCCTTCAGATTTTCCTGAAATTTCTATTCGATTCGATTTACCGAAATTTTCTCAAACTTTATAGCTTTATAACTTTTAATACAAAATCCGTACGAAAATTCTGATTCCCACGTAAATGTTATTCTTGAGGTAAACTATTTATTTACAGGGCCAAATTGAAACTTTTAAAATTACCTTTTTGGTCTCTGAACTTTTCCAATGTTTATACTTTGGTCACTTCACTTTCAAAATTTGCATTTTAGTCACCATCTAAAATATAGTGTATTACAACTCTCCCCTCCTTAAATAAAATTTGTCCTCGAATTTTAAGACGTACCTAATGTGAAGAGGTGTGGATGCTGCTTCCTCATATCCTTCTCTCTTTCTCAAGTAGCGTCCTCGACTTTGTGATTTTGCCAAAGCATTTTGACTAGAGGAATTGTCTTGCTACGCAATTCTTTGATTTTTCGAGCCAAGATCCGTATTGGTTATTCTTCATAACTCAATTATGGTCTGATCTCAATTTCCTTATATGTAATGATATGTGAAGGATCTGATAGATACTTTCTAAGCATCGACACATGAAAAACATTGTAAACTTTGTCCAATTTTGGAGGTAATGCTAACTGACCGGTCCGACTCACTTTAAGATCTCATAAGGTTAAATGAATCTTGGACTTAGTTTTCCTTTGCGCCCAAAACACAATATCTTTTTTCCAAAGTGATACTTTAAGAAAAACTTCCCACATAAATGTTATTCTTGAGGTAAACTATTTATTTAAGGGGCCAAATTGAAATATTTTAAAATTAGCTTTTTGGTCCCTAAACTTTTCCAAAGTTTATACTTTGGTCACTTAACTTTCAAAATTTTCATTTTAGTCACTATCTAAAATTTGGGTAGTACACTCATGCTAGCATATCTAAGTGTTCTATGTCATAACCAATAATCATGCTCATCTTGAGCAACCAAACAAACATTAGAAATATTAATATTATCTAGATCCACCATGTAAATATTTCATATCCTATTACCAACACACATATCATATTAGATGCAATGTCAATAATTTTGCAATGTCAATAATTTTGCAATCATTATACTCAAATAAGACATTGTATCGCTTATCACATAATTGACTAATACTAAGTATATTATCCTTCAACCCATTCACATATAAAATGTTTTTAATAAGAATGGAAAAGTCGTTACCAATAGAACCAAATCCTTCAATGTGACATTTCGAGTTGTCACCAAAGGTTACTACTCCTCCACTTTTAGCTTTAAGATCCAAGAATTGGCTTATATAATCGATCATGTGTTTTGAGCATCCACTATCAAGGTATCAGGAATTTGAAATTTTGTTTTATGCCTTGTAGCAATGCTCCTCCACCTAAAAATATAAACCAAGTTTTGATTTTTGGTACCCAAAATATTTTGGGTCCATAAGTATTAGCTTCCAATAATCTTGTCCCTTTTGGTATCTATTTTCAAGGATATCCTTATCATTAGTAGCAATGAGTTATTTGGGGACCCATATGATTCTAAGATCTTTTCTATATGAGGTTCTTTGGGGACCTTTATGTTTGTAATATTCAAAGCTATTTTTAACATAGTTGGGTTTTGAATGCTCACCTTTTTCAAATCTTTTTTCCTTAACATGGTTAAAAGAAGTTTTAAAATCATCAAGCTTCTTTTGATGATCATCATGAAACTTTAAAAGTAAGTTATGCAAATCTTGATTTTTCTTTTTAAATTATTCAAGTTTGACTTGCATATCTTTGACTTGACTTTCATGCTCATGATTAGTCTTAGAAAGGAGATCATTTTTATTTTTCAATTTGGAAACATTCTTCTTATTTTTAGAAATCATAATCTCAAATTCTAAGGCTAATTCATCACAAGTCTCTTGTAATTTATCAAAAGAATAATCAATTGAAATAGATGAACTAGAGGCTACCTTAGAATCATCCTCCATGGCCATGAGAAACAATTTAATTACTTTTTCCTCTTCTTTATTGGAGGATTCATCATTACTCCATGTAGCTACATGTGCCTTGTGTTTCCTTTTGGAGGATATCTTCTTCTTTAACTACGAGCATTCGAATTTTACATGCTCGAGCTTTTTGCACTTATAGAAAATTATAGGATTATTCTCCTTGTATTCATTCTTGATACCCTTCTTCATTTTGAATTTCCTCCTTTGTTTGAACTCATAAATCTCTTGAATCTTTTGGAAAACATAGTTAGTTTTTCATCATCATCTGAGTCATTTTCTTCTTTTGTAAACTTGATAGCAACACCAATCTTTTTCTTATTCTCTATCTTTTTTCTCTTGTTCTTCTTTTTCCTACTCCATCATCTCATGAGTAAGCATAAATCCAATGAGCTTATCTAGAGTGGGTCTTTAGATTTTTTTGCTTAAACTATTATGGTCTTATTGGATTGTAGTGATTTGGGAAGACTATAGATCATCTTCCTAAAAAGATTCTCATTATGAATCACTTCTCCAAAGCCTTTGATGCCATTGACAACCGAAAATCGATTAGTCATGGCTTTAATATCTTCATTCAGTCTCATCTTGAAGTTTTCATAGTTATGATCGAAAATACTAATTTTAGTTTATTTTACCTCATTTTTTCCTTCACGAGTAACTTCAAGCATACCCTAAATATCTTTGGCATTGGAATAAGATGATAATCTTCCATATTCGTCGGGACCAAGAACACATAAAAGAATGTTCATTGTCTCTGCATTAAGTTGAAATAATTTGTTTTCTTCTTTACTCTACTCACACTACAAGAAAATATACCTTTAATGACACACGAACGATGACACACGCTAATTTATGACTTGCAAAAAATGTGTGTCATAAAAAAATGTCATGTTTCTTAAAATATGAACGATTTTTAACTTATAATAATGTGTGTCATTTCTAAAAGTCGTCTTTTAATTTCCCCCCATAATTTTTATCACGCATACTTTCCTGCTTCTAGTCCCCCTCGATCATCAGTTCACATTAAACCTATGTTTCCCTTTTTCTCTTTGCATCAATTCACGCACATGTTCCCCCATTTTTCTCTTTGCATTCATATTACCAAGAAACACGATATTGAGAGATCAGATGGAGAATGCTTCTTCCCCAAACCCTACCCCTCCAAAATCTAAACGAAAGCACCAAAAATCATCTAAGTAGAACTCTCCACTTCCAGATCCAAACTCACAACTCTCCCCCGCCGCAACAGCTAAGATCAAGTTCCCCTTGCCACCTCGTCCACCGTCCTCCAACCCTCTCAAACGCAAGCTTCTCATGGAAAACCTCTATGAAAACCCTATCTCTGGATCTTCTGATTCCGGTGTCAAGGTATTTCAATTTGTTAACCCCAAAAAACTTAATTATGAGGTTTACGACATTTTAATTTTTTTTAAATCTTAACATTTTTTAAAAGGAGATTGTACGGATGTGACCACCGATTAAAGAAGAGGAAAAAGAGGAAACAATTTTTGAGAAAATTACCGGCGATTCTTTGAGTATCAATGGACAGACCCTCAGTTTTGACTCAGTCGCCAACACAGATGCAACTCAGGCATTGATAATAAGCTTATTTTTATTAATTTACATATGTTTAATTATTTCTGAAAGGCCTTAATTTTTTCTTTTACTGCAACATGATATCTTCCAGCTCGTAGGAGCGCCACTTATTGAAAATTGCCTTGTTGGATTTAACAGCTCCGTGTTTGCTTATGGCCAGGTATTGGCTTCTTCATTTTCTTTGATTTCATGCATGAAATATTTTTGTATTGATTAATACCGTTTTTCAATTTATGGGTCCAAATAAAATGGTTTTATTAGACTGGTAGCGGAAAGACTTGTACTATTTGGGGTCCAGTAAATACCTTGTTTGAAGAAAATTTATCAAGCAATCAGCAAGGCTTAACTCCTCGTGTGTTTTAGCGTTTATTTTATCGTATAAATGAGATGAAAGTTTTGAATTTATGCTCATCAATGAATTTGTTGATTTTTTTGAATTTTAAGAATGGACCATTTTCAATAGTTTGTGTTCTGACCTTGTTTATTCTATAGGAGCAAATTAAGCATGCTGATAAACATCTCAATTATCAAATCCGCTGTTTTTTTCTTGAGGTAGAGTTAATTGAGTTATTTTGATTCTTAGTTTTGACATAATTGGACTGCTTAGCGTTGTACTATTCTTGTTCCTTATCACTTCATTTTCAATTTTCTTTTGTAGATATACAATGAGAAAATAACAGATTTATTGGATCTAAATCAAAGAAACCTGCAGGTAGAATGGATTATTATTTAACTTTTCAGTCTCCATTTTTTACTGGACGAAAAAATTAGGTTTTCTTATACAGTTTTATCATTTTCATCCAGATAAGAGAATATGTAAAATCTGGCGTCTATGTTGAGAATTTTACAGAAGAGTATGCGCATTCAATGAAGGGATTGACTAAGCTACTGCTAAAGGTTTTTCTTTTATTTTTCTTTCTTTTCCTTTTGACTGATGCTTTGATTGCTAATTTCTTAATAATCTTTCATGAAGAAGATACTCAATTTTTATGTTTATAATGCTAATGATTTTCTTTTTCTTGAGAGAAATGGATTGGACCATTTATTCTAGTAATAAGCTGTTGAATGAGTGATGTAGGGATTATCAAGTAAAAGGACAGGTGCGACTAGTATCAAATGCTGATAGTTCTCATTCCCATAGTGTTTTAACTTGTGTTGTTGAATCTCGATGCAAGGTAATAATGCTTTGAATGCCAAGTGTTCTATTTTGTGTTTATAGTATTTAGGTTTGAGTCGATATACTTTCTTGAATTACAAACTGGTGAAATCAAATCACTAATTTCTTAGCTATGCAAAGAGAAATTTTCTTATATACCATGTCATTATTTATTTTCTAATTTCTTAGATACCCTCTCAATCATGCTTAAGGGATTCAGAAGTACTCTTTATTGTTACAGAGTGTAGCCAATGATGTAAGTTGCTTTAAAACAACCCGGATAAATTTCGTTGATCTAGTTGGCTCAGAGCGACAAAAGTTAACTGGTGCTGTAGGAGAGCGCTTAAAAGAGGCAGGTAATATTAATCGTTCACTCTCGTAGCTTGGGTATGCTTTTTTATTTTTCCTTTCTTGTCATCCTTAATCTAGACTCTCTAGTTGTTATTTAATTGTACACAATGGTATATATTTTTCCAATTTTTTCATAGTTTGATGCATAAACTATTCAGGATCTTTTAGCTTTCAAATAGTTAGCAAACTATAGTACTAAACATTGTTGATCACCAAATGCGATGGCATCTTGACTGATGTAAGTTTTCAGTTACAATTTTGAACGGATGTATAAAGTTGTTCTTATTTGTGTTGTACACAGGATTTTGGGTGCCTTGGAATTTTGCTCAGACTACTTAAAAAACATGAAATCAATTGGCAATCCTCATGAACGTGCTGATGAAAGAATTCACAATGGCAAACCTTTATCATGGGCTACAGTCAAGGTTATAGATGCTAAGCTACTTGATGAAGCTCATCTTTATGTATTACGAAACACTGCTGATGTGGAGCCATATATAGAGTAAGAACCACTGTGTCTTCTTTGTACTTTATGTAATGCATTAAACATTTCTAACATCTAATATGATTTAGGCAACATATGTTCGATCGATCATTCATTGTTTAAATTGCAGCTTTCATTTTGACTAATCATTTATTGTAAACTGTTTGTAGCGTCCCCGTCAGTCAGGAGGTACCGAGTGTGGATATTATATTTGTAAGTTCATGAAAGAGATAGTCGAGAACGGACTTGAAGTGCTGGTCAATAAAAATGTAAGCAAACTTTTCTGATACACATCTGTCATATCATAGATACACATTAGTCATACAACTATCATATAGACTTGAAGTAGGCTGTTATTCTAAACAAATTAATGCAAGTACATTTTAGCAAGACTGAAAACTGTGAATTCGTTCCGTGATAATGTATATAATTTATATGAAGTTTTACTAATTAAATGTGTAAAATTTATTTTTACATATGCTTCAAAGAATGCATATGTAAAATTGGTCATTTTAGTACTCTTTGATAGTTATATACTTCACTTTAAATAAGTATAAATTATATACTTATTTGATATTTTTTACTTAGGTTGGCGATGGGAAGGAAGAATACACGGATGATGACATTGATGATATTCGCAAAGAATGGATATCTTATGTGGCAAACTTTATTATGTCGTGATATTTTGTATCGACATATGATTAAAATATTTTTGATAACTTAATGTTAATATATTGTATGCAAATGGATTGTTTATATATAATATGATATATATATTTAGTAGTATGAGGCATTAAATGTGATTTAGTTTGATTATTTGTCAATCTACAATATATATATAAATTTTACGACATGCAATCACGACACACGAATGTGTGTCATCGTTTTTAATGACGTGTGCTTCAATGACACGCAATGTAAGTCGTAAATGTAAGTCATAAATGCGTTTCATAAATTTATGACACACAAATGTGTGTCGTCTTCATTTATGACGGGGGCTTCAATTACGCGCAATGCGCGTCATAGATTTATGACACACAATTGCGCGTCATCTGAGATTTATGACGGTGGCTTCAATGACGCACATTTGTGTGTCATCTGCACCCATAGATGACGCGCAAGATGACACACAAATGCGCGTCATTAAAGGGGGTTTTCTAGTAGTGTCCTCTATTTATCTAATTGGAGTAGAATTGGCACTCATAATGATGCTTCATGCTCCCAAATCATTTTATTGAATATAGAGCTCCATCTTATTCTTGCAATATGCATAGTTGGCTTCATTGAAGTATTAAGACTAGTTGATGGGTTGAGAATCACTAACAATGTCGAAAACTTATATAAAGACCATGAATGACTAGAATGATGATTGAACCCTTCAATGATCTTCTTAAGAGATGGTTGAACCTTCCAATGAGTCTCGTTCTGATACTAATTGTTTAGTCAATTGATTTAGGAATGTGGCCAAGAGAGTGGTGAATTTGCAATAAAAATTTGTTTGAAGCTTTTGAGAAAAATAGGGGGGAACTGAAACAAGGATTTTGAATGGTTAAACTTCCTCAATGAAGTCTACATCCACTACTTTAGTTTCCATACTAAGGATTTTAACAAATTCACTAATTTGTTCTAACCTTTTAGGATAAGGTATAACATTACATAACACTAAGAAATATACCCAAAATTCTTAGTACACAACCCTTCCTAAGAAGAAATTACAAATGAGCAAACTTTGAATATCCTCACAATGATTGATTGTTTGCAAATTTAAGCTCTCAAACACATCCAAGAACACTAGAATAAGAATGAAAATGAAAGGAATGGTCTTTTCTTGGTTGTTTGAAGGCCCTTTTTATATGCTCTCATTGATTTCTAGTCATTAGAGGTTGTTGGAGGAAGTTTAAAGCTGTTTGAAGCATTAAATTCACTCATTAAAGGTTAACTACACAGGAAGTTTCAAAACTATTTAAAAGAGGAAATATATTTTTTGACATTTTGAACCCAAAGTTTCAAAACTATAAGCAAAGTTTTGATTTTTTATGAAAGTTTCAAAACTATTGAAAAGTTTTGAAACCACAAAGCATTCTTTTTTTTTGAAAGTTTCGAAATTTATATAAGATTTTTTAAACTCTTAGCTAAAATGTGAAGTTTTAATATTTTAAGAAAATTGTAACTTTGAAAAAATATTTTAGATTGTTTAAATGATATTTGTTTTACATAATTTGAACTAAGAAAGTTTATTTAAAAGTTTGGACAAATTTTATAAAAGTAGAATTAATTTTAATAAAAATATATTTATTATGTTATATCAAAATCATTTATGCTATCAGTAATATATTGGAATATATAGTAACATCATGAATCTCATAAACATATGCATGCTACCAAAAATATCAATAAAAAATAAGTACATGCATGATTCACAATCCAAGTGCTACATGCTTAAGATTTAACCATTTTTTCACAAACATTCTAGTCTTATGCTTTCCATAGCAGTAACTAAGGGCCTAACCATGAACATCTTTATTCTCTACTCTCAATACATACAAGTCATGCATCATCAAATACATACACAAAATTGTAACATTCGATGTCATAATATCATTCAGGAACTAAATAATGAATACGGGAACCCGGTGTCACACATGCCTCAATAAAATTACCACCAATGAATCAACACAACAATGATCTCATGATTTCATCATAGTTATCGGGTAAAGATTATAAGGGTAACTTTATGTCACATATGTCTCGGTATAATTCCCACTCATTATACATAACATCGGCTCGATGTCACCATAAGGCCCAAGCAAAGTAGCTCGACTACACATCATCATTGTTCAACACAATCCAACGAGGTTGTTTCCTTACTCATCACCACCTAACCAGTCCTCTCATCTAAAGTGTTATGCAACGTTAACTTAATCTTTTAGTGTTTAATGACATCTAGATATTAAGAATTATAGCTAGTTATATGTATATTATTCGCTTAGCATGTTACTCAATTGATGTTGATTATTTACTAATGAATTGCTAATATTATTCATTCTCACTTTTCTAACAAACTACTAAAAGGCTGGAGATTTGGTTCATACATCATCACTTATTCAATATTCTCATGGTACGCGATACTTCTATCAAGTTATTTACATAGTATATCAGTACAATTATGAGTATTCATTCCATAATGATCCGTTGTTCACATTTCTTTCATAATATTCACCCACCTAAATCATTTTCCTTAAGGAGTGAAACAAACATTGACTTGGTAGATGCTTACGAACAATCAATTTATCATTATATTTTGATACGGATACATTTTAATTTTCTTACCCATCAAAGGTATTTTGATCATTTATGTCATTTAAGGGTATTTTGATCATTTTATAAATTAGACTCATTTTTCAAGTATACTTGTACATTTCATAAAGATCTCTAGACATTTAGGCATAGCGAGAGATGTTTCTAATCCTTTGATGTTGAACAATATGAATATTTAACTAAGCAGTATATGTACTCAACTAAGGAGTATGGATACTCAATGGAGATGATGGATAGTCAAACAAGGAGTGCTTGTACTAGGGTTTTGATACTTACGGTATTCGATACCAAGCTAGAAGTATTAATACTGAATGATGGCATCAATACTAAAAAAATGCCTCGAAGTTCTTTGATATTGATACCTGATCTTCAGTATGAATATCAAGTGAATAGTACCGATACTACCAAGTACAATTTCGATACTCAAGTTGAAAATTTCTAGATTTCTTCACTAATTCATTTTGGTATCGATATTGTTCATCAAGTAAAAAACTAAGCCTAGAAATTTATAAGCTCAAGAATCACTCTAAAATCCTCCTAACTACTCTATTTTACTCCAAAATCAATTCCTAAAACTTGATGGGGTTTCCTATGGTCATTTAGTACCCTAAAAAACACACGTTACACCGTAATAGAATCATTTAGAGCATAAATCATGTAACATGCTCAACATGTTTCAAAACTCAAATCAAAACACAAAGGATCATACTTATGAAAGTCATGACATCATAAAGGATTAAAAATACAATACATTGCTCAAAGAATCCCAAAATGGATATTCTTGCTCAACTCTCACCATACATATCTTTAACTCAAGCTAGATGGTTCGTCAATCTCTTGCACCACAGAAACAAATGCAAAACGAGTTACTTACATGAACTTTATAAGGAGTATAAAAATACTCTAATAACACTATAACACTTGAATCCACTAGATAAGCTCTAAGGTTCAAAACACTTCCAATACTCTTGTCTAAACTCAAAACCATCTTTAATGAAAATCTAGAGGTTAACATGAATCTCTTGAATTTTTAGAGGTAAATATTACATTCGTTTGATATAGATCCTTAAAAAATGACCAAACTTCTACATTTTTAGTATGTGATCTTATGGAGAAGGTGAGAGGGGAAAAGGTTTTCAGCTTTTTCCCATATATCCGATGTCAATACATATCCAAAATCTCATAAAATCATCCTTGTTATCAATAATATTCTAATTACACTATTGTTCCTTAGTCAGTATCCTTCTAAAAAAAATCTATTTTTATGGCTAATCTAGCCTAAATTGCATCTAATTAATTCTAAATTTGACCCATCGAATTCAATTTCAAATTCACCTTTGTCCAAATACCTATTGGATCAACTCTTATGCGCCAACTCTAAAATTTTGGATGTTAAAACTCTTTCCTCTTAAAAGAAAATTTTGTCCTAAAAATTACTTGCATCAAATGAGAATACACTCTAAGTTCGATACACTAAGAAGCCTCACAATCACCTCAAAATCTAGTTGAGGTTGATCTTCATGGAAGAGATCCATACAAATCGACAAGAACATACAACCCCATCATATTGGTCTAAAATCATCTCAACAATGTCACATGGGTCGAACCATCGGTAAAACCATCATGAAGTCCAAGGCCACTTTAATCTCATCCCCGTTGCTCAGTGATGAACACTCAAGATCATTCCACGAGGACAAATCTTTGCCACTTTGTGATTTTAAGCTGCAAAACCTTATCTCAACTAAGTTAACCCAATAGTTTTTTTCATATAGTACATAATCTATTCTTACCTTCTGAACTCAGGTAAACGCAACAAATATTCAACGAAGATCCCACAATTACTCACCATACTCAAACTCAATAACATCGCCGGAGTATTTTCTACCAATTTTTGGCTCTCGACACTATTTCGATGGTGTAGATCTTCCCATTAAGTCTCTTATGAACAAGTCACTGCACCATACTTAATATGTTACGCTTATTTTTATGAAATTCATAAAATATAATATAGTAGATGTGTATCATTGAGCTTTTATAACTCATCGTATGAATTTCTCCATTAGCAGGTTACATGTTTCGTGAACCGCAATATGATAATGGTATCACTATCAACAGATGAATCTTAGTGGGGTACTAGAATACAATGATGATAACATAAGAGAGCATGTGTGATTTTTTGAGTTTTATTGTAAATATTGTACTTATGTATTTTGGTTTTTAAATAAAGGATCTCTATTTTTTAATTTTTATATTTTCCTTATTTCTATATAAATATTTTTAAAATTGAGTAATTCATATTTCCTAAGTTTTTAAGAGTGAGATCACTACGTGATCTAATATGACACTCATAAAATTGATAACGTGTGAAAGTTGTGTTTGGAGTGTTATATCAATAGTAGCAAATTTATCAGCAGAGAACATGTTGAAGAATTATATAAGATGTTTAGGAATGAAATGAGATATAGGACTAGTTATTTTGTTATTGAGATTCACTTTAATTGATTCTTTTTTGGTCGGGGTGTGTTACATGCTCACCGCATCAATTATTGCTGAGAGAAATAAGGTTATGATGATTTTAGGCAATTCACCTTTTTTTTATTTGACGGATAATTGTAAACAATTTTTCAATTGAGAGAGATCAAGAGAAAGAACCCCTTTTTCAAGTATAGGATGATGATGACTATTTGTATGTTGATAGCGTAAATAAATTTGATAATATATTCAATTAATAGATCACATGAACCTATCAACGATCACATCAAGGAATTGTAACTGATTAGAGGATATAAAGCATTACAAATTTCAAAATTTAACAATCAAAAGAATGATAATGAAAGTATGACTTGTGAAGGATTTTCGGAAAAAATATACAAGAATAATAATTAAATAATACTTTGTTTATTATTTTCACATGATTTTGTTTTATTGTTCTCTTAAAGTGAACAAACATAAAAAGTCAAAGAAAAAGTTAAGGATTTGTTTTTTAGTTTTAATTCTTGATCCCCCCGTAATCTCTCACCTATGGGTGCTTAATGAGTTTAATTGTTCGTGAGCAATTCAAATTCAACTCAATCAAAATTCAGTTAAAGTTCGAATTAGATTGATTTAACTCGAAGTCGCGCTCGATTTAAGACATTAACAAGTTGTGTCGAGCAAAGTCTAACTCGTCTCGATAAGTTCGTGAGTTGCTCGTTAATTTTTTAAATAAATTTTTAATAGTTATCTTAAAAATTATTTCATTAAAAATACTAATTTACTAATAGATAATAAAAAATATGATAAAATATTAATATATTAATTTTATAATAAATAACAAAAAATTATTAAATTATTAATTAATAATTATTATTTTACTACACCAAAGAATAAACCCTAAATAAAAAAAAGAATATTTATTTTAGTTTCTTATTATATGATATTATAAGTGTTTTTTATTAGCAGGATAACTATGTTGATCAAGCAAAGAAAATTATTCTCCCAACTTTATAGTTTATTGATAGTAAGCAACAATGAATGAAGTGAAGAGATTTGATTTATTTATTTTTAGGATTGATTATGTATTGTTGACCTTTTTTAAAGAATGTTTTTAATATGTAAATTTGTTGTATTTATAGATTGTTACTTTGGTTTTAATATGTTAGTTTGATGTATTTATGAATTGTTATTTTGGAGTTTAGAGTTTGAAATTATTTCATACACTCTTTTGATAATTTTTTGATTAAATTTGTTAATTTTGTTTATATCAATCTCTATATAATATTAGTAGATTTTACCTATAGTTAAAAAATAAGGTAAACATTTTGGTGAACTTAATGAGCAACAAATCGATAAACTAGCAATGAACTTAATGAGTAACATGTAATTAGATTAATGAGCAACAAGTTTTTTTTTAACAAGCACGAGTCGAACAAAATTTTTACAAGCTTAACGAGAAATGAGTCTAGTCGAGCAACAACATGTTTTAATGAGCACGAGCCAAACACTACCCAACTCGCGATTGACTCGTTCTATAAACACCCTTCATTAGGGGTGAGTAAAACTTAACTCGAAAAATTGATTTTTTTTTCAATTTTGAGTTATTCGAGTCAACTCGAATTATCAATTTGATTTACGAGTTCAAGTCAAGTTAAAATTTGAAATTTTGAGTTACTCGAAAAATAAAAAAATTTAGTAAATATTTTGATAATTTTACGATTTAGTCCATGATTTCACTATTTCTTCAATTCTTCATTCATTTTAAGTCATTTTTTTTTACCAAACTCAAATACATATGTAATTTCGATTCCTCTTTTTTATAACAAATTTTTTTGTCAATTTAGTCCTTCAACTTTTTATAATCTCCTTATTTCTTCAATTCATTCTTTATTTTAAGTGTTTTTTTACCAAATTTGAACCACATACTCATATAACACAACAAAAATACCTATGTAATTTCAATTGTTATTTTTACTGCAAATTTTACTTTTTATTATTTAGTCTCTTAACTTTTCATTTTACTCAATTTGGTCTTTTGACTACAATTGTTTGCAAATTCTTTTTTTATCAATTCCTTGACTCCTTTATACTCTTGTCAATATTTTACCCTCAAAATACTTTATTTAAAATATAATATTATGAATATATTTCATAATTTAGATTCTATTTGATATATTAGATAACATTATAATGTGAAAATAATATATTATATATATATATATATTATATGGTTGGAGAAAGTCAAAAAAAAATTGGAACAAATCCATGCCATAATATTATAAATAATTATAATAAAATTAGTATAAAAACTTTAATAACTTGACTCGAAATTTTTTTAAGTTAAGTTCAAATTATAAAGTACGATTCATCAACTCAATATTTTTTTAACTAGACTCGATTCGAATGCTTACCCTACCCCCTCCTCTCAGCCCTTATAAAACACTTGTGAAATCATAATTTTTAAAAATTCCTGACAGTATTGCGATCTAAACTAATTAATATGTTAATTATTTTTTTTAGAATAATTAATCTGGTATAATTGACAAAAGAATATTTTTAGTTTTTTTTTATAAAAAAAAAGAGAAACTGCCATTTACCGTGGCTGGCGTTGCCGCTTTGGCTTTGGTTCTTATTTATTTCTGTTTTGATGTTGAGAATTCAATTCAGCCATCCATTTCTTTCAGTTGGTTTCTTATTTCTAAATAATTCAAGAAAAAACCAAATTTGAAAATCATTTTCATAAGCCCTTCCCCTTGGATTACGCCTTAATCTTTCCTCCTTAATACCCCCAAAGCTTCTCTGATTCTCTCTCTCTTTCTGTTTCGTGTTTTTTTCTTCTCTTCTTTGTCTCCTTCACACGGGTTTTTGTTTTTAATTTGACAAGCTAAAACAAAATATAAAAGTAACAGAAGTAAAAAGAAGCAGAGAAAAATGGCAACGAATATAGGTATGATGGATAGTGCTTACTTTGTTGGAAGAAATGAGATTTTAACGTGGATCAATAGCAGGCTTCAGCTCAATCTCTCTCGCGTTGAAGAAGTAATTTTTTAACAATATATGCTAAATTATTATTTTCTGTGGCTAATGCTTGTTTCTTTATTAAATTATTTTTATTTTTTCTGAATTCAATGGCCTCCCTATACATTCTATATGCCAATGTAGGGTCTGTTTCATTATGGTTTTTCGATGGGTAATTTTGCCTCCTTCTTTCTGGTTAATTTTAATGGAATTTGAAATGGGTTTATATTTTTCTTCATTCTAAATTTTAATTTTGGAATTTTGTTTAAGGTTTCGTACTGTTCGAATTTTTTTTCTTTTGTTAATCTTCGGTTTCCTCGAAATGTGTTGGGTTTCCCTTCTTCTTATTCCATGGTAGAGAAAATTGGTACTTGTAGTATGTTAATAATTTTATTTTATTTTATTTTTCCAGCCTTATTGTGGATTTTTTTTTTAATTTCTTTTTCATTAAAATCACTGATATAGCCAGAAGCCGAGAAATAATTGTAGGGACATTCTTCCTTTGCTTGCTTTTGTAGATTAGGATAATGCTGATACCAGCTGATCGTGTTATTATGCCTATTTCCAAGTTTTTACACTGACCGCTTGATGGTATCATAATTAGGATAAACATGAGAGCACATGGAATTTAAGTTGTGATCAAAAGTGGGTGATAATATGTGTATTTCTATCATTTAAGTCAACGATTGGTTTGAGGTTTTATTAGTACTTGTCGCCATCTGTGCAGCCTTACTCGATAAAACTTGACTCGAACAGCTAAGTCAGACTGCAGGATATACATGAGAGCACATGGAATTTAAGTTGTGATCAAAAGTGGGTGATAATATGTGTATTTCTATCATTTAAGTCAACGATTGGTTTGAGGTTTTATTAGTAATTGTCGCCATCTGTGCAGCCTTACTCGATAAAACTTGACTCGAACAGCTAAGTCAGACTGCAAAACAAAGAGAAACTCGTGTTTGTCTAGTAGCTTGACTTAGGTATTTGACTCGAGCTGGATCTTCGAAGGCCGTGCGGATGCCGGATGTAATATGATTTTGCTACACTTGATTAAATGTATTCTGGTATGTCTTGACATTTATTACTTATCTTCAGTTTAAATAACTATTTGCTTCCAGGCTGCCTCTGGTGCTGTACAATGTCAGATGATAGATATGACCTATCCAAGATCTGTGCCAATGCACAAGGTGAATTAGCCCGCTTTATTCATCTTGCCTGCATTGTTTTCTTAATTAATTGTCGTCGTGATAATCTTCTTCTGTGATTTTAATTGGAATGCAGGTGAATTTCGATGCAAAAACAGAATATGATATGATCCAAAATTACAAGGTTCTACAAGAAGTATTCAACAAGTTGAAAATCGACAAGGTAATTAAATCTCTTTCAATGCCTAACATAAGTTTGTCTTTTTTTACTACACATGTTTTAAAAGAATAAAAGAAATACACATTGATTATGCTTCATCACATCAGTTTGCATGAAAACCTAAAAAAAGGGAAGCAGAAAGTTGGTTAGCTCTCATATGACTTGCACTTCTTTTGGTAGTCGGCCAAAATGAGATTGTGGGAAAATAGAAAAAGTGTCATGATGCCATCGATGGGATATCTAAAATTTTTGCTTTTGGCATAAAAATTGATGGTTCTATTTAGATTCTTTTATAGGAGTTGAAGCTTACACTACACCTCTCATGAATTAAGATTTGAGGTCAACATGTGTTGTTAATCGATGTTGGCAATTGTGCATATGGTTGCACATGAACATTTTTTTGAGTTAGATTTCCTAATGGTTTTCCTGAACTTGACCTTGAAAAAGCCTGTATATACGAGTTTTATTGTCATTATTTCAATAACAAATTAGTTCACATTTGATACCTGTAACTTTGTCATTGCAGCATATTGAAGTCAATAGACTTGTTAAAGGCAGACCTTTGGACAATTTGGAGTTCTTACAATGGTTGAAACGGTATTGTGATTCTGTAAATGGTGGAATCATGAACGAGTAAGCTATTTTTCCTGTCAGTTTATGAATCTTTCCACCCTGAAATGATCAGTATGTTATGATTGGATTATTTAATTTATTTTACTTGATCTCGTAGGCATTATGATCCTGTTGAAAGAAGACTTAAAGTTGGAAAGGACAAGAACTTGAAGGCTTCTCGCTCAAAATCTCTTGAAGCAATCAATCTCCATAACTCTGCCTCTGGAGATGTGGCTGGCCTTAATAGAAACATTGGTCTGCTTAAGCAATGTGATTTCTTTTGCGTTATATCATCGTATTTTATATGCATTTAATCCTCTTCAATAATTTTCATGCTTGCCACTGACTGTTGTCACCATCGTATGATGCTTATTGTCAGTTTCCAAGCAAGGGAAGTCTGGTGTAGCAGCAGCTTCGAGCGAGGTCCGGGCTTTGTCCAAGGAGGTAATCACATTTGAACTCTTCTTAGCTTCTTTTATCATCTACTAACCTATATTTATAACGGTTTAGCGACACTCCATGCTTTTAGTGCTAATGGGTCAGACAGCTCCTGTTTAACGTTTTCTTTGCACAGATTCATGATTTGAAGCTCTCGGTTGATCTTTTGGAAAAGGAAAGAGATTTTTACTTTGCTAAATTGCGGGACATTGAAATACTTTGTCAGACCGCCCAAGTGGAGAATCACCCGGTAAGAGTTCCTGTTAAGCCCCCAACTTCACATTCTCCCAAATGAGTGTATACATACATCCCTGTATGAATGCATTACTCGTGTAGTCATTACGGATTCATCTTCAGTCATACATCTTCCACTCTCAAATATCCCCCGTTATTAATCCTAGTAGGGTTTCTCTCTCTTGGTATGGTGATGCATATATGTAAGGGCTTGTGTTGCTTTTAGAATGCATGAATTGTTTTATACATACATAGCATTTATTATGATCATGAAAGCAAACATGTACTTCCTGTGCAATCGGAGTGCTTTTATAATGCCATTTTTCGGATGGTATGCTTATTGAATAAAAAAAATCGGGTTGCAGATTGCATTAGCAGTAAAGAAAATACTGTACGCAGCTGATGCTCAAGACTCTGCACTTGAGGAAGCTCAAGAGTATATTACCCAATATATTGATGATAATGGTGAAACTGAGGAGGCAGAAAATGATGATTGAACTTTTTCTAAAAAAAGAAGAAAAAACTATTGATGATTGTGAATTGATCCAAATTTAACGGTTTGTATATTAAATATACTGGGTGGTCTCAATGATAAAAGATAATATTGTTCTCCTTAGAGCATTTAGGTTCAGACATTCACATTTGCAAGACATGTGTGTTATCAATAACTTGAAAACATTCCAAATAAATACTATCTTGCAATCATTTTAGATTATTAAAAAAACCATATGTTCTTGTTTAATTTCCCTTTTAATTTTCATTACAGCAATCTTTACGGTTTTATAAATAATGTACACTGATATGTTAATAGTCCCATCTTAAAAAGATTTTAAATAAACCTTCATTTTTTATACAAGAGTAAGCTTTGAAGTTATCTGTACATTTTTATATGTTCTAATTTTATTTTTTTACTTTTATAAAACTCTGTAACATAAAAGTTGTTAATATAATATAAAATGTCATGTCAAATTGTAGTTCGTGTGTATTTTTCTCGAGTTTAATGGTAAATAATTTTTTTTTGGGTTATGAAGATAAAGATTTAAGTTGCAAGGATAAATTCCAAAATATTGGCTAGCCCCTGTTCTGGCGAATGGCCAAACGATTGCAATTCATCGGAACACCAAAATTGTGTTTAAGCGACAGAAAGTGTCTTTAAAAGGTGATTGTTGATATCCGTGACCTATAAATACTTATTTCTGTGTACTATCATGTACGACGATAAACTATTCAAATATTTATGATTATACAGTTTGATGCTTACTGACATCAATGCTATTGTATGCTATTATACCTTATATGTTTAGTGGCATTACGTACTCAACATTTGATGATATCTGATATGCTTAGTGAAACCAGATATTATTGAATATTGCATGTTATAAATCATGATGGTTAGTGCCACCAGATACTGTTTTCATCTTTATTACCTGATATGCTTAGCAGCACTCGATATTAATGCATACTATAAACCATAATGCTTAGTGACACCATATACCTTTACATCGTATGCATGGTGAGATCATGTACCTTTGCTTTTGTAATATCTGATGTTGGTTGATTCCAGGTATTTTTCTACATTTGTTCATTATTATTTGATGTTAAATGATACCAAGGAACATATTGATTTTGATATGATTTTTGGAATAAATGCTAGAGTCATGGATTAGCTTTATAGTTTATAATACTCGCATGAAATATACAATTGAATGTTGATAAGTATGGTATTCATGTAGTGAAGACACATGTTTAGACCTATGTTATACTTTTATTGTATGCTTATATTTATGAATTGTATGAAGTATAGTAAAAGTGTGTCAATGAGCTTGTGAAACTCAATGTTTGGATGTTTCTATTTGTTGGCTAAAAGATCAAGATTCATGTCAGAACAGCCCTGTCATAGAATGATTTTCAGCACTTGAAAGTGTAATATTCAATTTACCTCAGTGAGCATGTATATTTATATGATCCTTATTTTAATCACAGTCCGTAAACTCTATTATCATTTTAATTTATTTTTGAATTGTACTATGTGATATTGGGAGCTCCATTTTTTGTATAAGGATTTTTTCTTTTTATTTTTGTATTGATTTTGCAAAAGCATTAGGTGTATTTGGTTCGATTTTTTTTTTTTGAATTTGACTATCGTTTTGGTGGTCTAATATTACAGCTTAAGCCCACAATATATTATCGGTCAAGTTTAAGATATCACATAAACTATCCAAATATATAAATATTATATTAATATTAAAAATATGAAATAAATAATTAAAAACTTACTATTATCAAACAATGTATCAATATTTAATTTTTCTACTAATAATAGCATTCCTATAATTTAAATTCAATACTAAAAAAATTCAATAAATTATGTTTTAATATTTATGTAACATCCCAATCTACTACGGCCCGAAGACCGATGGATTATTACTTTATACGAGATTACAAAGGAGGCTAACCCAAACAATTTTATTTTTAAAACAATTAACACGTCATTTGAAGTCATCCATAATAACAAAATAAAAGAATATCATTTGAGTTACAAATACGGGAGCCCCAAAATACATCCAAATTGTTTAAATAGAGTATTTCAAAATACAGTTATGACTTGAATACAAGAAGGTCCATATAATGTATATGTCCTTTAAAAAGACTCAAGACGTACTTAAAAGCTCGGGTATGTCTTGTAACACCCCCAACCCATATCCGACCCGGATATAAATCCGATGTGTCACATTGACTTTTCAAATCATTTACTTTTACCAAATAACTTAAAATTCAAATTCACATTTAAAATAACGAAATAGTTTACATTAAATACAATCTTATGTTGTTACAAAACCGATAGAGCATATTCAATTCAAATTCTTAATTACATGCCAAGAACATTTCTTTCAACAAAATACATATGATTTAAATTCTTCTCTGATCTGATCTTTGAAAGGAGAGGCTTACCTGTCTTGTCTATATTTGCTCCTCTTGCATCTTGGAACCTACGTGTGAAACGCTCACATGCTAAGTCATTGACTTAGTGAGGCATATAAAACGTCTAATTTAAATTTTAACTACTAAAAATACATGAACATTTCATACCATAATAACATATAAAACTATAGAACAGTTCATACAATAAACTACATACATACACATATACCATCAGTATTCTCATCACATCATTATCATTATCCATTTAAACATATCATCTTGTATTTAACCTTTGTAAAAAATCATGTAATACATAAATCATAAGACATTTTACAAAGCACAACACTTAACATCACACAAGGTTTATTTAGATTATCTCTTTTATTAGCCCGTGGTACACTTATGAGAACTAAAGATATTTAAGTGCATTGAGGTTATGCACAAATGCTGTCACCACATCTCGTATAATTTGCACTGAGTGACATATAGAATTTTCCCGAATGTCCACATATATGTCCCGAAAGACTGCGTAGAATTTTCCCAAAGGACCACATATATATCCTAAAAGACCTCGTAGAACCCTCGACTCTTGGCATGCCAACTTTACCCTTATCTCCCATCTCACATACTATGGGCTTTACCATTTACATCATTTATTCTCTTTATTTCACATAGTTAAGAAATCATATAAACCGTGTCTCATAGTGTATATCACATGTACATGTAATCACATAGCTTATTATCTCATAGCTCATGTCAATCTTTTATATAGTCACTTAGATCATTGCCATATAACTTATATCTTGATCTCTTATGTTCACAAATAACATGTAATATATAGAAAAACATATAAACTTATACATATACTTATGTACATATTTTCATATAGTATGTATATTAATGCAATATAGCTTATCTCACATTTTTACATAATTACTTATATCACATTAATTTTATACTAGTTTCATATATTCACTTAGTTCAGCTTCACATAGCTTGTTATATAGGCATGTATTCTCATAACTTATTATCACGTAGCTTCTATAACAATTCTCATATGGTTTCATAAATCTTTACCTTATAACTCATACCACATAGGAATTTCATAAGACTTATATCATAGGTTCATTTAAACACCTAAATCTTCCCCATATAGCTTATCTTACATGTTCATATAATCACTTATTTTAATATCTCTTAGCTTATATCTTATTCTCATATTATTATATAGGTTAATGCTACTTAGCTTATTTCACTTCCATTTAACCACATAAATCCATTATACCAATTCACATAGATCTAATTCCTATAACTTATACCTTGTTATCATATATTCACCTAGATCATTATCACACAAGATAACCTATAATACATAGTTCATAATTAACAATGCATATAACACATAAACATGTATTTATGTACACAAATAGAAAGCATATAAATAATATACTTGCATTCCTAAAATCATACAATCAAAACATTGGAAATAGACCCATCACAAGTCTTATTTCCATAACACCATATACAATATAATATGCACTCACCTTAGTCTCACTTAATCCAAGCTAAGCAGTCATATCTCTTATCTCTTACTTGATTAACCTTATCCCGTTGACTCGTTTGATACTTGCTTCTATTCGATGTCTACACGATACATATAATCGATATGAATATCTTAATTTGAATCACTATTAATCAATTGTATATAACAAGCTATACAAAATACTTAATATACAATTTCCATATGAGTAGTATCGGTACTAAAGGTACAGTATCGATACTTCTATACTATGGTATCGATACTATACTTCAATATGAATACCCAATTTTGATTATGGAATTCATCTTCAAAATGGTATCGATACCTCTAGATCGATACTACTCTTTCGGTATCGATACTTCTTAAAGATTCAGTCCACTTTTACCTTATGGTATCGATACTGTTCATCCATTATCGATACCCAGACCAAGATATCACCTATTTTTTTTCTTGAAGTATCGCTATTGTTCTTCCAGTACCGATACCCCTTACCTAGAACTTACTTATTTTACCTGAAAATTTCCCAAAACTTACTTATCTTCCACTATTTTAACTTTTTTCAAATCATTAAACTCAAATATACTTATTAAAACTAACTTATATCACATAAGTATTCCTTAACATCCAAAATCTCACTTCAATACTTGAATCTAAAAAGCACACCATATTTTCAAACATGTTCTTAATCCTTTCTAACCTCAAAAAATATCTTATTCTTGTTGATGAAAAGTCAAATATAGCTTAAAAAAATCTAATTACAACTTATTCCTAAAAAATTCACTTAAAAACCCCCTTATATTCAATCTCTCGTAACTTATAAATCCTTTAGTTTCTACTTATGTTTTAGCTTCCTTAAACTTTCTTAACACTCCAAGAATCAAAACCAACTTTAAAATGAAAGAAATAATCAATAGGAAGCATATTCACCTTATGCGAGAACTCACGATAGAAGAAGAAGAAGAAAAAGTGACTAAGTTCCATATTTTTCTTTCCTTATCTCATCTCCTCCACATGCTTATATATATACACCAATAATGAATTTTTAATTCATTCTTATCAAATGACCATTATACCCTTTCATCTTTCCTTCTTGGCTAATCAGTCTTATGCAAAGAAATTTCAATTAAATCCCTTAACTTTTAAATTTTCTGAAATTGATCACACAGTTTCAAAAACTTATATATATACACCTGTTTAGGGGATGTTACAGGTCTGGAATACGGATTGTGCAATAAGATCCTCGAAGTTCCTCTTAAGAACATGCACACAGAAACAAATTTCGAATGCTAAGCTGACAAACTCAATGCCACACTACATGCGTCCACTACATGACCATGCGTGCAAACATAAATATTAGCATATAAGGATGCTAATCTAAACATACTACAGAGGTAGGCCTCATGGTGTGGTCAGAGGGTTTCACTACATCTCAGAGACACACACCACTCTAGCCTACCTAGGGTGGGTCTAAAATTTCTACATCGAATACATCCACCTGACCAACCTACTCCTTACGAATACTTAGGGCATCTATGCCCGACTAGAATTAAAGTGCCTTATGCACTAACTAAGACATGTCCGGACATTCTAATATATAAACAATCATCTTACTACTAGAGTACCCTGAGTGTCTTGATCATTTTTCGAGCATTATATGAGTGAAAATTTTATATCTTCCTAATTTATAACGTTTCTAGATGTAATAATAAACATTAGTGTTATTCTCACTTGAAATCTTATTTAATAACTTTCAATGGCCTTTGATCCCTTGACTAATATACTTGAGATGAAATGAGTTTTGTAACCATATCAAGATGAGGGTATCGATATTGGGCCTGTTAGTATCGATGCCAGTGCTAGAAATATGATAATGGGGTTATAAGAAATCTAACAGTATCGATACCTCTAATTGGAGTGTAGGTACTGTCACGTTGGGGTATCGATACTGTCTTTAGTATTGATGCCAAATATAGCTTCAATGTTTGAAAAATTAATTGAGTGGGGTATCAATACCCTCACCATAGTATCGATACTTTCTTGAGTATAGGTACCAAAATAGGCTACTGGAATCTAAAATCTAAAAATGACATCGATATAACCTTTTGAGTATTGATACCCTATGGATAATATCGATACCCTATGGATAATATCGATACCTCTTTGAATAAGTATCGATACTTTCAGCTAGAATACGTTATTGTTTTGATCATTTGAAGAACTGTATCAGTACTGTTCATATAGTACTGATACCGTTGCTTAGAAATGTCATGTTTTGGGCGCGAAAACGCAACTTGACCTTACTTATTTTCCCCTTAAGGCCATTTAGCGATGTTTAAGTCTTATGTAAGTGGATAGAGGTCATGTGAAGTTATTTTGCATGCTTAAAAACACCATAAACTAGAATCCATTATAAACATGCTCATATGTTTCATAAACTAATACAAGCTAAGAAAGTGTGCTTAGAGACCCATAAAAGGTATATGAGGGATAGAAATGTGTTACCTTTATAATTATATGTTGAAAACACCTCGAAATCAACCAAGAGTTAGATTCCCTTTTCCATAGGCTTTGGAACCTTCTCCAACATCTCTCACTAATATAACATGAGAAAAATGAGTTATTAACTTGATTAAAAGATCAAAATAAAACTAAGAACACCTTCATAAACTCTAACTTACCAAAAACAAGCTAAAAATTCTTAATTTCCTAAACTCCACTAAACCCCAAGTTATGGTCATTATGGCCAAACTTTGAGATTCAGAGCTTGAATGAAAGCTTGGGGTAAGGAGATTATGATTCTTACCTTAGAAATTTTGTACTAGGGTTGAAGGGCTATCAAGTTTTCACCTTTACACTTGTTTGAGGAAGGAAAACTATAAAAATGGGGAGTAAGGATATATGAGATAAGAAGGGATGAAAATGAGGAAAAAGAGGGAGTGGGTAAGCATCATACATCATCTTCATTAAAAGAAAATCAACATTTGTTTTAAAAGAGGGTATAATTGCCCTTTTGATCCTTCATCTTCCACTTAGACATTAAAATGATCCATTTTTCTATCATTTGGGCCTAACCCAAGCCCAAATCCATTCTTAAATTGGTCCATGCTTTTCTATAAGTCTAGTGGACTTGTCTAAATAATCTCGGGTTAGCTCAAAACTACTAACCCAAGATTTGGAACGTTACAATTTAAAAATTTATTAGCTACCAAAATCCTCTAAGCACATGTCAAGTGTTTTTGAACACATATCTTCCTGAATGTTATAATAATAATCATGTCAATTGATTTAAAACTCCATTCAAAATTCTATTACTTGAAAATATAAATATTTGTAAATTGAAAAAATAATACTTTTGGTAAACTTAAAAAAATTAATTGTTGAATTTTTAAATTTTAACTTTAACAAATGAAATTATTTTAAAATTGTTTGGTAAATTAACGAAAATTAAGTATTGAATATATTTATGTTTCTTGGTAAAACTATATTTTGATATTTGAAAATGATTTATTTATTAAATCCAATCAAATTTTATATTTTATATTATTTTTATGGAAAGTTTTGGATAAATTTTAAATATGATAATTTTTTTTAAATTATTTCAAATATAATTATTTGAGTTTTTTTATTGAAAAATTATATTAAGTAATAAATTAATTTGATTTTTAAATAAATTTAAAAATAATAATTTTAAAAAGTTTATTTTCTAGTGAAATGACAAAAATTGTTTTTTAATAGTTTTGTCAAATATGTTAAGTGATAAAAAATTAAGTACATTATTTTATAAGCATTTACTTCTTTTTGAATATTAATTATTATATTAGGAAAAACTAGTTAGTATTTATATGGATATCAAACAAAATTAAAAAATGAAGGAAATTTTCCTTTTCAATGAAATTGAAAAAAAAAGTAATTTATTTGATGAGCCTTTATTTTATTTTTTAAAATTCAACTTATTTTTAAATATAATATTTAAAAAAAATATGTGACAAATATTATTTTTATAAAATATTTAAATTATTTATAATTCTTTTCATTTATATATTAATTAGATTGGGTATCACAAGATAATACCTATTCGAAAGACTTTTAATCATTTTATAATAAACATTCTAATGTTTTATTCTACTCCAAATCACTAATAAGAACAATTACATCTAAACACACTTCGAACTCATGATCTTGATGCAAATTATTAATGTATTTTTATAAAGTTTCATCATTAGTAAGTATTTGAAGGACGCTTATAAATGTAATTTAATAATGAAACTTTAGATTAGTTTTGTCTTTTGAAATGAAAATTCATCCAATTTTATAATTTTTTTTTATTTGTTATAATTTTTCAGCTGGGTTGAAATCTAAGTATATATTTATACATCCTCCCTCTTTTACCGAGTCTTTATTTAGCACCCAACAAATCCGGTGATATCAGACCTGTTCAGCTCAAATGGGTACCCATTTCAGTTTCAACTTTCAACAATAATCTCTCTCTCGTTCTTCACTTTCATCACATTTCTTCATTTTCATCAAATTTATTCCTCTCTATCTGAGAATTTGATTCCAAAACCCCATTCCCCGGTGTTACTAATATGCAATCATGACCCTGAAAGGTGGCGCCACCAGTGCCTGCACCGCATGCAAGTACCAACGCCGTAAGTGCATCCCCGAATGTCTTCTGGCTCCTTATTTCCCGGCCGATCAAACCAAGGTTTTCTAGAACTCTCACAAATTGTTCGGTGTTAGCAACATTGTTAAGATACTAAGGCTCTTGGATCCTTCCCAGCATGCTGAGGCCATGCGTTCGATCAAATATCAAGCTAATGTACGTGATCAGTTTCCTGTCTATGGTTTCCTTAGTGTTATCCGTCAACTTTATTATCAAATTCAGTTGGTTTAAGAAAAGTTTCATGCCGTACTTACACAGCTCGAGATGTGTAGGCAACTACAGCAGGTTTCATCCATGGCGGACGATGTGATTTCTCAGTTAGAATTGGGCATGACACCGCCTACTAATGCTCTCCCTCTATTCAATCAATCCTACAGTATGTACAAGGATTCTCCTAAAGAGAACAATTCCTTGTGGATCCAACATCTTTTTCTGGACACAAATAATCACTGCAATGACAGTCCAGTTGCTATTCAGTCTCAGTTACTTGATGCTCAAGACGAAGTCGTTCGTGATTACGATAAAATTCGTCCCTTCATTGGCGACGGACAATCTTATACCGATTCCAAAGATAATTATGATTCCACCGGTTAATTCATGTATCGGAACTCAAACACGTAGATAAAGAAAGGAGAATGTTTTATGTGATTCGAGGATTAAATGGAGAGAAAATGCAATGGTTGCATGATAAATTGAAGAGTGCTGCTGCTTGCTTCAGTCTCACCACTGTTAACTCATCATCAACCCATTCATTCCTTTCTTCTTCCTTGCTCAGTTAAATCTTATGGTATATAGTGCATGTCCGCAATTTTGATTTTTCCCCTTTCAATGTAAAGTTTCAATAGACATATACATATTATACATATATTTTGGTGAATGATTTTATATTCTGTACAATAACAGTTATGATGAATCTATTTTCTCTAGCCAATAATAAACGTTTTGCTTTTGTATATATATATATATATATAAATATATGTTTTTTTGTGTTATACAGGTGTTGGTGCATATCTAAACATATATACCAGAATACGATACTTTATAAATTATTTGCATGCATATAAAATTTATTAAGTTTAATTGGTATTAATAATTAAAGATAATATAATTCTTCTTAAAATTATTGAGCTTAAATAACTGTATATGCATGTTTGATATCTTTGGGTAAATTACGCATTTAATACTTAAACTATCAGTCTTAGTATTTAAACTTTCAGTTTTTTCAAAACCATACCTAAAGTTTAGTTTTTATTTTATTTTAGTACCCTATTCAAAATTTAATGTTAAATTTTAAAAAGAATTGAAAGTTTAAGTACTAAAATGGACCAAAACTGATAATTTAGGTAATAAATACGTTAAGTTTTTAACTGTCGGGTACTAAAATGAAATGAAAACTAAATATTTGATATGATTTAAAAAAATTAAAATGGATCTAAATTATAATATTTTTTTAAACAAATACTTAACCATCTAAACTATTAGAAAAACGTAATTGTATAATGTGTCTCATATTCACTCTGAATATGTAGAGGAACACCGAGCAAGAAGCTTCATAAGTTGAATCTTTAAACAACAGCTGGCTGGGAAAGCATCAGTTGAATCATATTATTTGATTTGCAGTGATGAATTATGAATGGATCGGTGGGGTCGTGGCCCCTCCCTAAAAGTTATTACTAATTTTTTAATATATACATAATAGTGGGATAATATCCAATTACACTACGTAAAATATATTAGTTTTAAACAGATTTTAGACCGCTAGTGTAACGTTCCATTTTTCGGGTTAGTAGTTTCGGATAAACCCGGGTGGATTTTAATTTAGGCCAAGAGACCATTTAGAAGTATTGGATTAAAATTTGGTTTGTTATAGATGGGTTTGATCCCATTAAGACCTAAAAAGGGTGTTTTTGAATTGTGTAAAAAAGAGAGAGGACTAAAACATCAATTAAGCCCCAAAATCATTTAAAGGTTGATTTCCATTTATTTGGATTATGTCATCTACGTTGGAATCTTCTCCCCTCCATCTTAAGCAAAGGTGATAGCTTTGTAGAAAATGATTTCTAACTGAATCTAAGAAGGTAAGAAATGTAATCTCCACATATAGAGCTTCAATTCAAACCCACTCTCTTAAGGTTTGGTCATAGAGGCCAAGGTGGGGGTTTTAGAAGGGTTTTGGGATTCTAGAGCTCTTGGAGATTTGAATCCAACCCTAAGAGTCTAGATCCACGTCTTTTTAAGCCCTCAAGTAAGTTAGTAATCCTTTCATTTTCTCTTGGCTGTGAGAGAAGTGGGAGAAAGATCTAAAGTGAAGGGCAAAGAGAAAGAGGTGCTTGGGTGAGCCTTGAGTTGTTTCATCTGCCTCTCGGTGTAAAGTAACACATATCTAACCTTCCTCTATTTCTTGTAAATCAACATGTGTAGTTTTGGTGCTTTTATGCATGATTGATCAATTTGTGTGCACTTAGGGGTTTAAAGCATGAAAACGGGGATTTGTTGTTATTAATGTGTAAAGTGATGAGCTTTCATGTTTCTTAAGTACTAAATAAGATTTAAATGCCATTTGGGACTTTAGGTACAATTTAGGAATAAATTAGAAGGTTTTAAACAAGTGAAATAAAGTTTTTTGGGCAGAGGGTATCGATACTGTAAGAATAGTATCGATATTGTCTGTCGTGTAAAGACAAAATTTAAAGGGGTTTTTGAAGAGAGTATTGATAATACTCAAGTAGTATTTGTACCCGGGGCCTAGTATCAGTACTCAAGGTCTTGATCAGAAACATCAAAGACAATTTTGGTATCGGTACTCATGAGAGTATCGATACCGAGGATAGAGTATCAATACTCCCCATAGGGGTATCGATACTTAGGTATTTTCCAAAACATCAAAAATAATTTTGGTATCGGTACTCGAGGGAGTACTGATATCCAAGAGGAGGAGTATTTATGCTCTTAGGGAAGTATCGGTACTGAGATAATTTCCAAAACATCGAATGTATTTTTGGTACCGATACTCAGGGAAGTATCGATACCGCAAAAGGAGAGTACCAATACCCAAAGAGGAGTATTGGTACCATCGTGACTGTTTAGGCCATAAGCCTAGTTGAGATTAGAGGGGTGAAACAAAGGGTTTTAGTTCAAGAAACCTTCTAATATGCTCATAAGTGGAACACCTTAATTAATTGTGTGATAACATAAAAGCTTAATGAGGTAAGATTCTATAAGTTTTATGTCTTTCTTGATGCTCGAGAAATATTGAGGAAACTCGAGTTACTTGTGTACGATAATGGTATAGTTGAGTTGAGGATTTTTCAAATATATCCAACCCAATGCTCATGCACTTAAAATACTAGTTCAATGTTGTGTTGACGCTAAGTGACCTAGGCACATCCTGGAGTACTTTAGAGGAGTAGATTAGCCGAGAAAGGTATCGATGCTATATTACCTGGACCTAGCTCAAGGTATGGGGAGATGCTGATGCTATGTGATCCAGGTCTCATCTAAGGTTCTTTATTAAGTAAGTAGGGGTGTGAGTCCCGTGATGCTAAGTGACCCCAGGTTACGCCATGATGCTTACTTGGTTGTTGTGTTTATGTATGCAAATGTTCATAGCTATACTAGTAAGATGCTTATGTGTTGGATCCATGTAGTATAGTTTGGTTATTTGTGTGGCACTGAGCTTGTGAGCTTAACGTATGAAATTTGTTTTTGTGCGCAGGTTCTTAGGTGTCAATTGAGAAGAGCATCGCTGGATTTGGGACTTCCAAACTTGATCATCATACCAAAGTACGTCTCGAGTATTATAGAGGACATGAATTGCCACAGACCCTAGATTTTTATGAGTCGTAAACTCTATTTTTGTACTAACGTATTTTGGAAACTATTATCGGGAGCTACACCATATTTTTAAATACCTATATTTTGTAAATGTATTATACCTTGGGTATGTTATATTATGTTTGAACGTTAAATTGGCCAAATGTTTTAAAAATTGGTTAGCCACTTATGTTGTTCCGTGTGGCATTCTAATCATCTAGACTTTGAGTCGTATCAGATTAGGGTGTTACATTTATATGAGTGAAAATACATGGTTAAGTTTAACGGTAGAAAATGATAAAATTTTTACTGGAACAAAAAATCTTTTCACTCACCCACTGTGTAAAACTAAAACAAATTTATATTGTTTAAGCGGATCCTAACCCCGGGATATGATCCAATTGAACTATATAAACTTTTTAGTTTTATAAAAAAAGTTAGATTCTTAGATAATTGAAAATAGACAGTTGAATTATAAAGGGAAGTTATATAGAAAAATCTATTCAAAAATGAGTTTCTTACTCTTTATTAACGAATACTAGTAGATGAATAGTAAAATATAGATTCGAACTAGGTTTCCCACTTGAATTAAGTTCATGTATTTTATTTATTTATCAAGTTAATTGCACCAAAAACTTTATAAATTGAATTAAAACATAATTCGACTAAAAAAACTCTAATAATATTCATTTTCATGAATTTTTAAAAGTATAAGAGATTGAAGAAAAACATAATTCAAAATTGTTGAAAATTCAAACTGAACAATAAAATAGTTCTTTATCTAAATGAATAAAATTTTCTATGTGAAAAACATATTTTCCACATCTTTCAAGAAACCTCTTAAAAAGTATTATTTTTTCAAACTTAAATATATCCACCACATTCAAATTATTCTCAAACCTAGATATATAAAATAACATAGTCCTCATATTGGTAAGATCTTTATGTAACAACTCAAATTTTTAAATCAACATTTGAGTGTTAATCTTAGTATTAATTGGATTAATTAGTAAATGTGATTGTAATTATTAGAAAAAATGTAGGTTTAATCTTGTTTGAATAAGGCTCAATTAATTATAAATAAAGAATTTTTTATTTGAGACATATTGGATAAACTAAAAGAGAGATTTGATCATTATGAAAAACATGAATGAAATCTCATTGTTTTCCTTGTTTGAACATGAATAATAGGGGATAAAGGTTGAATAGTGTGATATCACCATCTCCTATCATATTTTCTTTCTTTCTTTCTTTGTTTTTTTCATACCTTCATTCATCATTAACTCTAGAGTTTAAACACTTAGGGAGTGAATTTTGTTTTCATTCAATTCAAGCATTCATTTAAGAAGGTAAGAGACTATTGGGTGTTGGTCCCATTATGTGGGGAACCATTCACTTGAAAACCAATAAAAAATGGGTTGTTTGTTTTTTATTTTTATTTGGTGAAATGTTTCTGCCACCCTAAAGTCTATTTTGACTTTAGCATTAAAAGTCAATATTTTTATCCTGGGATTTTATGTATGGGTAGCCATATTACATAAAAAAATTAGATTTGATTTTGAGAAAAGAGAGAAGCTCATTTCAGAATAAAAATGGGGAGAAAACAGTTTTTTGATGATTTGATGTAGTAGTGATAAACTCTTTGATTGGAGGTCCATATGTGGTTCAATTGACCTGATTTCGGAAAATAGCTAGGAGACTTAGTGTTCTTGAATTTGTCAGTCTGATTTTTCATTCGAGCGCTGTAGTGACGAGAAACGACAATTTTTATTAGGCTGTATTTTTGGTGATGTTCTCCAACTGTTTTGCTAAATATTACATGTTGTTAGCCTTGTTGGAGTTGAATGCTTGTTGTAGGCTTAATATTATGATCTTGTAGTTGAACATTTGATGGTAGTGTAGCTTTAGATCAGACTCTAAAGTCTAGTGGTTTTTACCTTTAATTTAGAGGGTTTTTTCATGTAAAAATATCGGTATCTCTATTTATTTACGATGTAGTTGCATTGGTTGATTTGTGTTGATAGAGAATATATATTGTGCTATTTTTCTTGGCATAATTTTTTACATGAGTTATTGGGAGAGAAAGAACATCGGTTGTGCTTTTGCTTGATTTCAGTTTTTCGGTTTCTTCCCAACAAATTGGTATCAGAGCCTGGTTATTGTGTCAGATAATTATGAAAAGTAATACAAGCAAGATAATTATGTTAAATGGTACGAATTATTAACTTTGGCGAAATAAAATGAAAGAATTGTTATTTGTGCAGGCTTTGCATCTTTCGGTCTTTGTTACTCAAAAACCTGATTCAAAAAATGATAAGTAATGAGAATTTGAGAATCAACAAGTGTGTAACTTTATTCAAAAATTTGTTGAAGGAAATATTTACTACTACATTGATCAAGAGACATATGCTCGAACATTATGAGAGAAGCTTAAAGCTTGTATGCTTCAAGGTCGGGAAATAACAAGTTATTTTTGCTAAAAAATGATGTCATTAAAATAAAAAGAAGGAACATCTACAACTAACTATGTTTTTGAATTTCAAATTTTGATGAATCAACTGCTTGATATGGGTTTTAAATTTGATGATGAAATTTTAGGGCTTTGGTTGCTTGCTACTCTACCAGACTCTTAGGAGACTTTTTGGGTCTCGCTCATTAATTTTGCTCCTTAGGGTATTGTTACTTTGGATTTGGCAAAGAGTGGTGTGTTGAATGAAGAGGTTAGAAGATGTTCCAAGGGTTCTACATCACAGTCTGAGGCATTGGTTATCGAGAATAGGGGAGAAACAGAGACAAAGATGACAAGAGTAGAGATAAAATTTGAAGCAAGTCAAGATCGAGATACAAGAATCTTGAGTTTTATTATTTTGGTAACAAATACCATATCAAGAAATATTACTTTAAGTGGAAGAAAGAGAACAATGATAGTGGTAATAAACATGATTGAAAGGATGATGAAAAATTTAAGCATGTTGCTACAGTTAATCGTGTTGATATATTGGTTATTTGTGATGAGAATTTGGTTAACCTAGCATGTGACAAGACTAATTGGGTGATTGATATTGGTGTTTCACTTCATGTTACGTTGAGGAGGGATTTCTTCATATATTATATTCTTAGTGATTTTTAGGTATTGTAGATAGGCAATGACAGTTTGGTTCCAGTTATTGGCATGGGATATGTTAGCTTGGTGAGTAACAATGGAACAAAGTTAACTCTCAAGGATGTCAGATATGCACTGGATATCCATTTGAATTTGATTTCTATAGTAAATCTTGATGATGAGGGATTTTGTAACACTTTTAGTGAAGGGTAGTGGAAGCTGACTAAAGGCTCCTTAGTTGTGGCTCGAGGAAAGAAGAGCTCAAATTTTTATTTGATGCAGGCTTCGACTTCTCATGAGACTGTGAATGTGACAGTGAATGACAGCTCAACTGAGTTGTGGCATAAACGACTTAGTGACATGAGTGAAAAATAGATTAATTATTTGGCCAAGAAGAATCAACTTTCTATTTTAAAGAATACCACACTGAGGAATTGTGTTCATTTTCTAGTGGGGAAGCAAATAAGAGTTTCATTAAAAAGTCCTCATCCTTATAGAAGATCAGAGTTGCTAGAGTTGGTCCATTTAGATGTTTGTGGTCCAATAAAGGTAAGGTCACATGATGGTGCACTTTATTTTGTTACTTTCATTAATGATTGTTCAAGAAAGTTGTGTGTTGAACCATGCTTTGACATTTTAATATACCAAAATTAAATAAGTTCAAAGAAATTTAAAGGTTATTTTTAATATAGTTTCTAAACTTATATTTGATTCAATTATTCAAATATAGAAACTACTTTCAAAGTTAAAAACTTCATAATTACTTCTTACTATTTTGAAAATTTCAAGTCATACACTGGAAATATTTTTCAAACATTTTTAAAAACGGTTTTGGATCTTAATCGAGTCAAAATTCAATTGTTAACACTATAGTATCGATATTACAAGAATAGTATCGATAATGTTCATGTGGTACCAATACATGTATTGATATTGATGTGTAAAAATACACTGAAGTGTTGATATTGGTACCAATACTCCTTTTATGTTTTTGATGAACTCGATTCCAGTAGGTTATTTTATTACCGATACTCTTTGATTATCGATACAAGCATTGATACTCTAGGTAGGATACTGATACTTCTCTCTCACCAACGAGTAGATTATTTGAATTTAATGTAGGCAGTACTGATACTCCAAGCCTGAGTACCGATACTCCAAGCCTGAGTACCGATACTCCAAGCCTGAGTACCGATACTCAAGGCGTTTGGGAAACATTTATTGCTAGAAAATTATTCCCAAAGGCTCTATTAACTCCTATAAAAACCCAAATGGATAGAATTGAATGAAGAGGTATAAAAACAAGATTCGAAGTCATATGTGAAAACAAGAGATCATAGAGAAAGCCAAAGCAATCAATTTAAGCCAAAATCAAGTCAACATTATTCAATATTCTTTTTGCTTTCAAAGAAAACTTTTTGTAATCATTTTTTTTTTCATTTTGTTGAGTGTTCTTCTTTGTCTTTAAATTATGCAAACACATTCCTAGTCAAGTTTCTTAGTTTGCTAATTGTAATTTCTTCTTAGGAAGGGTTAGACACTTAACACTTTTGAGTATGTATTAGTGTTGTGTAAGGTTACACCTTATCTTAAAAGGTTAGAACAAATTAGTTAATTTATTGAAATTATTAGTTGGGAAGCTAATGTAATGGATGCAAACTTCATTAAGAAAGTTGAACTATTCTAAAATTCTTGTACCAATTTCTTACTTCTTTTAAAAGCTCTAACAACTTTTTAATTTGCTAATTCACCCCATCTTCTCCATTTTCTTTGATCAATTGACTCAACAATTGGTATCAGAGCTAGACTCATTGAAAGGTTTAAACACCTCTTGAGAAGATCCTAGAAGTGTCAAGTCATCAAACAAATCATTTATGACCACTACATCAAGCTTCGACATCATAAATGATTCCCAACCTATCAATACGCCTCATTACTTCAACGGAGCGAACTATGCTTATTAGAAGAATAGGATGATGCTTTTCATCATAGAAAATGATTTAGGAGCTTGGAGCATCATATTGAGTGGACATTATACTCCAATTAGAGTTATGATGGAATATAGTGAAGAAGAAATGAAATTGTTCCAACTCTATGCAAAGTTAATACACATTCTATTTTGTACACTTGGCCTCGATGAATATGAGAGAATTTTAACTTGTTCCAATGCCAAGGAGATTTGGGACAAACTTGAAGTTACTCATGAAGGAAAAAAATGAGGTAATAGAAACTAATATTAGTCTTCTCAATTACAATTATGAAAACTTCAAGATGAGAATAGATAAGGATATTAAAAGCAAGATCGATCGATTTTTTTTATTATCGTCAATGGTCTCAAAAGCTTTGGACAAGTTATTCCTAATGAGAAGCTTGTTAGGAAGATGATCTATAGTCTTATCAAATCAAGGCAATTCAAGAAGGCCTGCAATCCCCTAATTTTGGTTAGTGACTAAAATATACATTTTGAAAGTTTACTGACCAAAGTATAAAAGTGGGAAACATTTAGGGACCTAAATGGTAATTTTCCCAAAAATAAATTTTATGTCATAAATATAAGTTTACTCTTGAGAGTGGGGTTTTATTGAAATTATAATCTAGATCTGAAATTTATGTTGAAAATAATAAAGGGTTCAAGTTCGGTAAATCGAATCGAATGAAAATTTTGGGAAAAATTAAAGGATGATAAATTAGGATTAAAGATAGTATTTCCACATTTTAAAATGATATAAAATAATATAAAACATTGGATTTGAAGATTTATTTTCATGTTAAATTTAGACTGTAGGATTAAAGTGGCAAGATTGTAATTTTCAGAAATTACAAGGGCAAATCAGTAAAGTGGGAAAATAATTTGTACATATTTTACTTTGGAAGATGATAAGGTTGAGGTGTCTTGGTTTTATGGTAAATATGAAGTTTCATTAAGGGTAATTATTCGTTTACAAATTAAATGAATAAAATATTTATTTAAGCTTAAATAAGGTTAAATTAACATGAAATTAAGTTAGAAATTTCAAGAAACTTAGCTTATTTTCCGGTAAAAAGCCGTGCACACCATCCTAAGGAAAGAGAAAATCTATTTTTGATTTTTGAGCAATTTCCTTTGGATTTTGGATTATGCCGTGAAATATAAAATTATTCTACGCGAAAAACACTATCATTCGATACCAATATTGCATGCTAATCTTTCTTGTGTTCAAAGATACCAAATTTTATGGTTTGTTATCACATTAGGGTTTATGAAATTGATGAAGGATTATGATGTTTTTGAGGTTGTAGAATCATATACAAGCATGAATGTTGATTAAAATCACTTGTACAAGGCTAAATAAGCCTATGTTGATTTAATCTAAAACCTAACTTGAGGAGAATGATGTATTCTGGGGAAATTTAGTTAGGGGTTTGATTCTAAAGGTCTTGAGGTGTTGAATAGAGGTTGGTTTCTTGCTTGAATCAAGTGAAAACATGAGTAATGTAACCCTAAAGTATTCGACCATGAGGAAGTAGTTTGGAAAATTTTGTATAAAAATTCCTACGTCTTAGAAATGATATTTGGAAGGTTCTACAAGCCTTAGAAAACTTTTTGGGCCAAAGTGTATTTTGTCAAAAGTTGATGAACCTATTCATTAATTTTAAATAGTCATGGGTTGATTATGTAATTACTCAATAATTGATGTACTCTACTAGAAATTATTGTTTGAGGGTTGAAATTGAAGTTAGAATGTGAAATTTAGCCATTTTGGAAAGTTGACAAAGTTTAAGCACAAAGTGGTGAATATTGAGAAAGTTAGTGGCTTAATTGGTAATTATGGTATTGTTTAGATATTGGGTTTTAAGTTTAATATTGGAAAATTATTGGGCTTATTTTGGCTTTAATTGAAGAATTTATAACAAGGGCCCAATATGAATTAAAGGAAAAGTTAGGATAAATTTTAAAGGAATTCGAAAATAATAGTAATTTTGAGTATTATTATTTTGGATAAATGTTAGTAAGTATACTAACATTGTATTTTATATTTTTATGTCTAATTATGGATTTTTTGTAGATCGTAATCAAATTTCAGAGACAAGTAAGCAAAAAGGCAAAGACAAAGTTACAAAATAGTCGGACAGCAATAAGGTGTAATATTGAGGCATACCAGGTGGGTGCATTTATTATGTGCTTATATGATATGAGGACAACTTACGATGACTCAACCTCGAATATTTTTATAAAAGCATGTTTTATTGTATTTTGAAATATTTTCATAAAGTTTATGAAAATGATTTTAGGGTGTGAACTGCCCTAAAACGAATAGATGTGTTTCATACAAATTATTATTTATTGATGGTTTGGAATAAATGTTTAACATGCGATTGGATTTTAAAGCCTATTGTATGTATATGGAGAGTCATAGGTTCAATAATAATACCATAAATAAGGTGGTATTGTAGTAGTACTTTGTGTACTTTAGCACTATGTATGTAATTGGCATACTTGGTGTGAGGTAGATATCTATCAATTTTAGAAAATGCATTATTGCATTTTCTTAAGAGTACTTTGTGTACTTGGAGTAGTACTTTGTGTACTATTTTAATTTGTGTGCAAGGATGGTAGTCGTACGGGATTACAATTCCGAAAATGGTTAGTTTCATGTTATTGTGTACCTTGCATTCTCATTTGTCATACATTGGGTTATGAATGGATATTTTGGAATATACTAATTTATAAGTATGCTAGGCATATGAAATACTATTTAGCAAGTTGTATGACAGAAACTTGGATTATCAAGTTAGTTTTTATGCATTTATGTATTTTATACGATAATCGTATTTTGATCTTATAATGGTTTACTCATGTTTTTTTAAATGCCTCACTTTATCATGCCTCACTAAGTGAATACTTAGCGTGTGATGGTTTCATGCATAGGTAACAACGTGCGAATGGAATAAGGAGTGCAGCTGACATCGTAAATCAAAGATTGCCTCATCAGTAACTGTATGACATCGATGTCTGCTTTTGATATTACTAGTTGGCATGTATTAGTTATATGATGATGCTCTCATATGTATTTGACATATGGGTTGTAGTATTATATTATGTTTGAACTTTAAGGCTACTTTACATACTAATAGATAATGAACGTTTTTAATATTATTATGTTAAATTATTTTGTTTAAAGAAACAAAATTTTACTGGTTTTCAAGTATGAAATATTTTAAGTCATGTGACATCTGTGAGTCGTGTACGGGGATGTATACAGGAAATGGGTGTTACATTTATTGGTATAAGAGCTACAGGTTTAGCCAATTCTTGGCTGAAACTAGGTGTATTTTACATTAAAAAGGCATACATACCACTAGGATGTCAAAGTTACAGATATGGTATCGATAGGATATGATTGATGTCATTCTTTACTAACTTTAGTTGTTATTATTATGTATGTCGTATTACATGTCGGAATCTGTGAATTCACAGAGAGAGATTAAATAAGAAGTTCAAAAAGGGTCGGTAGCGAGAGAAATAAAGTTAATAGTGAGCATCCGATACATTCTGAACACGCTAGCGCACTAGTATATCAGGGTATATGAGTGCCAGATCATAAAGCTTTTATGCAGGTTCTCAATGCGATCTTGAATCAATTTCAACCTCCTCTGCCTACCCCTACTCCTTCAGCATCACGCACGTTAATCCCGAAAGAGCTAAAAAGTTTGGGAGCACCCGAGTTCAGAGGAAAAGAGGATGAAGACCCCATTGATAACGACATCAAGTTTATGCTTGAAAATCTTCATTGATCGGAGTATGAAAATTTAGATGGAGTTGTATCTTTACTTTGAGGATTGGCCCGAGTGCGGTGGATAAACACCATGATCTATGCACCGCATGAGCAAGTGACTTGGTAGTTCTTTCAAGATGAATTTAAGAACAAGTACATCGATGAGCACTTTATGCGGGCAATGCTGCTAAAGTTTTTAATCTGAAACAAGGTGATCGATTAATACATGAGTACGAGACTGAGTATAACATGTTAAGTCATTTTGCTACTGAAGTAGTTCCTAAAGACAAGGCTTGGTTCATCAAGGGATTGAGGCCTAAGATAAAAGAGATGATGTTGGCGTTAAACTTGCCTACCCTACAATAAGTGATAAACCAAGCGAAGGCAATAGAAAAAGCTCAAGAGGAGACTTTAACAACGGAGCAGGGTATGCAGACAGGGAAAAGAGTTGGAATATCTTTAACTTCCTATCATGCCAAGAGAGGCAATGGTTCTGATTCCCGATACAATAATAGATTCGGTTCTTCAATAGCTTCTCATAAGAGTAAACAATCTCAGTCTTTTGCTGCTAGCTCGAGCAGGTCATCTCGAGTTATATCTTTGCCATATCAAACATGTGGCAAATTACATGGTGGAGTATGCAGAGTTGATAGTGGTGTATGTTTTCGTTGTGGTGATGATGGCCATTATGTTAGAAATTGTCCTAAGAGATCCAGGGACAAATCAGTGCAAACTGAGAGATCAATAGTAGCATCTAATAGAGGAAGAGGAAGAGATAGATTCGAAGGACAATCTGAGTCAATCCAGTCGCCAGAGAAATGAGGAGTGGCCAAAATTTATAACATCAAGACTAATGAGGATTGGGATGACCCATAGATTATAACAGGTACATTCTATCTTTTTCATGAACCTATATTTGTTTTGGTTGGCCCTAGTTCTATGCACTCTTATATTAGTACAAAGTTGATTAGAGCTAGAAAAATTCCATTAGAACCAATCTTTAGTGAGATTATAGTAGTAAAATCTATGGGTCATAGTGCAAGGGTAACTCGAATATGTAGAAAATATCCGATAAAGATTCAAGGGGTTGTGTTCCCGATGAACTTAATGGAATTTCCTTTCGGCGAGTTTGAGATTATTTTGGGCATGGATTGGTTGTCTCCACATCATGGATGGGTAGATTGTCTCAAGAAGCGATTATTTTTTAAGGATGTGGAGGGTTCAGAAATCATAGTAATTGGTGAAAAAACAAAATAACCATTCAATTTGATATAAACACTCAAATATCGAAAGCAAAATTGGATGATATTCCAACAATTTGAGAATTTCCAGATGTTTTTTTCGGAAGAATTACCTGTTTACCGCCAGATCGTGAGGTGGAATTCAAGATTGATGTTTACCCAGGTACTGAACTTGTTTCTATGTCTCCATATCGAATGGCCCTAAATGAGCTAAGAGAATTAAAGGCCCAATTATAGAAACTGCTAGATCGAGGATTCATCAGACCCATTATTTCACATTAGGGAGCACCTATACTTTTTATGAAAAATAAGGATGGGTCCATGCAATTATGCATAGATTAGCGACAGTTAAATAAGGTAACAATAAAGAACAAGTATCCCCTTCCAAAGATTGATGATTTGTTTGATCAACTGAAAGGCGCAATTGTGTTATCTAAGATAGAACTTCGATCATGATACCTCCAGTTAAAGATTAAATAGGAGGATATTCGAAAGATAGTTTTTTGAACTCGGTACGAACACTATGAATTTGTGATGATGCTATTCAGTTTGACTAATGCTCCTGTAACATTTATAGAATTAATGAACCGAGTATTCCAACCTTACCTGGATCAGTTTATGGTTGTATTTATTGATGATATTTTGGTGTATTCAAAGTCGAGAGAGGAGCATGATGCTCATCTTCGTACTGTTCTTTAGATTCTTAGAGAGAAAAAGTTGTATGTCAAACTGTCCAAGTGTGAATTCTAGTTGGTAGAGGTTGCTTTCCTTGGCCATGTTATCTCTACAGAAGGCATAAGAGTATATCCCAAGAAGATTCAAGATATAGTGGATTGGAAACCCTCCCAAAGAATATTTCTAAGGTTCATAGTTTCTTGGAACTTTCTGGTTATTGCCGAAGGTTTGTGAAGAACTTTTCGAGGTTAGCTTTACCGCTAACTATGTTGTTAAGGAAAGATGTGCCTTTTTTTAGGGAGAAATTCCAAGAGAGTATTGAAACGCTGAAAAATATTTTAATAGAAGCATCATTACTTGTACAACCTGAGTCGGGTAAAGATTATGTGGTTTTTAGTGATACATCTCATAATGGATTGAGATGTGTTCTTATGCCAGAAGGGAAAGTTGTGGCCTATGCCTCGAGACAGTTAAAGACTAACGAGAGAAATTACACGATGCACTATTTAGAATTGGCAGTGGTCATGTTTGCTTTTAAGATTTGGCGTCATTATTTGTATAGTGAGCGGTGCTATATGTATACAGATCAGAAAAGTCTAAAGTACTTGTTGACTCAAAAAGAACTGAACCTAAGGAAGAGAATATGGATCAAGCTTTTGAAAGATTATTATGTGATCATTGATTATCATCCAGGGAAGGCTAATGTGGTAGCTGATACACTTAGCCGAAAGACCTTTTGATGTATGGTACTCGTACCTTCAATTGATTGTGGGTCTAGGAAGGAAGTAAAATAACTTATAAATAAGTGAATGGCTCAAATAGAATGGCTTGGTAGTTGATGTAGGTGAAAATAGAAGGCTATTGTTTGATACAAGATTGGTAGCGAAAGTGTTGTTGTAATGGTTATGGTTAGGCTTAAGAAACAATGGAAATGGTTAAGATAGTATCTTAATAGACTAAGGAAGAACCAGCGCTATAAGAGAGCAAAGACCCAGCGTTACAAGTCTGATTAAGGGATGGTAAAAAGGACTTGGACCCACTTGATAGTAATTAGGAACCACAAGTATCAAATAGAAAATGATGGACGCCACAAGTATAAAAATACTTGATAAGTTGATAAAAGTCACCAAGGACTTGAGAAAAGAGATAAATATCACTTGAATAAATATACGAAATGAGTGTTTACAAAGAAATATGACTAGCCTATTTATAGAAATGATGGGATATGGCCGAATGGATATATGGTGGTTTGGTCTGCCCTTGTTCCCTTTAAAAATACTTAATTGTTTGAAAAATTATCTAGAAGCATAGGTGATGTTTCAGTTGGAATGGAGAAGGTATAATGCTTGGTCGAATAGTGCTTGTGCCTTCTCAATTTGGTGCCTAAATGATGTAGCATGGTCTTTGGCCGAATGGTGATGTTGAATGGATGCCTGGCACGCCTAAGGGGAAATCACATGCATGGCACACGCCTTGCTGGTCAGATATGCATGTACATGGGGTTCTAGGAGCTTTGTGGTGCAGCCATGTACGTATATTATTCACATGGCTAGTCACTTTTAGCCTCCTTAGAAACTCTCATAGCTACTTTTAGCTGCTCATTTGGTCACTTTTAGCAACTTAGCTTCATTTAGTCCATCTATCTGAGTTTAGTTAGCCCTTAGCTCCTCCTGTTAAATTGAGCTTCCCATTGTCTTCTACAAGCTACCATGGATATTGTGAGCTGATTGTGAGCTTCCATAGAGTGCCAAATACTCCCTTAAGTTTCCCTAATATGTGTCGTGCCTCTATGTACCTATATGTGCAAAGGAAACAAGGTAAATTGATGTGAATGAGATGGAATGAATGCAAATGCATGCTGCCAAATGAGAATACATACTTGTGAGCTATGGATGGCTATTATGAGTTATGTATAAGATGTATATATATGAATGAGCTAATATATATGACTTGTAAGCTGAATTGAATGGAAATGAGCTAAGAAATGAAAGATGAACATGTTGTCATTTCATGAATGAATTGAAACTTATTTAAATGAATGTAAGACTAATACAACTTACTAGTATGCTTAATAAAGATTGCAGCAAGTAATGTAAAGATGTGGATATGTAAAGTTACTTAATTGGTAAAATTCATAACTAACAACCTAAGCATGATAATGTTATGAGTTCATAAATGATCAGAATGATGCAAAGAAAGTAAAATAATATAAGGTTTAAGAGTACTCCCTTGAAGGCTGTGTAAACAAAGCTTGTAAATGGTGAGAACGAGCTTGCATCATCCCCCTTCTTTAAGGCGATTTGTCCTCAAATCAAAGCCTTTGGTATGCTTAAATGGTCTAACGTTGTGTCCTTCCAAATGCTTAGCTATTTGTTCAACCTTCTCTCTAGGAAAAAGTCTGTATCCCTTAGATGAATGGGTACTTCTAATAGGTACATTTTCTTAAGATTTCCTAATAGGCCTTTATTTGGAGTATAATCTACCAACAAGTACCTTTTCAAGAAGATCTTCTTCTAATGATATCCTTGTTGGAAGTGGCCTTTCATTTGGTTTCTCCTGAAAAAATGAAAAGGCGTGATGTTTTAAATGAAGGGGTACATACCTTTTGAAGACATGAATCATGACTCTTGGTGAGAAGTTGTGTCTTCAAACTCCAATCGTCACCATTATTCATTGAAATCATTTCAAATTCCAACAACGAACCATCACATTTCTTAATAAAAAAAAATTGATTCCATAGCTTTCCCATATTCAATTTTCATTGGTGACTTATCCTTTCGCAAGGCCTCTACACTCCTCATGTGAATCTAATCTTGTTGTACTTCTTTAGGCATCATAGGCACCAAAGTGACCTTGCGTCATTCATATTTAAAGGAGTATTGGTTGTGATAATAATCATGAATGTCCCTTTTATCATACTGCCACGACCTCCCAAGAAGAATGTGACTAGCATGCATATGGACTATATCATAAAGTACCTCATCCTTGTACCTACCAATGGAAAATTGAATTAGGACCTTTTTTGTGACATTTAACTCACCTCTGTCATTGAGCCATTGGAGTTTGTATGGAGTCGGATGCTTCAAGGTTGACAAGCCTAGTTTATCCACCATAATAGTGTTGGATACATTTGTGCAACTTCCTCCGTTAATAATATTGGTACAAACATTGTCTTTGACATGGCACCTTGTGTGAAAGATATTGTTCCTTTGTAGTTCCTCCTTAATTCGTTTGGATTAGAGGCACCATTTTGAAACAAGTATCTCCCCACCAACAACAACCTCTCGTCCATCTGGTTCCTCTTCAAAGATTGCTTATTATTCCTCTTCATGAACATGTTCTTCGGAATCTGAAATGAGCTCTCAATTGTCTAATAATATCATAGTGTTTCGATTGGGGAATTGGCTTGCAACATGCCCTTTCCCACAACACTTAAAACATTTGATGTCTCTTGATCCCTTAAAAGTGCTTTCTTGTTTTTTTTACCCTTGTTGAACTCCCCCGCTTGTTTTGTTCTAGATCCTTCAAAATTATCCTTCACCTGAACCGTGGTTGGCTTTCAAAAAGTGTTGGGCTCTTGTTTCTATTTTGTGATTGAATATGTGTTATTCCTATTGAAGGTCTCCCTTTTAAGTTATCGCTAAATCTTTATAGCCATGTGTAACATCTCTTCAATCTCTACATAATGATGTAATTTAACAAGGTTAGCAATTTCAGGATTTAAGCCAGATAAAAACCTTTCCATGGTTGTTTCTCTTTCTTCATCAATATTGGCCCTCATCATGGCTATCTCTATTTCCTGTAAATAGTCTTCAACGCTCCTGCTTCCTTGTTTGAGATTTTGAAGCTTGTGATAGAGATCATGATTATAATGAGCAAGTACAAACCTTTTTTCATAATGACATTTATTTCTTCCCAAGTGTTCATTGGGCATTCACCGTTTCTTCTCCTTGAACTTACTAATTGATCCCACCAAACGAGAGTGTAGTCCACAAATTCCATAGTAGCAAGCCTTACTTTCTTTTGCTCCGTATAATTTTGGCACCTAAAAATATTCTCAATTTTGATTACCCAGTCAAGATAAGCTTCTGGATCAGTTCTTCCTTAAAATGGAGGAATTGTTACCTTAATATTGATGAAGTTATCATTTTGATATATCCCTTCTTAATTCCTATGAACTTATCTTATGGATTGTTGGGTGACTTGATCTACCTCAGCTTGTTCTTCCTCTTTAAATTCTTCTTAAAGTCTATGGCATGTTGTTCTTTTGTTGCCCAAGGATGCTTCAACTTGATCAATTCTTTCATGTAAGGACTCCAATTCTAATTTAGGAATCTCCCCATCTCATGTATAATTGCTTAAGTTTGCAAATTTGGGGCTTCTCTTCCAGGTGGTTTTCCTTGACTTCTAGACATGATTAGTGAAAAGAAAAAAAGGAAATGTGTTAAAGGACCTTACCAAATATTGATCTCATAAAGTCTCACGAGTTCACTCCAAATAAATTTGAATGACACTCAATCCGCTCGTGTTTGCACTCTAGGACTTAAGGCTTTTACTTGTCCTCTTCTAATCTCTCACGCTCAAGCCTTTTTTCCTCTTGGTCTCTTTGTCTCAAGTTCTAAGTGGACTTTAGTCAAAACTATATCAAGTAATCTTACTTGTTATGCGTCGAATGCAAATTGGTTAGTAGGTGTGGAAAAACAAATAAAATCTAATAAGGTGGCTTAAAAATAAAAGAAAAAAAAGAAAAAGGGTTACTTACAACAAAGTCACTTTACAACCTTTCTATTACTACAATCAATTAGAAATACTTACTTGACTTTCTTGGTGATGAGAACTTGCCGTTTGCGCTTTCAACTTCTTTTTGCAATTTTTTTTTTTGTTTCTTCTTGAATGCTTTGAAATTTCTTTGCTGATTTTGAAATTTCTTCACTTGCCCTTTTCTTTTTATTATTTTGAATTTGTTGTTGTCGTTGCACGTTTCTTCTTCCACCAAAGCTCTGAATACCGCTTGATGTATGGTACTCGTACCTTAAATTGATCGTGGATCTAGGAAGGAAGCAAAACAACCTGTAAATTAGTGAATGGCTTAAATAAAATGGCTTGGTAGTTGATGTAGGTGAAAATGGAAGGCTATTTTTTGATATGAGATTGGTAGCAGAAGTGTTACTGTAATGGATATGGTTAGGCTTAAGAAATAATGGAAATGGTTAAGATAGTATCTTAATATACTAAGGAAGAACCAATGCTATAAGGGAGTAAATACCCATCCTTACAAGTCTGATTATGGAATGGTATAAAGGACTTGGACACACTAGATAATAATCTAGGAACCACAAGTATCAAATGGAAAAACATGGATTCCACAAGTATAGAAATACTTGATAAGTCGATACAATTCACCAAGGACTTGAGAAAAGAGAATAAATATATGAAAGGTGTGTTTACAAAGAAATATGACTAGCCTATTTATAGAAATGAAGAGATATAGCCGAATGAATACATGGTGATTCGGCCAGCCCTTGTGTCACTTTAAAAAATACATAATTGTTTGAAAAATTATCTTGAAGCATAGGTGATGTTTCAGTTGGAATGGAGAAGTTATAATTCTTGGCCAAATAGTTCTTGTGACTTCTAAATTTGGCGCCTAAATTAAACAGCATGGTCTTTGGCCAAATGGGTCACATGGGGTTGTAGGAGCTTTGTGGTGTAGCTTTGTGCATAGGATGAAGGCTGGTCATGTGCATCATCTTGGGCTTGCATGGGTCCTCTTCCAAGCTTGTTTGAGTGTGTGGGTAGCTAGCAAGCAAGGGATTGGTTGTGAATGAGCTTCTTAGCTGAGACCTCCTTGGCTCCTTAGTAGCTCTCCTAGCTATCGTCAAGTGCTCATTTGGTCACTTTTAAGCTTCCCATTGTCTTCCACGAGATGCCATGGAGATTGTGAGCTGATTGTGAGCTTCTATAGAGTGTCAAATAATCCCTCAAGCTGCCCTAATGTGTGTCGTTCCTCCATTTACCTATATGTACAAAAGAAACTAGGTACATTTATGTGAATGAGATGGAATGAATACAAATGCATGTTGCTAAATGAGATTACATGCTTGTGAGCTATGGATGGCTATCATGAGCTAAGTATAAGATGTTTATATATGAATGAGCTAATATATATGACTTATGAGCTAAATTAAATGGAAATGAACTAAGAAATGAAAGATGAACATGATGTCATTTCATGAATGAATTGAAACTTATCTAAATGAATGTAAGAGTAATTGTAACCCCCACAGACCGATAAGGGTAACCAGATCTGATCCAGGGTGTCACATTTGGGCCACCGGAGCGACCCATTGTAAAAATAGCGGAAAATTTAAAACTTTTATTGAAACGTGTAACTTATAAAATTAGTTTTCACTATTTAAAAATAAAACATATTTCCAAACTCGTATATAAATCAAAATACAATTACATGCCCCCTAATCACATGTACCCTACTCTGCAACAACGCCGGACGAACTCCCTTACTGAAGTCGATAGATGCACTGGTACAATTCTTTCAACCTGAAAAGGTGAGTAATATAGTGAGCTTTGGAAAGCTCAGTAATACAGAACTACCAGATGATGCTGATGAACGTGCAGATACAGATAAATATTTATTTCCTTATTGCTTCTGAGCATTTACATATTTTTATGCTGAGCAGAGATTCTACTGATATTTCGGGTGGTAACGGACAATGAGCTTTCAGTTCAGACAAATATTTCGGATGACTAAGTTGAGGAGATCAGAATAGGTTTTCTAGTGTGTTCCCAAAAAAACCATGTAACTTTTCAGATCTTTTTAAAACATATATATATATATACCCCCATCCGTCACGAACAAAATGTGTAGGTTCCCCAGAACCATACAACCCCGTCACTAACAGTAAGGCCCTGAGCACACAGCCGAGGAACCGGTAAGTAAGGCCCTGAGCACACAGCCGAGGAACCTCCAAGTAATCTTCCTCCAACAATACCCCCCCAATAAAACATGTTCCGTCCGTAAACGGATATATCAAAAATCAAAACATAATTCAAGTCAAGTATCATATCAGAATCCAGGTCATGTATCAGATCAGAATCCATGTCAATATCAGATCAGAATCCAGGTCAGGATCATAATAGAATTCAAGTCGGAAATCAGATAAAATATTTATATGATTAGGGAACACACCAGAGTTTACAGATATTATTCAGAGGTATTGGATAATCTTAACAGGTAGAGAAACATGAATATTCAGTATACCGATAGGATATCGGAATTTAGAATCACTATTTGAAAGAGTTCATTAACTGACAGAATCATCAGTTATTCAGAATGTGAATTATCAGGATATTATCTTATTCGGACAGTTTTCAGAAGCTGTACGTAATCAGAAGGGTATTCAGAATCCTTTACATCCATGTCGATTGATCGGATAATCGAACAACTTGAGAACGAAGATTCAGAACCTTAACAATCTATGTCGACTGGTCAATTCATTTTCCTTCTAGGGTATTTACTCTTTAATACCACAAATTCTTGTCCGTAGACCATTTTCGGAATTATCGCTGAATAAATCTTCCAATGACTTTATTTCATTTCCACACTTCCACAATATCATGAAATGTTGACGTACTTGATTAATTTGTTCATAACCCATTGTAATTGTACACTACGTAAACTCATCAGAGTTTCCAGACTTATCCAAATCACTTACTAAATCCTCAGTCATTGAGGTTACCTATTTCATTTAGCAGTCATCTCCATTCCAGTTACTTCAGAATTTTCCAGAGTAATTCAAACGTTCCTGAATTTCAGATACATATTGTACTTCCATCCCATTCAATTTGGTCTTCGTGGTTGATTGTTGAACAAACGTCCAATTCTTAGTACTGAATACGATCTAGATCTGAGCTGAACTGAATACTTCCAAGATTCGTCATCGAGCCAAACTTGAGAAGACGAACATATGTTCCAGTAATATCTATGCCATTCAGGTATTGACATAGCTTTAGGTTTGATCTACTCACTTAAATTATTTTCCATTACCTTTAAAGGTAGTCCAATACCTATGCTTACTTGGATTCCTTAATTAATCAAAGACATTTACTTAATTTAGGCCATAAGGGTATTTTGGTAATTTTGATGTTTAGTTTTGTTCCATTCATTTCAGAACTCGAGGATATTCAATCATTCCTGAGCTTGGTGATATTCTTGGGTCATTTCCATTACAGGGGTATTTTGGTCATTTTACAGATCTACGGTATTTCAATCTTTTCCTTCCATCCGATCTTATTATTTAATTCAATCTTATCATTTACTTCAGTCCTTTCGAACAATTCTGACAGCAGAATACCCCTGATAAATTACTCTTCCATTATTTACTCATTATTCGAATATTTTCAGGTCAAGTGTCTTCTCAGACTTTACAAACGGAATATCATAAATTTTCCTGCACTAAGTCGGGATCTTAACAATTAAATCCGTACTTAATCGAGTTAAGTACGAATCCTCTAAGTATTTTCTCATTCAGAGTCATCTCAGACTATTCTACCTCTTAAGGCATTTCCGTAATTTCTTAACCAGATAAGTTCGATATTAGCTCTTAACGAAAATAATATAATTTAGAGATCCTATGATTAATTTCTTTCTTGAACAATCTATGATCTTGAAATAATTCCCTTAACACACTTCTAGTATCTTGCATAAACCTTCTTGGGGTTAAAAACCAGTTCTCCATAATTTCCAAGTAAAACTAACATTTCTTATGCACATCAATAGTTTTAGCAGATCAATAATTCTTTTCAGATTTATTAATCCACTTCCAGAGACAATTCTTATCATTTTCCAACATAAAGGTAATTTCGTAATTTTCCCTAATCGAAATATTATCTTAATTTATCATCTAAGTACCTTTAATGAGATAAATTATAATCTACAATCCATGGTTAATTCTTTTATTACTTAATTCTGGAACTTGTAATTTAATTCAAACCGTCCTCCAATTTCTTATAATAGTCATCTGAGCCATATTCAGTTATCTACTTTCTACCGTATTCGTACCTAGTGTAGATCTTCATTAATTACACATACGAGACCAAACATTTCCATTCATGCATTTATCAATACCAACATGTTCCATAAAGCATAAAGAGGTAGTAAAGTATTACCTCGATTTCCGTGCAATACTGATCGACCATAAAAATTCCATTCGAACGCCTTTGATCTTCAATTCAACTTCCAATAATTCCTCAGATACATATCAACATAAATTATATCAGAAACGAAGCTTAATTACGATAAACGGATCGAATTGGGTGATAAATCAGTGAAAGACAGCTTACCGGGTTCGAATTTGGCGAAACGGACTTCGGATTCGGATTCAGGACGTCGAAAGCATAAAATATGACTTTTTGAAAATTCAGAATTTTCGATCAAAATCAAAGTCAACGGGTTTGACCGGCAATTTCGAGACCTTCGGGTTCGAATTTCGAAAAACGGACAGCGGAATCGGATTTGGAACGTCGAAAAATGTCAGGATAGGTATACTCGGTCGAAGTCAAAGGTCGTTTAATGCCCGATCAAAGCCGGTCAAAGTTTTGGTCAACAGTGGTCAACTCCGGTCAACGGTCAACGGTCAACGGGTCAACGGGTCGGGTCAACGGGTCGGGTCGGGTCAACTGGTCGGGTAAACGGGTCGGGTCGGGTCGGGTTATGACCGGTCAAACCGGTCAACTATCCACTAAAACCGGTCAAACCGGTCACTTTTGTCTTCCCCACGCGCAGTGGCGGCGCGTGGGGGCGCGTGAACAGTGATAAAATCCCGGAAAAATTTCTAAAAATTATTTTGAGCGATTTCGAGATACTTACAAAGCTCGGTTCACAATTTTGAACGGCGGAGAGCTCGATTTCAACAAATCGGAAACTTTAACCGATTCACCTCCACACGTGCCGCCGCCGCCGGAGAAAAGGGAGGACACCGGTGGACTCGGAACGGCACAAGGAACACGATGGTGCAGGAGGTGTCGTAAACGGATGACCCGATCGTTGTGAATCGATGAAAAACCAACTAAAACCGAGTTATTACCGACGATACTTCCGACGGAAATTAACGACGAACGGAGATGATTCACGACGAAAGGTTTGAGGGGTTTTGTTCCTCGGTTGACAACGAACACGATGGTGGTTTCGGCTCGTCGATCGGAGGTCGGACGGCGAGTAGATCGGAGTTCGAAGTAGGGAGAACGGGAGAGGAAAACTGGAAAATTTTCCGCTGAACCTGCGCACGGGGGAACTTATAATTCAACATATATAAAAATTGGTTAAATCATGACTTTAGCCACTAAACTTCATGCATTTCTTAAAACGGTCTACCATCTTTGAAATCTGACAATTTAATCCCCAAATTTCTTCCTAATACCAATTAAATCCACCACTTTATAATTTCTTAATTTTAGCCCCTAAATTGGGGTGTTACAATTCTCCCCTCCTTAAAAGAATTTCGTCCTCGAAATTCATTAATGTCACATAATTGCAGAAATGAAACTTCCATCAGTTCTTTCATATCTTTCATGTAGCTTTTATAGAAACACAGATCCTTCACGAATCCTTAATCAGTTGAGTATACATTCTTATCAGAACTTTTCCTCATTTCAATAAAAGAATCTGAACGAAAATTTTCTCGAGTAATCAATCTCTTCAGAATTCTCCCTCAGTCCAAGTAAATAATTAAAACAACTTTATCCTTGTGAAATCAATTCAGCCTTGGTTACGTGAATAGGCTCGTAGAGCAGCAACATATCTAAATTTTATTTCTGGAGTCGAGTCAGAATTTCTCAGATGAATAACTCTCACATAGCTAAGGTACTTTACTGCGTTAAGACAGATGTTACTGGAATTCCTTTTTGTACAAGTATAGCCTTAACAGATAGAAACTTCAGTTTGTTCATTACAGATAGGGGCTCAGCCCTAGAGTTCCAGCTCAGAGAGGTACGATTGCAGTCTAGGGGCATGTATTGATCAGACATATTTTGACATTCGACCGGCCGGTCTATCTTGAAAAATCTTGACTCAAACCATAGCTCTGATACCACTAAATGTAACCCCCCAGACCGATGCAGGTAGTCCGATCCGATCCGGAAAGTCACATTTGGGCCACCGGAACGACCCATTGTAAAAATAGCGGAAAATTTAAAACTTTTATTGAAACGTGTAACTTATAAAATTAGTTTTCACTATTTAAAAATAAAACATATTTCCAAACTCGTATATAAATCAAAATACAATTACATGCCCCCTAATCACATGTACCCTACTCTGCAACAACGCCGGACGAACTCCCTTACTGAAGTCGATAGATGCACTGGTACAATTCTTTCAACCTGAAAAGGTGAGTAATATAGTGAGCTTTGGAAAGCTCAGTAATACAGAACTACCAGATGATGCTGATGAACGTGCAGATACAGATAAATATTTATTTCCTTATTGCTTCTGAGCATTTACATATTTTTATGCTGAGCAGAGATTCTACTGATTTTTCGGGTGGTAACGGACAATGAGCTTTCAGTTCAGACAAATATTTCGGATGACTGAGTTGAGGAGATCAGAATAGGTTTTCTAGTGTGTTCCCAAAAAAACCATGTAACTTTTCAGATCTTTTTAAAACATATATATATATATACCCCCATCCGTCACGAACAAAATGTGTAGGTTCCCCATAACCATACAACCCCGTCACTAACAGTAAGGCCCTGAGCACACAGCCGAGGAACCGGTAAGTAAGGCCCTGAGCACACAGCCGAGGAACCTCCAAGTAATCTTCCTCCAACAATACCCCCCAATAAAACATGTTCCGTCCGTAAACGGATATATCAAAAATCAAAACATAATTCAAGTCAAGTATCATATCAGAATCCAGGTCATGTATCAGATCAGAATCCATGTCAATATCAGATCAGAATCCAGGTCAGGATCATAATAGAATTCAAGTCGGAAATCAGATAAAATATTTATATGATTAGGGAACACACCAGAGTTTACAGATATTATTCAGAGGTATAGGATAATCTTAACAGGTAGAGAAACATGAATATTCAGTATACCGATAGGATATCAGAATTTAGAATCACTATTTGAAAGAGTTCATTAACTGACAGAATCATCAGTTATTCAGAATGTGAATTATCAGGATATTATCTTATTCGGACAGTTTTCAGAAGTTGTACGTAATCAGAAGGGTATTCAGAATCCTTTACATCCATGTCGATTGATCGGATAATCGAACAACTTGAGAACGAAGATTCAGAACCTTAACAATCTATGTCGACTGGTCAATTCATTTTCCTTCTAGGGTATTTACTCTTTAATACCACAAATTCTTGTCCGTAGACCATTTTCGGAATTATCGCTGAATAAATCTTCCAATGACTTTATTTCATTTCCACACTTCCACAATATCATGAAATGTTGACGTACTTGATTAATTTGTTTATAACCCATTGTAATTGTACACTACGTAAACTCATCAGAGTTTCCAGACTTATCCAAATCACTTACTAAATCCTCAGTCATTGAGGTTACCTATTTCATTTAGCAGTCATCTCCATTCCAGTTACTTCAGAATTTTCCAGAGTAATTCAAACGTTCCTGAATTTCAGATACATGTTGTACTTCCATCCCATTCAATTTGGTCTTCGTGGTTGATTGTTGAACAAACGTCCAATTCTTAGTACTGAATACGATCTAGATCTGAGCTGAACTGAATACTTCCAAGATTCGTCATCGAGCCAAACTTGAGAAGACGAACATATGTTCCAGTAATATCTATGCCATTCAGGTATTGACATAGCTTTAGGTTTGATCTACTCACTTAAATTATTTTCCATTACCTTTAAAGGTAGTCCAATACCTATGCTTACTTGGATTCCTTAATTAATCAAAGACATTTACTTAATTTAGGCCATAAGGGTATTTGGTAATTTTGATGTTTAGTTTTGTTCCATTCATTTCAGAACTCGAGGATATTCAATCATTCCTGAGCTTGGTGATATTCTTGGGTCATTTCCATTACAGGGGTATTTTGGTCATTTTACAGATCTACGGTATTTCAATCTTTTCCTTCCATCCGATCTTATTATTTAATTCAATCTTATCATTTACTTCAGTCCTTTCGAACAATTCTGACAGCAAAATACCCCTGATAAATTACTCTTCCATTATTTACTCATTATTCGAATATTTTCAGGTCAAGTGTCTTCTCAGACTTTACAAACGGAATATCATAAATTTCCTGCACTAAGTCGGGATCTTAACAATTAAATCCGTACTTAATCGAGTTAAGTACGAATCCTCTAAGTATTTTCTCATTCAGAGTCATCTCAGACTATTCTACCTCTTAAGGCATTTCCGTAATTTCTTAACCAGATAAGTTCGATATTAGCTCTTAACGAAAATAATATAATTTAGAGATCCTATGATTAATTGCTTTCTTGAACAATCTCTGATCTTGAAATAATTCCCTTAACACACTTCTAGTATCTTGCATAAACCTTCTTGGGGTTAAAAACCGGTTCTCCATAATTTCCAAGTAAAACTAACATTTCTTATGCACATCAATAGTTTTAGCAGATCAATAATTCTTTTCAGATTTATTAATCCACTTCCAGAGACAATTCTTATCATTTTCCAACATAAAGGTAATTTCGTAATTTTCCCTAATCGAAATATTATCTTAATTTATCATCTAAGTACCTTTAATGAGATAAATTATAATCTACAATCCATGGTTAATTCTTTTATTACTTAATTCCGGAACTTGTAATTTAATTCAAACCGTCCTCCAATTTCTTATAATAGTCATCTGAGCCATATTCAGTTATCTACTTTCTACCATATTCGTACCTAGTGTAGATCTTCATTAATTACACATATGAGACCAAACATTTCCATTCATGCATTTATCAATACCAACATGTTCCATAAAGCATAAAGAGGTAGTAAAGTATTACCTCGATTTCTGTGCAATACTGATTGACCATAAAAATTCCATTCGAACGCCTTTGATCTTCAATTCAACTTCCAATAATTCCTCAGATACATATCAACATAAATTATATCAGAAACGAAGCTTAATTACGATAAACGGATCGAATTGGGTGATAAATCAGTGAAAGACGGCTTACCGGGTTCGAATTTGGCGAAACGGACTTCGGATTCGGATTCAGGACGTCGAAAGCATAAAATATGACTTTTCGAAAATTCAGAATTTTCGATCAAAATCAAAGTCAACGGGTTTGACCGGCAATTTTGAGACCTTCGGGTTCGAATTTCGAAAAACGGACAGCGGAATCGGATTTGGAACGTCGAAAAATGTCAGGATAGGTATACTCGGTCGAAGTCAAAGGTCGTTTAATGCCCGATCAAAGCCGGTCAAAGTTTTGGTCAACAATGGTCAACTCCGGTCAACGGTCAACGGTCAACGGGTCAACGGGTCGGGTCAACGGGTCGGGTCGGGTCAGGTTATGACCGGTCAAACCGGTCAACTATCCACTAAAACCGGTCAAACCGGTCACTTTTGTCTTCCCCACGCGCAGTGGCGGCGCGTGGGGGCGCGTGAACAGTGATAAAATCCCGGAAAAATTTCTAAAAATTATTTTGAGCGATTTCGAGATACTTACAAAGCTCAGTTCACAATTTTGAACGGCGGAGAGCTCGATTTCAACAAATCGGAAACTTTAACCGATTCACCTCCACACGCGCCGCCGCCGCCGGAGAAAAGGGAGGACACCGGTGGACTCGGAACGGCACAAGGAACACGATGGTGCAGGAGGTGTCGTAAACGGATGACCCGATCGTTGTGAATCGATGAAAAACCAACTAAAACCGAGTTATTACCGACGATACTTCCGACTGAAATTAACGACGAACGGAGATGATTCACGACGAAAGGTTTGAGGGGTTTTGTTCCTCGGTTGACAACGAACACGATGGTGGTTTCGGCTCGTCGATCGGAGGTCGGACGGCGAGTAGATCGGAGTTCGAAGTAGGGAGAACGGGAGAGGAAAACTGGAAAATTTTCCGCTGAACCTGCGCACGGGGGAACTTATAATTCAACATATATAAAAATTGGTTAAATCATGACTTTAGCCACTAAACTTCATGCATTTCTTAAAACGGTCTGCCATCTTTGAAATCTGACAATTTAATCCCCAAATTTCTTCCAAATACCAATTAAATCCACCACTTTATAATTTCTTAATTTTAGCCCCTAAGGTGTCACATTTGGGCCACCGGAGCGACCCATTGTAAAAATAGCGGAAAATTTAAAACTTTTATTGAAACGTGTAACTTATAAAATTAGTTTTCACTATTTAAAAATAAAACATATTTCCAAACTCGTATATAAATCAAAATACAATTACATGCCCCCTAATCACATGTACCCTACTCTGCAACAACGCCAGACGAACTCCCTTACTGAAGTCGATAGATGCACTGGTACAATTCTTTCAACCTGAAAAGGTGAGTAATATAGTGAGCTTTGGAAAGCTCAGTAATACAGAACTACCAGATGATGCTGATGAACGTGCAGATACAGATAAATATTTATTTCCTTATTGCTTCTGAGCATTTACATATTTTTATGCTGAGCAGAGATTCTACTGATATTTCGGGTGGTAACGGACAATGAGCTTTCAGTTCAGACAAATATTTCGGATGACTGAGTTGAGGAGATCAGAATAGGTTTTCTAGTGTGTTCCCAAAAAAAACCATGTAACTTTTCAGATCTTTTTAAAACATATATATATATATATACCCCCATCCGTTACGAACAAAATGTGTAGGTTCCCCAGAACCATACAACCCCGTCACTAACAGTAAGGCCCTGAGCACACAGCCGAGGAACCGGTAAGTAAGGCCCTGAGCACACAGCCGAGGAACCTCCAAGTAATCTTCCTCCAACAATACCCCCCAATAAAACATGTTCCGTCCGTAAACGGATATATCAAAAATCAAAACATAATTCAAGTCAAGTATCATATCAGAATCCAAGTCATGTATCAGATCAGAATCCATGTCAATATCAGATCAGAATCCAGGTCAGGATCATAATAGAATTCAAGTCGGAAATCAGATAAAATATTTATATGATTAGGGAACACACCAGAGTTTACAGATATTATTCAGAGGTATTGGATAATCTTAACAGGTAGAGAAACATGAATATTCAGTATACCGATAGGATATCGGAATTTAGAATCACTATTTGAAAGAGTTCATTAACTGACAGAATCATCAGTTATTCAGAATGTGAATTATCAGGATATTATCTTATTCGGACAGTTTTCAGAAGTTGTACGTAATCAGAAGGGTATTCAGAATCCTTTACATCCATGTCGATTGATCGGATAATCGAACAACTTGAGAACGAAGATTCAGAACCTTAACAATCTATGTCGACTGGTCAATTCATTTTCCTTCTAGGGTATTTACTCTTTAATACCACAAATTCTTGTCCGTAGACCATTTTCGGAATTATCGCTGAATAAATCTTCCAATGACTTTATTTCATTTCCACACTTCCACAATATCATGAAATGTTGACGTACTTGATTAATTTGTCATAACCCATTGTAATTGTACACTACGTAAACTCATCAGAGTTTCCAGACTTATCCAAATCACTTACTAAATCCTCAGTCATTGAGGTTACCTATTTCATTTAGCAGTCATCTCCATTCCAGTTACTTCAGAATTTTCCAGAGTAATTCAAACATTCCTGAATGTCAGATACATGTTGTACTTCCATCCCATTCAATTTGGTCTTCGTGGTTGATTGTTGAACAAACGTCCAATTCTTAGTACTGAATACGATCTAGATCTGAGCTGAACTGAATACTTCCAAGATTCGTCATCGAGCCAAACTTGAGAAGACGAACATATGTTCCAGTAATATCTATGCCATTCAGGTATTGACATAGCTTTAGGTTTGATCTACTCACTTAAATTATTTTCCATTACCTTTAAAGGTAGTCCAATACCTATGCTTACTTGGATTCCTTAATTAATCAAAGACATTTACTTAATTTAGGCCATAAGGGTATTTTGGTAATTTTGATGTTTAGTTTTGTTCCATTCATTTCAGAACTCGAGGATATTCAATCATTCCTGAGCTTGGTGATATTCTTGGGTCATTTCCATTACAGGGGTATTTTGGTCATTTTACAGATCTACGGTATTTCAATCTTTTCCTTCCATCCGATCTTATTATTTAATTCAATCTTATCATTTACTTCAGTCCTTTCGAACAATTCTGACAGCAGAATACCCCTGATAAATTACTCTTCCATTATTTACTCATTATTCGAATATTTTCAGGTCAAGTGTCTTCTCAGACTTTACAAACGGAATATCATAAATTTTCCTGCACTAAGTCGGGATCTTAACAATTAAATCCGTACTTAATCGAGTTAAGTACGAATCCTCTAAGTATTTTCTCATTCAGAGTCATCTCAGACTATTCTACCTCTTAAGGCATTTCCGTAATTTCTTAACCAGATAAGTTCGATATTAGCTCTTAACGAAAATAATATAATTTAGATCCTATGATTAATTGCTTTCTTGAACAATCTCTGATCTTGAAATAATTCCCTTAACACACTTCTAGTATCTTGCATAAACCTTCTTGGGGTTAAAAACCGGTTCTCCATAATTTCCAAGTAAAACTAACATTTCTTATGCACATCAATAGTTTTAGCAGATCAATAATTCTTTTCAGATTTATTAATCCACTTCCAGAGACAATTCTTATCATTTTCCAACATAAAGGTAATTTCGTAATTTTCCCTAATCGAAATATTATCTTAATTTATCATCTAAGTACCTTTAATGAGATAAATTATAATCTACAATCCATGGTTAATTCTTTTATTACTTAATTCCGGAACTTGTAATTTAATTCAAACCGTCCTCCAATTTCTTATAATAGTCATCTGAGCCATATTCAGTTATCTACTTTCTACCGTATTCGTACCTAGTGTAGATCTTCATTAATTACACATATGAGACCAAACATTTCCATTCATGCATTTATCAATACCAACATGTTCCATAAAGCATAAAGAGGTAGTAAAGTATTACCTCGATTTCTGTGCAATACTGATCGACCATAAAAATTCCATTCGAACGCCTTTGATCTTCAATTCAACTTCCAATAATTCCTCAGATACATATCAACATAAATTATATCATAAACGAAGCTTAATTACGATAAACAGATCGAATTGGGTGATAAATCAGTGAAAGACGGCTTACCGGGTTCGAATTTGGCGAAACGGACTTCGGATTCGGATTCAGGACGTCGAAAGCATAAAATATGACTTTTCGAAAATTCAGAATTTTCGATCAAAATCAAAGTCAACGGGTTTGACCGGCAATTTCGAGACCTTCGGGTTCGAATTTCGAAAAACGGACAGCGGAATCGGATTTGGAACGTCGAAAAATGTCAGGATAGGTATACTCGGTCGAAGTCAAAGGTCGTTTAATGCCCGATCAAAGCCGATCAAAGTTTTGGTCAACAGTGGTCAACTCCGGTCAACGGTCAACGGTCAACGGGTCAACGGGTCGGGTCGGGTCGGGTCCGGTCAAACCGGTCAACTATCCACTAAAACCGGTCAAACCGGTCACTTTTGTCTTCCCCACGGCGGGCGGCGCGTGGGGGCGCGTGAACAGTGATAAAATCCCGGAAAAATTTCTAAAAATTATTTTGAGCGATTTCGAGATACTTACAAAGCTCGGTTCACAATTTTGAACGGCGGAGAGCTCGATTTCAACAAATCGGAAACTTTAACCGATTCACCTCCACACGCGCCGCCGCCGCCGGAGAAAAGGGAGGACACCGGTGGACTCGGAACGGCACAAGGAACACGATGGTGCAGGAGGTGTCGTAAACGGATGACCCGATCGTTGTGAATCGATGAAAAACCAACTAAAATCGAGTTATTACCGATGATACTTCCGACTGAAATTAACGACGAACGGAGATGATTCACGACGAAAGGTTTGAGGGGTTTTGTTCCTCGGTTGACAACGAACACGATGGTGGTTTCGGCTCGTCGATCGGAGGTCGGACGGCGAGTAGATCGGAGTTCGAAGTAGGGAGAACGGGAGAGGAAAACTGGAAAATTTTCCACTGAACCTGCGCACGGGGGAACTTATAATTCAACATATATAAAAATTGGTTAAATCATGACTTTAGCCACTAAACTTCATGCATTTCTTAAAACGGTCTGCCATCTTTGAAATCTGACAATTTAATCCCCAAATTTCTTCCAAATACCAATTAAATCCACCACTTTATAATTTCTTAATTTTAGCCCCTAAATTGGGGTGTTACAGTAATACAACTTACTAGTATGCTTAATAAGGATTGCAGCAAGTAATGTAAAGATGGGGATATGTTAAGTTACTTAATTGGTAAAATTCATAACTAACAACCTAACATGATATATGTTATGAGTTCATAAATGATCATAATGATGCAAAGAAAGTAAGATAATGTAAGGTTTAAGAGTACTCCCTTGAAGGCTGAGTAAACAATGCTTGTAAATGGTGAGAATGAGCTTGCATCACTTTTGCAACTATATGAGTTTTGGATGCACATTTATCGTTAAAAGAAGATGGCGCCTTGATTGTTGAGCTTAAGTTTAAGCCAATGTTGTTGGATCGGATAAAAGATCTCAAGGAAAAGATGAAAAGTGCCTGGCAAGAATTGCACAAGTAGAAAAATACAAGACTAAAGACTTTGAAGTCGTGACTGATGGATGTTTATATTATCGAGGAAGACTTTGTATTCCAGATAATTAAGAACTGAAGAAAGATATTCTCTTTGAGGCACATTATAGTCCATTAACTATGCATTCAGGAGGAAATAAGATGTACGAAGATATAAAGAGTCGATATTGGTGGCCTGGCATGAAAAGAGCTATCATATAGTTTGTTTTAAAAATGTTTGACATGTCAACAAGTAAAAAATGAACATCAAGTGCCTTCTGGATTTCTACAACCGATATTTATTCCTGAATGAAAGTGGGAACGAGTCGCTATGGATTTTTTTACAGGGCTACCTTTAACATCCAGTAAAAAGGACTCGCTATGGGTTATTGTTGACAGATTGACCAAGAAAGCTCACTTTATTCCAGTTGAGACAGATTACTCGATGGATAAATATGCTGAGTTATAAATAAAAAAGATAGTTTGGTTGAATGGAGTGCCTGTATCGATAATATCCTACAAAGATCCAAGGTTTGCTTAAAGATTCTGGAATTCTTTGCACAAGGCCTTGGGTACTCGATTGAATTTCAACACTGCTTTTCATCTGCAAACAGATAGCTAGTCATCCAACTATTTAAATATTGGAGGATATGCTAGGAGCATGTGTGATTAAATTCTAAGGATCATGGGAAATATATTTTCCTTTAACAGAGTTTGCCTACAATAATAGTTATCAATCCAATATCAAGATGTCTCCGTATGAAGCCTTGTATGGGAGGAAGTGTTGAACACCATTAATTGGTTTGAGCTAAAAGATCGAGATCTAGTTGGCCCTGATTTAATGAATGAAATGGAAGATAAAGTGAAAGTTATCCAATATAATCTTAATATAGCTTCTGATCGACAAAATTCTTATGCAGATCTAAAGAAAAAAGAGATTGAATATCAAGTGGGAGTTAAAGTATTTATGAAGGTATCGCCTTTGAAGAAAGCATTACGGTTTGGACACAAAAAAAAGATGAGTCCGAGATTTATTGGACCTTATGAGATTTTGAAAAGAGTCAGACTAGTAACTTATCAGTTAACTTTGTCTCTCGAAATGGACAATATCATAATATTTTTCATGTGTCGATGCTCAGAAAGTATCGATCAGATCCGTCGCACATTATCACACCAGAGGAAATAGAGATTCAACCATATTTAACTTATGAAGAAGAACCATTTGAGATCCTAGCTAGAGGAGTCAAAGAATTACGAAACAAGACGATTCCTTTAGTCAAAGTTCTTTGGAGAATCATAAAGTCGAGGAAGCTACCTGGAAAAGGGAATATGACATAAAAAGATAATATTTGCATCTTTTCACATCAGTTACGCACTGAAATTCGATGACGAATTTTTATTAAGGGGGAAGGGTTGTAATACCCCAAATTTTGGTTAGTGACTAAAATGTAAGTTTGAAATTTTAATTGCCAAAGTATAAAAGTGGGAAAAGTTTAGGGACCTAAGTAGTAATTTTCCCAAAATTATTTTTATTTCATAAATAGATAGTTTACTCTTAAGAGTGGGGAAATTTATGTTGAAAACCAGAAAGAGTTAAAGTTCGGTAAGAAATTGGTAAATTGGATTGAATAGAAATTTTGGAGAAAATTGACGGATGATAAATTAGGATTAAAATATTATTTTCCCATTTTAAAATAATGGAAAATAATATAAACCATTGGATTTGAAGATTTATTTCCATGTTAAATTTGGATCGTTGGATTAAAGTGGTAAAATTTTAATTTTTAAAAATTACAAGGGCAAATCGGTAAAGTGGGAAAAGAATTTGTTCATCTTTTACTTTGGAAGATGATAAGGTTGAGGTGTCTTGGTTTTATGGTAAATATGAAAGTTCATTAAGGGTAAACTAGTCTTTTCCCAAATTAAATGAATAAAAAATCATTTAAGCTTAAATAAGGTTAAATTAAAATGAAATTAAGTTAGAAATTTCATGAAACTTAACTTATTTTCCAGAAACCATCCGTGAACACCATCCTAAGGTAGAAGAAAATTTCTTTTTGATTTTTGAGAAGATCTTTTAAATTTTAGATTATGTCGTGAAATAGAAAATTGTTCTACGCGAAAAACGCTATCATTTGGTATCAATATTGAATGAAAATCTTGCTTGTGTTCAAAGATCCTAAATTTTAGAGCTTATGTTCACATTAGGGTTTATGAAATTGATGAAGGATTATGATGTTTTTGATGTTGCAGGATCATATACAAGCATGATTGTTGATTAAAATCACTTATACATGGCTAAATAAGCCTAAGTTAATTTTGACCAAACCCTAACTTTAGTAGAAAGATGTATTTTGATGAAATTTAGTTAGGGGTTTGATTTTTGAGATGTTGAATAGAGGTTGGCTTCTTTCTTGAATCGAGTGAAAAATATGAGTAATATAACCCTAAAGTATTCGACCATGAGGAAGTAGTTAGGGAAAATTTGTAGAAAAATTCCTATTGCTTAAAAATGGTATTTGAAAGGTTCTACAAGCCTTAGAAAACTTTTTGGGATAAACTGTAAATTTTCAAAAGTTGAGGGACCTATTTGGTAATTTTTAAAAGTTATGGGATGATTGTAGAATTATTCAATAAATGATTTATTCTACTGGAAATTATTGTTTGAGGGATGACATTGAATTTAGAATGTGAAATTTAGCTATTTTAGAAAATTGGCAAAGTTTAAGTACAAAGTGGTGAATATTGAGAAAGTTAGTGGCTTAATTGGTAATTATGGTATTGTTGAGATATTGGGTTGTAAGTTTAATGATGGAAAATTATTGGGCTTATTTGGGCTTTAATTGAAGAATTTATGACAAGGGCCCAATATGAATTAAAAGGAAAAGTTAGGATAAATTTTAAAAGAATTAAAAAATAATAGTACTTTTTTGTATTATTATTTTGTATAAATGTTAGTAAGGATACTAACATTGTATTTTATATTTGTATGTCTGATTATGGATTTTTGTGTAGATCGTAATCAAAATCCAGAGACAAGTAAGCAAAAAGGCAAAGATAAAGTTACAGAATAGTTGGACTACAGTAAGGCATAATATTAAGGCATACCAGGAGTGCATATATTATGTAATTATATGATATGAGGACGACTTGCGATGAGTTAACCTCGATTTTTTTTATAAAAGTATGTTTTATTGTATTTTGAAATATTTTCATAAAGTTTATGAAAGAGATTTTACGAATGATTTTAGGGTATGAACTGCCCTCAAACGAATGGATGTGTTTCATACAAATTATTATTTACTAATGGTTTGGAATAAATGTTTAACATGCAATTGGATTTTAAAGCATATTGTATGTACATGGAGAGTCATAGGTTCAATAATAATAGCATAAATAAGGTGGTATTGTAGTGTACTTTGTGTACTTTAACACACTATGTATGTAATTGGCATACTTGGTGTGAGATGGATATCTGTCAATTTTAGAAAATGTATTATTTTATTTTTGTAAGAGTACTTTGTGTACTTGGAGTAGTACTTTGGTACTATGGTACTTTGTGTGCAAGGATGATAGTCGTACGAGATTACTATTCTGAAAATGATTAGTTTCATATCATTTTGTACCTTGCATTCTCATTTCATACATTGGGTTGTGAATGGATATTTTGGAATATACTGATTTATAAGATGCTAGGCATACGAAATACTGTTTAGCAGGTTATTTGACGGAAACTTGACTTATCAAGTTAGTTTTTATGCGTGTGTGTATTTTATATGATAATCATATTTTGATCTTATAATGGTTTACTCATTTTTTTTAAATGTCTTACTTACTTTATTATGTCTCACTAAGTAAATACTTAGCGTGTGATGGCTTCACGCGTAGGTAATGGTGTGTGAACGGAGTAAGGAGTACAACTGACATCGTAAATCAAAGTTTGTCTCATCAGTAATTGTATGACATCAATGTCTGCTTTTGATAATTCTAGTTGGCATGTATTAGTTATATGATGATGCTCTCGTATGTATTTGACAAATGGGTTGTAGTATTATATTATGTTTGAACTTTAAGGCTACTTTACATACTAATAGATAATAAACGTTTTAATATTATTATATGAAATTGTTTTATTTAAAGAAATTTATTTTTACTAGTTTTCAAGTACGAAAATGTTTTAAGTCATGTGACATATGTGACTCGTGTATAGGGATGTATACGAGAATTGTGTGTTATATTTATTGGTATCAGAGCTACAGGTTTAGCCGACTCTCGGCCAAAATCGAGCGTATTTTACACTAAAAAAAAGTATACATGCTACTAGGATGTCAAGGTTACTGATATGGTGTCGATAGAATATGATTGTTTTTACTCCTTACTAACTTTAGTTGTTATTATTATGTATATAGTATTAGATGTTAGAATCTGCGAATTCACAGAGCACGACTGAACAATAAGTTCGAGAAGGGTTGGGTAGCGAGAGCAACGAAGTTAATAGTGAGCATCCGATCCAATCTGAACACGCTAGCGTACTAATACATCAGGGTATGCCAGTTCCAAATCATAGAGCTTTTATATAGGCTCTTGATGCGATCTTGACTAGATTTTAACCTCCTCCGCCTCCCCCTACTCCTTCAGCATCACAGATGTTAATCCCGAAAGAGCTGAAAAGTTTGGAAGCACATGAGTTCAAGGGAGAAGAGGATGAAGGCCCCATAGATGCTAACTTATAGTTAAACGACATCAAGGTGATGCTTGAAAATATTCACTTCTTAGAGTCTGAAAAGTTAGGTGGAGTTGTATCTTTACTTCAAGGATTAACCAGAGTATGGTGGACGAACACTGCAATGTATTCACCGACTGAGCAAGTGACTTGGTAGTTCTTTCAAGATGAATTTAAGAACAAGTACATCGGTGAGCAGTTTATGCGGGCGATACTGCTGAAGTTTCTTAATCTGAAACAAGGTGATCAAATAATACTTGTGTACGAGGTTGAGTATAACAAGTTAAGCCATTTTACTATTGAAGTAGTTCCCAATGACAAGGCTTGACGTGATTGGATCATCGAGGGATTGAGGCCTAAGATGAAAGAGATGATGTTGGCATTAAACTTGCATGCCCTACAATAAGTGATAAATCGAGCTAAGGCAATAGAAAGAGCTCAAGAGGAGAGTTTAACAACGGATCACGGAATGTAGACAGGGAAAAGAGTTGGAACATCTTCAACTTCCTATCATGCCAAGAGAGGAAAGGGTTATGGTTCCCGATACAATAATATATTCGATTCTGCTCAACTCAAAGAGATCCATGGACAAATCAATGCAAAATGAGAGACCAACAGCATCATCTCATAGAGGTAGAGGAAGAGGTAGATCATAAGGAATATCTAAGTCAATCCAACGTCCAAAGACGCAGGAAGTAGCCAGGATTTATAACATCAAGACTAATGAGGATTGGGATGACCCAGACATTATAGCAGGTACCTTCCATCTTTTGGATGAAACTATATTTATTTTGGTTGACCCTGGTTCTACTCACTCGTATATTAGTAAAAAGTTGATTAGAGCTAGAGGAAATTCATTATAACCAATATTTAGTGAGATGATAGTGGTCATAGTGAAAGGGTAACTCAGATATGAATAAAATGCTCAATAAAGATCCAATGGGCTATGCTCCCAATAAACTTGATGAAATTGCCTTTCAACGAGTTTAAGATTATTTTGGGCATGAATTGGTTGTCTTCACATCATGGATGGGTTGATTATCATAAGTGATTATTTTTTAAGGATGTTGAGGGTTCATAAATCATAGTAATTGGTAAAAAATCGAAAGCACCATCCAATGTGATATTAACAATGACTACAAAGAAAATGATGTTGGAAGGGTGTACAACTTTTCTAGCTAATGTAATAAATACTTAGATATTGGAAGTGAAATTAGATGATATTCCAACAGTTCGAGAAGAAATATAATAAAAATAAGGAAATTGAAAAGAATAAGAAGGTTGGTGTTTCTCTCAAGTCTACTAACGAAGAGAATGACTCAAATGAAGATGAAGAAATGACAATGTTTGTCAAAAGATTCAAGAGGCTCATGAGGTCCAACAAAGGAAGGAGATTCCAAAGAAAGGAGGACTTCAAAAATGAATCAAAGGAGAATGTTCATACTATTTGCTATGTGTGCAAAAAACCTCACATATCAAGTTTGAATACACACGATTGAAGAAGAAGGGATCCTCCAAAAAGAAACACAAGGCACATGTAGCTACATGGAGTGATGATGAGAAAGTGGGTAACTTGTGTCTCATGGCCATAGAAGATGATTCCAATGTAACCTCTAATTCATTTATTTCAATTTATTATTCTTTTGATGAATTACAATAGACTTATGATGAATTAGCCTTAGAATATGATAACATGATTTCTAAGCACAAGAAAAATATTTCAAAAATGAAAGATAAAAATGCTATACTTTCTAAGACTAATCTTGAACTTGAAAGTCAAGTCAAAGATATGCAAGTTAAACTTGAAGATTTTGAAAAGGAAAATCAAGACTTGCATAACTTACTTTCAAGAGTGCATGATGATCTTAAAGCTTCTTTTAACTATGTTGGGGTAAAAAGATTTGAAAAAGGTGAACATTCAAAACCCAACTATTAAAAATAGGTTTAATTATTACAAACATAGAGGTCCCTAAAGAACCTCATAAAAAAGTTATTAAAAGTATATTGGTCCCCAAAGGACTCATGGCTACTAATGATAAAGATATCCTTGAAAATGGATACCTAATGGGACAAGATTATTGGGAACTAATATTACTGGACCCAAAAGAATTTGTGTACCAAAATCAAAAATTAATATGTGTTTATAGGTGGAGCAGTGCTACAAGGCACAAAACAAAAGTTCAAATTCATGGTACCTTGATAGTGGATGCTCAAGACACATGACCAGTTATAAGAACCGATTCTTGGAGCTTAATGCTAAAAGTGGAGGAGTAGTAACCTTTGGTGACAATTTAAAAGGTCACATTGAAAGAGTTTGTAACAAATCCTCCATTCTTATTGAAAATATTTTGTATGTGAATGGGTTCAAGCATAATCTACTTAGTATTAGTCAATTATGTGATAAGGGATACAATGTCTTATTTGAGACTAATAGTTGCAAAATTATGGATATTGCATCTAATAGGATTAATCTTCTTGGTCAAAGGATAAGAAATATTTATATGGTGCATTTAGATAATATTGATATATATAATATATGCTTGGTTTCTAAGGATGAGCATGATTGTTGGTTATGGCATAGAAAACATGGACATGCTAGCATGAGTGTTTTACAAAAACTTGTTCAAGATAATTTGGTAAGAGGTTTGCCTAAGATAAAATTTGATCTTGATAAGATTTGTGATGCATGTGCTAAGGGCAAACACTAAAGTTCTTCTTTTAAACCTATTAAAGATTTATCATCTAATAGAGTATTACAATTGATCGATATCGATCATTTTGGGCCTATTAGAACTACTAGCTTGGGTGGAAAACAATATGCATTTGTCTTGGTAGATGACTATTCTAGATTTACATGGGTTCTCTACTAATTACAAAAGATGAAGGTTTGGAAAATTTCATCACTTTCTCTAAAATAAATCAAAATGAAAAAGTTACTCAATTTCAAGTGTTAGGAGTGACTATGGAACTAAATTTCAAAATCTTGGTTTTGATGAATTTTGTAATTCTAAAGGAATTAACCATAATTTTTCAGCCCCTAGAACCCATCAACAAAATGGAGTTGTTGAGAGAAAAAATAGAACATTAGAAGAAATGGCTATGATAATGCTTTGTGAAAATAATTTGCCAAAGTATTTTAGGGCGGAAGCCACAAATACCTCTTGTTATGAGATTAATAGAGTAATGATTAGGCCTATTTTAAAGAAAACTCCATATGAACTTTTCAAAAATAAAAAGCCTAACATTAGTTATTTTTATCCTTTTGGATGCAAGTGTTTTGTTATAAATAATGAAAAAGATAATTTTGGCCAATTCAATGAAGGAATTTTGGATGAAGAAATTTTTCTTGGTTATTCTTTAAATTCATCTTATCGAGTCTTTAATAAAAGAACTCTAGTGGTAGAAGAGTCTATACATGTTTTCGATGATAATCCCCTTCCGAGAAAGGATTCTTGTGTTGATGATGATGTATGTATCTTAAATTCAAATGAAGTTGGTGAATCATCATTGAACGAAATAAAGAACGAGGAAACTCAAGATGCCCTCAAGAATCTAACTCTAGAAGAAAGAGAGATCTAATGCCCAAGAGAGTACAACTATGTTAAAGATGGTAAAATTTTTGGTGATCCATCGAAAGAGATAACCACTAGATCTCTCTTAAGAATATTTGTAATAATGTTGCATTTATCTCATGCATAGAGCCTAATATTTTCAAAGAAGTATTAAATGATGAACATTGGATTAGGGCTATCCAAGATGAGTTAAATCAATTTAAGAGGAGTCAAGTGTATACAATAGTTGAAAGGCCTAGTGACAAATCTACTATAGGTATTAAATGGGTATTTAGGAATAAATTAGATGAAAGTGGTAACATGGTGAGGAACAAGACTAGACTTGTTGCTCAAGGGTATACTCAAGAAGAAGGAATGTATTTTGATGAAACTTATGCTCTCATAGCTAGGATGGAGGCAATTAGAATGTTATTAGCATTTGCATGTTATCATGAATTTACCTTATATCAAATGGATGTTAAAAGTGATTTTCTAAAAGGTTTTATAAAATAATAAGTTTATATGAACAACCTCCCGGCTTTGATGATTCAAAATTTCCAAAACACGTTTTTAAATTGATAAAAATCTTTAGATGGTTTGACACAAGCTTCTAGAGCTTAGTATGAAATATTTTGAAATTTTCTTCTTGAAAAATGTTTTTCAAAAGGGAAGGTTGGCATTACGTTATTTATAAAAGTAAAGGTAAAGACTTGTTAGTAGTTCAAGTTCATGTTGATGACATTATTTTTGGATATATTGATGATAATATTTGCCAAGAATTTGCTAAGTTAATGCAAGGTGAGTTTAAGATAATAACAACGACAAGTTCTCATTTTTCTTGGGAATCCAAATCAAGCAAAGAAAATATGGCATTTTCATCAATCAAGCAAAGTACATCAAAGATGCTCAAAAAGTTTGGATTGGACGATGTGAAACCCCAAGCCATTCCTATGAGCTCATCTACAAAGCTTGAAAAGGATGAGGAAGCTAAGTGTATAGATGTTAGGCTTTATAGGTCTATGATTGGATCTTTGCTTTATCTTTTCACAAGTAGACTGGATATTATGTTTAGTGTTTGCTTGTGTGCTAGATTTCAATCATGTCCTAAGGAATCTCATCTACAAGCCATTAAGAGAATCTTTATATACCTTAGAGACACTTCTAGTATAGGACTTCGGTATCCTAGAGACTCTAACTTTAGCTTGCATGCCTTCTCGGATGTGGATTATGGAGGTTGTAAAATACATAGGACGATACTTGCAAATTTTTAGGTAATATGTTGATTTCATGGTTTTTAAAGAAACAAAATAGTGTAGCATTATCAACCACCGAGGCAGAATACATTTCGGTTAGTACTTGTTGTGCTCAAATTTTATGGATGGAATAACAACTAATAGACTATTGAATTGATGTAGGTAATATTCCTATCCAGTGTGACAATACTAGTGTTATTTGTCTCACCAAAAATCTCATCCAACATTCTAGAACCAAACATATTGAAATTAGACATCATTTTGTTAGAGATCATGTCTCAAAGGAAGTTATAGTTCTAGATTATGTACACACTTTGCATCATGTAGCGGATATCTTTACAAAACCTTTAGATAAGAAAAGATTTTGGGCACTTAGGAGATAATTAGGTTTGACAAACCTACCTTGACTTTGTGTTTAAATTTTTTATGCACTCTTATGATTTTATGAAAGAACATGCTAAATGATTTTTTATTTACCATGCAATTAATTAGGGGGTTTAGGATTTTTCATTAAAATTGATAAAATGTTCAAAGTATGCTTAACTATGTATTTTCTTGGTTGAACATGTTTTCCTTGTCTATATAGAGTTGCCTATACTAATTTTTATGCCCTAAAGTATGCATTTTGACTTTTGACCTTTTGGTGCACTTTAACTAAAGTTTCATGCAACTTTAGCATTCATAGGTTTTTTGTTGTTAAATCTTGTATAATTAAATGAATGTTTGTATATTGGTCATAATTTTATGTCTCATATGGTCAATTATGTTGAATATGTTTAATTTGTGATAAAAAATGACATCTTAGGACTTATTTGCTATAATTTTTTTGACCATTTTGTGCATTTAGTATCGATAATGTTCATTTAGTATTGATACTGTTGTTCATAAGTATTGATATTGTTTGTCAAGTACTGATACTATTCTTATAGTATTGTTATGAGTATCTATACTCTATATCGTTACTATCCATTTCTTCATACAAATAACGATACTCATTTAAATGAGTACCAGTACTTGGAGTTTTGAATGCGTTATAACTCTAAAAAATCCCAAAATTCTTTATTTTTCAAACCCTAAACACCCATTAAAAAACCTCTCATCCATCTCTCAAATTGCCACCATTTTTCATCATTTTTGGATCTTTTGGGTCATTTTTCACGTTTATTTCCTGCACTTTATTAAATTCAAACTATCTTCTCTGATTTCCTTCTCAAATTGTGATTCAAGGTAAATTATTTTTAAAATCCTAACTTATTTTTTTTTCCAAATTTAGGCTTAAATCATGTTAATTTGGGTTAAATTAGTGAATGGGTCTAGTTCATACAACATTTTTGCGCTATTATGTACCGTTTTCACTACAAATTTACAATTTTTTACACAAAAAAAAACAAATTTAAAAAAATCAAATTTATTTATAAAAAATGAACCATATATATTTTTCCTACACATTTATACATATACATATAGATTTATATATAAACTTATATTATACACAATGTTTATTTAAAAGAAATTATTTACTTGTTCTATTTTGTTTACATTTTTTTTACTTATATATACAAAAAATTGTACTTCTATATATACATTTATATTTATATTTTTTTAAAATATATTACTTGTTTTCATTTCATTTTACATCTAAAAGCTCGTCTTCTCGATCCCACCCTCCTCCTCCAAATCCACCTTCAAATCATATTCCCAATCCCGTTCCAAATCTAAATGATCTTACCATTCAAAACTCGTGCTTTAATTAACCAGGTCGTCAAAATCTTTGGCATCGTTGCTCGTATTTCTTTGAGTCTTTACCCCTTAGGGGCAAGCATATGCTTTCTCTTTCCTCCATGATCGAGCTTAATTTCAAATACCTTCTGCAATTCCAATCTTGAAAACTAGAAAACACCTTGAAAATCAAACCCATTTCCTTTCAACAACTTGTTTGTATTTTCTATTCAAATGATGTTTATGTTGTTGATCAAACTCTAAATGCCACTATTAGTATTTGCTCCAATCTCATGTGGCAATACCTTCACATAGATGTCGTCGCTTTAATAGACCAAGAGTTAGGTCTAGAGGTTAAGGGTATAGAAAATGAAAGAGATACTGTTGAATCCACTTATAAGGTTTGTCATAGTGTCAATACCCTAAACATTCATGAGTGCTTTTTGCAACTTATTATCACTTGGTGGTTTCGACCATCCATTGGTAAATTCTCCACCCTTCGTAACGTTGATATTTGGTTATTCATTGCTTTCAACATCATAAACAAATAAATTTCCCCAAATTATCTTTGGAGAGCTTGTTAATGTCATTAACAACTCCCAATCTAAGAAATTTGATACCCTTGTTTATGGTTTTATCACTTGGTGGTTTCGACCATCCATTGGTAAATTCTCCACCCTTCGTAACGTTGATATTTGGTTATTCATTGCTTTCAACATCATAAACAAATAAATTTCCCCAAATTATCTTTGGAGAGCTTGTTAATGTCATTAACAACTCCCAATCTAAGAAATTTGATACCCTTGTTTATGGTTTTCTTCTTAACCATAACTTTTTCAAAGCCGGTAACAATGTCTCTCTATATCCCACTATTCCCTTAAACTCCTACCTTTGATATTAAATCTCTTCGTAAATCGGGATGGGAAAAGCTTGGTAGGACATGAAAAAGAAGAGGTAAACAAGCAACATGATTTAACTCTGATGCACCTCAGTCTCATAATAATGATTCGATACGAGATGTTAATGATCCAGAAAACTGTGTTCATGTCGATCCCCCTCAAGTTGGCGGTGCGTATACGACTATGCTTACCCCCTTACTTTCAGACATTCATGAAGATGATGGATATGAGGTTTGCTACCATAGAGTCTCACTTCACGTCTTTAGGGACTCAGGTTTTTGATATTGGTGATCGACAATATCTTTGGAGGTAATGTATGTAGACTCCTGATGCAATCTTCATGCTAGATTCAACACAGTGATGGATATGATTAACGCTCTTTCTTGTGACTTTGCTTCCTTTCACGCTCTATCTTCAGATCATGATCCTTCTTCGTCAAACACCTGATCGTTTTTCTTTGAATGATTGTTTCTTTTGTGCTCATGTTCGGTATTGTATTAATACTTGGTTGGATATTTTTTTTATTATATTTCGATTGTAGATGTTCATTTTAATACTTTTTTATGGCTTTGGATTTTTATGCACATGGATGCTTATATGTGATATTTATGTCATTTTGGATGCTTGATATGGTTTCTAGTTTTATATATTTGAGACAATATGTTTTATGATCATGTTTATTGCTTTGAGAACATTATTTATGTTGACTAACCACGTTTGGTACGTTTGATCTTCACAGCTTCTATTTATAACTTGTTTTTTTTTTATTTTTTGATTTAACAAAAAGAGGGAGAAATGTTAGAGTAAAGGGGTAGTTATTTTCAAGAAAATATTAAGACAAAAATCTTAAAAATTTTTCAAAAGTTTTGTTATATCAAAAATGGGTAGATTGTTGAACCATTCTTTGATATTTTGATATACCATAAGTAAATAAGTTTAAAGAAATTTTAAGGTTATTTTTAATTTGGTTTTTAAATTTATACCAGTCAAATATCTAAACTATTTTCAAAGTTAAAAACTTCATAATTACTTCTTACTCTTTTGAAAAATTCAAGTCGTATACTAGAAATATTTTTCAACCAGTTTTACAAAGGGTTTCAGATCTTAATCGAGTCACAAATCAAATTCTAACACTGTATTACCGATAATGCAAGAACAATATCGATACAGTTCATGTGGTACTGATATTGTATCGATACTGACATATGAAAATGCACTGAAGTATCGATACAGGTACTGATACTCCTTTTATGTTTTTGAAAAACTCGATTCCAATAGGCTATTTTCGTACTTATACTCTCGGAGTATCGATACAAGTTTTGGTACTATAGGTGGAGTACCAATACTCTTCTCTCACCAACGACTAGAATTTTGTATTTAATGCAGGCAGTACCGATACTCCTAACCCAAGTATCGGTACTCAAGGCGTCTAGGTAGCATTTATTACATGAAAATTCTTCCCAGTGGCTCTATTAACTCCCACAACAACCTAAATAGCTAGAATTGAATGAAGATGTATAAAAACAATATTACAAGTCATATGTGAAGACAAGAGATCATAACAAAAGCCAAAACAATCAATTTGAGCCAAAATCAAGTCAACATTCTTCAATATTCTTTTTGTTTTCAAAGAACACTTGTGTACTTATTTGTTTCATTTTGTTGAGAGTTCTTCTTTCTTCTTGAATTGTGCAAACACATTCCTAGTGAGGTTTTCTAGTTTGTTATTTGTAATTTCTTCTTAGGAAGGGTAAACACTTAAAAATTTGGGGTATAAATCTTAGTGTTGTGTAAGGTTATACCTTTTCCTAAAAGGTTAGAAAAAATTAATGAATTTGTTGAAATCCTTAGTTGGAAAAGCTACGGTAGTGGATAAAATTCATTAAGGAAGTTGAACCACTCTAAAATCCTTGTGTTAATTTCTTACTTCTTTCAAAAGCTTCTAACAACTTTTTAATTTTCCAATTCACCCCCTCTTGGCCATTTTCCTTGATCGATTGATTCAACACTGTGGGTTTACACTTTGAAGTCAAAAGACCAAGTTTTTGAGGCATTTAAACAGTTTCAAGCATCAGTTGAAAGGGAAACATAGAAGAAATTGAAGTGGATTCATACCAGATAATGGTGACGACTATACAGGGTCATTTCATGAGTATTGTCCGCGACAGGGAACCAAATATCAGACAACACCACCGAAGACTCCATAGTTGAATGGTTTAGTTCAAAAGCTTCCAACAACTTTTTAATTTTCCAATTCACCCACTCTTGGCCATTTTCCTTGATCGATTGAATCAACAGTATGGGTATACACTTTGAAGTCAAAAGACCAAGTTTTTGAGGTGTTTAAACAGTTTCAAGCATTAGTTGAAAGGGAAACAGGGAAGAAGTTGAAGTGGATTCGTACCACATAATGGTGACGAGTATACATGGTCATTTCATGAGTATTGTCTGGGACAAGGAATTAGACATCAGACGACACCACCGAAGACTCCACAGTTGAATGGTTTAGTTGAAAGAATGTATCAAAATTTGACTAAGAGAGTCAAATGTTTGCTTTCAGATGTAAAACTTCCAAGATCGTTTTGGGCTGATATGAAAGAAATTTTATTAGCTCTGATATGAAAGTTACAAAAAAAATAAAAAAAATAGTTTTGTAATATAAAGGTTAGTATGTTTAAATATAGTAATATTAATTATAATTATTAGTATAAATGAATATTATTTTTATAAATTATGTTTTAAATGTTGATTTTGTTAAGTTTTAAATTAGGCAGTTTTAATTATGCTATTAAACAGTAGTGAACTTCCTAGTTGCTGTCACAAACCATATTCGATTTAAACAATAAAATATTAAATTACAATTTTACGCCATTACAAGTTTTGTTATGAATGTTAAATTGGAAATTTTTTTATGAAATAAAATTTTATTAGTTTTCAAATAGTACATGTTTTATATGATTAATGTGACATCTCCGACTCGTATACGATGACGTATATGAGAAAGATGTGTTACATTTATTGATATCAGAGCTGCAGGTTTAGACAATTCTCGGCCTAAACCGAAGTTAATATCTATGAAAAAGTTTTTACATGCTACTAGAATGTCGATGTTACTGATCTGGTATGGTTATTTGATTTTATTAATGATGTTGCTCCTTACTAATGTGAAATAATATGAATTTATATTAGATGTTTGAAGTAGAAGGAACGTCTCTAACAATTTATCTTTAGCTTCATGATGAAGCTAGTAGTGAGGATAAGGAGGTTAGTATCAATCCTCTTATACAATCTGATCATGGTGGTGCGCTGACACATCAAGGAATGTTAGTGCAACATTATCGTCTAATAATACTCAAAGGATGATTGTACTTAATCTGAACATACCAAAGAAGACTTTAGTATATCTCCCTAGAAAGGATAATGTTGTCAGAGATTTTTCTCCATTTTGTGGAAGGAATGATATCATTTCAGAGAAATATGCTATTATGTCCCAATAATATTCAAATGGCCTTGAGATCGAAGACGATTCCAAGTTCGAGGATGACCCTAAGATCATTGATGATTTTGAGATTAATACAGATACGTTTTAATTCTTAGATAAATTCGTATATAAGTATTAAGTTGATTAAAGTGAGAGACGTCTGATTAGAATCGATCTTGAGTGATAGAGTAAAGATTAAACCCTTTAGGCCAGATAAGGGTGAGTAGTATATAAATTGTCCGCTAAGAATTCAGAGAGAGCTAAGTTCCTAGTGAACTAAATGGAATTATTCTTATCCTTCGAGAAATTCAAAATAATTTTGGGTGTGGATTAATTATTTCCCTACTAGGTCATAATAGATTATCGCTTAAAGAAATTAGTTCTAAAATGCTCAGAAGGTTTTCAGATTATAGTAATTGGAAAAATAAAATAAAGATAAATTTTTTGTCTAAGGTTATTTTAGCAGTAACTATTAATAAGTTATGGTTGTGAGGATGCCAAACCTTTTGACTAATGTTGTGGATATTCAAGTTCAAAAGTTAAGTTAAAAGATATACCTACTGTTTTAGAATATACAGACATATTTTCAAATAAATTACATGAATTATCTCCATATTGAGGGACATAATTTAAGATAAAAGTACTATTGGGTATTGCGATGATATTTATGCTTTTAATTAGATTGACTCTGACAAGATAAGGAAATTAAAAGTACAATTATAAGAATTGTTTGATTGGAATAAGATTGAGAGTGTCGCCTTGGGCCGCACCAATATTAGTGGTGAAGAAGAAAGATGATTTTATATGGTTATAGATAGAATTACCATCAACTAAATAAAGTGATAGTAAAAGATAAGTATATTTTCCTAAGGATTGATGAACTCCTTAATTAGTTAAAAAGCACATTAGTGTTTCCTAATATTGATCTTTGATTTGGTTATTTTTTAAGGTAAATTTGGAAAATCATTATAAATTTTATAGTGGTGTTAAAAGGTGATTCTTATACTGTCAATCTAGTTTCATGTAAAGAAAACGGAAACTGATTCTGATTTGTATGTTAGAAGATATGAATTTTTAATCGATGATAGGTTAGAAATCGGGATATAACAGATTCTGCTCAAAATATATTTTGTAAGCTGAATTAGAAAATACACCATAAATTGTATAAGTTAAATTAGAAGGAGTACTTTATATGGTTCGATTCTTATTAGAGTCTAGTTTCGAATGGGATAAATGGAATAATTTTTAAGGGTGTAGTTTAATACAAAATATTACTTCTATACAGGTAGTGCAAACTGCCATAATAAAGAATTGTGATAAATCATGAATTTTGTAAGGATTATGTGTTTTATATCGATGTATCTTATAATGGTTTGGGATGCGTAGTAATGTAAGAAGAGAAAAGTTGTGGCTTATGTTTTGAGACAAGACTCATGATCTAGATTTAGCAGTTGTTATGCTTGCTTTGATGATACAATATCTCTATATTCATGGTGAGCGATGATATATCTAAACTGATCATAAAGAAATAAAAGTTTGAAGTGTTTGTTGAATCAAAACAAGTAGAACTTGAGAAAAAGGAGATAGATCAGACTTTTTAAGGATTATAAGTTAGTTATCAATTATCATTCGAGAAAGGCTAACGTGGAAGTTGACGAGTTAAGCCGAAATATTTTTTCTTCCATTGAAAGTTTGGGGAATACTCAATTATAAATGAAAGAAGATGGCATATTAATTATAGAATTAAGGTTAAAGACTACTCTGTTAGATCAAATAAAGGATCCTCAAATAAATTATGATAAGTGCATATTAAGGATGGAACAAGGGGACAAAAATGGAATTAAAGATGTTAAAGTTAAGTCTGAGGGATGATTAATATATAAAGGTAGAGCTATATTCAAAATAACAAGGAATTGAAGAAAGAATTTTTTTCCCGTGGTGCATTGTATTCTTTTGAATATGTATCCTAAAGAGATTATGATGTATATGGATTAAAATAAATGGCAAAGGTGGTCAAGCATAGTATGAGTTATAACTGATTTGGTTTCTAAATTACTTAGTTTATCGTCATGCTAAAGTAGAACCACAAGTGTCTTCAGGATTTTTGTAAGTGATTTCTATTCCTCAATGGAATTGGGAGAGAATTAGGATAGATATTGTCACAAGATTTCCTCTAACACCCAACAAGAAGGATTCAATGTGGGAGATTGTTTATAAATTATGTATTTGCACTTCATGACAATCTGAATTTATTACTCTAGGGATAAGTATGATGAATGGTATAGTAAGTTATTCAATTACACGAAGTGCTTGTTTTGATAGTATCTAATAGATGGACATTTTTAGTGAACTAGTCAGATTTCAGAAAATATAGAAATGTATGTGTAATTAAATTCAAAGTGCCATGAGAAAAGTAGTTGCCTTTATGGAAGCTTGTAAATAATAATACTTTTCAGATAAATATCGAGATGACTGCCTATGAAGTTTCATACATAAAGAAATGACGAATGATGTTAAATTTTTGTGAATTCCAAGATCAAGATATAATAGGTTATGAGATAAGCAAGGAAGTTGAAATTAAGGTATAGATTGTTCAGGATAATCTTAGGATAGCTATCGATCAATATAAATTTTTAATCAGAATTAAAAGGAAAAAGAGATTAAATACCAAGTTAAGGATAAAGTATTTCTCAACGTATTATCATGGGGAAATGTATTACGATTTATATAACAAGGGAAGTTAAGCTCGAGAATTTATTAGTTCATATGAAGTTGTTAAAAGAATTAGTTCAGTAGCTTATTGATTAGCTTTGTTTTGAAAAGGAACAAGTTTCGTAATGTATTGATGCTTCAAAGGTATAGTTTGGATCCTCCGCATATTGTCACATCGAGGAAGATTGAGTTTCAATTAGATTTGACTACGAAGAAGAAATGATAAGGATATTAGATTGAGAATTTAAATTATTGAGAAATCAAGTAATGTTATTCCTTAAAATTCTTTCACGGAATCATAAGGTTAAGAAAGTTATATAGGATTGTGAATGATAAATGAAAAGTGGTCATTTTATCTTTTGAATCAAGTACGTGTGGAAAATTCGAGGATGAATTTTCTTAAAGGGGGAGAATTGTAATATCCTAAAATTTTGGCAAGTGACCAAAATGTAAATTTTAAAAATTTAATGGACAAAGTATAAACTAGAGAAAATTTCAAGGAACAAAGTAGTAATTTTTATGAAAGGAAATTTTATCCCATAAATGCATAGTTCATCCTTAAGAACGAAGTACCTATAGAATTCAGATTTTGATCCAGAGTTTGTGTAAAAAACTATGAAACGATAAAGTTCAGTAAAATATTCGGATAACTGGATCGAATCGAAAATTAAGAAATTTTGAAGGATGTTGATGGGAGGTTAATAATATTATTTTCATACTTTTAAATAGTAGAATTTAACATGGATCATAGTATTTTAAGTTGATTTTCCATGTTAAATCGAGATCATTGAATTAAAGTGGCAAAATTGAAAATTTTGGACAAGTGCAAGAGCCAAGATGAAAATTTATAAAATAGTTGTTGATATTTGTTATGATGATGTAAGAATGGTGATGGAAGCATGATGTAGCATGAAAAGTTGGTAATTATCATGATTTTTTAAGGGTAGAAAGGACTTTTAGATTAAAATGAATTTTAAATTCATTTAAAATAGTTTTTAGACAAGTGTAAGAGATGTTTTAAATGAATAATCAATAAAAATTCTATCATATTCCTCTATCTTTCCATGACACCATAACTAAGGCGAGCAAGTTTTTCTTTCTTTATTTTTAATTTTAGTAGGTTTTTGGATTAAAACGTGAAATAGAAAAATAACATACATCAAATTTTCTACAAGTTGGTGTAAAAAATTAATGTTTTCATGCTTGGAGTTGGTGTAAAAAATTAATGTTTTCATGCTTGGAGTGTTGATTTCATGAAATTGGGGGTTGTAGGAGAAGATGAAATTTGATAATTTATGGATAGATTTTTGTGTTAGTGATGTTATAGAATCATTTCCAACCTTGTAAGATGCTTGGAAACACATAGAAATCCATCATATAGTATTTGAACACCTTGAATATACATGAAGAAATGTTGAAATTTGATATGGAAGTAATGTAGATGCATGGAAATGTTATTAGGAGCTAGAAATCATGTTTGAATCAAAGTGAAAATTTTGCTAGAATTCCTCATATAGATTCGACCATGATGAAAGAAATTGGGGAAAATATACAAAAATATTTTAAGAGTTGGAATGGATGTAAGAATGATTCTACATGTTTTGGAAAATTATTTGGACCAATTTGGAACTTTGTTAAGTTAAGAGGACATTTTTGCATACTTTGAGAAATTGAAGGATTAAGATGTAAAGTTTGAAAGTTGATATAATAGGCTAAAATTTTATGTTGTAAGGTTCAATTGGATCATTTTGTAAGGTTGTATAAGTTTGGGGACCAAACCGTAAGTCATGGAGAATTTAGGAATTAAATGGAAATTAAGTAAATGTTTATGTACTAGTTTGGAAATATTGCTAGAATGTTTGTATATGGTGATTGATACGGAATTAACGTGGTTAGCAAAGGACCATTTAGGAATTTTTTGAAATATTAGGATAGATTTTAAAGAAATGTTTATTTGGTGTTTAAATGTAGAATTTTGAAAAGTAAGGTGAATTATTGTACTTGAAAGGTTATTTTGAAAAAGTTAATTTAGTATTGATTGAGTGAAAAAATTAGTATCGAAAATGTATTAATTATGTTTTATAATTTTATACGAATATGCGTCGATTATGTTAGTTAAAATAGTAACATACATTTTGAAATTTGATATGTCGGGTAAACAATTCTTGTGTAGACCGTGACCGAAAACAATGTCAAAGTGAGGTAAAAGGAAAAGACAAAGTTCGAGAGTGAAATTGATAGATACAATAAGAAATATTAGTAAGGCATCAGGTGAGTGCATCTTATTTTATATATATGATGAGGAAGACTTGTGACGAGTCAACCTTGAGCGATTTGAAAAGAAAAGTTTTGAAATCATATTTTTATACGTTTACCCACTATTTTATGAAATTATATTTGAATGATTTTAGATTTTATTTGCTACTGCACTTTTATGTGATATGAACATATGTTGGTATGTTTGGATCTTGTGGGTTGGGACATGATTGATATATGATTTTGATGTGAAACCCGGTGTATATGTATTGAGGGTTAAGGGTAAAATTAGCATGTGATGAGGTAGAGTGTTATAGATAGATCTTGATTAGTGCATTCGTACACTCCTATATTAGTGCTTTCAGCACTCCTGTATTAGTGCATTCGTGCACACCTGTATTAGTTCCATTGGGTACTCCTGTATTTAGTGCATTCATGTACTACTAGCACTATGTTTGCAATTAGGGGTTCATGGTGTTTTGACATCATGAACTACCATGTCGATACCTAGCATAGTTATATTGTGTTCTACAATACATGTGCTCTTGTTTAGCACTCAATGAGAATCACGTACCTAATATTCTTAGTTAAAATACATTGGACTATAATTTAAATACATGAAAAGTACGAATTTATATGGTTGAATATGGAAAGAACAAGATATATGAACCGAATTATAACAAAAACCTTATCGAATACTTAAATTATTTTTTATATGTTTTATAGGTGAAATTTGGTGAAATTACTTTGAGAAATTTATTTTATGCATGTTTAAATATTAATTTAATAATTTTCTATATTGTGATATTATATTATATTTTGATTATTATTGGTTTTATTGAAATTTCATGATACTTCACTAAGTAAAAACTTAGCGTGTGATTGTTTCACACGTAGGTACAAGTAAGCAAGTAGAATAAGGAGCGTAGTGGGCATCACTTTTGTGGAATCAAATCTACCTCCAGTATCATTAAGAATATCATATTGTGTTGCTTTTGATTTATATTGTGTTGCTTTTGACTTATATAGTGACATGTTATATAAAGAAGTTTTATTTGCTCTTATATGAAAATTATAAAAAAAAATTAAAAAAAATGGTTTTGTAATTTAAAGGTTAGAATGTTTAAATATAGTAATATTAACTATAATTAGCAGTATGAATCAATGGTATTTTTATAAATTATGTTTTAAATGTTGATTTATTGAGTTTTAAATTAGGCAATTTTAATTATGTTAATAAAAATAGTGAATTGCTTAGTTGTTGCCAAAAATCGGATTCAGTTTTGATGTTAAAATATTAAATTACAATTTTACGTGATTTACTAGTTTTGTTATGAATGTTAAATTGAAATTTTTTAAGAAACAAAATTTTGTTGGTTTTCAAATAATACATGTTTTATACGATTGATGTGACGTCTTTAACTCGTATACGACGATGTATACGGAAAAGGGGTGTTACAGATATGGAAACATTTTTCCCACATAGTTGGAGGGGAGATTTGTTAGGTGTGAGTCTCACTATGTGGGGAACCCTTCACCTTCAACCCAATCAAAATGGGTTGTTTGTTTTCTATTTTTGTTTGGTGAAAAGTTTTTGCCACTGTAAAGTCTATTTTAAATTTAGCATTAAAAGACATTCCTTTTGTCTTGGGATTGTGTGTGTTGGCAGCCATATTACACAGAAAAAACAGATTTGATTTTTAGAAGAGAGAGGCTCGTTTGAGAAGGAAAAAGGGGAGAAAACAGTTTTTGAAGCTTTGGTAAAGTAGTGATCAACTCTTTGATCGGAGATCTATCCGTGGTACGATTGAGCTGACTTTTGGACAGCAGCTAGGCGACTTGGTGTTCTTGAGTTTGTGCGGTTAAATTTTTTTCAGATACATATAGCGATGAGAAACGTCAATTTTCAACAGACTGTATTTTTAGTGATCTCCAATTTTTCTCTCTTTTGCTAAGGATTACATGTTGTTAACCTTGTTGGAGTTGAATGCTTCTTGTAGTTTGATATTGTGATCTTGTAGTTAAACATTTGATAGTAGTAGAGCTTTTAATTGGACTCTAAATTCATGTTGTTTTTACCCTTAATTTAGAGGGGTTTTCCACATAAAAATATTAATGTCTCTATTTATTTGTATTGTGGTTGCATTGGTTGATTTGTGGTTGATTAATGTTGCTAGAGAATATATATTATGCTTTTGTACTTGCCATAATTTTTGACGAGATTTATTGGAAGAGAAAGAACACCGGTTGTGCTTTCCCTTGATTTTAGTTGTTTGGTTTCTTCCCAACAGAGTTGTTATGTACACTTCATGTGTTTCAAGAAAATCTCACAATCTTTCCTAAAAGATAGTCTGAAGCTGCTTGAAGGCTTTGAAGCAGAGACAAAGCTCCCTCGAAGTACAAAGGGATCCCGACCCTATTTAAAAAAATTGTATTTGATAAATTTTGACCTAATAGTATTTTGATTCATGTAAAAATAAGTATTTAAACTTAAAAAGTACAATAATTTATTAAATATTTAATCAAATAGGGATCGAACTAAATAAGGTTGACTCTATATTCTCAAAAGTTTTGGTCTAATAACAATTTAGGTCATTGTATGTTTAAATATTAAATATATTAAGCATGATCTCTTGAATTTTGAGTTTAAATACCTAATAAACATAATATTTTCCTTAAGAAGTCCAATATTCTGACCCCTGTCAACCTTTAATCTTGGCTTCGTCCATGCTTTGAAAGGTTTAGGCATATGATCTACTAAGTTGATAAGTATAAATATTTATAAAAATGATATTTTAAAAAGTGATAAAACAAAGACAGTATCCTTATATGAATATCGATTTAATAAATTGTCAATCAGGGCTTGTGAATAACCATTATAACATGATGTGTATGCATGTGAATTTTCATTCTAAGATGAATTCAAGTGAGTATGGTTTCCATAAGTTCTGTATCACGTTTTTTGTATTATGAAACCACGTGTATAAGTAAAATTTTCTCCACTCATTCGTGTGAGGTTTATCATATTATTGTGTTGTAATTGTGTGCTCATGCATGTGAATTTTCATTCTAAGATGAATTCAAGTGAGTATGGTTTCCATAAGTTCTGTATCACATTTTTTGTATTATGAAACCACGTGTATAAGTAAAATTTTCTCCACTCATTCGTGTGATGTTTATCATATTATTGTGTTATAATGGTGTGCTCATGCATGTGAATTTTCATTCTAAGATGAATTCAAGTGAGTATGGTTTCCATAAGTTATGTATCACGTTTTTTGTATTATGAAACCACGTGTATAAGTAAAATTTTCTCCACTCATTCGTGTGAGGTTTATCATTTTATTGTGTTGTAATTGTGTGCTCATGCATGTGAATTTTCATTCTAAGATGAATTCAAGTGAGTATGGTTTCCATAAGTTATGTATCACGTTTTTTGTATTATGAAACCACGTGTATAAGTAAAATTTTCTCCACTCATTCGTGTGAGGTTTATCATATTATTGTGTTGTAATTGTGTGCTATTGCATGTGAATTTTCATTCTAAGATGAATTCAAGTGAGTATGGTTTCCATAAGTTCTGTATCACGTTTTTGTATTATGAAACCACGTGTATAAGTAAAATTTTCTCCACTCATTCGTGTGAGGTTTATCATATTATTTTGTTGTAATTGTGTGCTATTGCATGTGAATTTTCATTCTAAGATGAATTCAAGTGAGTATGGTTTCCATAAGTTCTGTATCACGTTTTTTGTATTATGAAACCACGTGTATAAGTAAAATTTTCTCCACTCATTCGTGTGAGGTTTATCATATTATTGTGTTGTAATTGTGTGCTCAGCATTAATCATTGTTTTCTCGAACGAGTCAGTCTTTCCATACTATCTAGACCTTCTCTTATTGTTCTATGCTCCATATAAACTAAAATTACCACGATTGGGTATTGTATGCCTTGGGCGTTGTTCGTGTGAAGGGTAGATGAGATTTGGCATAATTCGAAGGAGAAAGGTCCAATCGTATCATGACTCTCTTTTCCACCTTATGTCGTGCACCTATAGTTAATATGTTCTCTTTGTTTTTCTGGTGACTTCAAAAGTAGGTGCCCCAACTGTTCGGGTATTGAGGCAAGGAACAATTTACTCCTATTGACGGGGCCCTTTGATGTTAGATGTTAGATGTTAGATGTTAGATGTTAGACGTTAGATGTTAGATGTTAGAGGGTGTGCATATGAGATTTGTTTGTCGGAATAAGAGTTTTGTTAATATTGTGACTGAGGATAATGTTTAAAGGTGATTAAAGGCGTCGTAAAAAGATAAAAAGGATCCATATTCTGCTTGGCCATTGATTTTTTGATGTAATTATTTAGAATAAACAGGTTTGGGAAATGGTTGATTTGGAGGGTTTATTATGATGAGAAGTGCTCCACGCTTGTTGCACCAATTATTAATGTATATAAATTGATTATTTCGATGATAGACAATTCATTCATTCTGATTTGGATAGAGATTCGTACTTAATAATATATCAATCGTTGTCGATAATATTAATGATAAAAAATATCAAAAGAATACAAAAAAATAAAGATCAACATGAGAAAGAATAAGACCAATTTCTACATGTTATATGTTGACATTTAGGGTGCGTTTAGTTCCATCCCATGGGAATCCTACAATCTTTGAACCAAACACCCCTTTAATACTTATATATCAAATAACTTTAACTTTGAACCAAACAATCTTTGAGGTGTATAGTAATAATGATATGATTGATGTGGTCGGTTATCAATTAACTTTGACTTTTATATATCAAATAAGATCTATAAAGAATTATATCAAAAGATTAAGATTTTTTTTATAAATAAAAGATTGTGATTTTTTAAGGAGTATAAGATTCTAGATTCTTTATATCTTGTGTCAATAAATGTTAATAAAGAGATATAAGGAGTATAATAAAGTTATAGGAACTCATAAACACCTTATTCGTTTTCAAATCTGACACGTAAGTTGATTTAATAGCTGAATTCTGAAAATAATTGAGAAATATTAGATTTGGAAAAGAATGAGGGTAAGGGGAGATGGAACCCCAACAACAAAACTTGCAAGGCAATACTAACATACCACCGAGCAGGGACAGAACTATATAGGGTGTGTAAGGAGTTTTTATCCCTTTAAATTTAAGTAAAAATAAATTTTTGTTGTTCTAATTCTAAATTAAATATAAATCTTTATTGTTTTGAACTTGAATATTTTATCACTCTAAATATTTAATTTTAATTCCGTTCTTACTTCTGAGCCAAGTAAATAAACAAAATAAGAATACAGCATTTGATTTTGTATTAAAAAAAACAATCCATTATTCGGAATAATATCAATATTGCCGTTTTCAACATTCATTCGTGATCATCATAAACGCAACTCTTTATTTTATTATTATGCAAAAGTCTAATTATTTCTTTGTTCCATTCTTCTAGTTTTGACGTCATCCCTTCAGTGTATTTTTTCCATTTTTAAAATGTTTCTGAATAGTGGATGATAACAATGAATTAAAAACATTGCCAACTTGATTGTTAGGTAAGCAACAATAAGTGCAAAAATGAAAATCTAATGGGTAAACTACAAGTTTAGTATTTAAGCTATTACTTTTATTCTGTTTTGGTACTTAAATTTTATTTTTTTCCAAAACAATATATAATATTTAGTTTAAATTTTTATTTGATACTCTAACATTATAAAACTAACATAACTATTGATGTGATATCTTAATTTTTTCAATGATGATGTGTTATCTTATGATGACACAAGTCAACATTACTATTAAATTTGAGACATTAATTAAATCGTTAGATATAATTTTAAAATGAATAAAGTTTAGAGACTAAACATGTAATTTATTCAAAACTAATCTTACCTTTAAAAGTCTCACCCAGTGTCTTTGATCCCAAACAAAAAGCTTGAGGAAACATCAATTAATGCATACATGTCCCTATGATTTGATGGAAAGCTTCTGATAATGAATTCATGATATTCAACGTTTTTAAGTTACAAAATGACAAAAAGTTTTTTGTTTTCACAAGTAATAGCAAAGTAAGACAAAAGGCTGAAATCTTTATTTCCAGCCGTGTTTTGAAAATCGGACTAGATCGGTAAGTTTAATCGATTTAACCGGGAATCGTTGTCTGGTTCGGTTCATTCTATCCCGGTTGAATCGGTTCTAGTAAACCGTAAAAAACCGTTCGAACCGGCTTTGAACCGCTCGAACCAGACCAGACCGTGAACTGATTCAACCTAAATTTTTTTATTTTTTATTAAATGTTTTTGATATTTTTATTTAATTTTTTAAATAATTATGACATCTTTCGGTTCTTACGACCGATTCGACCGATTGAACCAATGAACCGGTAGCACGACCGATTCACTGACTGGTCTGATTCTAAAAACCGTGATTTCCAAAGAAGAGTAGTTTTCAGAATCAATGAAATAAATAAATACATAGGTAGACTATACATTTAATATTTCAACTATTAATTTTATTTCATTTTTATCAATAAATTATTTTTTAAATCTTACTTAATATTTAGTTTTGACTATATATTAGTTTGTTAAAAAATTAAGGATACACTAAACTTTATTTTCTTTCATATTTCACTCATTGTTCTTTTAATTTTTCAATTTACTCACTAAATTTTATATATTTAATTTTTTTATCACTCTTCTATTTACTTAATAATAACTACATGACATGAAATTATTTAATATTAAAATAGTCATATAAAATTTTTCAATAAATAATTAATTACATCATATTTTCATTAAATAATAAACAATAAAACTTCTCCAAAGTTTACTTCCATTTTTTCATTCCTCTGCAACTCTTCAACCTTTATCTTCCTCTAATAATTTTCTCTTCAACCTCACTCAAATCCATCATTAATGTCAAAACTTTCTTCTTTTCTCCATTTTTAATCTAAATCTCATCTCTTTTTATCTTCACATCTCCTTTTCTCACCTTCCAAAAACCCTCCTAAAACCCATTTTAGCCGCACTTATCCCCTTACTCCCTAACCTCAACAAACCAATCGGCTTGGTCTTTATTATAATCTTGATGTTGTTTTCGTTGCTACCATCGTTGCTGTGATTATCATGGTTATTGTTGTTGTCGATTAGGTGTGGGATTAAGGTTGCGGTTAAATTTAGTGATGGGTAAAATTGGGGTTTTATTAGATGTTGATGGGACGATGAGATAAAATTAGGCATAACGATGATGGCCAGAAGGTAGCCGAAAAGGAAAGGATGGGTCGGAAAGGAAGATCCATCTCAGCCACGCTTATCCCCCCCACTCCCCATTATTGTTTTTCTCTGGTTTTCCTACTTATTTTCTCATTACTCGTATCATCAAAGATGTAGCATCGACTCTTCTTTATCTTAATTCTTATTCTTCAACTCTCCTGTCGTTAATTCCAGACTCAGAAAAAAAGGAAAAAAAAAAGAAGGTGACGGTGGCTGTGATTAGAGGATAAGTTGGGTCGTTGAATGAGTGAGAAAAGGAAGGGAATGAGTTTAGAAGAGGGAAGAAGAGGGGAAAAAGAAAAAGTGAAGAAATATTTTAATTTAATTATTTTTTATCCAATCTAAAATTTAATGGTTAAAAATAGGCGTTTTTTATCGAAAAATCACTAGTGATCGGTATATTTATCGATCTAACACCGGTCAGATTATATTTCCCGATCTAACACCCGTAGCATTAAAGCGCGCCCCCTGCCCCGCGCTATATGCTGATTTGGAGCCACGTGGGGTATAGTGCGCCCCCTGTACCGCACTATACGCTGACATGGGTTACACGTATGTATAGCGTGCCCCTGATCCGCGCTATACGCCACGTAGGGGTATAGCGCGGATCAGGGGCCGCACTATACCTGGTTATCTGACACGTGAGGTATAGCGCGGTACAGGGGGCGCTATACCTTTAATTACCCACTCGTTCACACCCCAATCCTCCCTATAAATACCCCCATCCTCAATCGCTTTCATCACACCAAATTCTCTCAAATTTTCTCAATTTCTCTCAAATACTCTCACTGTTTAAGGTATATTTTATAATATTTTTAATATTATGTATTTAATTTATTTAAGTATTTTACTTTATTTAATATTTTACTAATATAATTTTTTTACAGATATATAATGGAAGACAGTCTACTTCGCTTGAATGGAAATCATATATCTCGATACTTTGCTGATACGGTAACATTTTAACATTTTAATTTAATTTAAATTATTAGTAATAATTAGTTGATTTATTTAATGCATGATTATTAGATTAAGAATTAATTTTTGTAATTATTTATTTTTAGGAGAAGGACCGTGTATTAGATCTTTTTATTAGGAATCTTAAGTTTGTGATACCTAGCCATGTCTTGCCGTATTTAGTAAAGACTGGATTTGGTTACATAGGTAGATATCAGGGTCACTGTAGGATAGAACCAGACCTTGTGTCGGTGGATGGAGATGTGATATCAGGGATAGCTTCCAGTTCTTGGACTACTTTGTGCCAGGATAATCTAGGACGTGTCCCGGAAAGTTTTATCGGAGGTAGGATACCGTTAAATTGGTTAGATGCCAATTTTCGGGAGTTGAGTGCAGACGCCTCTGAGGATGAGGTTAATATGTATACATGGACATACATATTGCAGTTGATAGGAGGGTTGTTGATACCGGAAAAATCGCGCAACCTAGTTCACTGCATGTGGTTGCGACATCTTAGCGACTTTCGTCTCGTCGGATCATTCAGTTGGGGCTCGGTAGTTTTGGCTTTGCTGTACAGGGAGATGTGTGGAGCCACTGACTACAGGCGTAATGCTATCGGCGGATGTCCCCTACTGCTGCAGTCTTGGGCATGGTATCGATTGCCCTTTTTATGTTCCGTTGTGAAGAACCCATTCGTATTTCCACTACTTTTGAGGTAATTATAAAACTGATTTTGTATATTAATAATTTTATACAACGTATAATAAATATTTTCCTTGAATAGGTGGTCTACTGATAGGAAAAATCATCAGGAGCTACCTGATGATTTAGAAAAAATTAGGGTGCTAATCGATCAGAAGGCTGACACACAGGTATGAATTTTAATGTTTAAAAAGTTGATTTTAGATTATAGTTATATAATTAGATTATTATTTTGATAAAAAAATATATATTATTTGTTTTAGTTTGAATGAGTGTCATATTCTACTGATGATGTGAGGGCAGTGATCCCACCTGAGTTGAGGGGTTCATCAGATGTTTGGATGGCGATGGTCCCTCTGATCTGTTATGCGACCGTCGAGTGGCACTCCACTGATCGCGTGCTCCGGCAGTTTGGTTGTTTTCAACCAATTCCGGAAGCACCTCGCAATATGGACGAGTTGTATAGCTTAGATAGACGCGGCAAGACAGATACAGATTGGCTGGTGAGGCATCATGAGTGGGTCGTGTTGTGGCAGGATCGACATCGGCGCCTTCCCCGTAGAGAGCCCATTTTTACTGACTTCTTGATGTATGCTGATGGTTATTATGAGTGGTTCAACAGTAACGGGAAATCATTTCTGCTTCCCGAGGATGCATAAGGGAAAACCTTTCCGCGAAGTCGATAGAGACGTGATCCGACACAATACCATCGTCCCCCGACTCGTGGACGGAGATCAGGTGTTTTTGGTTCATCCTCAGCTGCACCAGTGGGACCTTCACAGCAGCCACCACAGCCATTTATGATGTCGCAGCCATATATGATGCCGTCATCGCCTTTCCATTACCAGCTGCCGCCTTCACCTGGTTTTATGACCCCGCCGCCGTCACCGTCACAGATGATCCCTCCTGGAGGCTATTACGGGTCTATGTTTATAGATTTGACTTGGGGTTTATATACTGGATATTTGGCAGGTTCAGCCTCTTCACTCATGGCCGCAGTACAGACACCTCCTGTACAGTTTTCACACTCAACGATGTCTGGGTTTTCCCAGTTTTCGCAGGCTGGTGGGATAGTCAGTCATACACCTCCAGGGTCCTTATTCTATGGAGGTGCTTCATCGTCATCAGCTCCTCGTCAACCTAATGTATCTGCTCAGGACGACGACGGCGGCGATGACGGTGATGATGATGACAGCAAGGAGTCAGAACCAGTGATACGAAGAAATCCTCCTCGAGACCGACAGCCACCACCTTGCGGAACACATTCACGTCGCATGCATCGATAGATTTTTTTATTATATTTGTATTTACTTTATTTTGTTAAATTGTATTTTTTTATTATTTCTCATTTAATACATACTTTATTTTGTTAAATTTGTTGGACTTTTTTAATGTATTTCAGTTAATTTTGTTTATTACCATTTAATATCAGTTATTGTAATTTAGTTATCATTTAATACTTATTGTAAGTTTATTGTATTTAAAATTATATTCAAATACCAATTTGGTTATCATTAACTTGAAGTAAATGTAAATTAAAGTACAAGAATTATTATTTGATAAACAAATACATCATTTCCTCATCAATTGTTACTTGATGACAACAGAAGTGGACATGTTTTACTCGTGTGTCCGGGTTTCTACAATGCCCACATCTTCTGTCTTGTCTAGATCTTTCTCGAATATCCATATCGCAATGAATTCGATTGGATTTTGTATGACCACGCTCCCTCAATAAACTCAGATTTGGTACAATCGGATGAACCTCATCAGGGTCTTTGTCATTACCTATGGGGGAAACTCAAATTCATATACCTTAAAAACTTCAGATAGTTGGTATACGAGATCCACAAAAATGGTTATAGTATTGACGTGTGTGCGAGCAAGCTGCTATCACATGAGAGCATGTATACTTCATAGCTTGAAAAAACCCGCAGTCGCACGTTCTGTCCCTTAGATTTACTCTTAACGACACAACTTCAATCCCTTGAAGAGGTCGCGGCAACTCTGTGACACGAAACATTTCATGCCTTCTAGAGAAGCTTGTTACAGACATTCCATTTGATGCAACAATTTTTTTTCTGTAGATCTGCAACTAATCTAGGGTGATAGACATGACCGCCTTTCATCCAGGTTTGAACTTGTCCCCCGAGCTTCGCAAAAAGTGCCCCCCCAAACAAAAATATGTAGTTTTTACCAAAGCCGCTACAGGTAAGTGACGTGCACCCTTTAAGGTTGAATTGATTGCCTCAACCAAGTTGGTCGTCATGTGTCTATATCGATATCCACCATCATATGCGTTCGTCCACATTTCTTTATCGATGAGGCTGATGTAATCGTATCCTTCCTCGTTCTTCGCCCGCAAATCTTGAAGCATTGATTCAAACGTTCGATGAAGTAGTTCGTAACCTGATCAAAAAATGTATAACTTACTAACTTGCTTTCTTTGCAAAATTAAAATGATCAAAAAAATGTATAACTTACTAACTTGCTTTCATTTACCCATGCGTATAATTAATTGACGCTCATCATTCTTCTTGTACCTTCCATGATAGTTCGCAGCAATGTGTCGGAGACAATACCTATGTTGGACAAAGGGTGGTTGCCACATTGGACCCAAAGACTCCATTGCTGCTTTGATCCTAGCTCCGCGATCTGAAATGACACAAATGTTTTCCCTCGTGATAACATGTGCACATAAATTTTGGAGGAAAAAAACTCAATAATCTATATCTTCTCCTTCGACAAGTGCAAAAGAAACTGGAAGAATGTTGCGATTGCCATCTTGGACAACTGCCAATAATAAAATTTGCTTGTATTTTCCATACAAGAAAGTCCCGTCGATCTGGACCATAGGCTTGCAATATTTGGCAGCATTAACGCACTATGGGTAACTCCAAAAAACCTGGTAGAATTGGTTTCGATCGCGAAGAACTCGATCATTATGGTATGCATAGGAGGTTTCGAAGTCCACAATTATCCCAGGATTCAACGTCCGCACCAACCTAAACCAACCTGGAAGTTCGTTGTAAGATGCATCCCATTCGCCATGAAGTTTGACAATGGCATTTTGTTTTGCCAACCAAGCTTTTTTATAGGAGACAGTGTACCCATACTGCGATTGTATAGCTGAAATCAACACTGCAACAGCTATATGAGAGCTTGCTTTTACCTTGGGCATGATGGCTTGGCATATCATTTCAGAGTCCAAGCTGGGATGATCTTGGTTGACCCCTCCAGCACAACATTTGTGAGGACCGTTGTATACTGTTAGTTCCCATATGTTGTTTTTCCTCTTCATTTTCGATGCGCGAACCATCCAATTACACCCGTTTTCCCGTCGGGCACAATATCATACATATTTTTCGGTCGTCGATCGGTTGACTCTGGACTGAACAAAATTACGGATATTGTAATTTTTGATAGCCATCATCGCTTCTTCTTTGCTTGAAAACTCCATGCCTCAAGATAACTCACCATTATTTATTGATGAGTAATATTCATAGTCATCGAGATTAGGCATATCCGCAAATTCTGGCCCGTACATTGCACCATAATCAGCTTCATACATGTGTGCAGAAGGGTCAGTTTGTGTCACATTTCCTGGAATTTCATCTACATCATCATCATCGGAGTTGAATTGCGGTGATTCTGGGTGAATGAATAGTCCAGTCTCAGCACCATCCGCACCAGGCTCACGAAGCGGTTCTTCTGGTGGAGATGATGGTTCCTCCATGCGCTCCACATTTAGGTCGAAGAACCTACTACTTGCATGTCTTCCCCTTGAACTAGAAGGCATATCGACATTGAGATCGAAAAAGCTCGTAGTCGAAGGCCTCCCCCTGGAGCTTGAAGCCATCGTGTCAAATGGAAACTGCACAGATTGTTGTGTCGATGATATCTCCATATTAAGGTCAAATAAATTTGCAGATGAATGTCTTCCCCTTGAACTGGACATGGTGTTGCCATACGGATTGTTCGTGGACCCACCTCGATACATATCGTAAGGAGTTGCAGATGAATGTCTCCCCATTATTGCATTAAAATCATTACACATTACTGTAGTCGGATTGTCAACTTGATCAACTTGTTCAGCCAACCCATAGTGGGAGCTTAATGATTGACCCCGAACAGCACTCACTTGAACAAAATGTGCATACATCTAAATAGCAACGTCTGAATAATTAATTTGAGCTTCAACCATCATTTGAACATCATCATTGTTCGAAAGTTCGAACGCTGTATAAGTTAATGGCAACAATGATGTTGGAAATCTATACTGCAACGACGACATTCTTCTACTACTTCCAACATGAATCTTCCTCGAAATCTTCGTTATCAGGTCCTCAAGAGTTATGTTTCTCTTGAATGATATTTTAACACTCTCATTTGATACGAAAACAACGCCGGTTTCATCTTCTCGAATTTCACCATCATAATAAACAATAGCTGAAAGTCGCGCCATTCTTTGATTTTAAAAGTGCGGCAATATTATATCTGCAAAAAAAATAACTGAAACAAACCTGATTAAATAAATTATATATGAACGAAAATATAACACAATAAATTTTTTTACACATCAACGTAAATAATTTAAATAATATAATATTATATTATTACATGCATCGCAAAACTATTTCGACGTATGCTCCCGCTTTTTAATTTTACAAACATAAAAATTAATTGAAAATAATTAGTATAATATTTTTTCAAATAATGATAATAAACAATAAGTATAATTAAAAAAATTATAACAAAATTACCTTATAACGAAAAATCGCACGAACTTCTAAATCAAATATGAGAAGATTGCCTGAATTATTACTCGTTGACGGAATTGTTGTATTAATTTATAAGTTGAGAGGAGAGATGCCAGGAGATGTGAGAAACTTAACCGGCGGAGGAGGGTATTTATAACCATATAAGGCGCGGTACCTACACCGCGCTATATGTAATTATTCATAAAAGATATAGCGCGGGTCAGGGACCGCGTTAAATATAATTCCGATACGGCGTATAATGTGGCCCCTGATCCGCGCTATACCCCTACGTGGCGTATAGCGCGATAGAGTGGACCAGGGGCCGCGTTAAATATAATTCTGATACGGCGTATAGCGCGGCCCCTGATCCGCGCTATACCCCTACGTGGCGTATAGCGCGGATCAGGGGGCGCGCTATACACATGTGTAACCCATGTCAGCGTATAGAGCGGTACAGGGGGCGCGCTATACCCCACGTGGTACCAAATCAACATATAGAACGGGGCAGGGGGCGCGTTTACTGCTACGGGTGTTAGATCGGTAAATATAATCTGACCAGTGTTAGATCGATAAATATACCGATCACCGGTAATTTTTCGGGAAAAACACCTAAAAAATAATTTAAGTTACCAAATCATAAAACCGTTAGATAATTAACATAGAGTGACAAAAAAATTTAATGTCTAAAATTTAGTGAAGAAATTAAAAAAAATTAAAAGTACGATGAATGATATAGAAAAGAGAATAAAGTTCAGTGAGTAAACATATAATTTACTTAAAAATTAAAAGTAATGTTAATATGTCACCATAAAATAAATGTTATATTATTATAAAAAATAAAAAGTATTACGTTAATATTTTATTAATTATTTAATAATGATTGACTAAAATAAAATAAAAATATAATTTTATTTAAAAAAATTGAATGACTAAAGACAAATAAAAGTGATAGTTACCATAAATAAATAATAAATAAATAAACAATGAGTTTTGTTAAAAAAAAATATTCCCGTTGATGTAGAATAAAAGATCGCAATGATTTTCGGGGAAAAAAAAGACTATCTTTCAGCAAGCTGAGTCAAAGAGATTTGATATATGAATCGATGGTTAAGTGGGAAGAATGTTGAGATGCCAGGAAGGAAGAAAACCCTTTATCGTATTGAAGTTGGGAACATGTTTTGTAGCTGAAGTCAACTTCAGTTGCCTTTTTTCCCCTAATCAGAGATGCTTTGAAGCGTAGATAAAACAAGGGGTGTCATATCAATGGCCAAATTTCTCTTTCAATTTGGTTCAATGAAACTTGTTTCTGCTCTTAATCTTGTGTTCATCTTCTTCAACTTGCTGTTGCTTCTTTATCCCTCCACTTCTTTTCCTTTGTGCACAAATTCAGGTAAGTTTCTTAACCCAAAGTTCAAACTTGTTTGTTTCGATTTCATAGACTAATTTTCTATATGTTTATTAACGTGTCTTCCTGGGTTTTTTTTTTTCTTTTGATGTAGAGGCGCCTATCGCCTTGAAGACTCCATTGAAATTTTGTTCCTACAATGGAAGCAGCTGCTGCAACTCCACTCAAGATTCACAATTGCAAAAGCAATTTCAAGCTATGAATATCTCTGATTCTGGCTGTGCCTCACTTCTGCAATCAGTCCTCTGTGCAGTAATACTTCATTTCTTTTATTGTTTACACTTGATTCATTAGATTTTGTTGTAGTCATCTAGAATAAATCAATGATTTTTTTTTTAGAAGTGGAATATGAGTTTTCATTTAAACACTGCATTGTTTTCTAGTGTATGGCTGTTGATATAGGCTTGAAATCTCCTCCCTAACCTAATCATTTTGTTTGATCCTTCATGCACAACTGAAATGGAATTTTTTGTGTTGGTGTTTTCCTGTTGAGTTCTTGATCGACAGCATGTGTTTGCAACTTCATAAGGGAATTTTTAGTTGACGTAGTATTTTCAGTTACTCGCAAATCGTGAAACTATTAATCTTTTGTCGAGGTGATAATTCATGTAACCAGAGTGTTTGTGAAAAGGTTTGCAGATTCTTCATTTTCCCCTCTTGATGAGGTGATGATTATTGTATCTGACGCTTATTCCTGATGTCTAAGTAACATAGATTACTGTCACTTGGGCTCTAATAATGTGAAAGATGAGAAAAATGAATCTCCAAGTGCACAATCAAATCCCCTTGGCTACCAATAGATGCTTCTAATTTTCCTAGTAGAAATAGATGGATTTTTTTAGTTTAATGTTACAGAAAAAACAGTATTATGATAACTCAACTGGTAACTTGTTCTGGTTCCTCATCACTAGGATCGATTTGCTTAAAGGAAACTTCTTTAATGAGCTTGGATGAGGCTCTCTATTCAGTCAGAAAAAGGTTTTTCTGAGTTTACATCCTGTTTATGATTTCCAGAGATGTGATCGTTTTCAGCGAACTTATTCACAGTTGATTCCGTGCCTCGACCGATGCCTCTACTTTGCAACGCTACAGTTTCAGCAAATTCATCTCAGTCGAACCAAGCAACAAGTGATTTCTGATCTAATGTGTGGGATACATGTCAAAATGTATCTGTGTTGAATTCCCCCTTTGCACCTTCATTGCAAGGGCAAGCTGGAGCACCTATCAATTCGAACATCAACAAATTGACTGAACTTTGGCAGTCCAAAACTGTTTTCTGTAATGCTTTTGGTGGAGCAACAACTAATGGGTCAGTTTGCTATGATGGCGGACCCATTAAACTAAATGAGACTGGAACTCCTAGTGCTCCACATGGTTTATGCCTTGAGAAAATTGGGAATGGGAGTTACTTGGATATGGCTGCTCACCCCGACGGATCAAACCGTGCATTCTTCTCCAATCAACAAGGTAAGATTTGGTTGGCGACTATTCCTGAAGTGGGATCAAGAGGAGCGTTGGAGCTTGATGAATCCAACCCCTTCATAGATCTTACTGATGAAGTTCATTTTGATACTGCATTTGGGATGATGGGGATAGCGTTTCATCCTAACTTCGCACGGAATGGTCGATTCTTTGCTTCATTCAATTGCGATAAGGGTAAATCACCTGGATGCACCGGAAGATGTTCTTGTAACTCGGATGTGAACTGTGATCCCTCAAAGCTCGGTACTGACAATGGTGCTCAGCCATGTCAGTATCAAAGTGTTATTGCAGAATATACTGCCAACGGTTCTTCAGTTCAGTCTTCCTCGGTACACATCTTTATGCACTTGAAACTTCATTTTAGATCCAATATTCTAAATGAATTAAACCCTTTTTCAGGCAGCAAATGCTAGGCCATCAGAAGTGAGAAGGATATTCACTATGGGACTTCCTTATACTTCTCAACATGGTGGACAGATTATTTTTGGACCTACAGATGGGTATCTATACTTTATGATGGGGGATGGTGGCGGTGGTGGTGACCCGAACAATTTCGCTCAAAACAAGAAATCAGTTCTTGGCAAAAACATGAGGCTTGATGTAGATAATATACCAAGTGCGTTCCAGTTTTAATTCATTTACACCTGCAATTTTAAAGCAATTAAAATGTTTCAAGAACTTTGCTATATGGCATTCATTTCAATTGACACTCAGAATGCTGTTCTAGGTGCAACAGAGATTAATAGACTTGGTCTATGGGGAAACTACATCCCCAGAGACAATCCATTTAGCGAAGACTCAAACTTGCTGCCTGAAATATGGGCTCTTGGATTCAGAAATCCTTGGCGCTGCAGTTTCGATTCAGAGAGGCCTTCCTATTTTATGTGTGGCGACGTCGGCGAGGTTTGATTCTTCTCTTCTGACCATGGACAGAAAACCAATTGTTTGATATTCTTACAAATTGTTTGATATCAGACCATTTTGAAGTTCCAACGATGTCTTTAGCTTTAACCTGTTGTCTGTTGATATCATGTTCTATTTGGTTACCATCACCAGTGTCTTTGTTTCATTGAGATGCAACTAAAATGCAGGGCGTGTAATATGCTAGATCAAATTCCGAGTTAAGAATATTTTTTGCCAGTGCTGATATTTCGAAGTTTATGAATCTACAGGATTTGTACGAAGAGGTTGACATCATCAGCAAAGGTGGAAATTACGGTTGGCGTGTTTATGAGGGTCCCTATCGTTTTAATCCTAAATCATCACCTGGAGGGAACACATCTGCAAACTCCATAAACCCTATTTTCCCAGTTATGGGATACAATCACTCTGAAGTAAACAAGAAAATAGGATCAGCCTCAATTATAGGAGGCTACTTTTACCGATCCGAAACCAATCCTTGTATGTATGGAAGGTAAGGAAAGGAGTAGGTTTTTGCATACAGATGACAATGTTTACCTTCATTATCTCGAATTAGTTCTTGCTATTGATTGTGTATGTTTTCAAAGATACCTGTATGCAGATTTGTATTCTGGTGCAATCTGGGCAGCAACTGAAGACCCGGAAAACAGCGGAAACTTTTCGACGAGCACGGTTCAATTCGGTTGTGCAATAGACTCTCCTTTACAATGCACCAATGTGCCAGGAAGTGATAGTGCAGCATTGGGTTACATTTTCTCTTTTGGTGAGGACAATAGCAAAGACATTTACTTGTTAACCAGCAGTGGAGTTTATCGAGTCGTGCCGCCGACTCGGTGCAATTACGAATGCACGAAGGAAAATGCTACTGCAGTTGGAACTCCAAGCCCTACACCATCACCACTGCCATCACATTCAAACCAGTTGAGTCCCATAAGTTTGCTGCTATCTGCTTTGTTGCTGCTTGACATTTCAGAACGGCTTCATGTGTTGTATTGTTGTGTAAAGAGATTAGTTTTATGGTCCTTTGATTTACAATCTTTATTTTCCGTCTTTTTTTGGGGTTATTTTATGAATTTTGCTTTAAAATATATATTTCTTTTGAGATTGTAGGGTCAAAAGTATACTTCGGTTAAAATAAGATTCATTCTCTTACTTTCATTTTTACATCAAAGAGGTAGGATCCACTAATAAAATTCAAGAAGTTTTATATTGATTTAAAAAGTTTATATGATATTAAATTAGTTAAATGTTTTTTCCCCTTAAGAAAGGTTTGGCAAAATGATTTTCAACCAATTTTCAAAAAGCTTAAATGGTTAGCTTTTTCTATGGAAAATTTGGGTGAAATTATATTTTTATCCTTAATTATTTAATTTTAACTAATTTTTTAATTTAATATGCATACATATATAATTATTTATTAATTATTATTTTTATTAATGTTCGAATTTATTGTTAAATATAAATGGATAGAACTTTAACAAAATTTTATTGTCGGTATATATATTATTTATTTATATTATCAAAATAAATATCTAAATTACTATTTCGTAGTAATTTTAAATCCACATATTAAACAATATTGATAACAGATTTTTCTTAATAAAATAGTTCATATATAAAAATATTATTAATGAAATATTATAATATATATATATATATATATATATATATATATTTATTAGAGTTTAAGTAGATATACTTCAAATAGTATAATAATAATAAGTGTATATATAATTTAAATACTATATTTTTAATTTATAACATAATGTCTAAAATTGACATTTTATCATTTCAAAATAAGTTTTTAACTATAATCACAAATATTTAAATTTTAAATTGCATTTTTCATAAATACTTTTTAAAGTACCTTTTTTACATTACTTTTTAAATTAATTTTTAAAAGTAATACTAAACTATTCCTCAATGCTTTTTTTAGGACCAGTTTGAGAATATTTTTTGGCAATGGAAAAATGATTTTTCATCCCATAAACAATGCTAAATACTCAAAAAAAAAAATTCAATCTAATATCAAAGCTCAAATTTCTACCTTTTGTTGTGAAAAATCATTTTTCGATTTGTAGAGACCCAATTTTGCCCAGATAATTCAATTTAAATCGAGTGCAAGTGATGTTCAACTTTGTGAATGTTGATGAGTGTTTTTTTGTTAATATTTTTATTATTAATTAATTTATCACTTTAATAGTACTAATTTGGGGTATTCATGTTTAAATTTATGCACGACTCTATTTTTCAAGAAACAACGATTAAAAGGAAAATTAAGTATATTTTGCCTATTTTCTGGAATCAAGCCGATGCCAACTTCAATAAAATAATCCAGTCAGCAAGATCAAAGTAGGAAAGTTGGGTGAACCACAATTCTTTAAGAATTAAAAGTTGTAATTAAATTCAAACGTTTGAGATTTTATTATTTAATTAATTAGAATTCTAGTTTGCTTAGGATTTTAATTATGATTTTATTTATTTATTTATTAAGGATTGTAGCTTACTCTTAATTAATTACAAATTAAGTGTTTTAATGTTATTAAGATTTAGTATTTTAGTTTCTTTAGGTTTCTCAAGCTATAAATACACATCAGGTGAAGGGACGGACCCCCTCTAATTTGTTGTTTTTTTTATTTTTTTAATTTTGGCAATTTATATTTCTATATTATTATTATTTTTGAATATTGAAATTGAATGTGTCTTAAAATCTGAAAATTTTGTTGGAGGGGTCATTTTTGGATCCAGAATGGATAGATTCAAGAAACAAAAGAATTAAGGATACCCACTAGAAAAACTAATCCAAGTCTCTTAAGTTTAAGTTAAGTAAAAAAATAAGATAAGTAAAAAAAAAAGTAGGTAAAAAAATTAAATTGAATTTGAATCTGACACATTACGAGTGACCTTTGAACTCTAACACTTTGGACTTTTATTTTTAATCTCTCACTCGGTGGTAGAAGTAGCCGGTCTGTCATCAATAGTTGATCATCGTTGTCGTTATTCACCAATCATTGTTGATCACGTCTTTATACATTGGTTAGCTTTCTTCTTCTTTTTTTCTTTTAAGTTTTAGGGTTCTAAACTCCATCTCTACGAGTTTTCTTTTCTAAACTCTTCACGGTAGGTCAGATTATCGAACGCCATTTGTTGTTGTATTCACTCGTCGGTCTCTACGGGCAATCGTCGTCAATGATCGCCTTCATGCATCAAAAAGTTTTCCTTTTATATTGTTTCAATTTTCCCTTTTTCTGGAATCGCCAATTTTCACTTTCACAAAAATATAACTTCTTTTCTTAGGATCGAATTTTTACAGTGGTCAATATATATATATATATTCACTCGTCGGTCTCTTGGTCCATCGTCATTAGTGATTGCCTTCATGCATTAGTAAGTTTTTCTTTTATATTGTTTCAATTTTCCTTTTTCCTTGAATTCCCAATTTTCACTTTCACAAAATATAACTTGTTTTCTTAGGATCCATATTTTAGAGTGGTCAAATGCTATTATATATATATATATATATGCTCTCTAGTGGATATAGTCTTACTCCATACGAGTAGACATATAACTTATTTTTTACGTTGAGTGCTCTTAGACCTTGAATTTTTTGCAATCTCAAAATTTCCTGCAGTGGAACTAAAGCAATATATATCATGTCGAAAAATAATTTTAGGTTTTCAATTATAGCATAAAGGTTGAGGCTTGGGACAATTAAATGAGAATAAAGTAAACGCTATTAGTAAAGCTTAGATTGAGAATTGAACAATTAAATAGAAATAAAGTAAACGAGTAAAGTTTAGCCTATCTACCGTAACCCTTTAGATACTAACTTCATAATTTATGAACCATAATAATAATAATAATTAGCATAAAGTACTCGGTTTGTAAAAATCAAAATTGAATTGTATGCTATGAATAATGGTTCATGTATCCAGAAATGATTAAATGAAATTATTATTAAGTTGATTTGTACAATGAGGTTCGATTAAGAAAAAATTGTTCATTAATTGTTATTATTTATATATTATTTATTATGAGTTTGTTCATCTTGAACAAATATTTCGTTACATTTTTATTTATATTGTTATTTATATTTTTATATATGTCCAATTAACTAAAAAGTTCTTCAACACCCATTGGTATTTCAAGAGTTGAAGAATTTTTTGTGAATGTTGATGATGAACCTAATGGAGATGATGTTCTTAATGAAGAAGAAGAGCTTGATACCACAACAAAAGAAGCTAACGTTGAAAATTATTTCCAAACCTTTTAGAGATCAAGAAGATCAAAGGTGTGGGATGATTTCTTAGAACCTGAAATCATAAACAAACAATGGAAAATAAGGTGTGAGTAGTGAAAACATCCTCTTTCTATTTTGAAATCTAAGAGCACCTCTCATTTGAAACGACATTTAGATACTTGCATAAAGAAGTCAATGTTCTTTAAGCAACAACAATTAATTAATTTATTATAGTTTATTTCAAGCATCAGTATGAATCAATCTGAATCAATGTTCTTTACATGATGTTAAAATTAACATGTTGAAAATGAGAGAGGCTATGACTCATTGGATAACAATGCATGAGAATCCTTTTAATATTGTGGAGGAGAAATGATTTAATTTGATGATGAAACAAGGAATGTCACAATGGACTAGTAGTTCTCGAATTACTATAAGAAGCGACTCTTTCAAAGTTTATGAGTTTGAGAAGAAAAAGTTAAAAACTTTGTTGAAGTAGATCGAATTAGCTTGACGATGGATTTGTTGAAGTCTAAACCACAAAAAATTGAATACGTAGTTCTTAAGGCTAATTTTGTGGATCTTGATTAGAAGCTTCAAAAGCGAATACTCAACTTTGTTCATTTGTCGCCTCTTAAGGCTAATTTTGTGGATCTTGATTAGAAGCTTCAAAAGCGGGTACTCAACTTTGTTCATTTGTCGCCTCTAAGAAAAGGTGCTGATATTGCTTCTTGTATTTTAACATGTTTAAAGGAGTGGGAAATTGAAGATAAAGTAGGTATGCTTAATTTTTTTTTATTTTAACATATTAGTGCTTATCATTTTGTTGTTATTATATAACTAAAAGATTTTTATTTGATTCTTTTATAGGTTTTCACAATTTCAGTGGACAATTCTTTGACATATGATTCTTGTATTAAGATATTAAAGAACAATTTTACAATAAATGGAAGACTTCTTTGCAATGGAAAATTATTTCATGTTCGTTGTTGTGCACACATATTCTTAACATAATGATACAACATGGCTTCCAACAAGTGCAAAGCATAAATGAGAAAGTTCATGACACGTTGACTAGTTGAATGCAAGTGATGCACGACTCAAAAGTTGATGTGTAATAGATCCTTATAGGTCTTCATTTATTTCTAGGTTTTTTTGTGGAAAATCATTTTTGGGTTTGTAGAGACCCAATTTTGCCCAGATAATTCAAATTCAATCGAGGGCAAGTGATGTTCAACTTTGTGGACATTGATGAGTGTTTTATTTTGTTAATATTTTGTTATTAATTAATCCATGTTACCTCTTTAATAGTACTAATTTGGGATATTCATGTTCAAATCTATGCATGACTCTATTTTCCATGAAACAATAACTAAAAGGTAAATTAAGTAGATTTTTCCTATTTTCTGGAATCAAGCTGGTGCCAACTTCAATAAAATAATCCAGTCAACAAGTTCAAAGGAGGAAAGCTGGGAAAACCATAATTCTTTAAGAATTAAAAGTTGTAATTAAATTCATATGTTTGAGATTTTATTATTTGATTAATTAAAATTATAGTTTGCTTAGGATTTTAGTTTGCTTAGGATTTTAGTTTGCTTAGGATTTTAGCTTACTATTAATTAATTATGAATTAAGTGTTTTAATGTTCTTAAGAGTTAGTATTTTATTTTCTTTAGGTTTTCTCAAGTTATAAATACATATCAGGGTGAAGCCTAACAAATGTAATGTTTCTTGGCTTTAATTAGCGTTGGGATTTTTATAAAGATTATTTTCTTCTTCATCTTCTTTTTTTTATTTTTTTCTTCCACATGCTACGTATGATTTCCATCATGCTTAGCTAAACCTCTATTTTACAGATAGTTAAGCGATGACACAATTCGTTTCGTCAGAATTGAAAGAGTACTTCATACCTTTAGATTTCTTTCTTGATTTTCGGCAATCAAGGATTGACAATTGGCCTTTCCTTCAAACATCTCAACACTTTCAACCCAAAGAGTGCGTGGGTTTGATTGACGTTTTGATCTATCGTTGGGGAGGAGAGTTGTCTTGTAACACCCATATACAATATACATTTCCGTATATGAATCTAGATGTCACATCAATTTTTCAAATCTGTATAATCGTATTTAAGAAAACTTTAAAATTTTTGTTGCAAAACTTAACTCCACATAAGTTAACATAATAAGTAGTAATCATTAAGTTATATTTCATAATATTTAGTTAAATTTAATTACATGCCAAACAAAGTTCCAAAATGAGTACTATTGTCCTAATGTTACTGGTGAGTCAACCTTAACGGATGATATCTTATGAGGTGGCTGCACTCCTTACTAGATTAATATTCGCTTTACCTATGCGTGAAAGCAACACACGTTAAGTATATACTTAGTGAGATACAATATTGTAAAGAAACCTTTATGTTCACATAAGTATGTCATATTATTTGATTCACATAGAATTGTATATTATTCAAGGATTCTTTAATCCTTTTTAGTTAAACTATATTACATTCATAATTGTCATAGTCATAGGTATTTATTCCTTATTTTAATTAGTAACATCCATTCACGTTTATTATACACCATTATACATTTGTAATTATAGTATACTTTTATGTTGATAATGCACCCATATTCATTTCAACTTTGGCATCCTTTCATGCCAATAATTCACCCATATGCACTATTCTTTTATGTCGATAATGCACCCATATGCATTTCAAATAAGGCATCCTTTCATGGCAATAATACACCCATATGCATTATTATTTTATGCCGATAATGCACCCATATGCATTTCAGCTAAGGCATCCTTTCATGCCAATAATGCACCCATATGCATTATTCTTTTAATCATCTATTTTAGAGCAGTTCAAACTCTAAAACTCATTCATAAAATTCTTTCTATGCATTAAATAAAACTTAGTAACTACTGTAAAACGTACTTTAAAATTTAAACATTCTAATTGTTTTTATTGCATATTATACTTAAATAGATTGCATACAATAAATGTACTCACCTGGCTTTCCTCGCTAAGTATCCAAAAAGTAAAGCTGATTACTCCGGTAGTTTGCCTTTGCCCTTAGTTTTGCTTGTCTAGGGAGTTTGGTTCCGATCTATTCAAGTATCCATTAAAATATGTACCATACCAAATGTTAGAATATTTCCTAACCATCTTACTTAAGCCATAATCAAAAGGATATATTATTAACTTTCTAATTCAATATCAACCTATTCTTAACATTTATGGCTCCAAAGTATCGATACTTCTACCCTGGTATCAATACTAATATTAGGTTCGATGTTTCCTGGTATCAATACTACCATACTATGGTACTGATACCCCCTTACGCTATCGATACCAATATTAGATTCAATGTTTGCTTGGTATCGATACCCTTACTATGGTATCGATACTGCCTCAACGGTATCGATATTGATTGAATCAGTATCGATACTATCCAGCAAATTCATCCTCTTTTAGCCTATAGTATCGGTACTGTTCTATCAGTATCGATACCCTTGCTCAGATTTTACAGTTTTTAACCCGAGTATTAGCCAAATGGGGCCAAATTTCTTTATATTTACACCCAACAATGCTATCTAACTCTTCTCTACTTATCCATACAAATTTTCCTTCATTTTGTTTCATAAAACATCTAACATCTACCAAGAACATAAGTTCTAATAATCACACCATTTTTTTAATGTGTTTTTAATCTTATCCAATGCTTCTAATCTCCTATTTTCCTCTATAACAAGTCAAATCTACCATAAAACATACATAAACACTCATATATTAACATATCCTTTCAAAACCCATTTTATAAAATCCCCATTATTTCCCTTATCTCCTCATTTTAACCCCATCTAATCCTTCCTTATGCATATATATCACTTAATGTTACCAAATCAACCCATAATTTAACGAAAACACTAGCTAATGGAAATTTACCTTAGGCTAATGCAGAGTGAACACCCACGTCAAGAAGAAGAAGAAGAAGTGTATAAATACTTTACTTTCCTCTTTCTTCCTATTTAAAATCCCTATCTATTTTTAATTTCATTTTTCTCTTAAAAGACCAAAATACCCTCTTAACTTATCTATTGATACAATTTAGTCTAAACACTATTCCAAATCCTTTTTCTCATCTTTTACCACTTATTAAATTTAAATCTTATATTTTCAAATCTTTTCGATATAGTCCCTGATCTGATATTTGGGATATTACAATTCTTCCCCTTAAGAAAATTCGTTCTCAAATTTAGATAAATACCTGAAGCAAAAAGGTAGGGAAAATGCATTCTCATGTCCTCCTCTCTTTCCCAAGTAGCCTCTTCAACATTATGATTTTTTCCAGAGTACCTTAACTAAAGGAATTTGTTTGTTGCACAATTCTTTGATTTCTCTATCCAAGATCCGCACTAGTTCTTCTTCATAAGTTAAATCCGTTCGGACCTTTATTTTCTCTGGATTAATAACGTGGGATGGATCAGATCGATATCTTATGAGCATCGATACAAGGAAAACATTGTGAATTTTGTCCATATCCGGAGGCAAGGCTAGCTGATATGCTACTGATCCGACTCTTTTCAAAATTTCATATGGTCCAATAAATCTCAGACTCGGCTTTCCTTTTCGCCTAAATCTCAAGACTTTTTTCCAAGGCGACACATTTAAGAACATTTTATCTCCTTCTTGGAATTCAATTTCTCTTATTTTTAAATCAGCATAAGATTTTTTGCTGATCCGAAGCTATTTTGAGATTCCCTTGAATAATCTTTACTTTCTCCTCCATCTCTCTAATAAAATCCGGCCTAAATATGTATCGGTCTTTCAATTCAAACCAATTTAATGGTGTACGGCACTTTCTCCCATATAATACTTTATACGGGGCCATCTTAATGCTTGACTGGTAACTGTTATTATACGTCAATTCGGCTAAAGGAAAATACCTTTCCCATGATCCTTTAAACTCAATCACAAATGCCCTTAGTATATCCTCAAGTATTTGGATGACTCACTCTGACTACCCATCTATCTGTGGATGAAAAACTATGATGAAGTTCAATCAGGTACCCAATGTCTCATGCAACGACTTCCAGAACCTTGATGTAAACCTTTGGTCTCGATAGGACACTATTGATATTGGCACTCCATGCATCCTGACTATTTCTTTAATGTACAACTCCAAATACTTATCCATCTAGTAATCTACCTGAACCAGAATATAATGAGGTGTCTTGGTTAATCGATCTACAATAACCCATATGGAATCCTTTTTACCAGGCGATAAAGGTAGCCCTGAAACAAAATCCATGCTAACTCGCTCCCACTTTCAGTTCAGAATAGATATCGGTTGAAGTAATCCAGAGGGTACTTGATGTTCAGCTTTCACTTGCTGACATGTCAAATATCTCGCCACAAACTCCGATATTGCTCTTTTCATACCAGGCCACCAATAAAAACTTTTAAAATCCTAATACAACTTATTACCTCCGGGATACATCGTCAAAGGACTATAATGTGCTTCATAAAGAATATCTTTCTTCAAATCATCATTATCCAGAACGCAAAGTCTTCCCCTATAATATAGACATCCATCATCTCTTACTTCGGAGTCTTTAGTCTTATTTTTTTCGACTTGTGCCATTCTCAACAAGCATTTCTCATCTTGACTTTGTAGCTATTTAATCTGATCCAAGAACATCAGATTTAACTTAAGCTCCATAATTAAGGCACCATCTATATTCAATGACATTTGCGCATCCAAAGTCCGTAAAGATGTAAAATTCTTTCGGCTTAGCGCATATGCTACCACATTTGCCTTTCCAGGATGATAATCAATAATTATATCGTAATCATTTAGATGCTCAATCCACCTTCTTTGCCTCAAGTTCAATTCTCTCTGAGTCAATAAATACTTCAAACTCTTGCGATCAATATAGATATGGCACCGTTCCCCATACAAATAATGACGCCATATTTTCAATTAAAAACATAACTATTGTCAATTCCAAATCGTGCGTCAGATAATTTTTCTCATGATTCTTTAAATGTCTTGAAGCATAAGCCACAACCTTACCATATTGCATCAACACACACCCCAGTCTATTATGAGATGCATCACTAAACACAACATAGTCTTTTCCAGACTCAGGTTGTACCAGTGCAGGGGCCTTTGTCAATATTCTTTTGAGCCCTTCAAAACTTTCTTGGCACTTTTTCGTCCAAAAAAAGGCACATCCTTTCACAATAGCTTAGTTAGCGACAAGGATACCATTGAGAAGTTCTTCACAAACCGTCTATAATAACTGGTAAATCGCAAGAAACTCTGAACCTCAAACATTCATTGGAGATTGCCAATCCACTATAGCTTGGTTCTTTCTTGGATCTACTCGTATGCCTTTTATGGAGACTATGTGACTAAGGAAAGCAACCTCGACTAACCAAAATTTGGACTTTGACAATTTGGCATACAATTTCTTCTCGCGAAGCGTCTGAAGAACTACTCGAATATAAATATCATGTTCTTCTCTTGACTTGGAATATACCAAGATATCATCTATGAATATCACCACAAATTGATCCAAATAATATTGGAATACTCGGTTCATCAAGTCCATGAATGTCACTAGTGCATTAGTCAAACCAAATAGCATCACTACAAATTCATAATGCATATACCTAGTTCGAAAAGCTATTTTTTTGAAATATCATTGTCTTTGATTTTCAATTGATGGTATCCCGACCTTAAGTCTATCTTAGAAAACACCAATGCTCCTTTCAATTGATCAAATAAATCATCAATCCTAGGAAGAGGATATTTGTTCTTTATTGTGACTTTATTCAACTGAAGGTAATCGACACATAATCGCATAGACCTGTCCTTCTTTTTCACAAAAAATAGGTGCTCCCCAAGGAGAAACACTAGGTCTTACAAACCTCTTATCAAGTAGTTCTTACAGTTGGGCTTTTAATTCTTGCAGTTCAGTCAGAGTCATTCTTACGGATCCATAGAAAAAGGTTCGGTACCCGGATAAAGCTCAATCCTGAATTAAACTATGTACTTTCTCTTTCTCCTTATCAGAATTTGGTAAGTATTAGTTATTCTATTTATCTCATAATTCTATTAATACATGGGCTGATATGACTCAATTTTTTCATGATAAGTTCGTCTCTACTCAAAAAGCTACTGGACTAAGCAGAGAAACAAAAAGATGAAGAATCACTATATGACTACTTGGAATGATTCAAGAAACTCTATGTTAATTGCCTACAACATGGACTGGCAGAGAAAACACTCATTCAATACTTTTACGAAAGATTACTTCCTTTGGAAATGAACATGATTAACGTAACTAGTGGAGGAGCACTCGTTAATATGACTCCAAACGTGGCTAGAAATCTGATTTCAACTATGGCCGTTAACTCTCAACAATTTGGCTTTTCTAGTGAACCTACTTGACGATTTCACGATATAAGTATAATTTAATTGGAAAATAAAATTGAAAAATTGGCTGATATAGTTCAAACTCTTGTTGTAGGTAAAATAAGTACATCTAAAATTTAAAAGATATGCACAATTTCATACTATCCCACAGATTGTTGTCTGATGTTACAAGAAGATTTTGTCGCACAAGTCAACACAATTGTAAATTTTTAGGACCTCCCCAGAGACCATACAATCCTAACACAAATACATTTAATCTGGGGTGGAGGGACCATTTCAAATTTAGCTATGCATAGACCCAAAGGCCTCCTCAACAACAACATTATAAACCAAGGCCTTCTCAACAATTGTACCAACTACTAAAACCCTCACTAGAGTTCATTGTAGAGCGGTTGGCACTGTATTGAGAGAAGTTTCAAAACTGAACTGAAGTACATCTATAGAATTTGGATAAGAAAGTGGGTAATTGGCTCAGACTGTGGGATGCATGGAATCGCAAGGAAAACTAGCATCTCAAATTGAGACAAGCCCATGAGAAAACGTTAGTACATCACACTTCAGAGAGGCTTCGTGGTCGTACCAATACCTAAAGACGTTGTGGTAGAATCAAATAAAGAGAAAGAAAAAGAATAACCAAGATCCCAAAGAAATCAAGAAGAATGTGACGTGTGAGAGAAAGAAAAAGAAAGAAAACAAATTTTTAGGAGGGAAAGCGAGAGTTAACACACAATCCCAGATAAAAAACAAAGATTCAACGCCAACTCCTCTATCTCCCTATGCCACGCCACCTCCATTTCCCTCGAGTTTAGTGAAACGCGACAAAATAGCCGAGGAAAAAGAGATTCTTGAAGTTTTTTGAAAGGTGAAAATAATATATCACTTATTGAAGTAATGCGAAAAGTATTACGGTATGCTAGATTTTTTTTAAAGATCTTTGCACAAACAAAGGGAGGCTTACCAGTAATGAAGAGGTAAATTTATGAGAGAATGTCTCAACTATTTTCCAACATAGACTTCCACTAAAATTAAAGGACCAAGGTATGTTTGTTATACCTTGCAAAATCGACAAGGTAGGAATTAAACGAGCTATGTGTGATCTTGGTGCTTCAATTAATGTTATGCTTCTTTCTGTTTACAACTAGGGTAACGATTTAACTCGCTGATAGATCTATAATTTATCCAGAGGGGCTTCTTGAAAAAGTTCTTGTTAAGGCAAATGAGTTAATTTTTTCATCTGATTTCTATGTTACCGACATGGAAAATGATTGAAATAACACTTCTTCTGAAGTCCTTCTTGACGTACCATTCTAAGCACTACTTAAACCAAAATTGACATTAAAAGTGGAATTCTTACTATGAAATTAGATTGTGAGATTGTTAAATTCGATGTTTACATAGCGATGAAGTATCCAAATAATGTTACAAGAATTGATTTCATTGATGTTATTGAACCTTTGGTTGATGCTTTTGTTGAGACTAACTTATATGATGATTTGTGTAGGGAATTAGAAAATTACGATGAAGAAATCAGGGAGTCAGAAAATATTTTGTCTCTTCATTCTGATTTACACCTAACTCCATCTAAATATAAACTTGAACCTTCAGTTTTGCAGGCACCACAAATCAAGCTTAAATAGTTACCGGATCATCTCAAATATGCATTTCTAGGAGATACGCCACCCTTTCGGTTATTATTTCAAATAAACTTTAAAAAAGGAAGAGGAAGACTTGGTAACAGTTTTACGTGCTCACAAGGAAGCACTCGGATAGACTATAGCCGACATCAAAGGATTTAGTCCATCGACATGCATGCATAAGATTAAATTATAGAAGACGTAAAGTCATCCCGAGAAGGCCAGAGGCGTCTTAATCCTCCAATGATGGAGGTGGTGAGGAAATAAATTCAAAACATTTTAGACGTCGTCATCATCTACCCAATATCCAACATAACTGGATTAGTCTAGCCCATGTGGTTCCTAAGAAAATTGGAGTGATGGAAGTTAAAATTTTTGAAGGTGAACTAGTTCCTACACTAGTTCAGAATAAATAGAGAGTTTGTATCGGTTACAGGAAGTTGAACTCACTTACTCAAAAATATCATTTTCCATTTACTTTTATTGATCAAATGATTGAACAATTCGCTGGTAAATTTCACTGTTGTTTTCTAGATGGGTTTTCATGTTTCTTTCAGATACCATTCGATTTGGAAGATCAATAGAAAATGATGTTTACATGTTTTTTTGGTACGTTCACTTATCGATGAATTCCATTTGGCATATGTAACTCCCATGCTACATTCCAGAGATGTATGTTTAGCATTTTTTTGGTTACGTAGAGAAATGAATTGAAATTTTCATGGATGACTTTACGGTATAAGGTAATTCTTTTGATGACAGTCTCTTGAATTTAACTAATGTGTTAAAATGATGTCTTGAATATAAACTTGTGCTTAATTATGAAAAATTCCACTTCATGATCGATAAAGGTTTAATTCTTGGTCACATTGTTTTTGCTGATGGAATTTAGGCCGATAAAGCCAAAACTGATATTATTCACTCACTTCCATACCCTAAAACTATGAAGGAAGTTCATTCTTTTCGTGGACATGTATGTTTTTATCACAGGTTTATAAAGAATCTTTCTAAGATAGCGCAACCGCTTTGCAAGCTTTTAGAAAATGATACACCTTTTGATTTTTACGACAAATACAAAGAAGCTTTTGGCATCCTTAAAAGAGAACTTATTTACGATTCAAGCGTAGGAGTCGTACTAAGACAGAATTCGACAAAGAGCCCCCACGTTATTGCCTATATGTCTAGGACACTAGATTCAGTTCAATGAAATTATTGAAAATGAGCTTTTTGCTATTATTTTTTCTTTGGATAAATTACATTTTTATCTTCTTGATACTAATTTTATTGTTAATTCTGATCATGCATCTTTGAAATATTTGCTAAATAAGAAAGAGGCAAAACCACATTTAATCTGATGGATTTTACTCTTACAAGAGTTTAATCTTCAAATTAAAGACAAGAAAGAATGTGAAAATTTAGTCACAGACCATTTAAGCCACTGCCTCATATCTCAGCTTGATGTGCAAGTTCAAGAAGAATTCCTTGAGGAACATCATTTTTGACGCAAGAAAAAACTATTCCATGGTATGCTGACATGGTTAATTACTTAGCTACTGGGTTACTTTGATCCGATCTAAACCATTCTAAGGTAAATTGTATTTAACGAAAATCTAGATTTTATATTTGGGGTGATCCATATTTTTGTAAACATTTTTCAAATCAGGTAATTCATTGTTGAGTTCCCGAAAGCAAGGTATTTTTTCCATTCTTATTCATGTGAAGGACACTTTGGACCAAAAGAACTGCAGATAAAATTCTTGAATGTGGATTTTTATGGCCTAACATTTTCATGATTCATATGTGTTCTATAAATCTTATAGAAATTGTTAGCGCGTAGGTAATTTAAGTTGTCGGAACGAGATACCTCTTAATTCGATACATGTTTAAGAAATATTTGATGTATGCAGTATTGATTACATGGGTCCATTTGTTTCATCTTTCGAAAATTGTTACATAATTCTAGTCGTTGATTACGTCTCAAAATGGATAGAAGCTAAAGCTACTCACAATAATGATGCTAGAACTACTGCTCAATTTCTAAAAATAAATTATATTTTCTCAAGGTTCAAAACTCAAGGGTGATAATTAGTGATCGAGGAAAACATTTTTATCAATCATATCAATGAGACATTAATGAAGAAATATGGAGTCACTCAACGAATCACCACAAATTATCATCCTTAAACTTATGATGCCTTATGGGCATATCGCACTGCTTACAAAGGTCCCATTGACATGTCTCCATATCACCTAATCTATTATAAGCCATGTCACATACTAGTTGAATTGGAACATAAAGCATACTGGGCAATTAAAGAATTCAATATGGAGATGGATGCAATCGACGAAGCAAGAAAATTACACATTTAAGAACTTGAGGAAACATGTTGCAATGCTTACGATAGTGCTAAGATTTATAAGGATAAAACTAAAAAATTTCATGATCATCAAATTTCATTTCAAACTTTTAATATTAGTCATAAAGTTCTGCTATTTAATTCTAAATTGAAAATCTTTGCAGGAAAATTGTGAACGAAGTGGTCAGGACCTTTTACCATGACTCAAGTATTTTCCCATGGCATAGTTGAAATTCAAGATGATTTAGGAGTTTGTTTCAAAGTAAATGGTCAACGATTAAAGCCATACTACGAGAATAATCAAGCATGTGTGATCGAGGATATTATTTTAGAAGAACCTGTAGTTTGAACTAGGTCATCGAGCAAGATGACGTTAAATAAAGCGCTTAATGGGAGTCATCCCATCCCATTCTATTTAATTTTATTTTCATTTTCATTTAAATTTAAATTTATTTTCAATTTTTTTCATACATATTCATTTTTGTTTGAAGTTTTTAGATATCTCAAATACTTTAGCAATCCGACATAGGTAAATAAAATCCTATTCAGTTTTATTCAATTCATTTCAAGCTAAATTTAAAGAAATATGGTGTTTTTTTTTTATCTTATCTCGTTTGAAGAATCAAGCAATGCATCACACGTTAGCAATCCGACACAGGTAAATAAAATCCTATTAAAACCAAAGACCCCCTTTGCCGCCCCTCAATCCAAACTTCCAACAAATTCTAACATCTTTTTACGACCTTTTTAGCCAAAAACAATCCAATTATTTTTAAACATATTTAATTTTTTTTCCTCAAACTCCTGAACCAACCAAACTACTCAATCCTATTTTTACTAAAACTCATTCTTTATTTTTTTTATTATCCTTAAACCAATAAAACTTCTACTTGATTCTAAACTCTTTTTCTTCCATTCTATTTAACATGTATTTTCTTTTATTTTTAATCCCATAATTACAAATACATTCCTTATTTTCTTTAAAACCTTTAAACTATATCCTCTTATTTTCTTCTATACGCTAACAACCACTGCCTCCACCTTGTGCAATACCACCATTGTTAATCGTACGACACCGTCACCGCTTCTTGTCGCTTGTGCATCATCCGTTAGTATTTCATCACCTATCTTTTCCATTTTAATTCTTTGCTGCAAAATTTTAAGATGGTGAAAATAGTAAGTCAAAGAAAATCAAGTTCCTTACCGTTGGTTAATCTTGATGGACGTCGATAATCTGTCGCTCCGGAATTTAATCTTGAACCAAGTGATTCCGATTCAATCTGTGATCCTCCACCATTTCTTTCTTGACATAACCAAAGATGACAACAAACATCACATTCCATTCATTCTTCTTAGCCACACGACGATGTCGGTCCTTCACATTAACCTGACCATCAACCCTCACTGGCCTCATGCTCATCATCACATTATCATACCTTACCGAACAAAGACGAATATCAATGGTACTTTCAATTCAATGATGAAGAAAAATTCAATTCAACGATATTCGGCATCGAAACTTTTAAGTTTGTAAGTACATTCCTACTTGTACTTTAGATACTTTGCATTCCATTACACATTACTTCAATGCTATTGGCTGGACTTTATATCCTGAAATTAAATTTAGAACGTACTATGAATTGGTTCTTGAATTTTATACCACATTTAACTTTTTTCAGCATTAAGTTGTTAGTGTGAATTCCCTAAATGTTATCTCTTTTCGCTTGTTAGGATAATATTTTAGGATTTCAATCTCTGAATTTAATTTTTCCATGGGGTTTGTGAAAAATGTCACGGACCAAAGCGATTTGACATCTTTGCTTGAGATTCCACATGATTTTGAAACCGACTACGCCTATTCTATACTTACCGGTTTGGCAGGTTAAATCTTAAATGCATAGACAATGAAGGGATGCCACATCTACGACCCCATGCTTCGCTACATTCACCGGTTTCTTAAATACAACTACTCGGGGCATAACACAATACATTTTGCTTGAGAAAAGTTGAGTTGTTCTTCCTATGGTGCATACTTACCGGTATCAAAGTTAATCTAGGATTTTGATTTGCAAGGGTTTTAGAGCGCGTTGTGCACTCTAATCGTCCATTGATTCTCGACTCTTACATGACTCATCTTGCATCTAGACTTTTCCCATTATCTTTTAATGTTGAACAATTTACATATGCTTTTTCTATGGATGGTTTAAATTTGTGATGCTTAGACACGGTGAGATTACTTGCCAGCACACCTGATGCAATTTTCATTGTACCCCAACCACTATCACTCCTCGCAGCAAGCGTGTCTTTCTTCAAAGACATGCACCACCACCGGCGTCGACGAATGATCTGCGACTGAATTAAAAACATCAAATTAACAAGATGCAAGATTTTCTCAACTCCATCGAGTCCAATCTTACCATGATTTTTCCTACCTTCACTCAGGTACCTCTCGTTGAGGTCGAGGTTGCGGCCATCACTAAACACGGGGAGTATCTCTATTTTTCCTTCTTATATGCTTTAATTTTACATATTGGAATAATATGCTGGAATTGAAGGGGTAGAGAACTTAAAGAACACTAACATTGAATTATCGCTCCCTTATTTACATGCTTGAAATTGAGTTGCCTTGATTGATTTGTTTAAATCTCTTATTATTAATCTTGAATCTTGCTTTGCTCCATTGATTACGTTATGAGTTTGTGATCAAGTCTTTATCGGATTTAGGGTGCATGATAGTAAAAATGACACGATTAGTATTTTTCCTTCAACTTTTTTGCTTGATGTTCCAAGAATCTATTGGATGAAATGTTTCTTGACTCGAAACAAAATACACTTTCTTGTGAGATTTGAACCTAAATGAGCATACTTTTGCATTCTTGCTCATTTGTTTGATTGATTGTACCAGATTAATTTTTACATTTTGGAACTTGTGATTAAATGCATATCGAGATCACATATCGAACTTGATGCTTTAATATGATTAGGGGACTTAGGATTAACCAATTCTCTACCCAAATTTCCTTCCCATTTATATCCATTAGTGAACCAATTTTGTGTCTCTACCCTCTCTTTATTTTTACCATATTATAAAACCCGAAACCTAAAATTTTTTATTTTTTTCTCTTTTGTCACCCATGTCAAGGAATAGATGGATATGTTCCATGAAAAAAATGAAAATCAAGGGAATGAAGAGGAAGCATTCGAAAAAAACAGCAAAGAAAAATCAAAAAAATAAAAGAAAGAAGAAAGTTGATTGTTTGATTACGCTTCTTCGAGTTTGTTTACTTTTTTGAATTTGTGGCTTGACTTATATATTTGTATCTCTTGTCTTGACGTTTAGACCATATTTTTTGACCTTATCCCTACCCTACCCTAACCTAAGCCACATTATAACCTGATTAAAGACTCTTTGATTTAATGCATCATGTTCATTCTAGTGGTTGAGACTTGATTTTCTTACAAGTCTATGGTAATGTCTTTAGTAATCTTGGCTTTGAGCAATTTCTTTTACCCGAAACACTTTGAGAGATAATGAGTGAATCCTTGTGAGGTATTGCTTTTGCTTAAACTTGTTAATAGTTGTGCCTATTTGCTTAATTGTAACCTTGATTCTGATTATTGATGTGATCATTGACTCGTTTGGTTTTTCTTGGTATATTGTGAGGTGAAAGATTAGTAATTTGAGAATTTAATAATTGATTAAGGCGTGCTTGAGGATAAACATTGAATAAGTGAGGGGAAATTTAATTATTGTTTTATTTTGTTATTAATTAATCTGTGTTACCTCTTTAATAGTGTTAATTTGGGTTATTCATGTTCAAATCTGTGCAGGAAACTATTTTCCATTAAACAAAAATTAAAAGATAAATTAAGCATATTTTTCCTATTTTCTGGAATCAAGTTGGCGCCAACTTCAATAAACTAATCCAGTCAGCAAGATCAAAGGAGAAAAGTTGGGTGAACCATATTGTTTTAGGAATTAAAATTTGTAATTAAATTCAAATGTTTGAGATTTTATTATTTAATTAATTAGAATTCTAGTTTGCTTAGGATTTTGATTAGGATTTTATTTATTTATTTAATAAGACTTTTAGCTTAATATTAATTAGGAATTAAGTGTTTTAATGTTCTTAAGAGTTAGTATTTCTTTAGGTTTTCTCAAGCTATAAATACCCATCAGGGTGAAGCTTAACAAATGTATTGTTTCTTGGCTTTAATTAGCGTTGAGATTTTTATAAAGATTATTTTTATTCTTCATCTTCTTTATTTTTTTTCTTCCACATGCTAAGCATGATTTCCATCATGCTTAGATAAACTTCTATTTAGCTTATAGCTGAGCGGCGACTCAATCTGTTTCGTGAGAATTGAAAGAGTAATTCATATGTTCATATTTCTTTCTTGATTTTCGGTAATCAAGGATCGACAATTTGCATTTCCTTCAAACATCTCAACACTTTTAACCCAAAGAGCGTGTATTGGTTTGATTAACATTTTGATCTATCGTTGGGGAGGAGAGTCGACTTATAGAAAATTCAATTCCCTAAGAACAAACTTAGCGGTTGTTCATTAAGGGAAATAAATATCGGGATAGATTCTCACTGAGACACCATAATCCAAGCACGATCTTTTCCAGTGATAAATAAAGAATTGGCATTAACATCGATAGCATTTGTTAATTCAAACAAGGATTAAATTCCAAGGACTGGTTTTGGAAATTAGTTCACCAAAGAGAAGGTTAAGTTACAAGGGTTGGACCTTGTAGACTGTAACTGGTAAGTAAATTCTATTTCCGTGATCGAGACGAATTGAGGTGAAGCGAAGCTAGAGGCAACCTCTCATCAAAATTATTTTTTTTACAATTTACTTTTCATGATTTCATTACTTTAATTTTATTTTATTCAATTCATTTAATTGATTTAAACCCTTTTTTCAGTTCTTCCTGATCAAGATCAAATCGATTCAAAAATAGAAAATTTTGAATCCGTGTAAAACCCCTTTCTTCCCTATACTACATTTTTAGCTTATTTATCAGAGAAAAAAAGCTTATTTATTTGAAAATTACGATGCTTGTCAGACGTTTATACGTCGGTGCTAAGTTGATTCGAATGGTATGGATGAATATTGAAATGATGGAATAGATAAAATCAGGGGTCCATTGGCTTTGAGTTAAATGCATGGGACTTGAGAACATTTGGATGGTTATCCTGTTGGATTAAAATCCATAATTATGGGCAAATATTTATAATGTATATTGTTATCATAAAATATGACATAAATTAAGTGACCAATTATGTTATAAATTCATAAGGTATTAGAAGTGTCATGGAAATAAAAGTGTAGATACTATTAAAGTTGTATTTATAACTTGATGAGGGGTAGAGTTATAAGTACAAACAATAATTAATTCTTAAATCAACTATATAAAGGGTCATGGTCCCCAAGATATAGACAATATCCTATTTACTCTTATCCCGTCAGAGAGTTTATACTAAAGGGAACTCTATCTTCTTTGAAGATCACAACCAAAGAAAAATTCAATGATTTTAACATATCAATCAATTCAGGTACGCTTCCGCATCTAGTCTTTTATTCTTGATGGTTTTACATGATTAGATCCTGGTTAGTTAATTTCATATTTATTATGGTTCTAAGTTCTAACAAGTGGTATCATTGCCTCATCACGTTGAGTCATTAAGAATTTATTGATAATCTATTATTTTTTTCAATCAATTTAGGAATTATCGTCTAGGGATTATCGTTTAAGGATTAGTGCAATATTAATCGACAATAAGGTTTTTAATGTTTGATATGAATATTCAATTAGTTGACATTGAATTTTGCGTACAAATTTTACTTCAATTTTGTTTGCAAATTACATCAATTCTTTGGAAATCCTCACGTAGTGATGTTATAATTAATGAATTCAATCATCATTTTTTACTTATCTGCCGATTAATGAAGATTGTGGTAAATATATATATTATTTATGGTGGGTGGCTACATGCGAGTTCTGTTATATTATAATATTAAGTATTTATGGTGATTTTATTACTAATCCTATATTTGGTTAAGTTTTAAATTTGTAAGGATTATTACTGCTACGGTAAAATTAAGCATATTTAAATTGCATGTATTCTGTCTAGATTTTTTAGTATATGCCTAAATTATGAAATATGTACATTGTTTGTGTTTGAATTGGATTATACTATGTGAAGGTGTATGGCCACCATTGAAGGAATATGTTGAAAATTTCTTGTTTAGTTCTTTAGTTCATTGTTTCGTATTTTTTTATGGTATAATGTTTTGGATTCTATTATTAGAATATGGAGACATCTACGATCAATTATGAAAATAAAGTTAATTTTTTTTTCATTAATTGAAATCGTGAGCATGCTGTTATTTATGTAATATGAAGTATTAGATTTTCCAGAACATTACAATAAGGATTAGTTTAATATCTTTTGGGTAAATGTATGATTAAGGAATTCTTGAGAAATAGTTAAATATTCAGATTTTCGGTTTTTGAAAAACGTCATTTAAACGACCTTATTATGGATTACTTCAGAAGCTATGATAACCGTCGTTTTGTTATCAAAATAATTCCGGATTCTTAATTAAATAGAAAGGAAAAGGTAGTATAGAGAAGTAAGATCGATCCACAGGGACTACGATTTTTGTGATTTAGTAAAATTGTTTCTTGATTTTAGGAAAAAATAGAATTCCAGGTAAAGTTGAAAAAATATAATAAAATAAATAATTATAAATAAAAAAGGAAAAATAATAAAATAATAAATCATTAATTAAAAATAGTAATAAAAATAAAAGGGGGTTTTAAATTATTTAAAGAAGTATAACGAGATAAAAATTAAAAAACAAATAAAATAAATAAATAAATTGGGATAAAGAAAACTTATATCGAAAGCAGCCTCAGACTTCAGCTTCGCCTCAAATTCCTCGGATCATCGAAACAAATTTTTATTTCAAGATTCATGTCGGCTTACAAGGAAAATTCTTTGTTGCCAACTCGGATTATGTCGCTTCAACAATAACTAATTCTGATCTCAATTTCCTTTTAGCAAACAATTTTGCTAAGTGTGTTATCGGGAAGTCGAATATGCTTCAATAAGTAAATCATTCTTCAAACGTTAACCATAACAATATCCAGACCAATGTCGAAATCAGAAAACAGAGAGAAAATCCGAAACGATTTAAGTACCTTACAATTCTCACGTTTGGGATTAGGCCTTCGCTTTAGTCTTCGGCTTGAGAGAAAATTAGCTAAGCATGACCAATGTCATACTTAACATAATTGAAAATGAAATTATAAAAGAAAATAGGACAAGTTGGCGCAAAATAGAGAGAAAGCCAGAGAGAAAAAGAAGATTTTATTCTCATATGAGAGATATATGTTTCTAGGCTTACCCTTAGAGGGTATTTATAGCCTTCAAATTCCTAAAAACAAGCTAAAACATCTTAAATCCTAATTAAAACACTTAAAACTATTTAAACTAAAATACCTAAAACAAAGATAAAATATAAAAATAATATTCTAAAACTTAATTAAAATACTAAAACCTATTTAAACTAAAATACCTAAGACAAAGATAAAATATAAAAATAATATCCTAAAACTTAATTAAATTATTAAAACCTATTTAAACTAAAATACCTAAAACAAATATAAAATATAATATTTAAAATATTATCCTAAAACTTGAGTTTAATTCAAATCCGAATTCCAGAAATGTGCGGCCAATTCATTCTTTCTTCTAGAAATGCTGACTGTATATTCTAGAAGGTGCTGATGTCATCGCCTCGTCGGATGTTTTATGCCCGAATTCATGCCCACTAGTTCAGCTTCGATTCCAAAAATAAAAAAACTACATAATTCTGTCCTTTTAGTGCAATTTCCAAAATCTAACGTCATGCACAGAAAATGAATGAAAATGAACAATTAAGCCACAAAAACTAATGATTAAGGACTAATTTAGAAGAAAAATGTTAACTAAATTAAGCACTTATCAAATTCCCCCTCACTTATTCAATGCTTGTCCTCAAGCATTCATCAATTAACATATCAAAATCAGAAGTTGTCATCTTCAATTTCATGTTATCCCTCAAACTTCTAATCGAACTAAGTCCATGATATTTTCTGAATTAAAGTAACAATCAAGCAAAGATACAACCAATAAAATTTAAAGTAAGCAAGATATCCCAATTAATTGCCAACTTCAATGAAACATGACTCAATACCTCACAAAGATTCACACATGTCCGTTCAAAGTGTTTGGGGTAAATAAAATCACTCAAACCAAAACTAACCAAAATATTACCATAGGCTTGGAATCCAATCAAGGCTCCACTATGAAAAATGAACATAATGTAATAATCAAGGGGTCTTTAAACAAGGTGTAACGGGGATTAGATTAGGCTAGGGAAAAGGCCAAAAGAAAGGTTTAAAATACCAAAATAAGAGATCAAATTAATTAAGAACAATCCACGAATTAACTTGAAGTGCAATGAAAAACTAAACATGGAAAAAGAATATGAAAGACAATTGAAAATATCGATTTTTCCTTCCCTTCTTTTTTCCGAACAAGGGTGTGTTTTTTTCTTTTTTTTTTTTCTGTTGTTTGAAACAGTGAACAACTTGTTTTTTTTAAACATTGATTTTTTTCATCATTTTTTTCGTGGAACAAGAGTGATACAAGATCTCAAGTCTCAGTAAGGGTTTGAAAAGAGAGGAAAAATAAAAAGAAAGGTTTCGAGTTTAATTATGAGGTGTAAAACAATGAAAGGAAAATAGGCTCAAATATGGTTCACTAGTGGATATATAACTGGTAGGCTTTTTGGGAAAATTGGGTTTATCATAGGTGCCCCTATCACATTAAAACATTACATTCAACATGTAGTCTCGATATGCATTGTGATTACAAGTTATAGAACATCCTAATTAGTTCAGCACACACAAGTCAAACACAAGTCAAACAATGAGCAAGAAAGAAAATGAATGCTCAATAGGCTCAAATCTCACAAGAAAAGTTTATGTGCATTGAGTCAAGTTCATCTCTATCAACAAAAGCATGAAATATCAATACTTAACAAAAAATTTACCGGCTATACCAATCACCAATCATGCAAATTAAATTCGATCAAAACATGATCACAATCCAAAAGGAAGCAAGAGTATAAAGCGAAATTCAAGACTAGCAACCAATGATCCCAACACATCAATATCAGAATATCTCAATTTCAAACAATTAAACAAGTCAAGCAAAATTATGACGACATGCTTATCCTTCCCCCCTCACTTATTCCGTTTTGTCCCAAAACGTATATCAAATTTAAAAACAAAAAAAAAAAGGAAAAAGAATACTCCTAAATCTAGTGGCGATCACGGCCACGTCGAGACGAGCTGTTGTAGAGTAGAATGTCTGATACTATACTGTTCTGTTCTAACTTTTCTGCACAGTTTAAAACAAATCTGTTTTTTTTCTACACTGTTTTTTTCTTCAATGCATTGTTCGAATATGGTGTGTATTTTTCTGCACTGTTCGAACCAAATTAGTTTTTTTTCTACATTGTTCAGTTCAAATTTTCTACACAGTTTGAACTAAGTCAGTTTTTCTGCACTATTTTTCGTTAAATATTCGATCGAAATTCATATTTGTTCAGAGAAAAAATAAAATAAAATAATTAAAATAAATTAAAAGGAATGAAAATAAAGTTTGCTAAAAAATAAAACAAAAATAACACAAAAATAAAATGAAATAAAATAAAATAAAAAATAGAACAAAATGGGTTGCCTCTATCAAGCGCTTTTGTTTAACGTCGTTAGCTCGATGACCTGATTTTTCAAAGTTCTCTAAATTGATTTCTTCGATTAGACCATCCGAGCATTTTCATAATACAACTTCAGTCTTTGACCGTTAACTTTAAATCAAATTCTTGAGTTATTGTAGGTTATGAGATAGATAAGGATAATTAGTTAGTATTTTAATATATCACTAACTTTTAGAAAGTTAAATAGATTAGGATAACTACTAAGTAATTTACTTCTAATAGAAAACTTACTCCTAACTTTTCCTATAAAAAGATGTATTTTCACCATTCATAATATAAAAATAAAAAGAGTTCATTTTCTTCTCCACTATGTTTTTTACTCTTTATCAATATGGTATCAGTTAGGTGATCGATCCTTCACCTAAATCTAGCCGATTTCCCCCCCTAAATCTAGCCGTCGATCATGAATTCCGCCATTTCTTCATCGAAGGTTACTTCGGAATTCCTCGTTAATTCCCCCATTCAAACCTTTCTGATGTTTCTTCAGCCTCTATAACATGTCATTGATTGAATGGTGACAATTATATCCCTTGTTCCCAATATGTCCTACTTTATATAACCGGTCGGCGCAAACAACAATATCTTTTGGAGACCACACTAGTTCCCGTTGTGACGGATCCTGAATATTCAACCTGACTAAGTGAGAATACCATGATTATGTCATGGCTCATCAATTCCATGATTCCAACTATAGGGGAAAACTCTCTTCTGTATGAAACAACGACTGAAATTTGGAGTGCTGCAAAGGCGATGTATTCGAATATGGAAAATTCTGCTGGTTTATTTGGGATCGAGTTTCAACTTGCCAATCTCAAACAAGAAAACATGATCGTGACTCAGTAGTTTACTCTAATGTTGCACCTATGGCTGTAACTTGATTTGTTCGACTCCCATGAATGAAGGCGTGTAGAAGATGTCGCTCTATTCAAGAAAATTGTTGAATAGCACCAGATATTCTAGTTTTTTTAGGGTTTACATCAGGATCTTGATAAAGTACAAGGATGAGTATTAAGATTCAAACCTATTCTTTCAATCCAAGAAATATTCTCTGTAGTACGACGCAAAGAAAGTCGACATACCGTTATACTTCCTTATTCGCAGCCCGCTGAAGGGTCTATATTGCTCACTCACTCTCCAACTACTACGCGACCAAAGAAGGGGAGACCTTGGTGTGACTACTGTAAGAAGGTTGGCCATCTGCGAGATTCCTGTTGGAAATTACATGGCATGCCTACTGATGGGAAGTTTTCAAAACATCATCAACAACGTGATACTCAAGGAAACTGTGTTATGAATACTGATTTACAAGGAAGTTCGTTTACTAAAAAACAAATGGAAGAGTTACAACTATTTTTTAATCAGTTAAACACTCATTCCCAATCAGTACCTGTAGGTAAAATTCCTTCTGCTACTTTGGCTAATACGTCCACCACTCCTACTTGGATTGTGGATTCTGGTACAAGTGATCATATGACAGGTGATCTTCGGCTCTTTCACACTTTTCATGCCGACTCGTCTATCTCTCATATTTGAACAGCTGATGGTTCTCTATCTGGTGTTGCCGGTCATGGGTCTATTCGAATAAATCGGGATATTTTGTTATCTCATTTTCTTTATGTTCCCAATCTCATTTGCAATCTTATCTCCATTAGCAAGTTGTCTTCTGATTTATGTTGTGCCACGAAATTTAACTCTGATTTTTGTGAATTTTAGGATTATAGCTTGGGGAAAGTGATTGACAGTGCTAGACTTTGTGGGGGTCTTTACCTACTTCCAGCAACTTTATTTTCCCACCCATATACTTCCTTCAATGTTATACAATAATTTCCTTTACTTGAACCTTCAACCGATGTTATTTTATTGCATTTTCATTTAGGACATCCCAATTTCTTTTATCTTGTAAAATTGTTTCCACATTTGTTTGTCAATAAAAGTCCAAAACCTTTTTCTTGTGATATTTGTCCACTTGCTAAACAAACTAAGGGTGTTTATCTACCTTCTCCATATAAACCGTCCGAAGAATTTACCATGATCTATAGTGATATTTGGGGACAATCTCGGGTCACATCTTTACATGGGTTTCGGTGGTTTATTTTATTTATTGATGATCACACTCGTACTAACTGGACCCATGAAAACCAAATCTGAAGCTTGTGAAATATTTAAACAGTTCCATAAGATGGTTGAAACCCAATTTCAATGTTTTATCAAAATGTTTCATTCTGACAATGGTAGTTAGTATTTTGCCAATGTTTTGGGTTCTTTCTTTTAGGAAAGTGGGATTGTTTATCTTACTTCGTGTGTCAATTCTCCTAAAAAAATGGGATTGTTGAGAAAAAAACATGCATCTTCTTGAGGTTACTCGGTCTCTATTTTTTTCCACAAATGTTCCTAATTATTTTTGGGGGGAATCCCTTTTAACTGCCACTTATTTGATTAACCGTCTCCCTAGTAAACCATTACAATTTAAGTTTTTGAGAGATGGTTTTCTTCAGTTTTTTCCCAATTTTAAACCGATGACTTCATTGTTACCCCTTAGAGTTTTTGGTTGTACTGAGTTCGTTCATAACAATGTTGTTTTTAGGTCAAAATTAGATCCTCGCGTATTTTGCTGTGTGTTTCCGGGTTATTCATTGACTCAAAATGGCTTTCGGTGTTATTATCCTCAAACAAAGAAATTCTTTATTACTATGGACGTTTTCTTTGAAAAAATACCTTTTTTCCTTAAAATTGCTATTCAAGGGGAGTCATATATTGAATATCAGTTTGTTGACTCACAAAAATTGTCACTTGATTTGCAGCCAATTTTTTTGATCAACCAACACCGTCAAACCAGTTAAACCAGTCAAATAAGCCTACAAAATCTCTACAGCCAGACCAAACAACACTATCGAACCCAGAAAATGTGTCCTTGCCAAACCAGTCCACGGAAACCCATTTACCTTGACATGATCAACATATCGCTTCACCTCAAATACGTCAATCCAAGTTGTAGATTTACAAGAGTTGACAAAAACCAATTTCTAAAGTAATCCCTGAACCTAATCCCGAGTCTCCCCACACAGCATGGACACTGTCATGAACCAGAACCGAACGAGAATCCTTTGGAGAATAAAGAAGGTAATCAAAGTTCTTCCAATGAATTAAATGCTTTAATTGATGATAATGACTTGTCGATTTCTCAAAAGAAAAAGAGTAAGAAAATGCATAAACTATTCAATTGAGAGATTTGTTACATATGGAAAGCTAACGCCTTGTTTTAAGAACTTTACAACAAGTGTAGATAGCATTAGTGTTCTAGATACGATAGAAAAAGAATTGAAAGATCCCAAGTGGAAAAAGGCAGTAGAATAGGAATTAAAAGAACTGGAAAACAATAATACTTGGATTATTGTTAATCTTCAGAAAGATAAAAAACCATTCAGCTGCAAATGGGTATTCACTATAAAATACAAAGCTAATGGTAGCATTGAAAGATATAAGGCGAGATTAGTGGCGAAAGGATTCACTCAATCTTTTGGAGTTGATTATCATGAAACGTTTGCTCTGGTAGCAAAACTAAACACTGTGAGAGTGTTACTGTCATTGGCAGTTAATGAGAATTGGGTGCTTCATTAGTTAGAAGTAAAAAACACATTTCTAAATGGAAAATTGGAGGAGGAAGTATATATGCGAATTCCACCGGGTGTGAAGAGTAATACAGGAAAAGCATGTAGATTACTAAAGTCCTTGTATGGAATTAAGCAATCTCCAAGAGCCTGGTTTGATAGATTTACAAAGGTGATTATTCAAGATGGTTACAAGCAATGTCAATCGGATCACACTTTATTTGTCAAAACAATTTCAAACAAAAAAATTGGAAATTTTGAATGTCTATGTGGATGATATCATTTTAACAGGTGATGATTGTATGGAGATAGAAAGATTGAAAAGATATTGGCGAAAGAGTTCGAAACCAAAGACTTGGGAACTTTACGGTATTTTTTAGGCATGGAGGTTGCAAGGTCAAAAGAAGGAATAGTGATCAATCAAAGGAAATATATCCTTGATCTACTATCAAAAATTGGAATGAAGGGATGTAAGCAGACAGAAACACCCATGGAAGCAAATCTTAAGCTAAGGAGAGAAGAATTGGGAAGTCATGTGAACAAAAAATAGTATCAAAGGCTAGTAGGTAAACTAATTTATTTATCACTTACTAGACCTGATATTGCATTCCATGTCAGTATAGTGAGTCAATATATGAATGATCCAAGAGAAGAACATTTAGAGGATGTGAATAGAATTCTAAGATACTTGAAAATGACACCAGGACATGGGTTAATTTTTAGAAAGAGTGATGATAGAACAATAAGAATTTTTTTGGATTCAAGCTGGGTAGGAGAATTGACGGATAGAAGGTCTACAACTGGTTATTGTTCATTTGCTTGAGGAAATCTGGTTACTTGGAGAAGTAAAAAAAATGTGGCGGTGTCTGAAATAGTGTAGAAGCAGAATTTAGAGCAATGACACTTGGAATTTGTGAAGGAATTTGGCTTCAAAGAATGTTAACTGAGCTGGGGTTATGTGCCAACAAAATGTTTGAACTTCAAAGTGACAGTAAAACTGCAATAAGTATTGCAAAGAATCCAGTTCATCATAACCAAACGAAGCATGTGGAGATTGACAAACATTTCATCTCTGAAAAGGTGAATAGTAGAATGATGAAGCTCAATTATGTTTCAACGAAGAATTAGTTACAAGATATTCTCAACAAAGCACTTCCAAGAATTACCTTTGATGAGATTATATCCAAGTTGGGTCTTTTCAACATTTACTACCCAACTTGAAGGGGAGTGTAGGTTATGTGATAGATAAGGATAATTAGTTAGTATTTTAATATAACACTAACTCTTAGAAATTTAGATAGATAAGGATAACTACTATGTAGTTTACTTCTAATAGAAAACTTACTCCTAACGTTTCCTATAAAAAGTTGTATTTTCACCATTCACAATATAAAAATAAAAAGAGTTCCTTTTCTTTTCCACTATATTGTTTACTCTTTATCAATAATTATTTTCAACTTCAACAACATCGTGAGGAAATACTTGAGTTACTGTAAATGGTCCAAGCCATTTTGATTCGAGCTTTCCTGCAAAAAGTTTAAATTTGGAGTTAAATAATAAAACCTTTTGACTGACATAAATGTTTTTAAAATAAATTCTACTATAGTGAAATTCTTTTGTTTTTTCTTTAAATATTCGAGCATTATCATATGCATTTCTTCGGATTTCCTCAAGTTCTTGAATGTGTAATTTCCAAGCTTCACCAATTGCATCCATGTCCATGTTATATTGTTTAACGGCCCAATAAGCCCGATGTTCTAACTCAACTGGTAAATGGCATGGTTTACCGAAAACAAGTCAGTATGGTGAAATCCCAATAGGACCTTTATAAGCAGTTCGATATGCCCAAAGTGCATCAATTAATTTTAAAAATCCTTTTGATCTGGTTTAACAATTTTCTCAAGAATTGTTTTAATTTCCCGATTTGATACTTCTGCTTATCCATTTGTTTGTGGATGGTAAGCGGTAGCAATTCTTTGAGTTACTCCAAATTTCTTCATTAGCGACTTGATCACTCGGTTTATGAAATGTGTTCCTCTGTCGCTTATTCTACCCCGTGGTATGCCAAACCTGGAAAAATATTTTTCAAAAAATTAACTATAGTTTTAGCATCATTATTTCGAGTGGCCTTAGCTTCCACCAATTTAGAAACATAATCTACAGATAAAATAATATAAGTATTTCCAAATGACGAAGTAAAAGGACCTATTAATCGATTCCCCAAACATCAAAAATTTCACAAACTTGTATAGAATTAAGTGACATTTCATTCCTACAGCTTAAATTACATGTACGTTGACATCTTTCAGAAGTTTTACAAAATAGATAAGAGTCCCAAAAGATGTTAGGACAAAAGAATCCACATTCAAGAATTTTATGGGTTGTACGTTTTGGCCCAATATGACCACTGTAAGAGTAAGAATGACAAAATTGAATTTACTCCACTTTCGACAATTTATCACCAAATTACCTGATCTGAGCAATGGTTCCATAAATAAGGATCGTCCTAAATATAGTATCAAGATTCTCACTTAATTCGATTGATTTCAGCTCTCTGTAAATCTAATGGTAACTTACCTGTGGCTAATTAATTAACCATGTCTGAAAACCATGGGGTTATGCTTTGCGCCACCATCAGTTTTTCTTCAAGAAATTCTTCTCTAAGTGGTGGGTCAGATGTGGAAAGGGGAATTCAACTCAAGTGATCCACTACCAGATTTTCGCATCCCTTTTTGTCTTTAATTTGCAAGGTAAATTCCTGTAAAAGCATGATCCATCGGATAAGCCTAAGTTTTTCTTCCTTTTTGCCCATCAAATATCTTATAGCTGTATGATCAGAGAAAAATGTAATTTTAGTGCCAAACAAATAGGATCTAAATTTTTCTAAAGCAAAAATTATAGCAAAAAGTTCTTTTTCCGTAGTCGAATAATTTTTTTGAGCTGAGTCCAAAGTTCGGGACGCATTGGCTATGACATGTGGCTCTTTCCCTATTTTCTGGTCGAGAACGGCTCTAACGCTAGTATCCAATTCCTCACACATAAGTTCAAAGGTGTAATTCCAATCTGGCGGCTGAACAATTGGAGCTGAAATATGCTTTTTCATTAATGAATTGAAAGACTCCTTGCATTTTGAATTAAAGTAAAAGTCTTGATCTTTTTGAAGTAGATTGCATAAAGTTGTGTTATCTTCGAAAAGCCCTTAATAAACCTATGGTAAAATCCTGCATGGCCAAGAAAAGAACGAATTTCCCTCGTTGTTGTGGGGTAAGCAAGTGAGTGTATAACATCTGCTTTAGCTTTATCAATCGCAATCCCTTTTGAGAAAATAATATGACCTAAAATTAACCCTTTATCAACCATAAAATGGCATTTTTCATAGTTTAAACAAGGTTATATTCTAAGCATCTTTTAAGCACATTAGTTAAATTATCAAGACATTCATTAAAAGAATTAGCATAAACCTTGAATTCATCCATAAAGACTTCGATGCCCTTCTCCACATAGTCGGAAATAATACTTAACATGCTTCTTTGGAAGGTGACTGGTGCGTTAAAAAGACCAAAGGGCATTCGTCTATATACAAATGTAATGAAGGGACAAGTAAAAGTCATTTTTTCTTGATCCTCTGGCACCACTGGATTTGGAAAAAAACTGAAAAACCATCAAGGAAACAATAATGAGTTTTCCCACCTAATCTTTCAATCATTTGGTCTATAAAAGGAATAGGAAAATGATGTTTTTGAGTAAAAGAGTTCAACTTCCTGTAATCAATACAAACTTGCCATCCATTTTGAACTCTTGTTGGCACTAACTCCCCTTCTTGATTTTCGACCACTGTGACTCCCGTTTTCTTGGGAACCACATGAATCGAACTTACCCAATTACTATCCGATATTGGATAGATTACGTCAGTATCAAGGAGTTTATGAATTTCATTCTTTACTACTACCATCATCGACGAATTTAATCGGCGTTGTCCTTCTCGTGATGGCTTTTCTCCTTCTTCGACTTTGATCTTGTGCATGCAAGTTGAGGGACTTAATCCTTTAATGTCGGCAATGGTACATCCTATGGCTTCTTTGTGAGAGCGCAACACTGTTATCAAAGCTTTCTCTTCTCATTCGAATAATTTACTTGAGATGATCACTGGTAAGGTTCCATTTTCGCCCAAAAAGGAATATTTGAAATGTTCAGGTAATTGCTTCAATTCTACCTTAAGTGCCTACAAAACAGAAGGTAATATTTTAGTTTTAGAGGAAGGTAAAGATAAATTAGAATTGATTGAATTAATATTTTCAAACTCCCTTTCTTCATCTTCATGACAAAGTTCAGGATCCTTAAAAAGATCATAAGAAAAATTAGATTTAATATATTCATCAATTAAAGGATTTATAACATCAACAAAATTAATTCTTTCAACATGATCAGGGCATTTCATTGCTTTTTAAACATCAAATTCAACGATCTCACCATCAAATTCAATTGTTAGTATACCAGTTCTAACATCGATCTTTGTATGTGATATGCTTAGGAAGGGTCTGCCTAAGAGTACTCGGAATAAGAATCTGACCTATCATGTTCCATGCCAATGACATAGAAATCTGTAGGAAAACATAATACATCGACCTTTACCAAGAAATTTTCCATTACTCCTACTGGATAGATCATAGATAGATCAGCCAATTGTATGGTTATTCTTGTTTCCTTCAAAGGCTCGTTAGTAATCATTTTATAAATAGAGAATGACATAACTTTGATTGAAGCTCCTAAGTCACACATTGCACGTTTAATTTTAAAATCACCTATTTTGCAAGGTATAGCAAACATACATTGATCCTTCATCTTTGGTGAGAGCTTTCGTTGAAAAATTACAGAGACATGTTCTCTCAAATTTACCTTTTCGTGCCTCATTAATTTCTTCTTTGTAGTGCAAAGTTCTTTTAAAAATCGAGCATAGCTCGGTACTTATCAAATTACTTCAAGAAGAGGTATGTTAACTTGAACTTTTTGGAACACCTCTAAGATCTCCCTTTCTTCAGCTCTTTTATCATGCTTTATCAACCTTGATGGGAAGGGTGGTGGCGTGATTTCATAAGAAGAAAGAGAAGGATGTGAGTAAGACGTACCTTGTATTTCTAAAGGTGACGTGTCCTCTTATTCTTTATGATATGTGTCTTTTTCTGCTGGAACTTTGGGTGAGATAATTTTTCCACTTCTGAGTGTGATGGCACTAACATTCTCTCTCAGATTTAACTTCGTTTGAGAAGGTAGTCTTCCATGTGATTTCAATTTTCCCATAGTTTGAGCTAGTCGGCTTATTTGGTTAACCAACTCTTGAAAATGTGTTTCGGTTAGGCATTGGAATTTTTCCTGGGATGCAATGAACTTTTCTTGTGAAATTGCTAACTTTCCTATGAGTTCCTCCAATGATGGTTTTTGCATTTTCTGTTGAGGAGGAGGTATTGGTTGATAAGTTGGTCTTTGATTTGACACACAACTGAAGTTTGGGTGGTCTCACCATCCTGGATTATAAATATTGCTGTATGGATCGTATTGACTTTGTGAAGGACCTGAGAAGTTCCCTACTGCATTGATTTCTGCATTGCCTCCTTCTTGTATCAGTGGGTAGCAATCCGTCGGATGGCTAGCTTTGTGCATATCCTATATGCTCTTGTTTCTCCAGATTTTCCTGCAACAAGTGAATTAACTACTTCAGTTAATTTATCTAACTTATTTTCAAGGGAAAATGTACTTATCTCGTGAACCCGTCAGCTGGGCTCACTTGAAAACTGTTGAGAGTTAGCTGCCATAATTGAAATCAATTCTCTTCCTGTTGTTGGGGTCATGTTGACTAATGCTCCTCTACTGGTGGCATCCACTATTTTCATCTCCATTGATAAAAGGCCTTCATAAAAGTATTGAAGTAACGTTTGCTTATTTAATCTGTATTGCGGACAACGTGCAGAAAGCTTTTTAAATCGCTCCCAATAGTCATAAAGACTTTCTTCGGTCTTTTGTTGAATGTAAAGAATGCTCTTTTGTAATTCGCTTGCTTTAGACGGTGGAAATAACATGTCAAGAAAAATCCGATTCATGTTAGCCCATGAATTAACTAAATTAGGAGCTAAATAAAATAACCAATCTTTAGCCAAGTCGACTAAAGAGAAAGGGAAAACTCTCAATTTAATTTGATCTTTGGTAACTCCCTGTGGTTTCATGCTAGTGCAAACCATGTGCAATTCTAACAAATATTTGTATGGATCTTCAGTGGGAAAACCGTGGAAGGTGGGAAGAAGATGAATGAGTCCCGTCTTTAATTGAAATGGAGTCCCACCACTAAGAAAATTGATGCATAGTGGCATCTGAGTGACAGGAGTTACGGTAGCTCTCGGATTGTTTGTTCTTTTTTTGCCATCGAGATGTTAAATGCGTCTGCTTCAGAGTTTGTCTCCGGATTCGATTCTGCTTCTGAACTCTTCTCTTGTTTTTCATATCTTTTTCTCTTTTCGCGAAGCGTTTGTGTGTGGATTCTTCATGCTCGTGCTTCGATCTCCGGATCTAGATCTACTAATTCACCTGGGTTTCTTCTGGTCATAAATAAAAAACTAGAAAAAAATCAGTACCTGCAGTTAGTTCCCCGACAGCGGTGCCAATTTGATAATCGTAGTTTTGTTATCAAAATAATTTCGACTTCTTAATTAAATAGAATGTAAAAGGAAGTATAGAGAAGCAGGGTCGATCCACAAGGACTATGGTTTTTGTGATTAAGTAAAATTGCTTCTTGATTTTAGGAAAAGATAGAATTCCAGTAAAGTTGAAAATGTATAATAAAATAAATGATTATAAATAAAAATAATAATAAAATAATAAATAATGAATTAAAAATAGTAATAAAGATAAAAAGGGGGTTTTAAATTATTTAAAGAATTATAATGAGATAAAAATTAAATAAACAAATAAATAAAATAAATAAATTAGGATAAAGAAAACTTATAGTGAAAGCAACCTCAGACTTCAGCTTCGCCTCAAATTTCTCGGATCATCGAAATAGATTTTTACTTCGAGATTCACGTCGGCTTACAAGGACAATTCTTTGCTGCCAACTCGAATTATGTCGTTTCAACAATAACTGATTTCTATCTCAGTTTCCTCTTAGCAAACAATTTTTCTAAGTGTGTTCTCGGGAAGTCGAATATTCTTCAATATTTCAATATGCAAATCCTTCCTCAAACGTTAACCATAACAATATCCGGACCAATGTCGAAATCTTTTTGATTTGAAAAGTAAGCTCATAAAACATAGAGAAAATACGAAGCGATTTAAGTACCTTACAATTCTCACGTTTGGGATTGAGCCTTCGCTTCAGTCTTCGGTTTGTGAGAAAATTAGCTAAGCATAACCAATGTCATACTTAGCATAATTGAAAATGAAATTCTAAAAGAAAATAGGACAATTTGGCACAAAATAGAGAGAAAGTCAGAGAGAAAAAGAAGATTTTATTCTCAGATGAGAGATATATGTTTCTAGGCTTACCCTTAGAGGGTATTTATAGTCTTCAAATTCCTAAAAACAAGCTAAAACATCTTAAATCCTAATTAAAACACTTAAAACTATTGAAACTAAAATACTAAAACAAAGATAAAATATAAGAATAATATCCTAAAACTTAATTAAAATACTAAAACCTCTTTAAACTAAATTACCTAAAACAAAGATAAAATATAATATTTAAAATATTATCCTAAAACTTGAATTTAATTCAAATTCGAATTCCAGAAACGTGCGGCCAATTCATTCGTTCTTCTACAAATGCTGACTGGATCTTCTAGAAGGTGCTAACGTCATCACCTCATTGGATATTTCATGCCCGAATTCACCTACTTGTTCAGCTTCGATTCCGAAAATAAAAAAACTGTAGAATTCCGTGTTTTTTTTTTGCAATTCCAAAATCTAACGTCCTGCATAGAAAATGAATGAAAATGAACAATTAAGCCACAAAAACCAATGATTAAGGAGTAATTTAAAAGCAAAATGTTAACTAAACTAAGCACTTATCAAACTATGACGTGATTAGAAATTTTAGTATGTTGTTTGGTAATTTATGAAGTTATGAATTGGTTGCATTATTAAAGAATTCTTCAGAAATAATCAAAGACTTGAGTTATTTTTTATTTTTGATAGCACCATTTAGGTAACCTTATTTTAGGTTATTTCAGATATCATAGTACAATCAAGAATTTCATTAGGAATATACATGAGATGAGAGAAATGTTATTTTAGATTATTATGTTTTTACAAGAAATAAGGATAACATTAGAATGATGAAAGATGATCTAATCAACTTTCATCGAGTCATAAAAGTTATGACTATCAAAAATGGATTAATGCCAAGTAAGAAGAGTATAAGTTTTATACAAGATAATAAAGTTTTAGGATTTATCCCACTACCTGAAGGTGGAAAGTTAATTGGTTATAAATGAGTATTTATAATCAAGATGGATGCAAATAGTGATGTTTATAAGTATAAGGTATGTCTTGTATATAAAGTATATACTCAGAAATGAGGCATTGTTTTTGTAGAGACTTTCTCTTTGGTTTTATTGAAAGACTATTTCATTATAATTATGATACTTGTTGCTCATATTTGATTTTGAGTTACATAAGTTGGATTTCGAAATTGTGTTTCTCAATAGTAACATTGATGAAATATTTTATACGGTGCAATTAGAAAATTGTATCTAATGATACAAAATTAATAATATGAAAATTATGGAAATCCATTTATAAGTTCAAATATTACTCCCGTTAATTATATAACAAACTTCAGCAAGTGATTATCTTGTTTGGTTTTGAGATGAATTCGGTTGATAATTGTATATATTATAAGCTCAATGGGAGTGAACCAAATAATACCCCTTATAGAAAAATTATAAATGAGTATTTATAATCAAGATGGATGCAAATAGTGATGTTTATAAATATAAGATATGTCTTGTATATAAAGTATATACTGAGAAATGAGGCATTGTTTTTGTAGAGACTTTCTCTTTGATTTCATTGAAAGACTCTTTCATTATAATTATGATACTTGTTGCTCATATTTGATTTTGAGTTACATAAGTTGGATTTCGAAATTGTGTTTCTCAATGGTAACATTGATAAAATATTTTATATGGTGCAATTAGAAAATTGTATCTAATGATACAAAATTAATAATATGGAAATTAAGGAAATCCATTTATAAGTTCAAATATTACTCTCGTTAATTATATAACAAACTTCACCAAGTGATTATCTTGTTTGGTTTTGAGATGAATTCGGTTGATAACTGTATATATTATAAGCTCAATGGGAATGAACCAAATAATACCCCTTATTGAAAAAGGAACGAAGTTTAGTCTTGATCAGTGCCCTAATTATGGTTTTGAAACTAAGGAAATATAAAAGGTTCCTTATGCTTCAAAAATAAATAAAGAATTTAATGTATACTCAGGTTTATACGCATTCAGACATATCATATGATTTTAGGATATTAAGTAAATATTTAAGTAATTTGGGTATGGATCGTTGGACAGTAGCCAAATTGATTAATACAATACATTTAAGAACAAAATTGCTATATGCTCACATATTAGAGGTCTAGTAAGTAAGAGATTATCAGGTTTATGGACTCTAACTTATTGGAATTTGAATGCAAAATTTTGTCACATGAACTGCTAATTATGGATTGATAAGGAATACCACTTGAGTTATTCTGTTACAACTAAGTTTCTGTCCTTTTTTTCATATCTAACAGAAACATCTTAAGTCTAAGAATATAAACATTATATTTATGTTTTTTAAAGAAAATTCAGAGTGATTATGTGTTTAAAAAGCATGTTGGTACAAACTCATAACTACATGCTTACTAAAGAACTGTCACCCAAGGTTTTTCATGAGCACACAACTCATGTGGGTGTCATATCATTTAAGGATATTCGGTTTTAGTGAGAGTATGTAGTTTTAATGCTCGTTCATTATAAACACAATTTCAGTTACTTTAGTTTAAGGATATTTATGTTAAAGTTATTTTCTGCAGAATTAAAGGTTTTTTTTGTTTATCCACTCTGGTTTTGGTAAAATTTGATCTCACTAATGTTTAAAGAGGACCAGTTGGAAATAGACATATATGGTTCACATTGCATGTAATTTCTATGCTACACTCCATGATTGATCTAGTTCATTTGACTATGTTTATATACGTGATCATTGATGGGTCTAGTCATGATAAATATGGAAAAGACCGCTTTAATTCTATATGAATATAGTTGACAGACGAGATTATTATAGAATACCTATTGCATGATAACAAGTTTAAGGTTATACATTTAGTAGGAAATATATGTTACCCAAGTGGGAGATTGTTGGATTAAAATCCATGATTATGGGCACATATGTATAATGTGTATTGTTATCATAAAATATGAAATAAATTAATTGACCAATAATGTTATAAAATCATAAGGTATTAGAAATGTCATGAAAATAAAAGTGTAGATACTATAAAAGTTGTATTTATAACTTGATCAGTGGCAGAGTTATAAGTGTAGACAATATTTGATTATTAAATCATCTATATAAAGGAGTTATGGTCTCCAAAAAATACACAATCTCGTATTTACTTTTATCCCCATCAGAGAATTTATACTAAAGGGAACTCTATCTTCATGGAAGATCACGACGAAAGAAAAATTCAAGGATTTTAACTTATCAATCAATTCAGGTACGCTTCCGCATCTAGTATTTTATTCTTGATGGTTTGACATGATTAAACCCTAGTTAGTTAATTTTATAGTATGGTTCTAAGTTCTAACATATCCGACAATATGCAAATAGAAATAGAAATTATTTTTTATAAACCAGAATTCAAACCAAGTTAAAATATCCAATACATATTTAAATATCCATTCACAAAATAAATGGCCCAAATCTTCTACCTATTTGACCCACTACATGAAGCCCAACAAAAATTTAACTCACCCATTTACACTTTAAAGACTATTTAGCCTAATCCAGTAGAGGCCCAAGATAAAATCAAGTCTAGTAAGCCTAATGTTTGGTTAGGTTTTGACCAACCCTAACCCAAATTTTTTTCACCACCAATCTCTCTTCTCCCCACATAAGCATGCAACCAAGCGATTGTGTCTCTTGCATCACCCCCATACCAACGAGCAATAAGCCTCGATCGTGGTCCTTGCCATGATGGTTTCCCAAATTCATATCAGTCATCACATGCAAAGCAAAGAAAAGATGAATGTAACTTTTTTTTATATTTTGATTGTAACATGGATCGATATAAAACTCCAAAAAAAACAAACAAAGGAGAATCTTCTTCCCCTTTTTGATTGAAAAAAGGAAATCAATAAAACAAAAAAATGATGGTATTTCATTTTAATTTTTACATTTTTAGGAAGCTTTTCTAGGTTGTTTTTGAACCAAAACAAAATAGGAAGAGAGGGGTGTAGCGTTACCTTAATGATTCATGCATTTTCATTGTCGCCGAGGAGAGGAAACCGAAGAATCGAGAATCCTCATATGGTTAAGGGCCTTGCATGTTTTTTTTTTATTTTGTTTTGGGTTTTTAGAAGAATAAGGGAAGAAGATTGAGGTTTTTTTGGGTTATTTTTAGGATATTAGACCACCATGGACTATGGCTGTAAATGAGACGAGACAAATTGCGAGCTATTCAAGATCGATTCGGTCAAAGCTCGTTCAACACTCAAACCAAATGAGTTCAACTCGAGCTCAAACTCAAATCGAATTCTTAATGAGTAAAAGAGAGCAATTTGACACTTGACTCGAAAAGCTCACGAGCTACTCGAAAAAAATAATATATTAAAAAGTAACATAAGGCCATTACCGTAAAATTTTAATTTTTTAAGTTAATGAGCCCAAGTCCAATTGTTGCATTGTGTCATACTAATAGAAAAATAAATACTCATTTAATTAGGCACATGTTTGATCAAACATGTATTTGATTTTTTTCCAATTTTTTCTGGATCTTTATGATTGGAATACGGTAGCTAATTACATATTACAGAAGTTTGACGGACCCCCTCTAATTTTTTGTTTTTATTTATTTATTTTCATTTTGGCAACTTATACTTATATATTATTATTATTGGATATTGAATTTGAATGTGTCTCAAAATCTTAAAATTTTGTTGGAGGGGTCATTTTTGATCTAGAATGGATAGATTCAAGAAATAAGAGAATTAAGGATACCCACTAGAAAAACTAATCCAAGTCTTTTAAGTTTAAGTTAAGTAAAAAAGTAAGATAAGTAAAAAAAAGTAGGTAAAAGAATTAAATTGAATTTGAATCCGACACATTACGAGTGCCCTTTGAACTCCAACACTCTGGACTTCTATTTTTAAATTCTCACTCAGTGGTAGAAGTAGTTGGTCCGTCATCAATAGTTACCCATCATTGTCATTATTCACCAATCATTGTTGATCACGTCTTTATACATTGGTTAGCTTTCTTCTTTTTTTCTTTTAAGTTTTAGGGTTCTAAATTCTATCCTAAATGCAACAAGGTAGGACTCACTCACCTATCATTTGCGGATGATCTTCTAATTTTATGTAAAGGTAATATGGACTCAGTTGTAGGTGTTCTTAGTGTACTTGACCAATTCCATAAAATTTCAGGTCTTAAGCTCAATTCCTCTAAATCTGAGCTATTTGCTGCTGGTATTCTCTCAAGCATAATGGATAACATCAAAAGGATCTCTAGCTTTAAAATTGGCCCTCTTTCTGTCAAATACCTTGGTATTCCTCTCGTCTCTCGTAAGCTCACTGACAAAGATTGTGAAGCTTTATTAATCAAAATCAAACAAAGGTTGCAGCTCTGGTCTGGTAGGAACTTAAGTTATGCAGGCAGACTTGAATTGATTAAAACTGTTCTTTACAGTGTCTGCAATTATTGGTGTAGACATCTTATGTTGCCTGCTTCTATTTTAAACAAGGTGGAGCAGCTTTGCTCCCGATTCTTCTGGAAATGAGTTGATAAAAAGGCTGCTGAAGTTAGAGTAAATTGGGAACATATATGTCTTCCTAAGTCAGAATGAGGCCTTGGACTGAAACATCTAAAAGTATGGTGCAGAGTCTGTATTTTTAATCTTATCAGGAAGATCCTAGCAGGAAACGGATCCCTTTGGGTACCATGGCTTAATAGCTATGTCCTAAAGAACCAATATTTCTAACATTTTCAAGCTGGAGCAACTGTAAGCTGGAGCATTAAACGGATTATTAAATTGAGGACTATTGCTTTTCCTCTTTTCACTGTTGGTCATTTGCAGACTAAAGAAATTTGGGAAATGACTCGAACGCAAGAGCAGAAGGTTCCTTGGCATCGACTAATCTGGTTTCCAATGCATGTTCCAAAGCACAATATGATTGCTTGGATGACCCTCCTAGACAGACTTCCTACCAGAGATCGTCTCCAACGAATGGGAATATGTTATGATGGTATTTGTGTCAAATGCAGCTCCTTCCAAGAGACACATGACCATCTCTTCTCCCGCTGCCCTTTGGCAGTCGACCTCTGGAGCTCAATTCTGCTTCTTAATGGTATGAATTCCTCTAACATGTCTTGGGATGAATTAATTGCTTGGGCAAGTTCTTCTTGGAAAGGGAAGTCACTTATCACTATCATCTTGAAGCTTGCATGGTCTACTTTCATTTACTCTTTGTGGCAAGAACGTAATTGCAGAATCTTCCTCGGACGTCGAAGAAATGTTGAAGCCATGCTTAAAGAAATCAAGGATGTCATGGCCATTCGTCTAAGGGGTAAACCAATTAATAGACTTGACAAATTAACTTTAGATTTTGTAATGCTTGGAATATAGTATGACCAATCATTTTTTGTTTCTTAGTTGTTAATAGTTTCTTTTGATTGGTTGATTGGTTGTAGCAACATTGCTATTTTGGGTAATAAAATTTTGAATTATCCAAAAAAAAAATCTTTTTATGCTATTTCAAATTTCACTTTTTCTGGAATCCCCAATTTTCACTTTCACAAAATATAACTTGTTTTCTTAGGATCCATTTTTTACAGTGGTCATTATATACATATTCACTCGTCGGTCTCTATTTATTGATTGCCTTCATGCATCAGTAAGTTTTCCTTTTAGGGTTTGTTTGTTTAACTGAAAACGTTTTGCGGAAAATGTTTTTTGTAAAATGAATTACATTTTCTGAAAAATATTTTCTGGAAAACGTTTTACGATGTTTGAAAGATGTTTAACCTTTTTTTCCACTATTTGATGAATTTTTTTAAAATTATTTATTACAAATGTTAAATACAATAAATAATATTATTTATCATAAAACTTAATATTATTTTTTAAATATTAAAATAATTTATTTATTATTAAAATATTATTTTTATAATTTTATTTATAAAAATATTAATATTGGTATATTTTATTGAAATAAAAATATTATAAATTATATTAATATTTATTAAAGTAATAGTGTTATATTATATTTTAAAAATATTAATTAATATATTTTAAATATCTTTATCAAACTATTATTAGATTATTATATTAATATTAAATATATAAATAATATTAGTCATTATTAATAATTTAATAATATTATTTCTTTGAAATTAATAAAAATATAAATTTTATTAATAATTTATTATATATTATAAAAATAAAAATATATTTTCTTATTTTATTATAAAATAATTGATTATTTTATTATAATATTAAAAATATAATATTATATTATTATAAATATTAATAAATATATTTTAAATATTTTAATAATTAATATTTAATTAAAATGATATTAAAATATTTTATTAATATTAAATTCATAAAATAAAATTATTTTGAGTATTTATTCCTTGAAGTGAAAAGTTCGGAAAATGACTTACGGAAAATCAGACCATAAGTCATTTTCCAGAAAACAAAAAGGAAATTAAGTTGATCAAGAAAATGTTTTACGTTGACCAACCAATTTTCCTCCAACTAAACACTGGCAAATGAGGAAAACATTTTACGTGAAACAAACAAACTCTTATATTGTTTCAATTTTCCCTTTTTCTGGAATCCCCAATTTTCACTTTCACAAAATATAACTTGTTTTCTTAGAATCCATTTTTTAGAGTGGTCAAATGTTATTATATATGTATATATATGCTCTCTAGTTAATATATTCTTACTCCATACTAGTAGAGATATATAACTTTTTTTTTACGTTGAGTGCTCTTAGACTTTGAATTTTTTGCAATCTCAAAATTTCCTGCACTGGAACTAAAGCAATATATATCATGTCGAAAAATAATTTTAGGTTTTCAATTATAGAATAAAGGTTGAGGCTTGGGACAATTAAACGAGAATAAAGTAAACTCTATTAGTAAAGCTTAGATTGAGACTTAGAACAATTAAATAGAAATAAAGTAAATGAGTAAATTTAGCCTATCTAGTGCAACCCTTTAGATATAAACTTCAGAATTTATGAACCATCATAATAATAATAATTAGCTTAAAGTACTCCGTTTGTTAAAATCAAAATTGAATGTATGTTATGAATAATGGTTAATGTACCCATAAATGATTAAATGAAATTATTATTAATTTGATTTGTATAATGAGGGTCGATTAAGAAAAAATTGTTTATTAATTGCTATTATTTATTTATTATTTATTATTTATTATGAGTTTGTTCATCCTTAAACAAATATTTCATTATACTTTTATTTTTATTGTTATTTATATTTTCATATACAGCTAGTTAACCAAAAAGTTCTTCAACAACCATTGGTATTTAAAGAGTTGAAGAATTTTTTTTGAATGTTGGTGATGAACCTAATGGAGATGATGTTCTTAATGAAGAATAAAAGTATACTATAGAAGCTTCCGAACCTTCTCTTGATACCACAACAAAACAAACTGAGGTTGAAAATCATTTCCAAGCCTTTTAGTGATCAAGAAGATCAAAGCTGTGGGATGATGTCTTAGAACCTCAAATCACAAACAAACAATGGAAAGTAAGGTGTAAGTAGTGAAAACATCCTCTTTCTATTTTGAAATCTAAGAGTACCTCTCATTTGAAACGATATTTAGATACTTGCATAAAGAAATCAATGTTCTTTAAGCAACAACATTTAATTAATTTATTATAGTTTAATTCAAGCAGTGGTATGAATCAATCTGGATTTGTTAGTGCTTTACAAGATGTTAAAATTGACATGTTGAAGATGAGAGAGGCTATGACTCATTGGATAACAATGCATGAGCATCCTTTTAATATTGTGGAGGAGAAATGATTTAATTTAATGATGAAACGAAGAATGCCACAATGGACTAGTGTTTCTCGAATTACTATAAGAAGTGACTCTTTCAAAGTTTATGAGTTTGAGAAGAAAAAGTTAAAAACTTTGTTGAAGTGGATCGAATTAGCTTGACTATGGATTTGTTGAAGTCTAAGCCGAAAAAAATTGAATACATAGTTCTTTCGGCTAATTTTGTGGATATTGATTAGAAGCTTAAAAAACGGATGCTCAACTTTGTTCATTTGCCACCAAGAAAAGGTGCTAATATTGCTTATTGCATTTTAACATGTTTAAAGGAGTGAGAAATTGAAGAAAAAGTAGGTATGCTTAATTTTTTTATTTTAACATATTATTGCTTATCTTTTTGTTGGAATGACCATCCAGCTCAGTTGGTAGAGCATAAGGTTCTCAATCTTGAGGTCGTGGGATCGAGTCCCATGGAGGGCATTTCATAATTTGGAGGTCTCCTACAGAAGCTGCTCTCAACCTAGTGTTAGGGGCAGCCTACTATCTTACCTCCCCCTTACCCCATTACATATGGGAACAAGGGACAGCCAGCCAGCCATTGCTTATCTTTTTGTTGTTATTATATAATACTAAAATTTTTTATTTGATTCTTTTATAGGTTTTCACAATTTTAGTGGACAATGCTTCAACATATGATTCTTGTATTAAGATATTAAAGGACAATTTTACAACGAATGAAAGGATTCTTTGCAATGGAAAACTATTTCGTGTTCGTTGTTATGCACATATTCTTACTATAATGGTACAACATGGTTTCCAACAAGTGCAAAGAATCATTGAGAAAGTTCATGACACGGTTAACTACTTGAATGCAAGTGATGCACGACTCAAACGTTGATGTGTAATAGATCCTTATTGGTCTTCTCTTATTCCAGAAACAGTGCAAATGTTGATGTATACATGTGATTGGTGTAAATCCCTTCATATAGTGAAAAGAAAAAAAAGGGTAAATGTATTTTCTTAAACTAAAGTTTGTTTATTTTTAAAATATTTGTAAACTTATTTGAGTTTTCAATTATTGCATAATAATGACAAGCAACCGAAAGAAATTATTATCATAGTACATTCGAAAGAATCGATAATGTGATAAATTAAAAGGGTTGACATTTGAATATATTTTTACTCTATATTTATAATGATTTTGTAACACCCATAACCAATATATGCGAACCAATACAAGTTACAGATGTCACATCAGAAATTTAAAACATTTCTTTAATTGAACTGAGTAAAATTTTGTTTCATTCAAACATCACCAGTTTCATAACTTGAACAATTATTATAAAATAGTTATTCAGAGAAAAATCATAATATAATATTTTTGTTTACCAATTTAAAACCATTTTCAACTAGTGGTATAGACAGTTTTGTTATGTTTTTGTTTGGGGGAAAACCAATTCTGAAATCCTGTGTTTATTTCACGTAATTCGTTTTCCGGAAAATATTCTCCAGTGTTTGGTTGGAGGAAAACTGGTTGGTCAACGTAAAACATTTTCCTGGTCAACAAAATTTCCTTTGTGTTTTCTGGAAAATGACTTACGGTCTGATTTTCCGTAAGTTATTTTCCGAACTTTTCACTCCAAAGAATAAATACTCAAAATAATTTTATTTTATGAATTTAATATTAATAAAATATTTTAATATCATTTTAATCAAAAATATTAATCATTAAAATATTTAAAATATATTTACTAATATTTATAATAATATAATATTATATTTTTAATATTATAATAAAATAATCAATTATATTATAATAATATAAGATATTATATTTTTATTTTAATAATATATAATAAATTATTAATAAAATTTATATTATTTATTAATTTCATAGAAATAATATTATTAAATTATTAATTATGAATAATATTATTGATATATTTAATATTAATATAATAATCTAATAATATTTTAATAATGATATTTAAAATATACTAATTAATATTTTTTAAATATAATATAACACTATTACTTTAATAAATAATTAATATAATTTATAATATTTTTATTTCAATAAAATATACCAATACTAATATTTTTATTAATAAAATTATAAAAATAATATTTAATAATAAATAAAGTATTTTAATATTTAAAAAATAATAATATTAAGTTTTATTATAAATAATATTATTTATTGTATTTAATATTTGTAATAAATAATTTTTAAAAAACTCATCAACTAGTGGAAAAAATGTTTAAACAACATTTTCCAAACATCGTAAAACATTTTCCAGATATTTTTCAGAAAAATATAATTCATTTTATGGAAAACATTTTCCGGAAAACGATTTCCAGAAATGTAATTCGTTTTCCAGAATTTAATTTCCAGTAATTCATTTTCCAGAATTCAATTTCCAGTAATTCAATTTCCAGAATTCAATTTCTAGAAAACCAATTACAGCCAAACAAACAGACCCTAAGATTATCTAACACATTTGATTTAAAATCCAAATAATTTTTTAAGCATAGTATCAGATCGATCTTTTTTTAAAAACAAATTTATTTAATTTTTAAGTGATTTAAAAAATTATCGTCTCGAATAATTTGGTGTTTCCTTTTAAAATAAAACATGGTTCGAGGAGTCCACACTAATATTTGATTAGGGTATGCTTGGGCACCCAAAATGTTTTTTCATTTTAATAAACTTTTAATTTAAAAATGATTAAAACAACATTTTTTACGGTTTGTGTTACCAAAAATTTGAGTTCAAGAGTCGGTTACGCGTGGAGAAGGATTAACACCCCACAACTGCCTAAATCGATACCTAATCGATTAATTAGTTGTCTTTGAAATGAAATTTATGAATTCGAATTTAATTTAATTTAAGATCCATTTAAATAATATTATTTAAATTTTAGGATGAAACACAATAATATTTAATTATTTACTGTCGAGAATAAACGACCTCTCATGCCTTTAAGCAGTCATTTATTACTCCAATTGAAATAAAGAAATATTACAATTACATGCTAAAGTTCATTATTAATTCCAAATTTAAATGCATAAATAATAATAAAATAAATTAAAATTAAGAATCCTTTTTTAACATATTCTTTGAATTTTTGGATAGGAATCGGCAATATTTAATTATTTCCTTTCGAAAAGAAAAGAACTATAATACCTTAAAATAGTCATTTCTTACTCAGATCGAAATAAAAAAATATTATTATTTCGTTCTAAAATTCATTATTTATTCGATTGCATGAATGATGATACAAATTAAAATGCGATTTACCAATCCTTTTAGAAACAAAAATGATATTCGATTGTTTATAGACATCAAGATCGAACCTTTTATAAGTTCTAATGATCTTTTATCGATATATTTAAATAGACGAATATTTCTTTTTCTAACGTTCCCAAATTTTAATGTATTCAATTTTGTAAGGTTTCACTTAATGGGATACACTTCCATTTTAAAATGAACTTTCTTATACATTAAGACAGTCACTTCACAACAATCCTAAAATGAACGAATATTACCCTTAGTCAATGCTTACGGGGTATCATATATTTTACATACCAATATGATGTGAAGTAACCGAATTTATATACAAACAAAAATATTTAAAATAGAAATCTCCAATTAATAACTCTAGCATGCTATCATACTATTAATATATATACATGTATACATTATTGTTATATATATATTATAAGGTTCCGAAACAGTATACTAAATAGGTTCAACATATAAAACATGCATATACATATATGTTATAATATCACGATATATAATTAGTAAGTAAAACTTCATCATGCGCGTTTTAAGTGATTAAAAATCGGATTTGTTCTTATGGCATAATATTAACATATTAACACATAAGCTATAATTTGAACATACAAAAAGAGGAATTTAAAGGACAATGTATCAAGATTAATAAATCACAGCAAAATATAAATAAATTATGCAAAATAAACTCGGGAAAACAAGCATTATAGCAAAGATTCATATTCAGTCAAACAAATATATTGGAAAAATATCCATATGCTAATAAAATATACATATGTATATTAACAAAAACAAAACATGATAATCAAGATAAAATAAAAATAACCATATGATCATAAAAGCAAAATCAGTAAAGATCAAGGATTAACTATCCAAATAATGCACAACAGTGTATTGGAAACGTGAATAACCCAAACACAATAATCAAGGACTAAAATATAAACTTGTAAAATTAGGAACCTAATATAGAATAAATATAAAATTGAAATAACAAATCACCCTAGATCAAAAAAATAAGGCACACAAAATAAAAGGACCAATTTTAAAACACTAAAAAGTCTCGAAACGAGGACTAAATTGCATTTATCTTAACTTTGGAGCAATATAATCAAGAATTTATATTAACTAAAATGAAACTCTAAAAAACCAGGATGGCCATAAAAGGGGTTATCACATGCACAAGGGTTCCAAACCCTAATCTCAAAACTACATCATTTTGGAATTAATATAAATACCCCATTATAGTATTTTTAAAACCCTAGCCATCATTTTATTTCATTCACAGTCGTTTCATCCTCTCAACTTTCTAATTTCTTTCTTTTTTTTCTTTTTTAATTTTCCTCACAATTACCTCCGGCCACAACCCGAATGGCCTCGATGAGGGGCTGACGACCCCTTAAACACCTCTATTTCAAATCTTAAGTCAACCTAAGACCCCAAATTTAATCCCCCTTCTTCACAATCTCTCAAAAATAGAACAAAAAAGGATGGCTACCTTTGAAGCTAAGGAAGTCTTCCAAGTCCGATGAAGCAAGAATATTTGAAGGGTAAAGCTCTCTCCTTTCTTTATTTTTTTTATTTCCTTTTTCCTCTTTTTTTTGTTGTTGATCGAATTCAACTCCCTCTATTTTGTTGTTTTCTGCTTTTTTTTTCTCAATCCTCTTTTTTTTCTTTTTTCTTTCTTCCTTATTTTAAACTGATATCCTTTCTTAAATCTACCTCCTTTACGTGTTTGGTGAGTCTAGAATCCAGGGGGAATGGTTTCCCCTAAACATGCATTCAAAGATCCAAATTTTTTGGGATTTTTGAATTTTTTAATGGGTTTTGGTGTTGATTTCTTTCTCTTCTTCACTGTTTGTAAATATTATGATGCTGGGTAGTTGAAACGATGGTTGTTAGATGACGAGAATCGGTGACCGGAATAATGACGACGGTGAGGGCCTTCTTCTGCTGGCGCCAGTGATGGTTGTAAATCCTAGGGTTTCAAAACCCTAGTTGTTTGAATTTTGTTGGGTTTGGGTTTAGGCTTGCTGTGTTGGGCTAGGGTTTGGGTCGGTTGGCCCTTGACTTGTATTTGAGCCCAATTTGAGCTTCTAATTTGGCATGCATAAAAATAAAATAAAGATAAAGATAAAATATAAAAATAAAAATAAAAAAATAGATAAATAAATAAAATAGAAAATAAAAGAACTGGGCGAAAACAAATGTCCACACATAGTTTAATATTGTAACACCCCAATTTAGGGGCTAAATTTAAGAAATTATAAAGTGATGAATTTAATTGGTACTTTTGGATGAAATCGGGGATTAAATTGTAAAATTTCAAAGTTGGAAGACCGTTTTAAGAAGTACAGGAAGATCAGTGACTAAACTCTTGGTTTACCCATTTTTTTATATAGGATGAATTATAAATTTCTTCTCCCCGTGCGCAGGTTCTCATTTTTTTTCCATTTTTGTCTTCTCCAACTACCCTCCTTTCAACTCCGATCTACTCGCCGTCTGACCTCCGATCGACAAGCCGAAACCACCATCGTGTTCGTTGTCAACCGAGAAACAAAACCCCTCAAACCTTTCAGCGTGAATCATCTCCGTTCGTCGTTAATTTCAGTCGGAAGTATCATCGGTAATAACTCGGTTTTAGTTGGTTTTTCATCGATTCATGACGATCGGGTCATCTGTTTACGACACCTCCCGCACCATCGTGTTCTTTGCATCGTTCCGAGTTAGTCGGTGTCATCCTTGGTCTCCGTCAACGGCGGCGCGTGAGGAGGTAAAGCGGTCAAAGTTTTCGATTTGTTGAAATCGAGCTCTCCACCATTCAAAATTGTGAACCGAGCTTTGTAAGTATCTTGAAATCGCTCAAAATAATTTTTGAGAATTTTTACGTGATTTTTAGGCAGCCGAAAGGGGCCCCACATGCCCCCACGCGCCGCCACTGCGCGTGGGGATGGTCCAAATGATCGGTTTGACCGGTTTTGGTGCATAGTTGATCGGTTTGACCGGTCATAACCCGACCCGACCCGTTGACCCGACCCGACCTGTTGACCCGACCCGTTTACCGTTTACCCGTTGACCATTGACCGGCGTTGACCAAAACTTTGACCCGCTTTGACCGCGCATTAAACGACCTTTGACTTCGACCGAGTATACCTATCCTGACATTTTTCGACGTTCCAAATCCGATTATGCTGTCCGTTTTTCAAAATTCGAACCCGAAGGCCTCGAAATTGCCGGTCAAACCCGTTGACTTTGATTTTGACCGAAAATTCCAAATTTCCGAAGAGTCATATTTTATGCTTTCGACATCCTGAATCCGAATCTGATGTCCGTTTTGCCAAATTCGAACCCGGTAAGCTGTTTTTCACTAATTTATCACCCGATTCGATCCGTTTATCGTAATTAAGCTCTGTTTTTGATATAATTTATGTTGATATGTATCTGAGGAATTATTGGAAGTTGAATTAAAGATCAAAGGCATTCGAATGGTTTTTATGGTCGATCAGTATTACATGAAAATCGAGGTAATACTTTACTACCTCTTTATGCTTTATAGAACATGTTTATATTGATAAATGCATGAACAAGATAATGTTGGTCACTTTGGTGGAGTTGAATAATTTAAAGAAATTCTGTAACTAATTACGGATCGAATGACTAATATAAAGAATTGAGGAATTGTTAGATTAAATTACAAGGTTGTGATTAGTGATAAAGAAATCAGCCCTGTATCTGCAACTTATAATTTATTTCATCAAAGGTTAAATGTTAAAGGTACTTGGATGAGAAATTATGAGAATACACCGGTAGGGTAAAATTACAAAAATACCCTTATGTTATAAAAAGATAAGATTTGAATATGGAAGTTAGATAAGAGGATTTTACAGACATATTGATCTGATAAAAACATTGATGTGCATAAGGAATGTTAGTTTTATTTGGAAATTATGGATAACCGATTTTAATCCTATGAGAGTTTGTGAAGGATACTAGAAGTTTGTTAAGAGAACCATTTCAAGATCAGAGAGTATTCAAGAAAGCAATTAATCATAGGATCTCTAAATTATATTATTTTCGTTAAGAGCTAATATCGAAATTATCTGGTTAAGAAATTACGGAAATGCCCTTAAGAGGTAGAATAGTCTGAGTTGACTCTAAATGAGAAAATACTTAGGGGATTCGTACTTAACTCGATTAAGTACATATTTAATTGTTAAGATCCTGACTTAGTGCAGGAAAATTCTGGATATTCCGTTTGTAAAATCTGAGAAGACACTTGACCCGTAAATATTTGAATAATGAGTAAATACTTGAAGAATAATTTATCGGGGGTATTCTATTGTCAGAATTGTTCGAAAGGACTGAAGTAAATGATAAGATTGAATTAAATAATAAGACCGGATGGCAGGAAAATATTGAAATACCGTAGATCTGTAAAAGGACCAAAATACCCCTGTAATGGAAATGATCCAAGAATACCACCAAGCTCAAGAATAATTGGATATCTTCGAGCTCTGAAATAAATGGGATAAAAATGAATACCAAAATTACCAAAATACCCTTGTGTCCTATTCTAAGTAAATGTCTTGGATTAATTAAGGAATCCAAATAAGAATAGGTGTTGAACTACCTTTAAAAGTTATGGAACACAACTTAAGTGAGCCGATCAACCTTAATGATATGTCAGTACCTGAACGGCATAAATATTACTTGAATGCGTGTTTGTCTTCTCAAGTTTGGCTCGATGATAATTTTGGAAGTATTCAGCTCAGCTTAACTCTAGATCGCATTAAGCACTAAGAATTGGATATTTTTCCGACAAATCAACCACGAAGATCGAACTGAACAGAAGTACAATATGTATCTAAAATTTAGAGACGTCCAAATTAATCTGGAAAACTCTGAAGTAATTGGAATGGATTTGACTACTAAGTGAAATAAGTAACCTCAATGACTAAGATTTTAATAAGTGATTTGGATGAGTCTGGAAACGTTAATGAACATACACGATGTATTCTTCTTCTGGATCATGAACTACAAATCAAACACGTTAGTATTTCATGATATAGTGAAAGCGTAAAAATGAAATAAAGACATTGGAAGATCTATTCAGTGATGATTACGAAGATGATCTATGAATAAGAATTTTTGGTATTAAAGTGCAAATACCCTAGAAGGACACGAAATGACCAGTCGATAAGTATTAGTTCTGGGAACTATTCATCTAAGAGTTGTTCGATAATGCGATCAATCGACATAGATTGTTAAGGTTCTGAATCTTCGTTGTTAAGTTGTTCGATTATCCACTCAATTGATATGGATGTAAAAGATCCTGAATACCCTTCTGATTACATACAACTTCTGAAAACTGTCCGAATAAGATATGATCCTGATAATTCACATTCTGAATAACTGATGATTCCGATAGTTATTGAAATATTCCTATAGTGATCCTAAATACCGACATTCTATCGGTAAACTGAAGATCCGTGTTTCTCTGCCTTATAAGATTATCTAGTCCCTCTAAATAATGTCTATAAACTCTGGTGTGTTCCCTACTCACATGAATATTTTATCTGATTTTCGATTTGAATTCTGATCTGATACTTGACATGGATTCTGATCTGATATTTGACATGGATTCTGATCTGATACTTGACTTGGATTCTGATCTGTTACTTGACCTGATTTCTGATATGATACTTGACCTGATTTATGTTTTGATTTTTGATATATCCGTTTACGGAGGGAAAATGTTTTAATTGGGGGGTATTGTTGAATGAAGAAGTTTCACAGGTTCCTCGGCTTTGTGCTTAGGGCCTTATATGATGTGTTGGGTTGGGTGTATGGTTCTAGGGAACCTACACATTATGATGTGTTGGGATGGGGGTATATATATATATATATGTTTTAAAAAGATCTGAAAAGTTATATGGTTTTTGGGAACACACTAGATAACCTATTCTGATCTCATGAACTCAGTCATCCTAAATATTTGTCTGAACTGAAAGCTCATTGTCCGTTACCATCTGAAATATCAGTAGGATCTCTGCTCAGCATAAAAATCTGTAAATGTTTGGAAATAATAAGGATATGTATGTTTATTTGTATATGCACGTTCTTCAGCATCATCTGGTAGTTCTGTATTACTAAGCTTTTCGAAGCTCACTCTATTACTCACCTTTTCAGGTTATAAGAATTGTACCAATGCATCTATCGACTTCAATAAGGGAGTTCTTCCGGCGTTGTTGCATAGTATGGTACATGTGATTAAGGGGCATGAAATTGTATTTTAATTTATATACGAGTCTGAAAATCTGTTTTAGTTTAAATAGTGACAACTGATTTTATTAGTTTACATGTAATTTAAAAAGTTTTAAATTTTTCGTTATTTTTACAGTGGGTCGCTCCTGTGGCCCAAATGTGACACCCCGGATCGGATCTGGTTACCCTTATCGGTCTGTGGGGGTTACATTTTAGATCATAATATTTATTCATAATGTTAATTATATTTAATACTAACTATATTAAGAAATTACATACATTTTATTCTCATATACATGTTAGCTAGAACTTTTAGAATACAATAAGATGTCATCATTGTTACTTGTATATATTTCCTTGGTGATTGATGCCAAGCTCAGCTCTTTACTCCCTTTCTTCTTTTTCCTACGCATGAAGATCATCACACGCTAAGTATAAACTTAGTGAGGCAATTATAGTTTAGGGCAATGCATTATATAAATGTAATGAATGAAAATATTCAATTCATGATGATCATTTTACCTGTAATCCAACCATGTTACTATATATTAACATGATATAAATTAGATATAAAATTTCTTACCAATATACTTTCCATTTATTCCATAAACTCAACAGCTTATTCACATGTTTATCACTTGTTACCAATAAATCATAGCCCAAAGAATTATCATATGAGGACATCGGTATAGGAGTCAAATAATGCATCGTAGTGCTGAGGTTGAACCTTGCTCACCTAATAATGCACCGTAGTGCTGAGGTCGGGTCTTCTCACCTTATACACCGTAGTGTTTTGTACAGTGTGTATTCATTAGACACTCTGAGGCCTACACTATGTTCCTTCTCTAGACACTCTAGTGCTACCTAATATGCAGGTGCTAGACTCTATGGCATGTTATTAATACCAATAACCCTCAATAACATACTTGGGCATATAGTCTACTTTTATTTGATCCATCCATGGCAAAATATATCAATACCATTTAAACTTTGGGCATTTCATTCTCGAATAACATTTATTATCAACATCATATGTAATAGACAGTGATCAATGCATTATATATTCACCCTTGACATATTTAGAATATATCAATTACCTGATAAATGCCATAAATATCATGACAATATAATTAAGGTAAACTTATCGTAAGTCCTACATGATATCATGTATACTAATATGAAGGCATTGAACTCACTTTGAGACTTTATATGAAAGTCAAAATATAAGTCTCACTAAGTTTTAACTTGATCATTTACTTCTAATTTGGTTAAATCCCAAAATTTGTCATAATTTCACATCCTAGCAGTTTGCACTACCTTTAAAAAAATATTATTATGTATTAATATACACCTTTAAAAATTATTTCGTTTGTACCAATGGAACCTAGACTCAAATATGAATATATCCATATAAAACACTCATTCTATTTCAATTTGTAAAATTTATGGTGACTTCTTCAAAGTTGATCAACATAATATGTTTTGAGCAGAATCTGCTGCCCCATTTTCTGACCATTCCTCGGTTAAAAATTCATATCTTTTTGTATACACCTTGAAATTAGTTTCCATTTGTTCTAAACAAAACTAAATTGATATATGAATCCAATGGTATAAAAATTATCCTCTAATAAGTTTTTTAAGAATTTATGGTGATTTTCTAATCTTATTGTCCATAACATAAATTCTAAGCAGATTTCGTCAATTTACATTTTCAACTTGTTCACTAATTTTATTAGCTCACCAAATGAACATATAAGCATGCATCATAAATAACATACCATTTTAGGAGTCAATCCTTACCATAGTAACTCTTTCACTGGCTCATCGCAAGCCAATGTTAGTTCGATAAAATAAGTACAAATTTAAATTTGCACTCATCTAGTGTTCATAGCCTACAAACCTTCCTTAGAATTTCCCATTTCATCCTTAAGCTTTTCCTTAGCTTTAATATTGCTTGACCTTAATTTCAAGAACACAATCTAAATGAGAATCATTACAAAACATATACAATATAATCACATGTTAGAATCTTACTAACATAGGCACACATTAGAAAATAATTTACTAATAAATATTCTGATACTCATTCGATAGAAATTCCATGTCACAACATAAGTGTTGAACTTAACATTTCTAATTGACCACTCAAGTTCCTTTTTATCCCAATTTCACATATCATTTTCACTTAAACTCTCAAGCTTTCCATATTTTTTTATTTAAACATCATCTTGTACAAGCTTTCAAAAATAATCAAATTTCACATCCTAACATCAATTTCAACGCTCAAACATTAATTCCCAGCATAATACATCAACTATTGAATAATTACATAATAATCCACAACTTTTCCAAAATTGTTAATTTGGTCCCCCAACTTGTCAAAAATTACAAAATGGTCCCTAAATTTTTATAAGGCTTGTAGAATACTTCCTACATCATTTCCAACCCTTACATAATTTTTTTCAAAATTTTCCTCATCCTTTAAGGCCAAGGCCGAATGGTTTATATACTCAAGACTAAGTTTTCATGATTTTATTCGATTTTTATTCGACTCAAGCATTAAATCAACATCGATTCAACCTTATACAAATTCTACCATCAAATCCCTAATCAAATTTCATCATAACATAATCTTCCTCCAAGATTAGGGTTAGGTCAAAATTACCCATAGCTTATATAGACATGTATAGTTGATTTTAATCATAAATCATGCTTGGAATTGATTATATCACATCAAAAACTTCAAAATCCTTCATTAATTCCATAAACCCTAATGTGGACATAAACTCTATAATTTGATATCTTTGAACACAAACAAAATTAGCAAGCAGTAATGGTACCAAATGATAAAATTTTTCGAATAGAGCAATTTTCTATTTCAAGGCATGATCCAAAATCCAAAGGAAATTGAACAAAAATGGAAAATAAATTTATCTTATCTTGGTCATGGGGAGCACGAAATGGAGCTGAAAATAGTTAAGTTTTCATGAAATTTCTAATGAATTTCATGTTTGTTTACCTATATTAAACTTAAGTGAATTAAAAATTCAATTCATGTGAAATGTCCATTTTACCATTAATGAAACTTGATATTTGCACTAATACCAAGTCACATAACCTTATCATCTTTCCAAAGTCAAAGATGAACAAAACATTTCACCCTTTACAACTTTTCCCATGCAAATTTTTTCAAAATTTCAATCTTGCCATTTTTCATTCAACGGTCCAAATTGAACATGAAAATAAATTTCTCAAATCCAATGGTCCATATTATTTCCCATCATTTTAAAATGTGGAAATAATATTTCTAATCTTAATTTATCATCCTTCAAATTTTCTCAAATTTTTATTCGATCCAATTTACCAAATTTTTACCGAACTTTAACACTTTCTAGTTTTTAACACAATTTCCAGATCAAGAATCTGATTTCAATAAAACTCCACTCGCAAGATTAAACTATCCATTTGTGGAATAAAAATTATTTTTGGGAAAATTACCACTTAGGTCCATAAATATTTCCCAATTTTATACTTTGGCCACTATTTTTAAAATTTAGATTTTGGTCACTAACCAAAATTTTGGAGTATTACAAATTTTATGTTTTTATAGAATAATTTAGTATTGATCATTGTCTTTTACTCTTTATTATAGGTGCTATGTATGAATTGTGGTTTATGGATATGTTATAATCTTTTGTGAACTTGGACATGTTACTGTCATTATTTTCTAAACATAGACATGATGTCATATTTTTGTAAGTAAACTTAACATGTTGTTGCCATCTTTTGTATGTAAACTTAACTTGTTGATGTCATATTTTTGTAAGTAAACTTAACATGCAGTTGTCATTTTTGTAAGTAAACTTACTCATGATACTGCTATTTTTTGTAAAAAAAATGTTATCTTCTATAAATTGAGATATGTTGTCATATGTATCATATTTTATAAATTTAGATGTGTTGTCTTATTTTGTAAACTTCTAATAAGGGATGGGCATGGGTCGGGTTTTGGCCAACCCGACCCAACCAGAAAATTGTACATCCTTCACCCGACCTGACCTGAAAAATATATACCCTCCACCCGACCCAATTTTTTGAGATAAAATCTGAACATGATCCGACCCGACCTAATATAATAAAAGATATTATTTTTATTTAATAAAAGATATTATTTTTATTCAATAAAAATAGTTATTTAATTGAAAAAAATAATATATAGAGGGGTATTATTGTAATTATTCATAAATATATAAGGTAAAATTATATATTTTTGGGTCGGGTCGTTTCGAGTATTTTTCACCCTAAACCCAAATCTGACCCGACTCGAACATGACCTTTAAAAAAACTGACCCGACCCGACCCAAACCCAATTTTTTTTTATAAAAAAAACTTACCAAAACCCAAACATACATTGGGAAATTGTAGAAAATGCAATTACATTGAAATATTAGAAACAAAGACATACATTGAAATAGAAAATGCAATGGCATAAGCAAGGATTAACGGTTAAGTGATGATAAAAAGAGTTGGACATTTTTTCCTGTTGTGGCCGATGTTTCTGCAGTGCCGACATCTTTTTTGTTATGTTGACCTCTCTCGAATATCTATATCACAATGAATTCGAGTGGATTTTGGACGACCTAAGTCCCTCAATAGCAACGGACCTGGTACAATTGTAAGCCAAGTTTGAATCTCAATTGGGTTTTTTTCGTTACCTATGGGGGAAATTCAAATTCATATACCTTTAATACTTGTGAAAGTTTATATAAGGGATTAACATAACTTTTGTAGTCCAAATGAGAATGTGAGTAAGCTGCTATGACATGAGAGCATGAATATTTGAGTGCTTGAAAGAAACCACAATCACACCACCTCTCTTGTATATTAACTCTAAAAGAATTAGCTTCAATCCCTTGAAGAGGACGTGGCATTTCGGTAACACGAAATAATTCATGGGTGCGAGAAAAATTCGTAACCAACATCCCATTTGATGGTGTCACTTTTTTATGTAAATCAATTATTAGTCTTGGGTGATAAATATGGTCGTTCTGTATCCAATAAAGGGCTTGTCCTCCGATCTTTGCAAATAGTTGACCCAAACGAAAATAAGTCGTTCTGACCAAAATCATGACTGGTAAATGACGAGCCCCCTTTAAGGTTGAATTGATTGTTTCAGCCAAGTTGGTTGTCATATGACCATAATGATACCCCCGTCATAATCATTTATCCACAATTCTTTGTTGATGTCCATAATGTACTTGCACCCCTTCTTATTTTTGCCAAACAATTCTTGTAACATAAACTCAAACATTTGAGGTAAGAGTTCACAACCTAAGCCATAAGGAATATTTAATAGTTAATATGAAGTATAAATAAGTAATATGAAAATGATTGAAAAAAATGGCAAAAAGTAACATACTCATGTGTACAACTAACTGAAATTCATCATTCTTCTTGTATTTTCCATAATAGTTTGTAGCAATATGACAAACACAATAACGATGTTGAACATGTGGGGGTTTCCACATTAGACCCAAAGAGTCCATGCTACTTTGATCTCAGCTCCTCGGTCTGAAATGATGCATACGCGTTCCGTTGTGACAACATGTAAACTTAAATTTTTGAGGAAAAAACCCCGAGACTTATTATCTTCTCCTTTATCAAGGGAAAACACAACAGGAAGAATATTGTGGCTACCATCTTGAACCATAACCAATAATAAAACTTTCTTGTATTTCCCATACAAGAAATTACCATCAATTTGGACAACTGGTTTACAATACTTTAATGCATTAATACACTGAGGGTAAGTCCAAAAAACGCGGTAGAATTGGCATCGATCGTGAACCACTTGATCATTCACGTAATGATGTTGAGTTTCAAACTCAACAATTATCCTGGGATTAAGTCTTTACATAACTTGAAACCAACTGGGCAGCTTATTGTAAGAGGAATCTCATTCGCCATGAAGTTTGACAATGACATTCTGTTTTGCTGTCCAAGCTTTTTTGTAGGAGACAGTGTACCCATATTGTGATTGTATAGCAGAAATCAACACTACAACTTCTATATGAGAGCTTTGCTTCACAATGCATATGATAGCTTTGTAAATAATGTTCAAGTCAAAGTTGGGATTGTTCAACCTCTTGCACAACACGTATGAAGACCGTTGTATCTTGTTCGTTCTCATAAGTTGTTCTTCCTCTTCCTCTTTCTCTTTAATACATGCATCATTCACTTACATCCGTTATCACATTGGACACAATAACAAACATATTTCTTCATGGTAGATCAATCAACTCGGGAGAGAACTGAGTTATGAATATTGTAATTCTTAATTGCTATCATTCTTTCTTCTTTCGATAAGAACTTCATTCCAATATATAAGTCACCATTATTGACTGATGAGTAAAATCCATTGTTGCAAACATTAGATAGATCCAGAAATTCAGGCTCGTACATTACATCATAGTCAACCCCATACATATGTGCAGGAAGTTCGATTGATGTTGTATTTATGTCAACTTCATCCACATCATCATCAGAGTGTATGTTAAATTTTGGTGAGTCAGGTTCAACGAATAATCTCGTTTCAACACCATCTGCACCTGGCTCACGAAGAGCTTCTTCTAGTGGAGATGTGTGTTCCTCAGATAATCCAATATTGAGGTCAAAGAAGTTGTCACTTGCATGTCCTCCCCTTTAACTTGAAGTCATTGTACCATATGGGTTGTGAACAAACTGTTGTGTCGATGGCATTTCCATGTTCAATTCGAAAATGGTGGCAGATGAATGTCTATTCCTTGAAGTAGAAGAGATGTTTCCATATAGATTATTGGTGAAGCTACGTGGGTTGAGATCATAAGCAGTTGCTGATGAATGTCTTTTTATTGAACTTGATGGCAAGGCAGCTGGCGTTGGATTTGCCATTAATGGTGTGAAATCATTATAGATCAGTTGAGTCAGGCTGTCAACTTGATCAGCTTGATACGGCAAGCCATAGTGAGAGGAATATGACAGACCACTAGAAGCACGAACCTCAATAAAAGTGCCATACATTTCAATAAGAGATTGTGAACTTTCTATATGAGCATCAACCATCATAGTAACATCATCATCGTTGGAAAGATGAAATAATGTATATATGACTGGAAAAGTTCAGTAGGAAATCTATACTGAAGTGAAGATAGTCTTCTCATACCTGCAACACGAATTTGTAATGTAATTTTTTGATTAAATCTTCAAGAGTGATGTTTCTATTTAAGGTTAAGGGGATATAATGATCTGATTCAAAAACAACCCCCTCTTCAGATTCCGCAAATTTCTCCCTCATAGTAAACAATAGCTTAAAGACGACTCATTTTCAGAGAATATAGGTTTGAGAGATTGAAAGGTTAAGAGCAGTCGTGTGTTTTGAAATTTTAGAATATGTTGCATTTAATAATGTCCATAACTGGGGAACTATTCACATAAGATTGCTTCTTGTTAGACGCACCTTTCCTTTTTGTCAGAAAATAGGTTATAATTGCCCTACTATGTGTGAAGTCCCCCAACGGGGCACTATTCACGCCAACACCTATTATGTTTGATGGGACGCGACAATATGGCATGCAAGAGATTCTCTTAAAATGAAAAAATTGCTTCTTGTGGGACACGTCTTCCCTTTTTGTCAGAGATTCTCAGCATTTCATCAGGTTATAATTGCCCTATTTGTTGTCCCCTAACGGGGTACTATTCACTTCAACACTTATTATGTTTGATGAGATATAACAATGTGGTGAAAGCGTTTCTTATGGGATGTGCCTTTCCTTTTTGTCAGAGAATAGGTTATAAATGCCCTATTATGTGTGATGTCCCCTGACATGGTACTATTCACATCAACACCTATTATGTTTGATGGAATTAGAAGATGCTGAAAACACTTTGATATACCAAAAATTGCTTGAAAAGTTTGTACAAATTGTAATATTATATTCAATTTAGTCATTCAAATATGAATAAATCATTCGAATATATTAATTATTCTTTCAAATATATTAATTATTATTTAAAGTTAAAAATTGAAAATTACTCCTCATTCTACTACAAAATTGAGTCTTATTGTGGAAATAATTTTGGAATTTTTTTTACGAAGCAATGTAATTTAAGTTTAAATTGTAATGTCACTTTCATTGTGAACTTTGATTGGAATATGAAGTTGACTTTAAATTTCGAATACAATTTTAAATTTTAATTGGAATATTAAGTTGAATTTGAATTTGCATTTTAAAAGCATTTAACAAACATTAAAGATTTAAAAAATTAAAAAATTATACAAAAATTTTAAATACAACTATTAATATTATCATTAAATGGAACAACGATGTCGACTTCTCGAATGAGTTCTACAGGGTGGTGATTGTCTATTTCGCTGAGGATTTCTTCGTATGACTTCCTCTTCACTATCATCATCATTATCATCATCGACATTTTGTTTATTTGGCATGGATGACAATGAAGGGTCTGTATAAAATAACGACTCTGAAGGAGTATTACTATCTATCTCATCGCTCAAAGAAAATTCAGAAAACTGTGAAAATATTAACATTGATGTCTGTGATCCATATGGAGGTGGAGGTGTTTATGGAGGAGGAGCACCACCAGCCAAATAAGATGCATATGAACCTTAAGTTGGATCATTAAGCATAGCAATATACGCACCTCCATGGGGTGACATAAAACCCTGCGGGCTGGGTATGTACCCCTGTGGGCTAGGAAGGTAACCCTACGGTGGTGGCATATGAACTGTTGGGCTGGGGATATACCCTTGCGGAGGTGGCAACTGAACTGGTGAACTAGGCATGTACCCCTGTGGGCTTATAATCGGTGGAGATAATGGATGTGGTGATGGTTCTGGTGGTGCGACTGATGTCAAATCAGTAGTGGCTGCTCTCCGTGTACGAGTCGGGAGACAATGATATTATGACAGTGGACTTCTATCTCGACGCCTATGAATTCTCACCCCTCGTGCTTCCTCTGAAAGTAGAAATGGCTTCTCCTTTTCATTGAACCATTACAGATAGTCATCCGTAACCATTTGACCAGTTTCAGCATAAAACTGTCAAGGGCGCAAGCGTTGATATCGGTTCTCCCAAATCGCAATACAATCTTTATGCTTCACCACCCAGTTGACCTCTTGTTTTCCTTATCTATCTATGTTATGCATATTGTCTAAATTGATACGTGCTTCAGGAATTTATTGTGTACAACAAAACTGATGGAGCACATGATCAATCAGATGCAACTCAACAATAGCATAAAATATCAGAGGCACAAATGACATCCAAACATCTAATGGCCCACTCAAGTGGGGTATGATGCAAGCCTTTATTTCTTCGCTCGCATAAGGTATACACTGAAACATAAATATATAATTCTTATCAATATAATATTCTAGTTATATCAAGTATTTAAATTAAATTATTCATATTTAAAGACGTACCCCAGACCAAGTTTTTTGATCAATAATTAAACGGATATCCTCTAGTTCACTAGGGATATCTATATGATTCTTTATTCTCATCGACCACCTATTTAATATAATATAAAAATTATGTCATTATTTAATTAAAAATATTTAAATCAAAATTTAGTTTTGAAATTGCCTTAATAATAACGGGAATACATATGGCTCATTAACGACCGGGCATAAGAAAGGCATGTGGAACCACGCCCATGATTGGATAAGAATGAGACATCCCCCGATAGGAGTTTTACTATAATTCGTTGCACGACACATTTCTCTAAAGAGAAATGCCAAAATTACGGCGCGCCAACTGTATCTTCCTACTTCATCAAAATCAATAAGCTGATGCAACCACATACAATACACCTGGTTGTGAGATTTGTCAGGCATCAATATTCCTCTAATGATTCATAGTATATATGCCCGAGCACATGCCTTTGCTTTATCCTCGGAAGCATGTTCATTCAAATCTTCAAAATTGGCTTTTAGCCATGATAAAAATATCTGACCTCCATTGAAATCTGGCGGAGAAGCTCCAAGATACTCCATGCATAGTGAATGTCAATCACCATCGGCCACACCACACAACATTTCCATCAACGGGAGGCCCAAATGCATTGAGACATCCTCCAGTGTATTTGTGCACTCTCCACATGGAAGATGAAATGTGTGTGTCTCCGGTCTCCACCTTTCAATTAATACGGGAGCACGATTTAACGGGTTTTTTACTGACAAGGCTAAAGACGCGTTTCAAGGGACGAGCCTTCCATGGGTTTTTGCTGACTGGGCTGCCACGCGGGAGAAGATGTTTTGCAGGGGACGCCTTCGTAGGATTCTGGTGCCACGTCGGAAGGCGTGTTTTCGGGGGGCGCCTTCCATTAATTGGACAATTAATTCCCAACCATTTTCCCACCTAAAACCCCTCCTCCTCCCCCTATATAAACCCCCGTATCCCCCTTATTCTTTACACCAAATCATTCTTTCTCTCTAATATAACTCAAATCACTCTCTTATTTGTGTTAAAATTTTCTAAATAGTTGATAAGAAATTTATTTTTAAATTAGTATATTTTCTTTAAAAAGTTATTATATTCTTTTTATAAATAATTGTTTAAAAATAATGTTATATTTTTTTATTAAAATAATAATTATATAATTATTATATATTTAAATTTATTAATTAATTATTTATGTTAATTATATTTGTTTGCCTACAGTTATAATGGAAAGTGAGATGCTGCTGTGATTTGATGCAAATCATATCTCAAGACATTTTAGTGATATGATAATATTTTTTTAAATTTATGAAAATGTTTAATATTTTTGACATTTCTCTTTAGAAAAATGTGTCGTGCAACGAATTATAGTAAAAATGCTATCGATGGATCTCTCATGCTTCTCCAATAATGGGCGTGGTTCTGCATACCTTTCTTATGTCTGAACCTTAATGAATCATATGTATTCTCGTTATTATTAAGGTAATTTCAAAACTAAATTTTGATTTAAATATTTTTAATTAAATAATGACAATGTTTATATAATATTAAATAGGTGGTCAATGAGAAGAAAGAATCATAGAGATATCCCTAGTGAACTAAAGGATATCCGTTTAATTATTGATCAAAAAGCTGAGTCTGAGGTACGTCTTTAAATATGAAGAATTTAATTTAAAATGCTTGATATAATTAGAATATTATATTGATAAGAATTATATATTTATGTTTCAGTTTCAGTGGATACCTTATGCGAGCGATGAAATAAAGGCTTGCATCACACCCCACTTGAGTAGGCCATTAGATATTTGGATGTCAAGGTTGCCTCTGATATGTTATGCTATTATTGAGTGGCATCCAATTGATCGAGTGCTCCGTCAGTTTTGTTGTACGCAATATATTCTTGAATCACCTATCAATATAGACTACGCATATCATAGAAAGACGAGGAACACAAGAAGTCAACTGGGTGGTGAAACATAGAGAATGGATTGCGATTTGGGAGAACCGGTATCAACGCTTGCGCCCTCAACAGTGTTATGTTGAAGCTGGTCATATGGTTACGGATGACTATCTGCAGTGATTCAATGAAAATGGGAAGTCATTCCTACTTTCGGAGGAAGCACGAGGGGTGAGAATTCATAGGCATCGAGATAGATTTCCACCACCGTCACATTATCATCACCCCCGACTCGTGGACGGAGAGCAGTCGCTACCAGTTCGGCATCAGTCGCACCACCATAACCATCACAACATCCATCATCTCCATCGATTATGAGCATACAGGGGTACATGCTTAGCCCACCAGTTTAGATACCACCTCCATATGGGTTTATGCCCAACCCAACAGTTCATATGCCACCACCGCAAGGTTACATTCCCAGACCACAAAGGTACATACCCAGCCCGCAAGGTTATATTCCTAGCCCGTAGGGTTTTATGACACCCCATAGAGGTGCGTATATGGCTATGCTTAATGATCCATTATATGGTTCATATGAATCTTATTTGGCTGGTGGTGATTCTCCTCCACAAACACCTCCACCTCCATATGGATCACAGACATCGATGTCAATATTTTCACAGTTTTCTCAATTGTTTTTGAGCGGTGGGATAGTTAATAATACTCATCCAGGGTCATTATTTTATAGAGGCCCTTCATCATTATCCATGCCAAATGAACAAAATGTAGATGATGATGATGCTAGTGAAGATGAGGAGAATGAAAAGGAAGTTATACAAAGTAATCCTCAACAAAATAGACAACCACGGCCTTGTGGAACTTATTCGAGAAGACGACATCGTTGATCAATTGAAAGATAATATTAATAGTTGTATTTCAAATTTTTATGTAATTTGTAATGTTTTTTAAATGTTTAATGTTTGTTAAAAGTTTTTAAAATTCAAATTCAAAATCAACTTGAAATGTTTACATTATGTAATGTTTTTTAAATGTTTAATGTTTGTTAATTGTTTTTAAAATGCAAAGTTAAATTCAACTTAATATTCCAATTAAAATTTAAAATTGTATTCGAAATTCAAAGTCAATTTCATATTCCAATTAAAGTTCACAATGAAAGTGACATTAGAATTGAAACTTAAATTACATTGCTTTGTAAAAATTATTTCAAAAATATTTTCAAATAAAACTCAATTTTGTAGTAGAATGAGGAGTAAATTTCACTTTTTAACTTTAAATAATAATTAATATATTCGAAAGAATAATTAATATATTCAAACGACTGATTCATATTTGAATAAATTAATCGAATATAATCTTAAAATTTGTAAAAACTTTTCAAACAATTTTGGTATATTAAAATATCAACGTGTTTTCAATAGCTTTTAATCACATCAAACATAATAGGTGTTGACATAAATAGTGTCCTGTCGGGGGACATCATACATAATAGGGAAATTATAACCTATTCTATGACAAAAAAGAAAGACGCATCCCACAAGAAGCGCTTTCACGACATTATTGTGTCCCATTAAAAATAATAGGTTTTGACGTGAATAGTGCCCCATTGGGAGGCAACAAATAGGGCAATTATAACTTGATAAACTGCAGAGAATCTCTGATAAAAAGGGAAGACGCGCCCCACAAGAAGCACTTTTTGTATTTTAAGAGAATCTCTTACATGCCACATTGTCGCGTCCCATCAAACATAATAGGTCTTGACATGAATAGTGCCCCGTTGGGGGACATCACACATAGTAGGGCAATTATAACCTATTTTCTGACAAAAAGGAAAGACACATCCCACAATAAGAACTTTCACGTGAATGGTGCCCCGGTTATGGGCATTATTAAATGCAACATATTCTAAAATTTCAAAACACACAACTACTCTCAACCTTTCAATCTTTCATACTCTAAAATTCTCAAACACTCAAACCTATATTCTCTAAAAAAGAGTCGAATTTATGTTGTTGTTTACTATAATGGAGAAATTTGGAAATATGAAGAGGGGGTTGTTTTTGAATCAGATCATTATATCCACTTAACCTTGAAGAGAAACATCACTCTTGAGGAGTTAATCACAAAAAATTCGTAAGGTATGAGAAAAATATCTTCACTTCAGTATAGATTTCTTACTGAACCTTTTTCATTCACATATATATCATTTCAACTTTCCAACGATGATGATGTTACTATGATGGTTGATGCTTATATAAAAAGTTCACAATCTCTTATTAAAATGTATGCCACTTTTATTGAGGTTCGTGCTTCTCGTGGTCTGTCATATTCCTCTCACTATGGCTTGGCGTATCAAGCTGATCAAGTTGACAGTCTGACTCAACTAATCTGTAATGATTTTACATCTTTAATGAGAAATCCAACGCCAGCTACCATGCCATCAAGTTCAGTAAGAAGGCATTCATTAGCAATGACTTCATGTTCCAGGGAAGGACATGCAAGTGGCAACTTCTTTGACCTCAATATTGGATTATTCGATGAACCCTCATCTCCACTAGAAGAACCTCTTCGTGATTCAGGTGCAGATGGTAGTGAAACCGGATTATTCATTGAATCTGACTCACCACAATTTAATATACACTCTGATGATGATGCGGATGATGTTCCCATAAATACAGCACCAATCGAACTTCCTACACATATGTATGGGCTAACTATGATGAAATGTACAGGTCTGAATTTTCGGATCTCCCTAATGTTTGCAACTATGGATTTCAATCATTAGTCAAAGATGGTGACTTATATATTGGAATGGAGTTCTCATCGAAAGAGGAAGCAATGATGGCAATTAAGAATTACAATATTCGTAACTCCGTTCACTTATGAGTTGATCGATCTACCACGGAGAAATATGTTTGTTATTGTGTCCAACGTGATAACAAATATAAGTGGATGGTTCGTGTATCAAAGAGGAAGAGGAAGAGGAATAATAACTTATATGAACTGATTGATTCTCGTGCTATACAACAAAAATATGGGTACACTATCTCCAACAAAAAAGCTTAGACGACAAAACAGAATGTCATTGTCAAACTTCATGGCGAATGGGATTCCTCTTACAATGAGCTACCCAGTTGGTTTCAAGTTATGCAAAGACTTAATCCTGGGACAATTGTTGAGTTCGAAACTCAACATCATTACGTGAACAATCGAGTGGTTTGCGATCGATGTCAATTTTACCGTGTTTTTTAGACTTACCCTCAGTGTATTAAAGCAGTGAAGTATTGTACATAAGTTGTCCAAATTGATGGTAATTTTTTGTATGGGAAATACAAGCAAGTTTTATTATTGTCTATGGTCTAAGATGGTAATCGCAATATTTTTCCTGTTGCGTTTAACCCTCATTGAAGGAGAAGACACTGAGTCTTGGGATATTTTCCTCAAAAATTTACGTTTATATGTTGTCACAAGGGAACGCATATACATCATTTCAGATCGAAGAGCCGTGATCAAATTAGCAATGGACTCTTTGGGTCTTATGTGAAAACCCCCACATGTTCAACATCGTTATTGTGTTCGTCATATTACTGCAAAATATTATGAAAAATATAAGAAGAATGATGAACGTCAGTTAGTCATACACATGTGTTTGTTACTTTTTTCCATTTTTCAATCATTTTCATATTACTTATTTATACTTCATATTAACTACTACATATTCCTTATAGAGGTTACGAACTCTTACATCAAAGGTTTGAGTCTATGCTACAAGAATTGTTTGGTAAAAATAATAAGGGCGCGAGTACATTATTTATATCAACAAAGAAATGTGGACAAATGCTTATGACGGGGGTATCGCTATGGTCATATGACAACTAACTTGGCTGAAGCAATAAATTCAACCTTAAAGGGGGCACGTCATTTACCAGTCACGGTGTTAGTCAAAACGACTTATTTTTGTTTGGGTCAACTATTTACAAAGCTCTAGGGATAGGCTCTTACTTGGATACAGAACGATCATATTTATCACCCAAGACTAATAGTTGATTTACAGGAAAAAAATGGCAACATCAAATGGGATGTTGGTTATGAATTTTTCTCGCACCAGTGAATTATTTCGTGTTACTGAAATGCCACGTCCTCTTCAAGGGATTGAAGCTAACTCTTTCAGAGTTAATCTGTATGAGAGGTCGTGTGATTGTGGTTTCTTTTAAGCATTCAAATATTCATGCTCTCATGTCATAGCAGTTTGCTACATTCTCATTTGGACTAGAAAAGTTATGTTGATCCTGTATACCAACTTTGACAAGTATTCAAGGTATATGAATTTGAGTTTCCCCATAGGTAACGAAAAAACCCAGATGAGATTTAAACTTGGCTTACAATTGTACCAGATCAGTTGCTATTGAGGGACTCATGTCATCCAAAATCCACTCGAATTCATTGTGATATGGATATTCGGGAGAGGTCAATAGAACAAAAAAGATATGGGCATTGCAGAAACATCGGCCACAATAGGAAAAAATGTACAACTCTTTTATCATCACTTAACTGTTAACCCTTCCTTATGTAATTGCATTTTCTATTTCAATGTATGTTTTTGTTTATAATATTTCAATGTAATTGTATTTTCTACAATTTCCCAATGTATGTGTATTTTCTATATAAATTTCCTACTTACCTCTTACTTCATGTGATTAACATTTTCATTTTAATCGAACCTTACCCTAAACCACTTTAACCTACATAACCCTTGACCACTCTCACCTTAAAAACCCTAAACCACTTTAACTTAAAAAATCCTTAACCACTTTTAACTTAACGAACCCTATATCACTTTAACCTAAAATCACTCCAACCTAAATAAAAAATTAAAAAAATACCTTTGACCATTCTTAAATCATAATCGAAACCTTTTACCTAATAAATTATCAAATTCTAATAACCCTAAAACTACTATTACCTTTAATCTTAAACCTTAAACTAGAACCCTATTCAAAACCAGGTGAAAAACACGTTCTCCCAAAAGAGCTTTTGGAAGACGCCCCCTGAAACGCTCTTTCCACCGTGGCACCACAATAGCTAGAAGGCACTCCCCTGAAACATGCCTTCCCTCTACATCAGCAAATCCCACGAAGGCACGACCCCAAAAACGCGCATTCGTTCTATATCAGACGAATGGGTGCTAGTTTGGGAAATATTTGAAAATGGGTGTTAAATGGGAATATTAAATATTTAGGGTGATATTTAGGTAGGAAAGCCCATGTAGCCCCTCCCAATAACTGTTTTGGCTCCAACTCACTAGCTCCAAAGGATCAACATGCAAAATAAATACATAAAATTGTAAAAATTAGGGGAAAATTGATTTTAGTTTTTTTTATTTTGGGGTTTCATATAAAACCCGAATACAGGTGATTTCTAAAGGGATCTTCCCTTTCAATTTTACCCATAAATAATACATGTCTTCTTCCCCTTCATTCTCTTTTTTGAAGCAATCAGAAACAATGCATTTATTTTTTTTATTACTTTTGACACATATGAAGGCAAACCATAAAAAAAATAAAGAATTTCTTAAGATATAGATCTACCGAATTGCTGGCAATGACATTTCCTTCTTCTTGTATCCTATTCGCATCAAAGAAATAAAGTAAAGAGAGAATTGAAACGTTTACCTTTAGTGGTTTGTCGTGGCTGCCCAGATCATCGTTGGAGTAAGGAAAGAAACCGTGGTCATTTGAGGTTGTTGGAGCTTGGACTAAATGAAAGGCCGAAATTATTTTTAGGAAGTTTTGGGATATTTTATGGATTTTCAGGCTCTGATTTAGGTTTAAATAAGAAGATCTAAAAGTTTTAGTTATTTTAGGAGTTGTTCGGGGTTTGGTTAAGATCACCGGGCCACCATGGACTATGGTCGGAGTATGGTTGTGAGTTTTGTGAAGCCTCGACCAAAGAGAAGGGGTGAAGAGGAAGAAAGACGGGGTTCAGTTTAGTCTAGGTGTTGTTTAGGTCTTCACAATGTTCTTTAATGATGATCGGAGGGGAGTGGCCCCCGTCAAGCGGTAGCCATCGTCGATGGCTATGTTTTAATGAGAGTCTCGACTGTAGAAAGATGGACTTTAAGCAAGAGGAGAAAACAAAGAGAGAGGCAGTGGTAGATTATGTTATTTAAGGTTAGGTTTTACCAAAATCAGAAAATATGGTATAAATAGCAAGAATTTATTGATAAATCACACTTAAGCCATTGAATATTTATATCTTATTTACGTTTCGGTCCCTATATATCTCCTTTTAAGAAATTGTAAAATCATCCACAACCCTCAAAACTTTAGCGTAAGTTTGCGTTTTAGTCACATGCGATGCCTTTTTTATATTGTTTTAATTATAATGTCATGCTTTCATAATTTAGCATTTTTAACTATTAGTATATTTTAGGTTCACTAAAAGGGAAATTGTTTTTAGGTCCCTTGAATTTAGGAGCATTTTTTTATTTTTTCACTAACATAGTTTAATTTATTTCAATTCGAATGATACATTTTCACTTTACGTTAATATAGTCACCATGCTAAATTTTTATGTTTCATTCACATTACGTCCCTAAATTTAATTATTAGCTACAATTTAATCCTTAGATTAATTGTAGTATTAATTAACCCTAATATTAATTTAGTTTAATAAATTTATTTTGTAATTTGTAAATAATTATCTAATTTTATTAATTTGCATCGATAATTTTAGCTTATTAATTTTTATATGTTAATTTTTTTTTATTTGACTTTGATTTTAATTGTTAAGCAACTTTACTTTAGGTTTAACCTTTTCTTTAATTAGTTAGATTTTAGGATTAATCTTTTAGGTTTTAATTCTCTTTAATTTAGTTCATAATTAGAGCCTTAGACTTTAAATTTAGCCCTTAGATTTAGATTTCTCAAACTTTAGTCCCTAAACTTTTAATTTAGGGAGTAATTCGAATTGGCTCTCATATTAACTTGCCCGAGGGACCATTTCAATTATTCAATTAAAACATTGGTTAAAATAAATTAAGAGTAATATTAGAGCATCCACTTTAGGTTTAATTTCACTTTAGTCCTTTACTTTAGGGAGTAATGTGAATTGGCTCTCCAATTAACATACCTGACGGATCATTCTGATTATTCAATTCATTAATTGATTAAAATAAATTAGGATTAATATTAGAGCTCCACTTTAGGTTAAATTTCACTTTATTACTTTAATTTAAGGAGTAATTTCAATTGGCTCTCGCATTAACATGCCTAAGGGACAATTTCAATTATTAGACTCAATAGTTGGTTAAAAAATTATGGTTAATATTAGAACCTCCATTGTCAAATTTAGTCCTTTAGGTTCTTTAATGCTCATAATTGACACTTTAAGTTAGGGACTGCATTAATTAACCCAACTGGTAATTGGGTTCCTTTGAAATTGTTTTGTGATTGCATACTGATTTTAAAATGATAAGACAATATTCATTTATCAAGGAATTAATATTGTATCCTCTGCGTTATGCTCAGGGGGTGACCATTGGTAATTCCCAAAGTAAATCAACATCCTTTTCATAATCTCATATCATGATTTCTTAAATTTAAGCCAATGTCCATTTACTTAGATTAATAACGAAGCTTTCACATTAAATGCTCGAGGGTGGTCATTATTGGTCTTAATAAACTGGCATCCTTTTCCAAACTTGGCATCCATGATGATTTTTAAATTAACTAAAACATTAAACTCAAAATTTCCAATTTTTAAATATAGGGTAATTAACTAGGTCCAATTTCTAGGCGTTGTACGGGTGCTAGCCCTTCCTCACTCTTAACCGAATCCCAAAACTATTTTCTACTTTTCTTAAATTTAAATTTATTATTTTTTATAAAATAAATGTTTTATTAAAATTGCCTAATTTTAGGTATTCCAATTGCACCTTGAAAATGATTGATGGCGACTCCTAATATTTCATAAAATCATTTCAAAAGAAAATCCCCATTATTGCAACTAGTCGGCTTTTCCCTCGAAGGGCCGATTGTGACAGCTTGGCGACTCTACTGGGATGTTCAACAACAACTTCATTATTTTATTGTTGTATGTTGACGACATGCTCGTTGCAGGCTCAGACATACAAGAGATTATAAACTTAAAGCAAAAATTATCGAAGTAGTTTGCTATGAAGGATCTGGGCGCTGCAAAGCATATTCTTGGGATGAGGATTAAGAGAGACACAAAGTAAGGGATTAAGAGTTTTAGAGATTCATCCTTGGACAGAGCAGAAACAACTTGAATTAGGAGATAATCTATTAGTTGAGGAGACGATCCATGCTCAAGAGGATTCAATGATGAAGCTAGAAGCTAGGGGCCTCGAACTGGCTTGACAAATATTCCTTATGATGGATAAAGCAGAAGGTATACGGATTCTCGTAGTGCTAGATTCCGATGAAGAATGAAACATTATCCAACTACTCATAGGAATTGAACAACTAGGAGATATGGTTAGATTTTATATGTAATCTTTATTTTTCACTTTCCCTATGTACTAAGACATTGTTAGTTCTTAAAGAATTATTTTATGAACAATTATTTTGGGATAAATATTGTTTACATACATTCATTTTACATTTTAAAATCATACATTAAAATATTCATTCATCTAATAAAATACCAAATAATAAGATAAAATTTATGATCACAATGATCATGGCCCTTACTACTGGCAAGATCACTCCGCACCTGTACAGTACCGAAAAATTGACTAAGGAAGTTGATGATAGATTAACTCTTATTGAGAAAGACCAAAAATATCTACAAGAGGAATTAAGAGGTAGTTTAGCTAAAATTGAGGCTGATATCACTAGCTCACAGCTTGACCTACTGAAAAAGATGGAAAAAATGTTCATAAAGCATGCAACTGTTAGAAAGAATCCTACAAAAGACCTTAGGCGATATCCAAGTTTTACACCTATTCAAATTCTAGTGCATAGCTCGATGCATCAGGAATTTAGATCTTAAGCTTTCTTCACCACTGAGAACCCGCCACAACATCATACTAGAACTTCTTTCCATTTTAACTAGCTTGTTGCTTTTAAGGTAAAGCTAAGGGACTTTTATGTTGATAATGAGGTCTCAGATTTAAATGAGATCTCTGAAAGGGGGAGATCAAATGATGAGCTCACCCAACAACTAAAAGGTTTAGAGAAAATGATAAAATTATTAGAGATGGTTGGTTCATTCTATGGGTTTAATGCCAAATAACCAAGTCTAGTCCCCGACTTGGTCATCCCAATGAAATTCAAAGTTTCTGACTTTGAGAAGTATGATAAGACCATCCTATCACCATACATAGCCATGTTTTGTCGACTTATGGTTGGCCATGTGTAGAATAGAAGTTGTTAATTTATTGTTTCCAAGATAGTTTATCTGGACCCACTCCCAAATGTTATAATATGCTAAGTTATATTTAAATTTGTTAATGGAAGGATTCAAATCATGTTTTTGGGTCAATACAAGCACATTATTGATATGGCCCTTGATCGAAAAACGTTGCAAAATATAGAGATAAAGCGTAACGAGATCTTCTGATAAAATACACAAGATAGAGGGATAGTACATCCCAAGTGTATCCACTAGTAATTGAAATGGAGTTCACAACTTTGTTAACGATACACTAAAATCTCCTATATTAATTACTTGCTAGGGTATGTCACTAAGATTTTCTTTGACATCGTCATGTATGGAGAAATAATTGAAAGAGCTATCAAGAACGGTAAGGTAAAGGGAATTGGCCTTGTTGACGTTGAGAAAATACTTGAGATCAATATGGTGGGAACCTAATCAATTAGTTGTGGGACCAAATATCATAATATGATATGAGAAAAGACTCTCATTGATCCAATTTCGATGATATACGAGGAATTGCTCCAAATACTGGTTGAGAAGAACCTTTTGAATCTAATTCAGTCCAAGCCAAAAGAACCATCGTTTCATCAGGGGTATGATGTTAACGTCATATATAGCAACCACATAAGAAGCTCAGGAGATACTATTGAGAATTGTGGGGCATTGAAGCGTAAGGTGTAAAAGTTGATTGATTCATAGGTATTGACCTTTAGTGAGTAATGGGGCATTCTGATGTAGATCAAGAAGAGACCATTACATCCACCAGGAATGTTTGTTGTTTTTACAAGCATATTGTCTTGTTTGAACTTGTTTTTCTTTTTTTTATCTGTTTAAAGGTTTTTAAGTCGCTTGACATTTGAACATATAAAATAAAATGTTGCATTATGAAGTTATGAACAATAAAAAAATTTAATCTTGAAATTCTTTAAATATCAATTCAACTAAAAGCTATTTGAAGAATGATGGTTATAAATACTTGAGAAATTACAAGATTGAACCCTCAGAAAACAAAAACCCTTGATCATACTCTAAAAAAAACACTCGAACATCATACCCTTCTCTTGTAGGGACTAAGATAGCCTTCTTATCCCATGAAGAGACATTCAAAAGACTTGATATTCATGTATGTATAGGACCAGACAAAATGTGGCATCTTTTGTGTATGATATTGCAAAGTTGATTAAATTATATCTTTATTGAGGACGTTTGGTGATGATCATAATCTTTATAAATGGAATAATTGAGTAAATGAATTTAGGTTAGGTTAATTTTATGAGAAATGAACTCTAAAAATGAAATTTTCTAACTTTCAGTGAAACCTAGACTACAACAAGTTCTTGAATCTGAATACCCTGAAAATTAATGAAGTATATTCATAAGGTAAGTATAATAAAGTTAGATCTATTTTGCTATAGTAATTAGTTAAAGAGATAACTCAAGAGCCTTGGCTTTATGACTAGGCTACATTCAAAATGTGAATTGATTGGGATACTTGCAATTCGGTGTTTGCTCCACTATAGTTGTTAGGTCGAACACTTTGTGATGAGATGAATCCCTCAAATAAGCCAAAATAAAGGAAAATGATATCAAATTTAATAAAATTCAAAGGAATGACAAAGTTCGAGGTTTGAACTAATAAAAAGTTTAAGTGAAAATGGACTAAGGGAATTGAAAAACACCTACTACAGTTAAATTCACACAAGCACTAAAACATTCTATTTATATACCAATATTTCCTCATTACCTATGTTAAAGAACTCTATGAAGCATAAACAAATGGAAGATTTCAGAGAACTGAAATATAAATATTCTAAAAGGTCTAACAATAGATTATGCCAGTTGCGTCAATTTGTTCGCATCCGATTAGAATACCAAGCCAAAAAAGAGGGGCATGTCGTAATGTTCACAAGGATTGAAAAAAGAAAGACAACTCAATGAATGAAACCATAGAAAATTTAGGAATCTAACCTAAAATCAACCCATCAAATCCTACCACTTGTCAAAGAGTTATAAATTTGAAAGATCGAAAGAGTAGTTGGTTCTTTTGATATTTAGTGAACTCATGTTTTGTGATTTTCTTCAATTGTGAGCCTAAAAAGGCATTATTTTGTTTCTTCCAAAAACTTTTCAAAACAAGAAATATTTTCAAACAAGATAATTTCCCTAGAATTATATCTTGGAAATTTAACAAAGGTATCTTAGACTTAGAAGCTTATAATCAGAAACTAGGGTTAAGAAATTGAATGTTAAGGGTAATGTTTGTCGAGACAAGAACATATTATTGCAAAGAATTACAAGGGTACACTTTGGTGTGAGAAATGAATGAAGACGAACAAATCAGGCAGAGAATCAAGTCTGCTTGTGCATCTTTTCATCGCCATTAATCATATTCATCGATATGTACATACATGGTTTTTCATCTTTTCATCATGCAACATAAAAGCTTTGAATTGCCCTCTCATGAGCTTGGCTTTAGAATTTCTCTTGAAACCATGCCATTCTTAAGAACATTTTCTCCTTTTAAGAGGATAAATTCAAAAATTCATTTTTATTAAAGGATCGAAGACATCAGATTAATTTTATCTTGATATTCATTAAAATGTTCAATATAATTTCATTTACATATGCACATGTTAACTATAGATTTTCAATCAGAATGATGAGCTTTAAAGATGAAAGAGCCCAATTAAGAAAGGACATAATGTCTAGTCAAATGAAAGAATGAGTAATTCATCCAAAGGCAACTAGATGTCCTCAACATGAAGGAATAATGAGGTCTTTATATTTGACATCTTCAAACAAAAGAACAAATCATTTGTCAAAATATTGAGATTGTTTCTCTCAAAACAAATTTTCATCTCGTTTGAGACATTTTTTTATTGAAACACAAACTTTGAGTTTGTTTCACTCGAAACAAATTTTGTCTCATTAGAGATAGTTTCCCTTGAAAGATGAACTTTGAGATTACTTCACTTTAAACAAAAAAATTCTCTCTCTTGAGGTTGTTTCCCTTGAAATAAAATTTCATCTCATTTGAGATAATTTCTCTCAAAACACAAACTTCAAGATCATTTCACTCGAAAGAATAATCTTATCTCACTTGAGATTATTTCTCATGAAACAATTTTTTTCTCACATGAGACAATTCCTTTTAAACATAAACTTGAAGATTGTTTCTCTTGAAACAAAATATTTTTTCACTCAGGATATTTTGTTGAGTTTGAGATAAAAAGATCATTTTCAATTTCACATTAGACAACATCATTTCTAAAGAGAAAAAAATGAAAAAAGAAGAAAAAGTAATAAATAAATGAAAAAAAAGAATGATAAATAAATAAATAAATAATAGAAATAATTCCTCAAATGAACTAATCATTAACATATGTGTCTTTTGTTGGTCCAACAGATGTGGACTTGAGGAAAACAAAATGATAAAATTTTCAGATATGAGGGAGTATACCATTCGGTTGAAAGGTGGAAGAACAAACTAAAAGAAGATCGAAGAAAGATAGTGTTCCCAAAAAAAGAAGTTGTAATATAACGAGACAAAATTGACTATCTTTCGGTCTTTGCTTTATTCATGTTTTATAGTAATAAGCAAAGAGGGGCAACTGTAGACACCCAATTTTGACTAGATAAATCAAATTAAATCGAGGACAAGTGATGTTTAACTTTGTGGACATTCATAAGTTGATGCTAAGTTGATATGAATGGTGTGAATGATTATTGAAATGATAGAATAGATAAAATCATGGGTCCATTGACCTTGAGTTAAATGCATGGGACATGGGAAAGTTCAAATGATTAGCTGACAATATAAAAATCAAGATTAAAATTCCTTTTATAAACCAGAATCCAAATCAATTTCAAATACTCAATACATATTTAACTTATCTATTTGTACCTTAAAGATTGTCTAGCCCAATCCAACAGAGGCCCAAGATAAAATCAGGCATTGCAAGCCTAATATTTAATTAAGGTTTGGTCAACCATAACCCTAATCATGATATCTTCAATCTCTCAATCTCACCACATGAGTATGCAACCAAGTGATGGTTCCCCTTGTATCGTCCTATACCAACTGCCAACTAACCTTGATTAGTGGTCCCTCTTATCACGATGGTTACCCAAATCCTTATTAGCAATCAAATACAAATCAAAGCAAAGAGGAATGTATTTTTTATATTTCCATTGTGACATGGGTCGATATCAAAGCAAATAGGTATGGTGGGGCTTAGAAAAGGATAACGGGGAAACTCTAGGTTCATATGAGGGAAATTTTACCGAAATATCACTCGTACATTTAATAATTACATGTCAACACCCTTTCTTCTAATATTACCGATCTAGCACCCTTTCTGACAAAACGCAGATTGACATCCGTGTCTTTACGGGGTTCTGTCCGAGCTCGTGCCATGTCATGAAAGGCACAGATGCCCGAGCTAGCGCCACGTTAAGCAAAGTGCGGATCGTTATCTGCTCTTTCGCGGTATTGGTACCACCTAAGAAGCTCAGCTTTTAAACCCTCCCCCTCCCCTATAAATAAGAACCCCTCTATACAAACAACACCACATCAAAATTACATGCTTATTTTTTCTTTATCAATTCCTTTTATTTTTGTTGCAAGGTAAAACTATTTTTATTATATTATATTGATTTTATATATGATTATTTGAATAAATTTTATTATACTAATTATTTTATATTATTTTTTTATGGTTGTAAAATTGGAAAGTGGGATCATACCTCGAGACAGTTTTGCTACTACAGTAACAATATAAAATTATGTTATTTAAATTATTGTGAAACTTTTTAAATTTTTTGATTAGTTTATATTTTAATTCATATACTATTTATTTAATTTGACATATTTCAGCTATTGTTTTTGTAGATATAAGACTCTCAATATTTCAAACTCTCAGAATGACGTGTATTTCATCTATTGTTTACTATGTTAGAGAAATTTGGGAAGATGAAACCGATGACATCTTCGCTTCAAATCATTATGTCAGAATATCCTTCAAGAGAAACATAACTCTTGAGGAGCTGATAATAAAAATTTCAAGGAAGGTTCATGTTGGAAGTACTAGAAGAATGTCCTCACTTTAGTATATATTTCTAACCACAGTATTTTTGTTAACTTATATAGCGTTCGAACTATCCAACGATGACAATGTTGCTATGATGGTTGACTCTCAAAATCAATATTCAGACATCGATACACAAATGTATGCAAAATTTGTTGAAGTGTGTGATGTTTGTGGTATGTCATTATGCTCCCACTATGGGCTGGCTCAACAAGCTAATCAAGTTAATAGCCCAACTTAAGTAACTTGTAATGATTTTAACTCGTTAATGGGAAATCCACCTCATGGTGTCATCCCATCAAGTTTAATGGGAAGACATTCATCGGCAACTTCTTACGATCTATACTGAGGTGGCTCCACAAACAATCCGTATGGTAATATCGTGTCCAGTTCAAGGGAAAGGCGTTCATCTGCTAATTTCTTTGACCTGAATATGAAGATGCTCTCGACGCAACAATCTATGATGTACCCATTTGACAATATGCCTTCAAGTTCTAAGGGAGGCATTTAATTGTGAGCTTCTTTGACCTAAATGTCGAGATACCTTAAAGTTCAAGGGGAAGGCATGCAACAACCATCTTGTTAGGCCTAAATGTCGACATCGTGGAGGAATCCTCATCTCTACCAGAAGAATCTCTTCATGATCCAGGTGTGGATGGTGCTGAGACTGGACTACTCGTTTAGCCAGAATCACCACAGTTCAACATGGACTCCGATGATGATGATATAGATGAAGTTCCCACAAATATGGTACACACTGAACCTCCAACACACATGTATGAAGTTGACTATGGAGAAATATATGGGCCAAAATTTATGGTTATGCCTAATGTCAGTGACTACGGATTTAACGCATCAGTCAATGATGGTGAGTTATATAAAGGAATAGAGTTTCCATGCAAAGAAGAAGTGATGATGACAATTAAGAATTACAACATTTGTAATTCTGTTCAGTCCAGAGTCGACCGTTCCACCATCGAAAAGTATGTATACCACTGTGTCCAACGTGATAATGGATGCAATTGGATGGTTTGTGTATCGAAGAGGAAGAGGAAGAGGAAAAATAATATATGGGAAGTAGCAGGATACAATGGTCCTCACACATACTGTGTTGGAGGGATCAACCAGGATCATCCCAATTTGGAATCCGACATTATATGCCAAGCCATCATGCCCATGGTAAAATCAAGCTCCTATATAGCTATTGCCATACCGATTTCAGCTATACAATCGCAGTATGGGTATACCATCTCATACAGGAAAGCATGGAAGGCAAAGCAGAATACAATTAAAAAAATTCACGACGAATGAGATGCATCTTACAATGAACTACCAAGTTGGTTAAGGGTAGTGCACAGATTGAATCCTGGGACAATTGTCGACTTCAAAACTTTCCATGCATACCATAATGATCGAGTGCTTTGCGATCGCTGCCAATTCTACTAACTTTTTTGGACTTACCCATAGTGAATTAATGCTGTAAAATACTGCAAGTCTGTGGTCCAAATCGACGGGACATTCTTGTATAGAAAATACAAACAAGTTTTACTATTGGCAGTTATCCAAGATAGTAATCTCAACATTCTTTCAGTTGTTTTTTCCCTTGTTGAATTAGAAGATATAGATTCTTGGGCTTTTTTCCTCAAAAACTTACGCTTACATGTTGTCACGAGGAAAAAAATATATGTCATTTCAGATCGCGGAGCTGAGATCAAAGCAGTAATGGATTCTTTGGGCCCAATGTGGCAACCACCCTATGTCCAACATTGGTACTTTATCTGAAACACTGTTGCTAACTATCATGGAAGGTTCAAGAAGAATGATGAGTGTCAATTACTTGTGCGCATGGGTATGTCAAAATGTTGTTTTTTATTTCTCAATCATTTTCCTTTTTTATGGAAACTTAACAGTAAGTTCTAAATTTGATGATCAGGTTACAAACTATTACCTGAAATATTTAAATCCACGCTTCAAGAGTTGCGAGGAAAGAATGAGGAAGGATACGATTATATCAGCCTCGTCAACAAATAAATGTGTACAAATGCATATGTTGGTGGATATCGATATGGACACATGATGATCAACTTGGCTGGGGTTATCAATTTTTCCTTAAAGGGGCACTCCATTTACCAATAAATAATTTGGTTAAAACGACATATTTTTGTTTAGGATCGCTTTTTACCAAGCTCGGGGGACAAGCTCAAACATGGATGCAAAATGGTCATGTCTATCACCCAAAATTAGTTACAGATCTACAAAAAGAATTGTTGCATCAAATCGAATGTTTGTAACAAGCTTCTCTAGAAGCCATGAATTATTTTGTGTCATAGACATGCCGCGACCAATTCAAGAGGGGTTCAAGCTAACTCATTCAGAGTTAATCTCCGAGGCAGATGGTGTAACTTTGGATTTTTTCAAGCTCTGAAGTATCCATGCTCTCATGTCATAGCAGCTTGTTCGCATACCCTTCAAGACTATGACCATTTTGTGGATCCAGTATACCGACTTTCAGAAGTGTTTAAGGTATATGAATTTAAGTTCCCCCTATAGGTATTGAGAAAGACCCTGATGAGGTTTTGAATTAACTTCTGATTGTACTAGATCCATCCTTATTGAAGGAGCTTGGTCGTCCAAAATCCACCCAAATTCATTGTGATATAGATATTCGGGAGACATCCATAGAAAACAAAAGATGTGGGCATTGTAGAAACCTAGGACACAATAGGAAAAAATGTCCATCTCTTTTGTCATCAAGTAACTGTTGATGTTGTGATTGATGTAGTTGTTGTTTATGAAATCTAAGTTTTTGTTATTTAATTTTCATTTACTTTCATTTAATATCATTTGAGTATCACCGATTAATTGGCAACTCAAGAAATTAAATAATAAAAAAAATTCAAACAAACTAAAAACAAAAAAATGATACAACTAAAAAAATAAAAAGAACTAAATAATAAAAATAATTCTAACAAATAAATAATAAAAAATTAAGAAACAAAATAAATAAAAAGTTTATAATTAAATAAAAACTTTACAATTTTTGGTAAACAAACAAAATTAAATAAAAACATAACGAAGTAAAAAAAAACTCTATCGATGTCGGCGTCTTGATTGTGTTTCGCAGGGCGGTAGTTGTATGTGTCGATGAGGATTTCTTCTTATAACTTGTTCTGCCTCCTCACTCTCATCATCATCATCATCATCAGGAGCATATACATTTTTTTGATGAGGGACGAATGATAATGTAGCACCTCTATAAAATAAGAACCTTGGAGGTGTATGACCGACTATCCCACCACTCACTGAAAATTATGAAAAGACCGACATCGATGAGTGAAAAAATTGTACTGGAGGTTTCTGTACATGTGGTGAAGCTTTACCCGCCAAATAACCAACATATGAACCCTAAGTTGGATCTACAAGCATGTAAACATAATATCTACCAGGAGGGGTCAAAACACTTTGCGGCGATGGTAGCATTTGGTATGGAAGCGGTGGTGTCTGACCCAGCTACAATAGCATATGAAATGGTTGTGGTGCCATCTGAAACGGCCGTGGTGCCATCTGAAATGGTTGTGGTGCATATGAAACGGCTGCGAAATATACAATGGTGTAGATGGTGGTTGTTGTTATAGTTCTGGTGCTGCAACTGAGGACGATCCAGAAGCGTCTGCTCTCCGTCCACGAGTCCAGGGACGATGATGTTGTGACGGTGGATGTCTTTGTCGACGTCGATGAATGCTCCTGCCTCGTGCTTTCTCGGAAAGTAGGAACCATTTCCTGTTTGTGTTGAACAACTCATAATAATCACCTACAATAAGTAATGATCCACATAAATAGGTTTTGTACGGGGAATATGCACATGTCGATCCTCCCATATCATTACCGACTCAATATGCTTCATCAGCCAGTCAACTTTTTTTTGCCCCGTCTATCGATGATATGAAAATCGTCGATATTCTTAGGTGCTTCTGGAATAGAATGTACAAAACCAAATTGGCAAATCACACGATTAGTAGGATGTCACTCGACAATAGTATAACATATCAGAGAGACCTCCACCATCCAGATATCTAATAGGCCTCTTAAGTGATGTGGGATGCAAATCCTCATTTCATTAGTAGAATAAAGATCCCATTGAAACTAAAACAAATATATATAATTCTTATCAAAATAATATTTTAATTATATAAAGATAATTAAAAGTGGATAATAATATTTAAATATATACCTTTGTACCAGCCTTTTGATCAATTAGTAGCCTAATTTCTTCCAACTCATCAGGTAAATCTCGATGATCTTTTCTTGCACTTGACCACCTATTCAATGAAATGATTTTCATTATATAATCAACAAAATTATTTATATAAGAAATTAGTATTAAAATTACCTCAATAATAGCAGGAATACCAACGGGTTTTTCACCACTGGACATAAAAAGGGCATGCAATACCACGTCCAATACGGGAGAAGAAGGAGACATCCGCCGATAGTATTTTTCTATAGTCAGTGGCTTGACACATTTCCCTAAACAGAAATGCCAAAACTATGGAGCCCCAACAGAGTGTGTCAGTATGATGAAAATCTGCAAGGTGACGCAACCACATACAATGAACTTGGTTGTGTGTTTTGTCGAGCATAAGGATCCCTCCTATAGGCTGTAATATGCAAGCCCGTGCATACATTTTAACCTGCTGCTCAGAGGCGTCGTGACTCAAATGTTTGAAAGTTGTATCCAACCAATTTAACGGTATTCGACCACAATTGAAATTAGGCGGGACACCTCCAAGATACTCCTCGCACAAGGAATGTCAATAACCATGTGCCACCCCATAAATAACATCCCCATCTACCGGAAACCCAAAATGCATGGAAACATCCTCTAGCGTAATTGTGTACTCTCCACACGGAAGATTGAATGTGTGTGTCACTGGTCTCCACCTCTCAACCAATGCAGAAATAAGGTTGGATTCAAGGTTACAATGGCCTTCATATTTTGTTACGTAACTGAATGCAACCTCGACTAAATACGGCCATTCACAAGTAGGTATTTCTAACTTAAGGTTACGAATGAATGGATTTAATATACGTTATCTCTCATAATTTAATAAATATTATAGAAATTAAAATATAAACTAATACTAAACAAATTAAATAAATAAAATATTAACAATAATTAAAATTATAATAGAATTTAAAATTGTTATTGTATCAGCAAAATGTCTCGAGATGTGATTCATATTTAAATGTAGCAAACCGCCTTCCATTTTATAATTACAAAAATTAATAAAAAGTTTATATAATAAAATTTAATAAAATAATAAATTATTGATTTATTATAATACAATAAAAATATTTTACCTTCTTAATTGAAAGATTGATACTCGGAAGAATGAGAGAATTTGAGATTTGAGTGTGATTTGGAGATTGTGTTTGGGGGTAGGGGAGGGGGTATTTATAGGAAGAGGGGAGGGCGTAGAAGGGTTTCCCATAAATGTGGGAGGTGGACGGTTGGGGTATTAAAGGAAAAGCGCAGATCATTATCCGAGCCTTACGTATGTGTCAGAAATCCCACGATGGCGTGGATGGCCATACGCACTTTGCTTGACGTGGCGCCAGCTCGGATAAGGCGCGGATGGCGATCCGACCTTTCTTGAAGGGGCGCCAGCTCGGACAGAACCATGCAAAGGCATCGATGGCGATTCACGCTTTGTCAGAAAGGTTACTGATCGGTAATATTAAGAGAAAGAGTGTCTAATAGGTAATTATTAACAGTACGAGTGATACTTCGATAAAATTGTCTCATATAGTATATTTTAGGCCTCTTTGATCGTCTATATTGGCGGTTGAAAGGGAGAATCACCATCAAAGTGTGGTTGTCGGAGAATGGGGATTTGGGTCTAGAGGATTGCGGTGGATGAGTGGACGGGAGGGGAAAGTAAGAATATATTAGGTTTTTTTTAGGTTTAGTTGCAAATGAATAAAAAAAATGTCTTTATAGCCCACGTGCTTTGTGAGAAAAAAAAAAGTTAATCACATTTGGGTCTCTTAACTTTTTCCCGTGATTTTACATTTTACTCACTATTTTTTTTATTTATTTCAAATCCGATGTCCTTATTTCATAATTTTACTCTTTCTTATTGGAATTAATACCCAATACAGTCTTACGGTAACTTGTCTCAACATTTGACGCTCATTATTATGGTTTGGATAAGATTATAATTTTAACCAATAACTACTAACTTTTAAAATATTTCAAATTAATTTTATGACCTCGCAAGGATCCATTCAGGTATGATTCGTGTTATATGGTTCGGATAAATTTTATTTTTTTAACCATTAACCAGTGTTTTACAATTTTTGCATCGATCTAATTCTACGATCTCATGATGACTTGTACCGGAGTATGATTCGTGTTATCAATGGTCCGTGTAAATATTAAAAAAATAATCCTCTAAATTTTAATTTCTATTATTTTACTTTCCTTCCATTTTTTAATTTTCTATATTTTAATTTCCTTTATTTTTAATTTATGTTCTTAAATTTATAGTATTTTCATTTTAGTCCTTTAAATACTAGTCCTTAATTTACGTTCTTTCATTTTAGTCCCATTACACGATTCAATCAATTTCAGTTATTTTTAATTCATTTTAATTTAGTCCTTTTATAAATCTATATTTAGGTAGTTTTAGAATTATTTCTAGTTTGTTTAATTATTTTTTTAGGTAAAGGCCTTAAATTTAGGTTTTCTTTAAATTTAGTCCTTAAACTTTTTAACTTAGGTGAATATTCGATTAGGTCCTCATTTTTATGCCCGAGATTCTATTTTGATTATTCAAACCAATAATTTGACAAATTGATTAGGATTAATATTAGAGTCTCAATTTTAGGATTAATTTCACATTAGTCCTTTAATTTAGTGGAGTTTTTAATTTGATCATTGTTTTTGCCAGAGGTTCCATTTTGGCTATTCGATTCAATAATTAGTTAAAATTGAGCAGGTTTTAATATTTGACCCTCTATTTTAGGATTAATTTCATTTTTCCATTAATTTAGGAGGCTTTTTATTTGGTCCTCATTTTTCGCCGATGTATTTTGGTTAATCGATTCAATAATTAGTTAAAATTGAGCAGGTTTTAATATTACAACCTCCATCTTAAGTTTAATTTCACTTTAGTCCTTTTATTTAGGAGAGGTTCGAATTTGGTCCTCGTTTTTGCTCGAGGTTCTATTTTAATTATTCGATTTAATAATTTGTTAAAAATGATTAGTGTTATCATTAGAACCTATATTTTTGGCTTAATTCTTTAGGTCCTTTTAAATTCATATTTGACACTTTAGTTAGAGGGAAGCCTAATTAATTCACCTAGTATGAGTAGGTTCAATAAATGTTTGATTGATTGCATATTTTGATTTCAAAATAAGGTAATTTTAATTTATTATGGGGTTAATAGTGTATCTTCCATGTACGCCTGGGGATGACCACTAGTGATTCTCAAAGTAAATCAACATCCTTTTAAAACCCCACATCATGATTTGTAAAATTATTAAGACAATGTTTATTTATTGGGATTAATGACGAAGCTTCAGCTTATGCTCAAGGGTATTTGTTATTAGTCCTAATAAATAAATGTTTCTTTCAAAATCTTCATACATAATAGATTTTAAATTAAATAAAACTTCGATCACAAAATTTTCAATTTTAAAACAATTACAACTTAATGTATAAAATATATTTAAAAATATTTTTTACACCATATATCAAAATCACTTTTTAAAAGTAAGGTGGACGATATTTCTAAGTGTGGTCACATTATTTATATAATGTTACTCTACTTTGATTTTCCAAGTGATATATATTTATTAATTTGGGGTAAGTACAAGACATTATCTGTTCATAGATAATTTTTAACCTTTCGACATTGAACGCGTAACACCCCAAATTAGGGGCTAAAATTAAGAAATTATAAAGTATTGGATATAATTGGTATTTTGGGAGAAATTGAGGATTAAATTGTAAAATTTCAAAGTTAGCGGACCATTTTAGGAAGTGCATGAAATGTAGTGACTAAACCCATGATTTACCCATTTTTATTTTGGAGATAACTATAAATCTCTCCCCCCGTATGTTTAACAGAGATTTTTCAGTTTTCCCTCCTCCATTGACCATCCCCCATTGACCCTACTTTCAACTCTGATCTACTCGCCGTCCGACCTCCGATCGACGAACCGAAACCACCATTGTGTTCATTGTCGATCGATAAACCAAAACCCTCAAACCTTTCATCGTGAATCATCGTCGTGAATCGTTAATTTCAGTTGGAAGTATCATCGGTTTTAACTCGATTTTAGTTGGTGTTTCGTCGATTCACGATGATCTAGCCATCCGTTTTTGACACCTCCCGCACCATTGTGTTCCTTGCATCATTCCAAGTCCACCAGTGATCTCCGTGTCTCCGTCGTCGCTGGCGCATGGAAGGGTGAAAAGTCAAAGTTTTCGACATTTCGTAATCGAGCTCTCCACCGTTCAAAATTGTGAACTGAGCTTGGTAAGTGTCTCAAAATGCCTTAAAATAATTTTTAGGAATTTTTCGGGAATTGTTTCGACACCGTATCACTGTTCACGCGCAGCCACTGTGCGTAGGGGGTGCTAATTTTGTAATTAATTTCTGCTAGGGTGATATTTACATAAAACTCAGGTGCTAGTATTGAAAATATTATTAAAAGAGTGCTAATTTTGTAATTAAAATCTGTTAGTGTGATATTTGTGTAAAACTATTGACCATTGACCGTTTATCGCCGTTGACCGTTGACCGACCGTTGACTTTGACCAAAAAAGTCAAAATTTTTGAAAAGTTATATTTAAAATTTTTAAACGTCCTGAGATCGATTCCGCAATACGTTTTGCTAAATTCGGACCCGAAGGCCTCGAAATTTCCAGCTAAACCCTTTCACTTTGACTTTGAGCGAAAAGTCAAAATTTTCGAAATATCATATTTTTTATATTTTTCGACGTCCTGAATCTGAATCCGATGTCTGTTTCACCAAATTCGAACCCGATAAGTTGTTTTCGATTGATTTATCACTCGATTTGATCCGTTTTTTGAAATTAAGCTCTGTTTTTTATGTAATTTCTGTTGATATGCATCTGAGGAGTTATTGGAAGTTGATTTCAAGATCGAGGGTGTTTAAATGGAATTTAATAGTTGATCAGTATGACATGAAAATCAAGGTAATACATTATTATCTTTTCATGCTTTATGGAACATGTCAGTATTGGTAAATGCATGAATGGAAATGTTTGGTCTCATATGTGTAATTAATAAAGTTCTACACTCGATTCGAATACAGTAAAAATTCGGTAACTAAATATGGATCAGATGACTAATTTAAGAAATTGAAGGGCAGTTTGAATTCAAGTACAAGTTATGAGATTAAGTGATATAGGAATCATCACTGGATATTGAATTTATAATCTATCTCATTTGATAAGGTATGTAAATACTTCTATTAGGAAAAATTATGAAACTACCCTTATACTGGAAAATGACAAGAATTATCCCTGACTGTAGATTAATGAATCTAAAAAGATATATTGATATGATAAAATTACTGATGTACATAAGAAATGGTAGCTTTACTTGCAAAAATTTTGATAACCGATTTTTAACCCAAGAGGGTTTGTGCAAGATACTAGAAGTCTGTTAAGGAATTATTTCAAGATCAGAGAATGTTTGAGAAAGAAATTAATCATATCAACTCTAAATTATATTATTTTGGTTAAGAGTTAATACCGAAATTATTTAGTTAAGAAATTATGAAAATGCCCTTGAGAGGTAAAATAGTCCGAGTTGACCCTGAATGAGAAAGTATTTTGAGGATTCGTACTTAACTCGATTAAGTATGGATTTGATTGTTAAGATCCTGACTTAGTGCAGAAAAATTTCTGATATTCCGTTTGTAAATATATGAGAAGGCACTTGACCCGAAAATATCCGAGTTATAAGTAAATACCTGAAGAATGATTTATCAATGTTGCTCTTTTGTCAGAATTATTTGAAAGGATTGAAGTAAATGATAAGATTAAATTAAATAATAAGACCGGATGTAAGGAAAAGATTGAAATATTGTAGATCAGTAAAATGAACAAAATACCACTGTAATAAAAATAACTCAAGAATATCACCCAACTCAAGAATGATTGGATATCCTCAAGCTTTGAAATTTATGGAATAAAACTGAGCACTAGAATGACCAAAATACCCTTATGGCCTAGACTAATTAAATGTTTTGGATTAATTAAGGAATCTAAGTAAATATGGGTGTTGTACTACCCTTAAAAGTTATGGAACATAATTTAAGTCAGTTGATCAACCTTAATGATATGTCAGTACCTGAATTGCATAGATATTACTTGAATGTGTGTTCGTCTACTCATGTTTGGTCAATGATAAATTTGGAAGTATTCAACTCAACTCAATTCTAAATCACATTCAGTACTAAGAATTTGATATTTGTTCGACAAGTCAACCACAAAGACCGAACTGAACTGAAAGGAAGTACAATATGTATCTGAAATTCAAAAGCGTTCGAATTACTCTGGGAGATTCTGAAGTAACTGGAATGGATTTGACTGTTAAATGAAATAAGTAACCTCGATGACTAAGGATTAAATAAGTGATTTGGATGAGTTTCGAAACGTTAATAAACATACATGATCTAATGTTCTTATAGGTCATGAACTACAAATCAAGCACGTCAGCATTTCATGATATCATGGAAGCGTGGAAACGAAGTTAAGAGCATTGGAATATCTGTTAGTTTCCTTAAAATATATTCATCGATGATTCCGAAGATGATCTATGGATAAGATTTTTTGGTATTAAAGAGTGAATACTTTAAGGACAAAGAATGAATCGGTCAACAAGCATTAGTTCTAGAAGTTGTTCAACTTGGTTATTTTGATAATCCGATAGAATGACACAGACTATAAATGTCATGAACCTTCATTTCTTCCTTTTCAGCTCAAGTCTCATTCTGAATAATTGATGATTCTGTCAGTTATTGAACTCTTCCAACAGTGATTCTAAATTTTGATATCATATCGATATACTGAAGATTCATGTTTCTCTGCCTGCTAAGATTATCCAGTACCTCTGAATAATTTCTGTAAACTCTAGTTTGTTCCCTAATCACCTGAATATTTTACCTAAATTCTTTTTTGATTTCTATTATAATACCTGACCTGGATTCTGATCAGATACTTGACTTAGATTTTGATCTGATACTTGACCTGGAATATGTTTTGATTTTTGATATATCCGTTTACAGATAGATCATGTTTTATTTGGGGGGTAATATTGGAGGATTTATACCTGGAGGCTCCTCGGCTTTGTGCTCAGGGCCTTACTTACCGACTACTCGGCTTTGTGCTCAGGGCCTTACTGGACTTGACGGTGGGTGTATGTTTCTGGGGAACCTACACATTTTGGACTTATCAGATGGGGGTAGTGTTCATGTTTTTAAAAACTATTACATAAATCGATTTTAATGAAATATTTTATCTATATCTTTTCACTGGTTTTACGGGAACATACTAGAAAACCTATTCTGATCTCCTGAACCTAGATATCTGAAATATATCCATCTGAACTGAATATTATCTGTTACTACCTGAAATATCAATGGGACCTCAGCTCAACCAAAGAAATATGTAAATATATGAACCAATAAGGAAAAATACGTTTATCTGTATCTGCATGTTCTTCAACATCATCTAGTAGTTATGTATTACTGAGCTTTCCGAAGCTCACTCTATTACTTACCATTGCAGGTTAAAAATTGTACCAGTGCATCTATCGACTTTAGTAAAGAAGTTCTTCCAGCGTTGCTTGCAGAGTATGGTACATGTAATTAGTATGTATTTGTATTTTTTATATATATGAGTCTGAAAATCTGTTTTATTTTTTAATATTGATAAATGATTTTATAAGTTTGCATGTTTTGATAAAATGTTTTAAATTTTCTGCTATTTTTATAATGGGTCACACTGGTGGCTTTAATGTGACACTCCAGATCGGATCGGGTTACCCGTATCGGTCTAAGGGGGTTACATTTAGTGGTATCAGAGCCTATCTTTGAGTCAAAATTTTCAAGATAGACAGCCCAACCGAATTTAAAAAGGATTTCTGATCAGTACATGCCCTTAGACGATTTTCGTACTTCTGTGAGCCGGAACTCCAAGGTTGAGTCGCTATATATAATGAGAAACCTAAGTTTTCATCCGTTAGGACTCTATCACTTTATAAAGGAATATCAATAACGACTGTCTAAATTCTGTAAAGTATCACACGAGACATGTAAGAGTTACTCATGTGAGAAATTTTGACCCGACTCCATAAATGAAATTGGGATATGCTACTGCTCTATGAGCCTATTCTCGTAACCAAGGTTGAATTGATTCCACAAGGATAAATCTGTTCTAATTATTTTATTGGAATGAGGGAGAGTTCTGAAGAAAATGTGTACTCAACTGGTTAAGGATTAATAGAGTATCAATACTTCTGTAAAAGCTACTGAAAGATATGAAAGAACTAGTGGAAGTTTCATTTACGCAATTATGTGACGTGAATGAAATCCGAGGACCAAATTTTTTTAAGGAGGGGAGAATTGTAACACCCAGGGGCTAAAATTAGGAAATTATAAAGTATTGGATTTAATTGGTATTTTGGGAGAAATTGAGGATTAAATTGTAAAATTTCAAAGTTGACAGACGATTTTAGGAAGTGCAGTGACTAAACCCATGATTTACCCATTTTTATTTTGGAGAGAATAATAAATCTCTCCCCCATATGTTCAGGAGAGATTTTTCAGTTTTCCCTCCCCCGCTGACCCTCCTTTCAACTAAGATATACTCGCCGTCCAACTTTCGATCGACGAACCGAAACCACATCGTGTTCGTTGTCAACCGTTGAGCAAAAACCCTCAAACCTTTCGTCGTAAATCATTGTCGTTCGTCGTTAATCTCAGTTGGAAGTATCTTCGGTTTTAACTCGATTTCAGTTGGTTTTTTGTCGATTCCCGATGATCCGACCATCTGTTTTCGACACCTCCCGCACCATCGTGTTCCTTGCATCGTTCCGAGTCCATCGGTGATCTCAGTGTCTCCGTCATCGTCGGTGCATGGAGGGGTGAGAAACTCAAAGTTTTCGATGTTTCAGAATCGAGCTCTCCACCGTTCAAAATTGTGAACCGAGCTTGGTAAGTCTCTCAAAATGCCTTAAAATATTTTTTAGGAATTTTTCGGGAATTTTTCCAATAGTGTATCATTGTTCACGTGCCGCCACTACGCGTAGGGGGTGCTAATTTTGTAATTAATTTCTGTTAGGGTAATATTTAAGTAAAACATGGGTGCTAGTTTTAAAAATATTGTTAAGAGGGTGCTAATTTTGTAATTAATTTCTGTTATGGTGATATTTTTGTAAATCTGTTGGCCGTTGACCGACCGCTGACCGTTGACTTTGACCAAAAAAGTCAAATTTTTTGAAAAGCTATACTTTATATTTTTTCATGTCATGAGTTCGATTCCACAGTCTGTTTTGCCAAATTCGGACCTGGAGGCCTCGAAATTACTAGTCCAACCCTTTGACTTTGACCAAAAAGTCAATTTTTTTTGAAAAGTCATATCTTATGTTTTTCGATGTCTTGAATCCGAATCCGAAGTCTGTTTCACCAAATTCGAACGTGATAAGTTGTTTTTGAGTGATTTATCACCTGATTCGATCCGTTTTTCAGAATTAAGCTCCGTTTTTATGTAATTTCTGTACTATGCATCTGAGGAGTTATTGGAAGTTGATTTCAAGATCAAGGGCGTTCAAAGAGAATTTAATGGTTGATCGGTATGGCAAGGAAATCAAGGTAATACATTACTACCTTTTCATGCTTTTTGGAACATGTCGGTATTGGTAAATGCGTGAATGGAAATGTTTGGTCTCGTATGTGTAATTAATAAAGTTCTACATTCGATTCGAATACTGTAAAGATTCGATAACTGAATATGGATCAGATGACTAATATAAGAAATTGAAGGGCAGTTTGAATTCAATTACAAGTTATGAGGTTAAGTGATATAGGAATCAGCACTGGATATTCAATTTATAATCTATCTATTTTGATAAGGTATGGAAATACTTCGATTAGGTAAAATTACAAAACTACCCTTATACTGGAAAATGACAAGAATTGTCCCTGGAACTGGATTAGTGAATATGAAAAGACATATTGATATGATAAAATTACTGATGTACATAAGAAATGGTAGCTTTACTTGCAAAAATTTGGATAACCGGTTTTTAACCCAAGAGGGTTTGTGCAAGATACTTGAAGTCTGTTAAGGAATTATTTCAAGATCAGAGAATGTTTGAGAAAGAAATTAATCATAGGATCTCTAAAATATATTATTTTTGTTAAGAGTTAATACCAAAATTATTTGGTTAAGATATTACAAAAATGCCCTTGAGAGGTAAAATAGTATGAGTTGACCCTGAATGAGAAAGTACTTTGAGGATTCGTACTTAACTCGATTATGTACGGATTTGATTGTTAAGATCATGACTTAGTGCAGAAAAATTCCTGATATTCCGTTTGTAAAATCTGAGAAGGCACTTGACCCGAAAATATCCGAGTTATAAGTAGATACCTGAAGAATGATTTATCAATGGTGCTCTTTTGTCAAAATTATTTGTACGGACTGAAGTAAATGATAAGATTAAATTAAATAATAAGACTGGATGGAAGGAAAAGATTGAAATACTTTAGATCTGTAAAATGACCAAAAAACCCCTGTAATGGAAATAACTCAAGAATATCACCCAACTTAAGAATGATTGAATATTCTCCAGCTTTAAAATTTATGGAATAAAATTGAGTACCAGAATGATCGAAATACCCTTATGGCCTAGACTAAGTAAATGTTTTGGATTAATTAAGGAAGACCGAAATACTTGTTTGACAACTTAACCACGAAGACCGAATTGAACTGAAAGAAAGTACAATATATATCTGAAATTCAGAAGCATTCAATTTACTATGAGAGATTCTGAAGTACCTGTAATGGATTTGACTGTTAAATGAAAAAAGTAACCTCAATGACTAAGGATTAAATAAGTGATTTGGATGAGTCTGGAAACGTTAATGAACATACATGATCTAATGTTCTTATGGGTCATGAACTACAACTCAAGCACGTCAACATTTCATGATATCATGGAAGCGTGGAAACGAAGTTAAGAGCATTGGAATATCTATTAGTTTCCTTAAGATCTATTCAGCGATGATTCCGAAGATGATCTATGGATAAGAATTTTTGGTATTAAAGAGTGAATACCTTAAGGACAAAGAATGAATCGGTCAACATGCATTAGTTCTAGAAGTTGTTCAGCTTGGGTTATTTCGATAATCCGATAGATCGACACAGACTGTAAATGTCATGAACCTTCATATCTTCCTTTTTAGCTCAAGTCTCATTCTGAATAATTGATGATTCTGTCAGTTATTGAATTCTTCCAATAGTGATTCTAAATTCTGATATCCTATCGGTATACTGAAGATTCATGTTTCTCTGCCTGCTAAGATTATCCAATACCTCAGAATAATTTCTGTAAACTCTGGTGTGTTCCCTAATCACCTGAATATTTTACTTGATTTTCGATTTGATTTCTATTATAATACCTGACCTGGATTTTGATTGGATACTTGACCTGGATTCTGATCGGATACTTGACCTAGATTTTGATCTTATACTTGACATGGATTATGTTTTGATTTTTGATATATCCGTTTATGGATGGAACTTGTTTTATTTGGGGGGTAATATTAGAGGAAGTATACCTGAGACTCCTCGGCTTTGTGCTTAGGGCCTTACTTACCGGCTACTCGGCTTTGTTCTTAGGGCCTTACTGGACTTGACGGTGGGTGTAGTGTTCATGTTTTTAAAACATATTACATAAATCGATTTTAATGAAATATTTTATCTGTATCTTTTCAATGGTTTTAGGGGAACATACTAGATAACATATTATGATCTCCTGAACCTATATATTTGAAATATATCCACCTGAACTGAATATTATATGTTACTACCTGAAATATCAATGGGACCTCAGCTTAGCCAAAGAAATCTATAAATATTTGAACCAATAAGGAAAAATATGTTTATATGTATCTGCACGTTCTTTAGTATCATCTGGTAGTTCTGTATTACTAAGCTTTCCGAAGCTCACCCTATTACTCACCATTGTAGTTAAAAGAATTGTACTAGTGCAGCTATCGACTTCAGTAAAGGAGTTCTTCTGGAGTTGCTTGCAGAGTATGGTACATGTAATTAGGGGGCATGTATTTGTATTTTGTTTTATTTATACGAGTCTGAAAATCTGTTTTATTTTTTAATATTGATAAATTATTTTATAAGTTTACATGTTTTGATAAAATGTTTTAATTTTTCTACTATTTTTACAGTGGGTCGCTTCGATGGGCATAATGTGACACTCCAGATCGGATCGGGTTACCCGCATCTTTTTGAGGGGGTTACATTTAGTGGTATCAGAACCTAGGTTTGAGTCAAAATTTTCAAGATAGACCGGCCGATCGAATTTCAAAAAGATGTCTGATTAGTACATGCCCCTAGACTATATTCGTACTTCTCTGAGCTGGATCTCCAAGGTTGAGTCCCTATCTGTGATGAGAAACCTAAGTTTTCATCCGTTAGGACTATATCATTTTATAAAGGAATATTAGTAACGACTGTCTAAATTCTGTAAAGTACCACACGAGCCATGTAAGAGTTACTCATCTGAGAAATTCTGACCCGATTCCAGAAATGAAATTGGGATATGCTACCGCTCTATGAGCCTATTCTCGTAACCAAGGTTGAATTGATTCTATTAGGATAAATCTGTTCTGTTTATTTTATTGGAATGGGGGAGAGTTCTGAAGAAAATGTATACTCAACTGGTTAAGGATTAATAGAGTATCAATACTTCTTTAAAAGCTACTGAAAGATATGAAAGAACTGGTGGAAGTTTCATTTATGCAATTATGTGACATGAATGAGTTTTAACTCGATTTCAATTGGTTTTTTGTCGATTCACGACGATTCGACCATCTTTTTTTGACACCTCCCTCACCATCGTGTTCCTTGCATCATTCCGAGTCCACCGCTGATCTTCGTGTCTCCATCGTCGTCGGCGCATGGAAAGGTGATAAAGTCAAAGTTTTCAATGCTTCGGAATCGAGCTCTCCACCATTCAAAATTGTGAACCGAGCTTGGTAAGTCTCTCAAAATACCTTAAAATAATTTTTAGGAATTTGTTGGGAATTTTCCCGACACCGTATCATTGTTCACGCGCCGCCACTGCGTGTAGTGGGTGATAATTTTGTAATTAATTTATGTTAGGGTGATATTTATGTAAAACTCGGGTGCTAGTTTTAAAAATATTGTTAAAAGGTTGCTAATTTTGTAATTAATTTCTGTTAGGGTGATATTTGTGTAAAACTATTCACCGTTGACTGTTGACTGCCGTTAACCGTTGACTTTGACCCAAAAAGTCAAAATTTTCGAAAAGTTATATTTTATATTTGTTCATGTCCTGAGTTCGATTCCACAGTCCGTTTTGCCAAATTTAGACGCGAAGGCCTCGAAATTGCAAATCCAACCCTTTGACTTTGACCGAAAAGACAAAATTTTTGAAAAGTCATCTTATGTTTTTCGACGTCCTGAATCTGAATCCGAAGTCCGTTTCGCCAAATTCGAACAAAGTAAGCTATTTTTGACTGATTTATCACTCGATTCGATCCGTTTTTCGGAATTAAGCACCGTTTTTATGTAATTTCTGTTGATATGCATCAGAGGAGTTATTGAAAGTTGATTTCATGATCGAGGGCATTCAAATGGAATTTAATGGTTGATTAGTATGGCACAGAAATTGAGGTAATACATTACTACCTTTTCATGCTTTATTGAACATGTCGGTATTAGTAAATGCATGAATGGAAATGTTTGGTCTCGTTTGTGTAATTAATAAAGTTCTACACTCGATTCAAATACAGTAAAAATTTGGTAACTGAATATGGATCAGATGACTAATAGAAGAAATTGAAGGGCTGTTTAAATTCAATTACAGGTTATGAGATTAAGTGATATAGGAATCATCACTGGATATTCAATTTATAATCTATCTATTTTGATAAGGTATGGAAATACTTTGATTAGGTAAAATTTTGAAACTACCCTTATGCTGGAAAATGACAAGAATTGTCCCTGGAAGTAGATTAATGGATCTGAAAAGACATATTGATATGATAAAATTACTGATGTACATAAAAAATTGTAGCTTTACTTGCAAAATTTGGATAACCGATTTTTAACCCAATAGGGTTTGTGCAAGATACTAGAAGTCTGTTAAGGAATTATTTCAAAATCAGAGAATGTTTGAGAAAGAAATAAATCATAGTCTAAGTTGGCCATGAATGAGAAAGTACTTTGAGGACTCGTACTTAACTCGATTAAGTACGGTTTTGATTGTTAAGATCCTGACTTAGTGAAGAAAAATTCCTAATATTTTGTTTGTAAAATCTGAGAAGGCACTTGACCCGAAAATATCCGAGTTATAAGTAAATACCTGAAGAATGATTTATCAATGTTGGTCATTTGTCAGAATTGTTTGAAATGACTGAAGTAAATAAAAAGATTAAATTAAATAATAAGACCGGATGGAAGGAAAATTGAAATATCGTAGATCTATAAAATGACCGAAATACCCCTATATTGGAAATAACTCAAGAATATACCCAACTCAAGAATGATTGGATGTCCTCGAGCTTTGAAATTTATGAAATAAAATTGAGCACCAGAATAATGGAAATACCCTTATGACCTAGACTAAGTAAATGTTTTGGATTAATTAAGGAATCCAAGTAAATATGGGTGTTGTACTACCCTTAAAAGTTATGGAACATAATTTAAGTGAGTTGATCAACCTTAATGATATGTTAGTACCTGAATTGCATAGATATTACTTGAATGTGTGTTCGTCTACTCAAGTTTGGTTTAATGATAAATTTGGAAGTATTCAACTCAAATATAAATCACATTCAATACTAAGAATTTGATATTTGTTCGACAACTCAACCACGAAGACCGAACTGAACTGAAAAGAAGTACAATATATATATAAAATTGAGAAGCGTTTGATTTACTATAGGAGATTCTGAAGTAACTAGAATGGATTTGACTGTTAAATGAAATAAGTAACCTCAATGACTAAGGATTAAATAAGTGATTTGGATGAGTCTGGAAACGTTAATGAACATACATGATCTAATGTTCTTATGGGTCATGAACTACAAATCAAGCACATCAGTATTTCATGATATCGTGGAAGCGTGGAATTAAGTTAAGATCATTGGAATATCTGTTAGTTTCCTTAAGATCTATTCAACGATGATTCCGAAGATGATCTATGGATAAGAATTTTTGGTATTAAAGAGTGAATACCTTAAGGACAAAGAATTAATCGGTCAACATGCATTAGTTCTAGAAGTTGTTCAGCTTGGGTTATTTCGATAATCCGATAGATCGACACAGACTGTAAATGTCATGAACCTTCATTTCTTCCTTTTCAGCTCAAGTCTCATTCTGAATAATTGATGATTCTGTTAGTTATTGAACTCTTCCAATAGTGATTCTAAATTCCGATATCCTATCGGTATACTAAAGATTCATGTTTCTCTGCCTGCTAAAATTATCCAATATCTCAGAATAATTTCTGTAAACTCCGGTGTGTTCCCTAATCACCTGAATATTTTACTTGATTTTCGATTTGATTTCTATTATAATACCTGACCTGGATTTTGATTGGATACTTGACCTGGATTCTGATCGGATACTTGACCTAGATTTTGATATTATACTTGACCTGGATTATGTTTTGATTTTTGATATATCCGTTTATGGATGGAACTTGTTTTATTTGGGGGGTAATATTGGAGGAAGTATACCTGGAGACTCCTCGGCTTTGTGCTTAGGGCCTTACTTACTGGCTACTCGGCTTTGTTCTTAGGGCCTTACTGGACTTGACGGTGGGTGTATGGTTCTGGGGAACCTACACATTTTGGACTTGTCGGATATGGGTAGTGTTCATGTTTTTAAAACATATTACGTAAATCGATTTTAATGAAATATTTTATCTGTATCTTTTCACTGGTTTTACGGGAACATACTAGATAACCTATTATGATCTCCTGAACCTAGATATTTGAAATATATCCACCTGAACTGAATATTATCTGTTACTACCTGAAATATCAATGGGACCTCAGCTCAGCCAAAGAAATCTATAAATATCTGAACCAATAAGGAAAAATACGTTTATCTGCATCTGCACGTTCTTCAGCATCATCTGGTAGTTCTGTATTACTGAGCTTTCCGAAGCTCACCCTATTACTTACCATTGCAGGTTAAAAGAATTGTACTAGTGCAGCTATCGACTATAGTAAAGGAGTTCTTCTAGAGTTGCTTGCAGAGTATGGTACATGTAATTAGGGGGCATGTATTTGTATTTTGTTTTATTTATACGAGTCTGAAAATCTGATTTATTTTTAATATTGATAAATGATTTTATAAGTTTACATGTTTTGATAAAATGTTTTAATTTTTCTACTATTTTTACAGTGGGTCGCTCCGGTGGGCATAATGTGACACTCCAGATCGGATCGGGTTACCCGCATCTTTTTGAGGGGGTTACATTTAGTGGTATCAGAACCTAGGTTTGAGTCAAAATTTTCAAGATAGACCGACCGGTCAAATTTCAAAAAGATGTCTGATTAGTACATGCCCCTAGACTATATTCGTACTTCTCTTAGCTGGATCTCCAAGGTTGAGTCCCTATCTGTGATGAGAAACCTAAGTTTTCATCCGTTAGGACTATATCGTTTTATAAAGGAATATTAGTAACGACTGTCTAAATTCTGTAAAGTACCACACGAGCCATGTAAGAGTTACTCATCTGAGAAATTCTGACCCGACTCCAGAAATGAAATTGGAATATGCTACCGCTCTATGAGCCTATTCTCGTAACCAATGTTGAATTGATTCTATTAGGATAAATCTGTTCTGTTTATTTTATTGGAATGAGGGAGAGTTCTGAAGAAAATGTATACTCAACTGGTTAAGGATTAATAGAGTATCAAAACTTCTGTAAAAGCTACTGAAAGATATGAAAGAACTGGTGGAAGTTTCATTTATGCAATTATGTGACATGAATGAATTTCGTGGACGAAATTCTTTTAAGGAGGGGAGAATTATAACACCCCAAATTAGGGGCTAAAATTAAGAAATTATAAAGTATTGAATTTAATTGGTATTTTAGGAGAAATTGAGGATTGAATTGTAAAATTTCAAAGTTGGCAGACCATTTTAGGAAGTGCAATGACTAAATCCATGATTTACCCATTTTTATTTTGGAGAGAATTATAAATCTCTCCCCCCGTTTGTTCAGTAGATATTTTTCAATTTTCCCTCCCCCGTTGACCCTCCTTTCAACTCCGATCTACTCGACGTCCGACCTCCGATTAACTAACCGAAACCACCATCATGTTCATTGTCGATTGTTGAACAAAAACCCTAAAATATTTCGTTGTGAATCATCGTCGTTCGTCGTTCGTTGTTAATTTCAGTTGGAAGTATCGTCAGTTTTAACTCGATTTCAGTTGGTTTTTTGTCGATTCACGACGATTCGACCATCTTTTTTTGACACCTCCCTCACCATCGTGTTCCTTGCATCATTCCGAGTCCACCGCTGATCTTCGTGTCTCCATCGTCGTCGGCGCATGGAAAGGTGATAAAGTCAAAGTTTTCAACGCTTCGGAATCGAGCTCTCCACCGTTCAAAATTGTGAACCGAGCTTGGTAAGTCTCTCAAAATACCTTAAAATAATTTTTAGGAATTTGTTGGGAATTTTCCCAACACCGTATCATTGTTCACGCGCCGCCACTACGTGTAGTGGGTGCTAATTTTTTAATTAATTTATGTTAGGGTGATATTTGCGTAAAACTCGGGTGCTAGTTTTGAAAATATTGTTAAAAGGTTACTAATTTTGTAATTAATTTCTGTTAGGGTGATATTTGTGTAAAACTATTCACCGTTGACTGTTGACTGCCGTTAACCGTTGACTTTGACCCAAAAAGTTAAAATTTTTGAAAAGTTATATTTTATATTTTTTCATGTCCTGAGTTCGATTCCACAGTCCGTTTTGCCAAATTTAGACGCGAAGGCCTCGAAATTGCAAATCCAACCCTTTGACTTTGACCGAAAAGTCAAAATTTTTGAAAAGTCATCTTATGTTTTTCGACGTCCTGAATCCGAATCCGAAGTCCGTTTCTCCAAATTCGAACAAAGTAAGCTCTTTTTGACTGATTTATCACCCGATTCGATCCGTTTTTCAGAATTAAGCACCGTTTTTTATGTAATTTCTGTTGATATGCATCAGAGGAGTTATTGAAAGTTGATTTCATGATCGAGGGCGTGCAAATGGAATTTAATGGTTGATTAGTATGGCACAGAAATTGAGGTAATACATTACTACCTTTTCATGCTTTATTGAACATGTCGGTATTGGTAAATGCATGAATGAAAATGTTTGGTCTCGTATGTGTAATTAATAAAGTTCTACACTCGATTCAAATACAGTAAAAATTCAGTAACTGAATATGGATCAGATGATTAATAGAAGAAATGGAAGGGCAGTTTAAATTCAATTACAGGTTATGAGATTAAGTGATATAGGAATCATCACTGGATATTCAATTTATAATCTATCTATTTTGATAAGGTATGGAAATACTTCGATTAGGTAAAATTTCGAAACTACCCTTATGCTAGAAAATGACAAGAATTGTCCCTAGAAGTAGATTAATGAATCTGAAAAGACATATTGATATGATAAAATTACTGATGTACATAAAAAATTGTAGCTTTACTTGCAAAAATTTGGATAACCGGTTTTTAACCCAAGAGGGTTTGTGCAAGATACTAGAAGTCTGTTAAGGAATTATTTCAAAATCAGAGAATGTTCGAGAAAGAAATAAATCATAGGATCTCTAAATTATATTATTTTGGTTAAGAGTTAATACCGAAATTATTTGGTTAAGAAAGTACGAAAATACCCTTGAGAGGTAAAATAGTCTGAGTTGGCCATGAATGAGAAAGTACTTTGAGGATTCGTACTTAACTCGATTAAGTACGGTTTTGATTGTTAAGATCCTGACTTAGTGCAGAAAAATTCCTAATATTCCGTTTGTAAAATCTGAGAAGGCACTTGACCCAAAAATATCCGAGTTATAAGTAAATACCTGAAGAATGATTTATCAATGTTGGTCTTTTGTCAGAATTGTTTGAAATGACTGAAGTAAATAAAAAGATTAAATTAAATAATAAGACCGGATGGAAGGAAAAATTGAAATATCGTAGATATGTAAAATGACCGAAATACCCTTGTATTGGAAATAACTCAAGAATATACCCAACTCAAGAATGATTGGATGTCCTCGAGCTTTGAAATTTATGAAATAAAATTGAGCACCAGAATGATCGAAATACCCTTATGACCTAGACTAAGTAAATATTTTGGATTAATTAAGGAATCCAAGTAAATATGGGTGTTGTACTACCCTTAAAAGTTATGGAACATAATTTAAGTGAGTTGATCAACCTTAATGATATGTTAGTACCTGAATTGCATAGATATTACTTGAATGTGTGTTCGTCTACTCAAGTTTGGTTTAATGATAAATTTGGAAGTATTCAACTCAAATATAAATCACATTCAGTACTAAGAATTTGATATTTGTTCGACAACTCAAGCACGAAGACCGAACTGAACTGAAAAGAAGTACAATATATATATATAAAATTGAGAAGCGTTTGATTTACTATGGGAGATTCTGAAGTAACTGGAATGGATTTGACTGTTAAATGAAATAAGTAACCTCAATGACTAAGGATTAAATAAGTGATTTGGATGAGTCTGGAAACGTTAATGAACATACATGATCTAATGTTCTTATGGGTCATGAACTACAAATCAAGCACATCAGAATTTCATGATATCGTGGAAGCGTGGAATTAAGTTAAGATCATTGGAATATCTGTTAGTTTCCTTAAGATCTATTCAACGATGATTCCGAAGATGATCTATGGATAAGAATTTTGGTATTAAAGAGTGAATACCTTAAGGACAAAGAATGAATCGATCAACATGCATTAGTTCTAGAAGTTGTTCAGCTTGGGTTATTTCGATAATCTGATAGATCGACACAGACTGTAAATGTCATGAACCTTCATTTATTCCTTTTCAGCTCAAGCCTCATTCTGAATAATTGATGATTCTGTCAGTTATTGAACTCTTCCAATAGTGATTCTAAATTCTGATATCCTATCGGTATGCTAAAGATTCATGTTTCTCTGCCTGCTAAGATTATCCAATACCTCTGAATAATTTCTGTAAACTCTGGTGTGTTCCCTAATCACCTGAATATTTTACTTGATTTTCGATTTGATTTCTATTATAATCCTGACCTGGATTTTGATTGGATACTTGACCTGGATTCTTATCGGATACTTGACCTAGATTTTGATCTTATACTTGACCTGGATTATGTTTTGATTTTTGATATATCCGTTTATGGATGGAACTTGTTTTATTTGGGGGTAATATTGGAGGAAGTATACCTGGAGACTCCTCGGCTTTGTGCTTAGGGCCTTACTTACTGGCTACTCGGCTTTGTTCTTAGGGCCTTACTGGACTTGACGGTGGGTGTATGGTTCTAGGGAACCTACACATTTTGGACTTGTCGGATGGGGATAGTGTTCATGTTTTTAAAACATATTACATAAATCAATTTTAATGAAATATTTTATCTGTATCTTTTCACTGGTTTTACGGGAACATACTAGATAACCTATTATGATCTCCTGAACCTAGATATTTGAAATATATCCACCTGAACTGAATATTATCTGTTACTACCTGAAATATCAATGGGACCTCAGCTCAGCCAAAGAAATCTATAAATATCTGAACCAATAAGGAAAAATACGTTTATCTGCATCTGCACGTTCTTCAGCATCATCTTGTAGTTCTGTATTACTGAGCTTTCTCGAAGCTCACCCTATTACTTACCATTGCAGGTTAAAAGAATTGTACTAGTGCAACTATCGACTTCAGTAAAGGAGTTCTTCTGGAGTCGCTTGCAGAGTATGGTACATGTAATTAGGGGGCATGTATTTGTATTTTGTTTTATTTATACGAGTCTGAAAATCTGATTTATTTTTTAATATTGATAAATGATTTTATAAGTTTACATGTTTTGATAAAATGTTTTAATTTTTCTACTATTTTTACAGTGGTTCGCTCCGGTGGGCATAATGTGACACTCCAGATCGGATCGGGTTACCCGCATCTTTTTGAGGGGGTTACATTTAGTGGTATCAGAACCTAGGTTTGAGTCAAAATTTTCAAGATAGACCGGCCGGTCGAATTTCAAAAAGATGTTTGATTAGTACATGCCCCTAGACTATATTCGTACTTCTCTGAGCTGGATCTCCAAGGTTGAGTCCCTATCTGTGATGAGAAACCTAAGTTTTCATCCGTTAGGACTATATCGTTTTATAAAGGAATATTAGTAACGACTGTCTAAATTCTGTAAAGTACCACACGAGCCATGTAAGAGTTACTCATCTGAGAAATTCTGACCCGACTCCAGAAATGAAATTGGGATATGCTACCTCTCTATGAGCCTATTCTCGTAACCAAGGTTGAATTGATTCTATTAGGATAAATCTGTTCTGTTTATTTTATTGGAATGAGGGAGAGTTCTGAAGAAAATGTATACTCAACTGGTTAAGGATTAATATAGTATCAATACTTCTGTAAAAGCTACTGAAAGATATGAAAGAACTGGTGGAAGTTTCATTTATGCAATTATGTGACATGAATGAATTTCGTGGACGAAATTCTTTTAAGGAGGGGAGAATTATAACACCCCAAATTAGGGGCTAAAATTAAGAAATTATAAAGTATTGAATTTAATTGGTATTTTAGGAGAAATTGAGGATTGAATTGTAAAATTTCAAAGTTGGCAGACCATTTTAGGAAGTGCAATGACTAAACCCATGATTTACCCATTTTTATTTTGGAGAGAATTATAAATCTCTCCCCCCGTATGTTCAGTAGAGATTTTTCAATTTTCCCTCCCCCGTTAACCCTCCTTTCAACTCCGATCTACTCGACGTCCGACCTCCGATTAACTAACCGAAACCACCATCATGTTCGTTGTCGACCGTTGAACAAAAACCCTAAAATATTTCGTTGTGAATCGTCGTCGTTCGTCGTTAATTTCAGTTGGAAGTATCGTCAGTTTTAACTCGATTTCAGTTGGTTCTTTATCGATTCACGACGATTCGACCATCTTTTTTTGACACCTCCCTCACCATCGTGTTCCTTGCATCATTCCGAGTCCACTACTGATCTTCGTGTCTCCACCGTCGTCGGCGCATGGAAAGGTGATAAAGTCAAAGTTTTCAACGCTTCGGAATCGAGCTCTCCACCGTTCAAAATTGTGAACCGCGCTTGGTAAGTCTCTCAAAATACCTTAAAATAATTTTTAGGAATTTTTTGGGAATTTTCCCGACACCGTATCATTGTTCACGCGCCGCCACTGCGTGTAGTGGGTGCTAATTTTGTAATTAATTTATGTTAGGGTGATATTTGCGTAAAACTCGGGTGCTAGTTTTGAAAATATTGTTAAAAGGTTGCTAATTTTGTAATTAATTTCTGTTAGGGTGATATTTGTGTAAAACTATTCACCGTTGACTGTTGACCGCCGTTAACCGTTGACTTTGACCCAAAAAGTCAAAATTTTCGAAAAGTTATATTTTATATTTTTTCATGTCTTGAGTTCGATTCAACAGTCCGTTTTGCCAAATTTAGACGCGAAGGCCTCGAAATTGCAAATCCAACCCTTTGACTTTGACCGAAAATTCAAAATTTTTGAAAAGTCATCTTATGTTTTTCGACGTCCTGAATCCAAATCCGAAGTTCGTTTCGCCAAATTCGAACAAAGTAAGCTATTTTTGACTGATTTATCACCCGATACGATATGTTTTTCAGAATTAAGCACCGTTTTTTATGTAATTTCTGTTGATATGCATCAGATGAGTTATTGAAAGTTGATTTCATGATCTAGGGCGTTCAAATGGAATTTAATGGTTGATTAGTATGGAACAGAAATTGAGGTAATACATTACTACCTTTTCATGCTTTATTGAACATGTCGGTATTGGTAAATGCATGAATGGAAATGTTTGGTCTCGTATGTGTAATTAATAAAGTTCTACACTCGATTCAAATACAGTAAAAATTCAGTAACTGAATATGGATCAGATGATTAATAGAAGAAATGGAAGGGCAGTTTAAATTCAATTACAGGTTATGAGATTAAGTGATATATGAATCATCACTGGATATTCAATTTATAATCTATCTATTTTGATAAAGTATGGAAATACTTCGATTAGGTAAAATTTCGAAACTACCCTTATGCTGGAAAATGACAAGAATTGTCCCTGGAAGTAGATTAATGAATCTGAAAAGACATATTGATATGATAAAATTACTGATGTACATAAAAAATTGTAGCTTTACTTTCAAAAATTTGGATAACCGGTTTTTAACCACAGAGGGTTTGTGCAAGATACTAGAAGTCTGTTAAGGAATTATTTCAAAATCAGAGAATGTTCGAGAAAGAAATAAATCATATGATCTCTAAATTATATTATTTTGGTTAAGAGTTAATACCGAAATTATTTGGTTAAGAAAGTACGAAAATACCCTTGAGAGGTAAAATAGTCTGAGTTGGCCATGAATGAGAAAGTACTTTGAGGATTCGTACTTAACTCGATTAAGTACGGTTTTGATTGTTAAGATCCTGACTTAGTGCAGAAAAATTCCTAATATTCCGTTTGTAAAATCTGAGAAGGCACTTGACCCGAAAATATCCGAGTTATAAGTAAATACCTAAAGAATGATTTATCAATGTTGGTCTTTTGTCAGAATTGTTTGAAATAACTGAAGTAAATAAAAAGATTAAATTAAATAATAAGATCGGATGGAAGGAAAAATTGAAATATCATAGATCTGTAAAATGACCGAAATACCCCTGTATTGGAAATAACTCAAGAATATACCCAACTCAAGAATGATTGGATGTCCTCGAGCTTTGAAATTTATGAAATAAAATTGAGCACCAGAATGATTGAAATACCCTTATGACCTAGACTAAGTAAATGTTTTGGATTAATTAAGGAATCCAAGTAAATATGGGTGTTGTACTACCCTTAAAAGTTATGGAACATAATTTAAGTGTGTTGATCAACCTTAATGATATGTTAGTACCTGAATTGCATAGATATTACTTGAATGTGTGTTCGTCTACTCAAGTTTGGTTTAATGATAAATTTGGAAGTATTCAACTCAAATATAAATCACATTCAGTACTAAGAATTTGATATTTGTTCGACAACTCAACCACGAAGACTGAACTGAACTGAATAGAAGTACAATATATATATAAAATTGAGAAGCGTTTGATTTACTATGGGAGATTCTGAAGTAACTGGAATGGATTTGACTGTTAAATGAAATAAGTAACCTCAATGACTAAGGATTAAATAAGTGATTTGGATGATTCTGGAAACGTTAATGAACATACATGATCTAATGTTCTTATGGGTCATGAACTACAAATCAAGCACGTCAGCATTTCATGATATCGTGGAAGCGTTGAATTAAGTTAAGATCATTGGAATATCTGTTAGTTTCCTTAAGATCTATTCAACGATGATTCCGAAGATGCTCTATGGATAAGAATTTTTGGTATTAAAGAGTGAATACCTTAAGGACAAAGAATTAATCGGTCAACATGCATTAGTTCTAGAAGTTGTTCAGCTTGGTTTATTTCGATAATCTGATAGATCGACACAGACTGTAAATGTCATGAACCTTTATTTCTTCCTTTTCAGCTCAAGTCTCATTCTGAATAATTGATGATTCTGTTAGTTATTGAACTCTTCCAATAGTGATTCTAAATTCCGATATCCTATCGGTATACTAAAGATTCATGTTTCTCTACCTGCTAAGATTATCCAATACCTCTGAATAATTTCTGTAAACTCTGGTGTGTTCCCTAATCACCTGAATATTTTACTTGATTTTAGATTTGATTTCTATTATAATACCTGACATGGACTTTGATTGGATACTTTACCTGGATTCTGATCGGATACTTGACCTAGATTTTGATCTTATACTTGACTTGGATTATGTTTTGATTTTTGATATATCCGTTTATGGATGGAACTTGTTTTATTTGGGGGGTAATATTGGAGGAAGTATACCTGGAGACTCCTCGGCTTTGTGCTTAGGGCCTTACTTACTGGCTACTCGGCTTTGTTCTTAGGGCCTTACTGGACTTGACGGTGGGTGTATGGTTCTGGGGAACCTACACATTTTGGACTTGTCGGATGGCGGTAGTGTTCATGTTTTTAAAACATATTACATAAATCGATTTTAATGAAATATTTTATCTGTATCTTTTCTCTGGTTTTACGGGAACATACTAGATAACCTATTATGATCTACTGAACCTAGATATTTGAAATATATCCACCTGAACTGAATATTATCTGTTACTACCTGAAATATCAATGAGACCTCAGCCCATCCAAAAAAATCTATAAATATCTGAACCAATAAGGAAAAATACGTTTATCTGCATCTGCACGTTCTTCAGCATCATCTGGTAGTTCTTTATTACTGAGATTTCTGAAGCTCACCCTATTACTTACCATTGCAGGTTAAAAGAATTGTACTAGTGCAGCTATCGACTTCAGTAAAGGAGTTCTTCTGGAGTTGCTTGCAGAGTATGGTACATGTAATTAGGGGGCATGTATTTGTATTTTGTTTTATTTATACGAGTCTGAAAATCTGATTTATTTTTTAATATTGATAAATGATTTTATAAGTTTACATGTTTTGATAAAATGTTTTAATTTTTCTACTATTTTTACAGTGGGTCGCTCCGGTGGGCATAATGTGACACTCCAGATCGGATCGGGTTACCCGTATCTTTTTGAGGGGGTTACTTTTAGTGGTATCAGAACCTATGTTTGAGTCAAAATTTTCAAGATAGACCGGCCGGTCGAATTTAAAAAAGAATTCTGATTAGTACATGCCCCTAGACTATATTCGTACTTCTCTGAGCTAGAACCCCAAGGTTGAGTCCCTATCTATAATGAGAAACCTAAGTTTTCATTCGTTAGGACTATATCGTTTTATGAAGGAATATTAGTAACGACTGTCTAAATTCTGTAAAGTACCACACGAGCCATGTAAGAGTTACTCATCTGAGAAATTCTGACCCGACTCCAGAAATGAAATTGGGATATGCTACCGCTCTATGAGCCTATTCTCGTAACCAAGGTTGAATTGATTCTATTAGGATAAATATGTTCTGTTTATTTTATTGGAATGAGGGAGAGTTCTGAAGAAAATGTATACTCAACTGGTTAAGGATTAATAGAGTATCAATACTTCTGTAAAAGCTACTGAAAGATATGAAAGAACTGGTGGAAGTTTCATTTATGCAATTATGTGACATGAATGAATTTCGTGGACGAAATTCTTTTAAGGAGGGGAGAATTATAACATCCCAAATTAGGGGCTAAAATTAAGAAATTATAAAGTATTGAATTTAATTAGTATTTTAGGAGAAATTGAGGATTGAATTATAAAATTTCAAAGTTGGCAGACCATTTTAGGAAGTGCAATGACTAAACCCATGATTTACCCATTTTTATTTTGGAGAGAATTATAAATCTCTCCCCCCGTATGTTCAGTAGAGATTTTTCAATTTTCCCTCCCCCGTTGACCCTCCTTTCAACTCTGATCTACTCGACATCCGACCTTCGATTAACGAACCAAAACCACCATCATGTTCATTGTCGACCATTGAACAAAAACCCTAAAATATTTCGTTGTGAATCGTCGTCGTTCGTCTTTCGTCGTTAATTTCAGTTGGAAGTATCGTCAGTTTTAACTCGATTTCAGTTGGTTTTTCGTCGATTCACGACTATTCGACCATCTTTTTTTGACACCTCCCTCACCATCGTGTTCCTTGCATCATTCTGAGTCCACCGTTGATCTTCGTGGCTCCATCGTCGCCAGCGCATAGAAGGGTGATAAAGTCAAAGTTTTCAACGTTTCGGAATTGAGCTCTCCACCGTTCAAAATTGTGAACCGAGATTGGTAAGTCTCTCAAATTACCTTAAAATAATTTTTAGGGATTTTTTGGGATTTTTCCTGACACCGTATCATTGTTCACGCACCGCCACTACGTGTAGTGGGTGCTAATTTTGTAATTAATTTCTGTTAGGGTGATATTTGCGTAAAACTCGGGTGCTAGTTTTGAAAATAATATTAAAAGGTTGCTAATTTTGTAATTAATTTCTGTTAGGGTGATATTTGTGTAAAACTATTCACCGTTGACTGTTGACCGCCGTTAACCGTTGACTTTGACCCAAAAAGTCAAAATTTTCGAAAAGTTATATTTTATATTTTTTCATATCCTGACTTCGATTCCACAGTCCGTTTTGCCAAATTTAGACGCGAAGGCCTCGAAATTGCCAGTCCAACCCTTTGACTTTAACCGAAAAGTTAAAATTTTTGAAAAGTCATCTTATGTTTTTCGACGTCATGAATCCGAATCCGAAGTCCGTTTCGCCAAATTCGAACAAAGTAAGCTGTTTTTTACTGATTTATCACCCGATTCGATCCATTTTTTAGAATTAAGCTCCGTTTTTTATGTAATTTCTATTGATATGCATCAGAGGAGTTATTGGAAGTTGATTTCATGATCGAGGGCGTTCAAATGGAATTTAATGGTTGATTAGTATGGCACATAAATTAAGGTAATACATTACTACCTTTTCATGCTTTATGGAACATGTCGGTATTGGTAAATGCATGAATGGAAATTAATAAAGTTCTACACTCGTTCAAAATAAAGTTCGGTAACTGAATATAGATCAGATGACTAATAGAAGAATTTGAAGGGCAGTTTAAATTCAATTACAAGTTATGAGATTAAGTGATATAGGAATCATCACTGGATATTCAATTTATAATCTATCTATTTTGATAAGGTATGGAAATACTTCGATTAGGTAAAATTTTGAAACTACCCTTATGCTGGAAAATGATAAGAATTGTCCCTGGAAGTAGATTAATGAATCTGAAAAGACATATTGATATGATAAAATTACTGATGTACATAAAAAAATGTAGCTCTACTTGCAAAAATTTGGATAACCGGTTTTTAACCCAAGAGGGTTTGTGCAAGATACTAGAAGTCTGTTAAGGAATTATTTCAAGATCAAAGAATGTTCGAGAAAGAAATAAATCATAGGATCTCTAAATTATATTATTTTGGTTAAGAGTTAATACCGATATTATTTGGTTAAGAAATTATGAAAATGCCCTTGAGAGGTAAAATAGTCTGAGTTGGCCATGAATGAGAAAGTACTTTGAGGATTCGTACTTAACTTGATTAAGTACGGTTTTGATTGTTAAGATCCTGACTTAGTGCAGAAAAATTCCTAATATTCCGTTTGTAAAATCTGAGATGGCACTTGACCCGAAAATATCAGAGTTATAAGTAAATACCTGAAGAATGATTTATCAATGGTGGTCTTTTGTCAGAATTGTTTGAAATGATTGAAGTAAATGAAAAGATAAATTAAATAATAAGACCGGATGGAAGGAAAAATTGAAATATCGTAGATCTGTAAAATGACCAAAATACCCCTGTAATGGAAATAACTCAAGAATATACCCAACTCAAGAATGATTGGATGTCCTCGAGCTTTGAAATTTATGAAATAAAATTGAGCACCAGAATGACTGAAATACCCTTATGACCTAGACTAAGTAAATGTTTTGGATTGATTAAGGAATCCAAGTAAATATGGGTGTTGTACTACCCTTAAAAGTTATGGAACATAATTTAAGTGAGTTAATCAACCTTAATTATATGTCAGTACCTGAATTGCATAGATATTACTTGATTGTGTGTTCGTCTACTCAAGTTTAGTTTAATGATAAATTTGGAAGTATTCAACTCAACTCAATTCTAAATCACATTCAGTAGTAAGAATTTGATTTTTGTTCGACAACTCAACCACGAAGACCGAACTGAACTGAAAGGAAGTACAATATATATATGAAATTCAGAAGCGTTTGATTTACTATGGGAGATTCTGAAGTAACTGGAATAGATTTGACTGTTAAATGAAATAAGTAACCTCAATGACTAAGGATTAAATAAGTTATTTGGATGAGTCTGGAAATGTTAATGAGCATACATGATCTAATGTTCTTATGGATCATGAACTATAAATCAAGCACGTCAGCATTTCATGATATCGTGGAAGCGTGGAAACGAAGTTAAGAGCATTGGAATATCTATTAGTTTCCTTAAGATCTATTCAGCGATGATTCCAAAGATGATCTATGGATAAGAATTTTTGGTATTAAAGAGTGAATACCTAAAGGACAAAGAATGAATCGGTCAACATGCATTAGTTCTAGAAGTTGTTCAGCTTGGGTTATTTCGATAATCCGATAGATCGACACAGACTGTAAATGTCATGAACCTTCATTTCTTCCTTTTCAGATCAAGTCTCAATTTGAATAATTGATGATTCTGTCAGTTATTGAACTCTTCCAATAGTGATTCTAAATTATGATATCCTATCGGTATATTGAAGATTCATGTTTCTTTGCCTGCTAAGATTATCCAATACCTCTGAATAATTTCTGTAAACTCTGGTGTGTTCCATAATCACCTGAATATTTTACTCGATTTCTGATTTGATTTCTATTATAATACCTGACCTGGATTCTGATTGGATACTTGACCTGGAGTCTGATCGGATACTTGACCTAGATTTTGATCTAATACTTGACCTAGATTATGTTTTGATTTTTGATATACCCGTTTACGGACCGAACATGTTTTATTTGGGGGGTAATTTTGGAGGAAGTATACCTGGAGGCTCAACGGCTTTGTGCTCAGGGTCTTACTTACCGGCTACTCGGCTTTGTGCTTAGGGCCTTTCTGGACTTGACGATAGGTGTATAGTTCTGGGGAACCTACACATTTTGGACTTGTCGGATGGGCGTAGCGTTCATGTTTTTAAAACATATTACATAAATTGATTTTAATGAAATATTTTATCTATATCTTTTCACTGGTTTTACGGGAACACACTAGATAACCTATTCTGATCTCCTGAACCTAGATATCTGAAATATATCCATCTGAACTGAATATTATCTGTTACTACCTGAAATATCAATGGGACCTCAGCTCAGCCAAAGAAATCTGTAAATATCTGAACCAATAAGGAAAAATAGGTTTATCTATATATGCACGTTCTTCAGCATCATCTGGTATTTCTGTATTACTGAGCTTTCCGAAGCTCACTCTATTACTCACCAATGCAGGTTAAAAGAATTATACCAGTGCAGCTATCGACTTCAGTAAAGGAGTTCTTCCGGCATTGCTTGCAGAGTATGGTGCATGTAATTAGGGGGCATGTATTTGTATTTTGTTTCATATATACGAGTCTGAAAATCTGTTTTATTTTTTAATATTGATAAATAATTTTATAAGTTTACATCTTTTGATAAAAGGTTTAAATTTTCCGCTATTTTTACAGTGGGTCGCTCCGGTGGCCCTAATGTGACACTTCAAATCGGATCGGGTTACCCACATCGGTCTGAGGGGGTTACAGAACGCTCACACCCTTGACATCTATGATGCTCGAACTTGAGTCCTCAATGAATAACAATGATTCCTTCACCACATATGCCTAAGTGTTATTTCTTTTAATATATATTTAGTTTATAAACTAAATGTTATATATATATATAGTTAATAAGAAAATTTTAAATAATTTTTTATAAAAATAAAAATAATATCAATGATATAAAACATTATTATACTATATAATACTTTAAAATAGTAATATGGCGTATCTACTATGACATGTATAACTAAACAAATAATTATATAAAAATAATAATAATAAATATAAAATGATACATTAAAATACATTAAAATTATTAAGTAATTATTTTTTATAAAAATAAATACTATCACTATAATAATTCTATATTAATAAAGAAAAAGTTTCTCCTATCCAATTAAACTATTCAAATAATTATTAATATTTATCATAATAAAATGTTAGTTCGCCACTATTTTAATTTTGGCGAGTCGATTCCACACATCAAAAAGTCGTTTACGAAGGGCTTATTTATATACAGTATTTAAAAATGTTCCACTTCCAACTAGTTCATGGTCTCATGAATTTTGTAGACAGTGTTATTAAAAAAGAAATAAAAATATTATTTATTATTTTACCCGTTCATAGAGCTTAACGCCAAAAATGGAGGAGAATTGACTTTTGGTGATAATTCAAAAGGTCACATCGAAGGTATAGGTACCATAGGTAATACCTCTTCCGTACAAATTCAAATTATGTGATAAAGGATTCAATGTCATGTTTGAAACTAATGGTTGTAAAGTTATTGACATTGCATCTAATCGGATTATGCTTGTTGGTCATAGAATAGGAAACATATACATGGTGCATTTAGACTATTGATATGATTAATTTATGCCTAGTTGCTAAGGATGAGCATGATAGTTGGTTATGGCATAGGAGACTAGGACATGCTAGTATGAGTGTTTTGCAATGGCTAATTCAAGGAAATTTAGTTCGAGGGTTGCCTATGCTTAAATTTGATAATGATAAAATCTGTGATGCTTGTACTAAAGGAAAACAAAAGTGAATTTCTTTTAAATCCATTAATGATGTATCAACTAGTAGAGTATTACAATTGATCCATATAGATCTTTTTAGGCCAACTAGGACTACTAGCTTGGGTGGAAAACAATATGCATTTGTCTTGGTAGATGACTATTCTAGATATACTTGGGTTCTATTCTTAATTACTAAAGATGAAGCATTAAAAAGATTCATCACGTTTTCAAAAGTAATCCAAAAACGAAAAAGGTTACTCTATAACTAGTGTTAGGAGTGATCATGGAACTGAATTTAAAATCTTAGATTTACTAATTTTTGTAATTCTAATGGTATTAGCCATGATTTTTCAGCATCTAGAACCTCTCAAAAAAATGGAGTTGTTGAGAGGAAAAATCGAACTTTAGAAGAAATGGCTAGAATCATGCTATGTGAAAACAATTTGCCAAAATATTTTTGGGCGGAAGCCACAAATACCGCTTGTTATGTTGTAAATCGAGTAATGATTAGGCCAATCTTAAAGAAAACTCCATACGAAATTTTTAAAAATAAAAAACCTAACATTAGCTATTTTCACATTTTTGGTGTAAATATTTTGTTTTAAACAACGGTAAAGACAATCTTGGCAAATTTGATGCTAAAAGTGATGAAGGAATTTTCTGGGTTATTCCTTAAATTCTAAAGCTTATCGAGTATTTAATAAAAGATATTTAGTTGTAGAAGAGTCTATACATGTTTTTTTCGATGATAATCCCCTTCCGAGGAATGATTCTTGTTTGAATGATGATGTAGGTATTATAAATATAAATGACATTGAACATGGCATTGGAGAACCATCATCAAAGGAGAAAGAAGAAAGATGAGGAAACTCAAGATCCTCTCGAGAATCCAACCATTGAAGAAAGGGAAGTATCTTACCCAAGAAAGTACAACTATGTCAAGGATGGTGAGATTATAGGTGATCCATCCAAAGGGGTAACAACTTGATCTTCTCTTAGAAATATTTGTAATTATGTTGCATTTATCTCATGCTAGAGCCTAAGAATATTAAAGAAGCATTAAAAGATGACATTGGATTATGGCTATGCAAGAAGAGTTAAATCAATTGAGAGAAGTAAGTATGGACATTAGTTGAAGGCCTAGTAATAAATCTACTGTAGGTACTAGATGGGTATTTAGGAATAAACTTGATGAGAGTGGTAATATAGTGAGAAACAAGGCTAGACTTGTTGCTCAAGGCTATACTCAAGAAGAAGGCACAGACTATTATGAAACATACACTCCCGTAGCTAGGATGGAAGCAATTAGAATGTATTAGCATTTGCATGTTTTCATGAATTTAAATTATCAAATGGATGTTAAAAGTGCATTTAAATGATTTTATAAAGGAAGAAGTGTATGTGGAACAACCACCAGGTTTTGGAGATTTAAAATTTCCAAATCATGTTCTTAAATTGACAAAAGCGCTTTATGGTTTAAAACAAGCTCTAGAGCTTGGTATGAAAGATTGTCAAACTTTTTAATTGAAAAAGGTTTTTCAAAAGGGAAGGTTGACACTAATTGTTTTTAAAGCATAAAGGTAAAGATTTATTAGTAGTTTAAATTATATTGATGATATAATATTTGGTTTACTAATGATGTTCTTTGCAAGAATTTTCTAAGTAATGCAAAGTGAATTCGAGATGAGCATGATGGGGGAGCTCATTTTTCTTGAGACTCCAAATCAAGCAAAGAAAAGATGACATCTCATCATCAAGCTAAGTACATCAAAGACATGCTCAAAAGTTTGGACTGGAAAATGGGAAACCGCATGACACTCCATGAGTCATCAATAAAGCTTGACATAGATGAAGGAGGTAAATGTGGATGTTAAATTATATAGGTCAATGATTGGTTCTTTGCTTTATATAACTGCAAGTAGACCGGACATTATGCTTAGTGTTTGCATATGTGTTAGATTTCAATTATGCCCTAAGGAATCACATTTACTAGTTGTTAAGAGGATCTTTAGATACCTTAAGGACACTCCTAGTTTAGGACTTTTGTATCCTAGAGACTCTAGCTTTAACTGCATTCCTTCTTGATGCGGATTATGGAGATGCAAATTAGATAGAAAAGCACCTCCGGTACTTACCAATTCCTTGGAAATATGTTGATTTCTTGGTTTTCAAAGAAACAAAATTGTGTTGCATTATCTACCACTGAAGCATAATATATTTCAGCTGGTAGTTGTTGTGCACAAGTTTTATGGATGAAACAACAACTTTTTGATTATGGAATTGAAGTAGTTACCATTCCTATCAAGTGTAACAATTCTAGTGCTATTCTCTCACTAAAAATCCCATCCAACACTCTAGAACTAAGCATATTGAAATTAGACATCACTTCATTAGAGACCATGTCGCTAAGTAAGATTTAGTTCTAGAATTTGTTGATACTTTGCACCAATTAGCGGATATCTTTACAAAATCTTTAGACAAAGAAAGATTTTGGACACTTAGGAGAGAATTAGGTTTAACTGACCTATCTTCACTTATTGTTTAAAATAATCTTATCACTTTTAAGTATAAATGAAAATTACTTATAATAATAATTTTTGATTGCATTCTTTGCTATTAGTTAGGGGGAGTTTTTGTTGCTTGATGAAAATTAATTTTATGTTCAAAAGTAGTTTAAGGATTAATTTGATTGATTGAACATGATTAATTTTCAATATATGAGTTGCCAATACCACTAGAGCCAATTAATTTAGCATTTTGAGTGTTTAAAATAGATTTTTGACATTTTTGTGCTTCATGCATCGATACATATAACAGTGCATCGATGCATCCTTGAATGTGCATAGATACACCATGAATGTGCACCGATGCATGCCTTGAATGTGCATCGATGCATAAGGCCATGCATCGATGCATCCATCGGGTTTTAGGTATTAAAACCCTATTTTCTCATTCTTTCAAATGTCTAAACCTTAAAACACCCCGCTGTTCATCCCTCTCTCATTCAAAAATCTCCTTTTGCTCAAAATCAACAAAATATTATCGGAATCTTCAAGCTTTTCATCTCTATATCCTGCCACTATCATTAAATCGTGCAACACAACATCTCTCATTCTCATCAATCCAAAATTTTCAAGGTATTTTTCTAAAAACCTCTTTTTATCATATTCTAATCTTAGGACTAGTTTTAATTAGTTCTAGGATGAACATTTTATAGGGCATTGATTGTTTGATAATTACAAACTAGATTTTACAACCAATTTCATCAAAAACTCACAAATTTTCAAAGAAATTTTTGAATTTTCGAAATAAAAAGAAAATCGAAAATTTGAAATTTAATTTTTAAATTTGATGTTTTTGATTTAATTATGTTGTTTTCATAAAAACTATACATATTATGATTTTACAAAAATTGTTTTCAAATAGTTTTCAAAACCTTGCCCATTAGGATTCGGTTTAGAGAACCTTGAATTATTGAGGACTCAATTGAGTTTTGGATTGATTATTGTGCATACATGTGTTTCAAATTGCAGGTTACATTCATTTTCTGAATCTTTAAAACATGTCAAATCCCAAACGCCCTAGGACTTCATCGAGTCGTTCTTGTTCAAACCAACCTCCTAATCTCGTTCCTCCTCCACCTGCATCTCTATTAAGATATTGTTTTAACATGCCTGAGCGTCGTAGAGACGAATTCTACTCTAGGTACAGAAATTCTTTTCAATCTTATAGAATCCGGGAAGAGCGTATTCATTCTCTTCAAGCTATGATAGATATTGACTTTGAATACCTTCTGATTCTTAAAGCTTGGAAGTTTGATAAAATGTTTCAGCTCCAACCTATCGTTTATCAACAGTTAGTTCACATTTTCTATTCCAATGCGGTATGTATTCAAAACGAAACTCAATGTGGGACTATAGCCATTAGATCCTATCTTTTAGGCCAATATATTATTATTGACCCCGAGACTATAGCTTTTCGTTTTGGGTTAGATGATGATGGGTTATTTAATGAGACTGAAAATGTGGAATATCCCTATGTTCCAAATTCCAGTGTTAGTACTCTATGATCTCATCACGATCGTTTTCTTCATTTGATGATCTCTTTGGTGGTTTAGACCATCCGGAGGTAGGTACTCCACTCTTCGTGCTAGGCATTTATGGTGGATGCATTGTATTAAAAATAAGATCAAAATAAATCTGCCCCACATTATTTTTACTCAACTAGTGGATATCATAAACATTGTTCCTTCAAAACATGTTGAAACATTGATTTATGGATGTCTTCTGAGTAACCTCTTTATCAAACTCGGTCTAAACGTCTCTCTCGACAATCTTATCCCACTCCAAAATCAAATCAATCTTAATTCCTTGAAGAAAACGGATTGGAAACAAGACGAGGAAACTGGTATTTGGATATTTTGACCCGGTAAGAAAATCTCGGGAGCTAGCTCTTCACGCGCTGCTCCTAGCTCTTCTCGTGCTCCTCCTCCTCCTCTGGAACCGACTGCTGACGATGATCCTGAGTTTCAACAACTTATATAAGATATCGATGATCACATTCCAGACGATGAGCCTACACCGGAACTGGCACGGCAAGAAGATCAAATGCCACCATATTTTTGATCCTTCTTGGAGTCGTTTGATCTGAGATTTGCCTCCATGGAGTCTCAGATTACTGAGTTTCAGCGGGAGATGCGTGAACGTATGGACGCGCTCACTCTTGAAGTTCGAGCTCATTATCCTCCTCCTCCCGATCCTCCGATGGAGTGAATTTGTTTCCTTGTTATGTTTTCTTGGATTTTAAAACTTGGATTGATTTGATGTTTCTGGATGTTTAAATTTGATGGTTGTTGGATGTTTGAACTATTGTTGTGTTATGGATTTCTGAACTTAATATTTATATATATTTGGTTTAAATTTTCATTATGAGCTTAATTTATTTTTGCATCATTTACATACTAGTTTCATTATGACCATTTATGCCATTTCACATTTGTTTATGAATATTGGTTATGGAACTAATGGCTAATCTCTCTTTTGATTGTGATCTTAGCAGCTTAAGTTATATATATATTTAATCAATTGGCTATATTTTTCAAAACCTTGTTTAAATCGATTTTTAAGTCTTTTTGATTTAACCAAAAGGGGGAGAAGTGTTAAGTGTTAAAATGTTTTAAAGGGAAGAAGTGTTAAAGTAAGGGGGAGTAATTTCAAACTTAATTTTTCAAAATTTATTTTCAAAGAAAATCTTAAAATTACACACATGTTTTGTTATATCAAAAAGGGGGAGATTGTTGAAAACATTTTGATGTTTCGATATAACAAATTAAGTTAAATAAATTTTAAGATTTTACAAATGATTTTATAAGTATATTCGACACAATTATTCGAATTTCAAATCAATTACTCCAAGTCTTTTCAAGGTCAAATTCAAACCTTACTAAATGTATAAACTTATGTTTTATACTTAATAGATTTTTGAAACAATTTGCACAAAGAATTTTGAACCAAAATAAAGCCTAAAATCAATTTTTCAGAGTGATGCACCGATGAACCAATCCATGCATCGATGCACCATGAATTAAATTGAACATCGAATGCATTTGATGCATCGATGCACATACCATGCATCGATGCACTAAGGATTTTATGAAAACATCGAATGCATTTGATGCATTGATGCACCAGCCATGCATCGATGCACTCTGGCTATTTTGAAACATCGAATGCACTTGATGCATCGATGCACTCTTAGTGCACCGACGCACTCTTAGTGCACCGATGCACTAAGGGTCCAACGGTCAAAATATTTGAATTTTACACGGATACACCGATGCACAATTGGTATACATCGATGCACTGACACTCCCAACTGCTTTAATTAATTGTTTTCACACTTAAACGGCTCTATTGACTCCACTAAGCATCCCCAACGTTCAGAATCATTTGAAGGTGTATTTAAACAATCTTAGAAGCCATTGATCAACAACAAGAAACAACAATCAACAAGAATCCAGATAGAATCAAAGAGAAAGCATCAAACCTCAAGTTTGAGCATTTCAAGCCTATTTTTCATTCAATATTCATTTTTCTTTCAAGAACACTACTTGTACTCAATTGTATTCATTTTTTAGTGTTCTTTTCTTTGTTCTAGACTTGTGCAAACAATCTACCTTGTGAGGATTTCCTTGTAAGTTTGCAAATTTGTAATATTCTCTTTGAGAAAGAGTGTTCTCAAGAATTGGGGTATATTCTTGAGGGAGTTGTAAGGTTATCTCTTTGGCCTCAAAAGAAAGAACAAATTAGTGAATTTGTTGGAAAAATCCTTAGTGTGGATAGCTAAGGTAGTGGACGTAGACTTTGATTGAGAAAGTCGAACCACTCTAAATCGTTGTGCAATTACTTTTAATTTTATGTAAAAGCTTCCACCAAAATTTTAATTGCCAATTCACCTCCCTCTTGGCCGATTCCGTCGATCGATTAACTCAAAAATGATCATGACTTTTTTGTACAAGATCTCTCTATCAATCACATACCCTGCAACCACCATTCTAATAGTTATTTTGTCATTCTTAGTTATTTGTTCATGATAAATTTGGCATCTGATGTATTGTAGGATATCATAATACCAAGGATTTACACCATCTTCCTCTTCTATGTCATAGGAATGGGATGGATACTCATAAGCTCGCATCTCAATGGGCATCATATTTGAATGCTTATTTACTTTAAAAGGCTTCTGCCAAAGTGGCTAGAGCATCCACCATTTAATTATCTTCTCTGAGGAGATAATAGAATGTCACTTCTTCAAATTCTTTGATAAGCTCCCGGAACCAACCTACGATTTTCCACCGACTTGGCACCTTTCGTTTCCCATTCACCTCTAAGTTGATATATTACTAGAGCTGAATCCCCAAAACTTTGAGTGTTTTTACTTTACACTCAATGGAAGCTCTGAGACCCAAAATACACGCTTCATACTCAGCCATGTTGCTTGTGTAATCAAAATGTAACCGATTGGTGAAAGGATAGTGTTTTCCACCAAGTGAGACCAAAATTGTCCCAAGGCATTTGAAGCACCATCAAAATTCAACTTCCAATGTTCAATAGCAGAAGTAAATACCTCTTCAGCTGAAACAACCATCAAGTTCTCATATGGGAAATCGAAGTTCAGTGATTCATATTCTTCAGAAGCCCTGCTTACAATGAAATCTACTATATCAATCTCTTTAACTAATTTTTGGCTCACTTATTGGATGTCAAACTCACACAATAAAATCTATAAACGAGTCAATCTTCCAGATAAAGTAGGTACACCATTAGATATTTTAGAGGGTCAAGTATAGAGATCAACCAAGTATTGTGATACAACATATACTGCCTAAGCCTTTGAGTAGTCCAAACTAAAACACAACACAACTTTTCGATCGATGAGTACCTTGCCTTGCAATTAGTGAACTTTTTACTAAGGTAGTAAAATTTCTCTCTCTTTTTTCTTAGTTTGGTCATGCTGCCCTAATACACACCCCATTAAATTCTCGAAGATTGACATGTAAAGAATTAATGGTTTGCTTGAGATAGGTGGCGTTAAGACTAGAGTATTTGACAAATATTGCTTTATTGCATCAAAAGCTTCTTGGCAATCATCATTCCATATTTCTGGGTTTTTTTACGGAGAATACAAAAAATAGGATCACACTTCTCGGTTAATTATGAAATAAACTGAGCAATCTAGTTTAATCTCCCGAAGAATCCTCAAACTTCTTTTTGTGTTTGTGGGGGTGTTAAATCTTGAATAGATTTGACTTTGTTTGGATCTACTTCAATCCCCTTTTTTGCTCACTATAATCCCAAAAGTTTCCCAGACATTACCCCGAAGGTACACTTGCTTGGATTGAGTTTTAGCTAACACTTTCTTAATATTTGGAAGAGTTTACTCAAATTTTGTACGTGTCCATCCTCTTTCTTGGCCTTAACAATCATATCATCGACATAAACATCTATTTCTTTATGCATCATGTCATGAAACAATGTTACCATGGCTTTCTAGTATATTGTCCCTGTATTCTTTAGCCCAAACAGTATCACCTTGTAGCAAAACGTGCCCCACATGGTGACAAACATAATTTTTTCCATATCTTAAAGGTAAATCTTTTTTTGATTGTAACCATAGAACCCTTCCATGAATGAACACAAGGAATTTCCAGCAGTATTATCCACCAGGGTGTCTATGTGTGGCAAAGGAAAATTATATTTTAGGCTCGTCCTATTGAGATATCTGTAGTAAACATACATGCAAAATCCATAGAAGAAAATAAGTTTCTACAAATACCCCTCTTTGTACATTAACATGTAACGACAATAGGACAATGATATAAATACAAGAAATTTTGTTCTGTTTCCATAATAAATGGATTTTGAAAGCAAGCTTTCTCTTCTGATGTTGAGACATTTAACTTTTCTTGATGAATCATTACAAACTCTTGTTGATTTGTATTTTCTTTGAACTCGATATCTTTCATTGTGAAGTTAAAATCTGAGTTAAAGTAGTAGATGATCATTCTTTAAGCCAGATATCCTCCATCGTGGGGTTGAAATTTGACATAGATGATTTAAATGGAATATGGCTCCTCACGCTGAGTTAAGTTAAATTGTAGTCAATTTTTGGATGTCCTTCATGGCCAACTATCCTTCACCGTAAAGTTGAAACCTAGGCTAAAAACTTCAACTGGAGACTAGCTACTCACCGTTGAGTTAAGATAGAATGCAATTAATTCTAAAATGACTTTCAAACCTAATATCCTCCGCTGTGTAGTTGAAATACTTTAAAAAGATTTGACTGGAAGATGGCTCCCCGCCACTAAGTTAAGACAATTTGCATTATGTTTTAAATGTGCTTCCGGGTCAAGTATCATTTGCCATAAATTTGAAACCTTGCCTGAAAACTTCAACCGGACACTAGCTCCTCACCGCCGAGTTAAGCTAGACTGCAGTCGATTCTGAATTGGCTTTTGAAACCAATATCCTTTGTCATGGAGTTGAAATTGACTTCGAAAAGAAATTACTAGAAAATGGCTCCTCTTCGCTAAGTTAATCCGAATTGCATTCAATTTTGACTGAGCCTCTGGGTCAAGTATCATTCATTGTGAAGTTGAAACCTGGCCTAAAAACTTTAACTAGAAAATAACTCATCATCATTGAGTTAAGCTAGGTTTCATTCGATTATGAGTCTTCTTCTAGTCCAATATCCTTTATTGTTAAGTTGAAATTTAACTTAAAGACATAGGTTGTAAAATAACTCATTTTCATTAAGTTAAGCTATTTTGTGTACATAATGAATGTAATGTCATGAATGTGATGTCTTAGAGTATGCCAAAAATGCAAGCGTGTCATTTTAGTAATTTTATCTTTTGAAGAGAAGTCTCATTCTTCTTATGTTAATCTTGATTTTCTCTCATATTTTAGGACCTCTAGTGTCTTGCAAATAACTTCGATCATTATAAAGTCATGATCTCTTCACGAATCTATTTTGATGAACGTTCACTTTTTTCCAAAGAATCGGGACATGAGTGGCTCGAGGTGATAATGAATCTATTTCCACTAGCCCATATCAGAGCCACTTTTGGCTTTTGAAATTCTACACTTTTCAAGAAATTTTTGTACAATAATACTCAATGATCTCTCTTCAAGGTAAATAAACTATGTGTACTTAATTTTGATCGAGATTTAAATCAAAATTAACTTTTGAAAAGAAACTTCATTTTTATTTATATACGTGAAAGGAGTTTTTTATAAGTATTTGGAAACCATTTAAAAATGAGAAAAACAAAGAAGATAGAGTAGGTTCCCTATATATCAATGACATAGATTCCTTTGAACTGGAATGCTATAAAAAGGATCGAGTTTAGCTTGTGTCGAGAGGATATCGAAGATTTTAACAATGCCTAAAAAGTGTGAAATTCTTCTCAGGTCATTAAGTCTCATGTGGATGCTAGATGCCATATTCAAATTTCAGATGAATTCAACTATAATCTGACACCTTTATTAACGAATATCATTTTTACTCAGGTTTTCCCTTGTATAAACCCTAAATCATTACTCAAGTCACCCTTTACGGGTTTTCAACTTGAGACCTATATTGGTTTCAAGAAGCCCTTTGTGGGTTTTCATCTTGAACCTTTTTTTGACCTAGAGTACCTTTTTTCCGGTTTTCATTCTAACTTTTTTTTATCTAGAGCACCGTTTTCAGGTTTTCACTCTAATTTTTTTTACTTAGAGCACCCTTTTCGGGTTTCCACTTTAGTTCTTTTCTTGTTTTTTTATTTCATGCAAAATATATCTTGACAAAATCTAAGTTTATTGGATTATGGAATTCTGGTGCATCCATCTCAGTCAAGATTAAAGCACCCCTAGAAAAGGCATTTTTCACGATGTAAGGTCTTTCTCAATTTGGCATCCATTTTCCTCAGAAATCTTTGTGAATGGGTAGATCTTTCTCAAAATCAGATTGCCTTCATGAAACTCCCTCAGATAGACTTTCTTATTATGTTCATGGATCATTTGTTTTTCATATATTTGGCCATGGTCGATGGCATTTAGCCTCCTCTCATTAATTAAGTTCAATTGGTCATATTCGAGCTTGATCCCACTCCGCATCATCCAACTTTATTTTTGATAAAAAATGAAGTTATGGGATTTCTACTTCAATGGGTAGTACAACTTCCATCACATATGTTAATGAAAATGGTGATGCCCGATCGAAGTTTACATGGAGGTTCAATATGTAAACAAGGCAAAAAACATCTTCTCATGCCAGTCCTTATAGGTCTAAGCTATTTTCTCCACTATTCTTTTCATATTATTTTTTAGGACTTCTACTGGCCATTTTACCTTTAGCCGGTAAGTAGTGTAGTTATGGTGTTTTACGTTGAATTGTTTGCACACATTGTCCATCATTTTTTTTCAAGTTTAGCGCATTTTCTATTATGATCCTCTCTGAAAAATCGTATCTATAAATGGTCTTTTTCTTTAGGAACCTTGATATGTTTGATTGTGTCACATTGGTATATGAAGTAACTCTACCCATTTGATAAAGTAGTCAATCGCCACGAGTATGAATCGATGTCCATTAAAAGCCTTTAGATAAATTTGTCTGATCACATCAATGTCCCACGTTGAGAAAGGCCATGGTGTTGTCATCACATGAAGTGGACACGGAGGAACATGCATTTTATCCCTATAAATCTAGCACTTGTGACATTTACGAGCATAACTAGTACAATCCCCTTTCATTGTAGATCACTAATACCCAAATATCATGATTTATCTTTCCATTGTGTATCCATTAGTGTGCGTATCACATACTCCTTCTTGCACTTACTCGAGTATCATTTTAGCCTCTTTTGTATCTACACATTAATAAAATCTAATTGTGGCTTTTCTTATAGAGAATTTTTTTGTCGATGAGGTATCTAACGAACATTATTTATATAATTCTTTTTTCATTTTCTGTTGCGCCTTCAAAATAGCTTTGACATTTGATGAACATCAAAATTCCAAGGGTTCTCATCCTCTTATTCTTTGATGTGGTAGAAATGAGCTGCTGACAATTTGTAAGATTGCATATCGATGGGCATCATTTTTTATTCTTCATTCATCTTGAATCTCGCAACCAGGGTAGCTAAAGTGTAACACCCATAACCCGTAAAATTATACCTATACAAATTATAGATGTTATCCGAATTTCTAAAAACCATTATACGATTCAAAAGCGATTTAAAATTTATTTTCTTAAAATAATAAATAATATTATAAAAATACCATGTCATATAAATCATGTTTCGCTGTAACTAATTTAATTCAAAAGATTTATTTTATATGAATAGTGAATAGTGCCGTGAACAGTAACAGTGAATAGTGGGGGAATCGATTCCCTGTAGCAGGGGAATCGGTTCCCCTTTTAGAATCTGGAAATTTGCCAAAACGCGGTTACTGTAGCAATGAACAGTAACTGCTGCAGTAACAGCGAAAATACATATAAGTTTATAAAATTCCATTTTCTTGTTTCCAATTTTGTTCAGCAAAGCAAATAAAACATAATAATTACATGCCACTAATTAAATCTACATTACATTTTAGGATGTCTTACTGATAAAGAAATATACTTCTTGATGTTTGATGTTGCCTTGAACTCTCTATTCTTCTACGGGCTTTTTACTTACGCGTGAAAATCATCACACGCTAAGTATATACTTAGTGAGGCAATTAAAACAATAAATAGTGCAATACAATTCATGCATAATTTCATTATAAAAAACCAAATACCTTAAAATCGTATTATCAGCATACCCATTATTTTACCAAGATCAAAATACTGTAATTTAGTATAAAATTCCTTACCAATATACTTGCCATTATTTCCTTAAGCTCGTAAGCTAAATTTTATGCTCACCATTTATTAACCAATAATCTATAAAACCATAGACAATAGCCCAATATACAACCCTGAGGACCCTGGGTATTCGAGTAATATTTGCACCGTAGTGCTACACATAAGGTCGTGCCCACCATATACACCGAAGTGTATTACACATAAGGTCGTGCCCACCATATACACCGTAATGTATTATAAACCTGCAGCTGCTATACTCTATGGCATGCCAACTATACTCTGTCCCTCAATGACTTACTTGGGCATATAGTCTATTTTATTCGATCCATCATGGCAAAGTGTATTATCATAATTTAATATTGGGCAGTTCATACCCGAAATAACATTCATGGTAAAATATCACATTTTCAAAAAATCAAAGCATTATAATTTCATACTATGACATATCAATGTCATATCAATTTATAAAAATATGATATAATATCATGCTGATAAAACAAGGTCGACTTTATAATTTCATGCATGTATTGCACTCACCTTGACACTTTATAATTTTCAAAAATAAGCCTCACTATTGTCCATAATAACCCTTTTCTTTTATACTTGAATCGTTTTGAACACTTAGTAAATCATAAACTTTGGAGAAACCCACGGCTGATTTTGGGAGGAGAAGATGAACAATTGAAATGATATGTTGGGTGCATATCATAATATTTTACATTATAATTCCACTTAAATGAATATAATATTCACTTAATTGGAATAAGACCAATTTACCCTTAATGAATCTTCTTATTTACCATAAAACCATGACAACTCATCCTTATCATAATTCAAAGTCAAAGATGAATATTTTGACTTTAAATTTCCGAATTTTCCCATTAACTTTCAAAACTTGCATTTTAGTCACTAAATTCCACTGTTTCGATTAAATCTGAAAATTTCCATATTTTCAGACCAAATTTATCTGATCCAAAATATTAAAATAACATTCCCAACTATTTTATAACATCCTTCAAATTTTTGTAAGATTTCAATTAAATCTGAAACTACGGATTCCTTACCGGTTTTAACCATTTCTAATTTTTCTTTACCAAATTCCAACTTCAAAATATAATTCCATAAAACCCCACTCTCAATAGTAAACTATCTTTTTAGGAAATAAAATTCTTTTCAAGAACTTTACCACTTAATTTTCTAAAATTTCTTCCAAGTTTTATACTTTAACTATCAAGCTTTCAAAAGTTATATTTTGGTCACTAACCAAAATTTGGGGTATTACATAAAACATCCACCATTTGGTTTTCTTCTACAGGAAAATAATGGAACCTGACCTCGTCAAATTCCTTTATTAACTCCAAGATGAGCTTTCGATATTCTATCAACTTAAAGTCTTTCATTACCCACTCTCTTCGGAGTTAGTAGATCAGTAAGGTAGAATTTCCATACACCTTCAAAATTTTTATTTTCCTTCTAATGGCAGCTTGACACAAGCCTCATATTCTACCATGTTATTAGTAGAGTCGAAGTTCAGTCTACTCATGAAAGGGTAGTGATCTTCTTTAGGTGACACAAAAATTGCACCGATTCCATGCCCTCCGATTCCATGCCCTAGAGCATTAAATGAACCATCAAAATTCATCATCCAATATTCAAAAGTATAAGTATTGGCTTCTTCTACATATATGACCATAAGATTTTCATCCAAAAAATCAAAGTTCAATGATTTGTAGTTGTCTGAAGCTCTACTAGCCAAGAAGTCAGACATAACACTCCCCTTAATAGCCTTTTGACTCACATACTGAATATCGAACTCTGATAACAACATTTACCAATAGACTAACCTTCTTGAAAGATTGGGTATAGTCATCATGTATTTCAACGGGTCCAACTTAGACATCAACCATGTGGTGTAGTACCATATGTATTGTCTAAGTCTTTGAGTAGCCCAAAATAAGACACAATTGAACTTTTCAATTGATAAATATCTAGCCTCGTAATCTGTAAACTTATTGCCTAGATAGTAAATAACTCTTTCTTGCTTTCCTGTTTCATTGTATTGTCCAAGTACACATCCTTTCGAGTTTTTAAAGACGGAGAGATACAAGAGAAAAAGTTTTCTCATAATATGTGACATTAGGATATGAGTATTTTAAAGATACTCTTTCACTTTCTCAGAGGAATCCTGGCAGTCATTTTTTCATACCCCAGGTTTGTTCTTTATGAGAAAGCAGAAAATTGGACTGCACTTGTCAGTCAATTATGAGATGAACCGAGCGATGTAATTCAGTCTTCCCAATAAGCTTCAAACTTTCTTTTGTGTGCAAAGATGGCAGATTTTGGATTGCTTAACCTTTTCTGGATCGATTTTGATCCCTCTTTTACTAACAACAAAGCCTAAAACTTCTCGAATGTTAACCTAAATGTACACTTTTTTGGATTAAGTTTCAGTTGAAACTTCCTTAATATTTGGAATAGCTTTCTCATATTCTCGATTTGTTGTTTTTTAGCTTTGGAAATCATATCATCCACGTACACCTCGATTTTATTGTGCATCATGTTAAGAAAAATGGTTACCATGGCTCTTTGGTATGTTGCCCCTGTGTTCTTTAATCCGAATGGCATTACCTTGTAACATAATAACCTCACATAGTAATAAAGGTGGTCCTTTCCATGTCTACAGGATGCATTTTGATTTGATTGTATCTAGAGAAGCCATTTATGGATAATAATAAAGAGTTTGAGGTTGTCTTTTCCACTAGAGTGTCTATGTGCAGAAGTAGAAAGTTATCTTAACGACATGCTCAGTTCAGGTCTCTATAGCCACCACACATGCACACTTTCCCATCTTTCTTTAGTATGAGTACTATATTGATCAAGCACTTCAGATATTTGGCCACCTGAAGGAAGCCATCGTCGAATTGCTTCTTGAATTATTCTTTTATCCTTAGAAGCATTTTAGGTCGCATCTACCTCAATTTTTATTGTATTGGCTTGCATTTTGGCTTAATTGATAGCTTATGTACTACCATGTTTGTATATACCCTCGGCATATCTTGATAAGACCATAAGAAGACATCATTGTATTCTTGGAGTAGTTTAATCAGAATTTTTCGCGTTTTGGTAGAGAGAGTCGTATCTATCTTGACCTCTTCCTTATGTTCTTATGATCATAGATTCAGGACTTCAATCTTTTCTTCGTGAGGTAAGATTTTTTATATTCTCTTTCCATCATTTTTAATAACGCGAGAGGCAAGTCACATCCATCCTCATTTTCACACTCATTTGTTTTCCCTAAACACATAGGTTGCTCGTAGTCGAC